>NC_064637.1:59329017-59957767 GCF_023864275.1 Schistocerca cancellata | reverse complement strand
GAGATGAATGTTTTAGTTGGACCACTTTTTTCGCTTTGTGGTAGATGGCGCTGTAATAGTCACAAACGTATGGCTCACAATTTTAGGCAAATAGTTGGTAACAGGTTGGTTCTTTAAATTAAAATACAGAACGTAGGTGCGTTTGAGCATTTTATTTCGGTTGTTCCAATGTGATACATGTACCTTTGTGAACTTACCATATCTGAGAACGCATGCTGTTACAGAGTGATTACCTGTAAACACCACATTAATGCAATAAATGCTCAAAATGATGTCCGTCAACATCAATGCGTTTGGCAGTACGTGTAACGACATTCCTCTCAACAGCGAGTAGTTCGCCTTCCGTAATGTTCGCACATGCATTGACAATGCGCTGACGCATGTTGTCAAGCGTTGTCGGTGGATCACGATAGCAAATATCCTTCGAATTTCCCCACAGAAAGAAATCCGGGGACGTCAGACCCTGTGAACGTTCGGGCCATGGTATGGTGCTTCGACGACCAATCCACCTGTCATGAAAAATGCAATACTACTTCAACCGCACGCGAGCTATGTGCCGGACATCGGTCATGTTGGAAGTACATCGCCATTCTATCATGCACTTAAACATCTTGTAGTAACATCGGTAGACCATTACGTAGGAAATCAGCATACATTGCACCATTTAGATTGCCATCGATAAAATGGGGGTCAATTATCCTTCCTCCCATAATGTCGCACCCTACATTAACCCGCCAAGGTCGCTGATGTTCCACTTGTCTAAGCCATCGTGGATTTTCCGTTGCTCAATAGTACATATTATGCCGGTTTACGTTACCACTGTTGGTGAATGACGCTTCGTCGCTAAATACTCGTTGAACGCGTGCAAAAAATCCGTCATCGTCCCGTAATTTCTCTTGTGCCCAGTGGCAGAATTGTACACGACGTTCAAAGTCATCGCCATGCAATTCCTGGTACATAGAAATATGGTACGGGTGCAATCGATGTTGATGTTGCATTCTCAACACCGACGTTTTTGAGATTCCCGATTCTCGCGCAATTTGTCTGCTACTGTTGTGCGGATTAGCCGCGACAGCAGCTAAAACACCTACTTGGGAATCATCATTTGTTGCAGGTCGGTGTTGACGTTTCACATGTGGCTGAACACTTCCTTAAATAACGTAATCCGGTGAACGGTCCGGACACTTAGTTGATGTCGTCCAGGATACCGAGCAGCATACATAGCACACGCCCATTGGGCATTTTGATGACAATAGCCATACATCAACACGATATCGACCTTTTCCGCGATTGGTAAACGGTCCATTTCAACAAGGGTAATGTATCACGAAGCAAATACCGCCGCACTGGCGGAATGTTACCTGATACTTATACGTTTGTGACTATTAGAGCGCCATCTATCACAAAGCGAAAAAAGTGGTCCAACTAAAGCATTCATATTTCTTTACGTATTACACGAATATCTAATTAAAAATGGGGGTTCCTATTTTAAAAAAACGCAGTTGATATCCGTTTGACATATGGCAGCGCCATCTAGCGGGCCAACCATAGCGTCATCTGATTCCTCCCTTCAAGCTAGACGAGTTTTGTCCTTTGTAGTTTTTTCGTTTGATGCTTATTTCGTGAGATATTTGGCCCAGTCACTATCAATGGACAACTCAGTATGTAAATGATTTGCGAGACAAATGGTCACGAAGTCAATGAAGTTAAGGAATTCTGCTACCTAGGCGGTAAAATAACCAATGACGGACAGAGCAAGGAGGACATCAAAAGCAGACTCGCTATGGCAAAAAAGGCATTTCTGGCCAAGGGAAGTCTACTAATATCAAATACCGGCCTTAATTTGAGGAAGAAATTTCTGATGATGTACGTCTGGAGTACAGCATTGTATGGTAGTGAAACATGGACTGTGGGAAAACCGGAACAGAAGAGAATCGAAGCATTTGAGATGTGGTGCTATAGACGAATGTTGAAAATTAGGTGGACTGATAAGGTAAGGAATGAGGAGGTTCTACGCAGAATCGGAGAGGAAAGGAATTTGTGGAAAACACTGATAAGGAGAAGGGACAGGATGATAGGACATCTGCTAAGACATGAGGGAATGACTTCCATGGTACTAGAGGGAGCTGTAGAGGGCAAAAACTGTAGAGGAAGGCAGAGATTGGAATACGTCAAGCAAATAATTGAGGACGTAGGTTGCAAGTGCTACTCTGAGATGAAGAGGTTAGCACAGGAAAGGAATTCGTGGCGGGCCGCATCAAACCAGTCAGTAGACTGATGACAAAAAAAAAAAAAAAGAGACAATCTGAGCAGCCATCTTATGTTGTTTGCAGACGACGCTGTCGTTTATCGACTAATGAAGCCGGGTGTTTCAAGGAGCACTTCACAACTTTGAAAATTCGTATAAATCAATTCATAGTACCTACAGAGGTAACTGTAGTGACAATTTGTAGGAAAATACATCAAGTTTTTTCAGGCGTAGTTCGCTAGTGCCGAGTCGCACCGTAAGGAGCGCTAGTGGCTGTTGCGTTAAAGATGGCTGCCTTCACTGGACCCGGGCGTGCCAGTTGTGTGTCTTGGTTTGAAGAATCGAAGTCCGCGAAAACAGTTCAGAGTAATCTCCGTACCAAGTACGCTAAAGACCCTCCTAGTAGGCCTACAGTTTATGAGTGGCATATATGTTTTGTAGAAACAGGGTGCTCGGTAAGACGTGGGAAATCGTCAGGTCGTCCAAGCACATCTGGCGACAACGTTTTGTCAACATTCCTACGAAACCTACCCAGCGTGCATCTCGCTAACCAAATCCCATGTACGACTGTTTGACGTGTGTTGAGAAATTGTTTCATTTGAAGCTGTACAGATTGACAGTTGAACGAGCACTGATAAAATTGCTCGCAAGAAGTTCTGCGTGCATATGTTAAATCAATTACATGAGGATTAACATTTCTTGGATAAAATCATCTTTTCTGACGAGTCGGCTTTTCACTTAAGTGACAAGGTAAACACACATAACTGTAGGATTTGAGGCAGTGAAAATCCACATCAAAGATTGCAACATGTTCGCTATAGGCCTAAACAGCGTTTTTTGTGCATTGAGCAAGTACAAAGTTTTTGTTGTTGTTGTTGTTGTGGTTTTAGGGCGCAAAACTGCTATGGTCATTAGCGCCCGGTCCGTGACTTAGGAAACAGTAAAAAACCGAAAATGGAAATCAGCAGCAATGGGAACGAAAGTCATAAAATTGGAGAAACTAAAAGCAGAAGGAAGGCTTAAAAATCCTCTACAGAAATGGGTTGGTTGTCCCCAAAAAAAGCTTCAAATGACTGACGTCATTTCACTGGCACTAATAAATTCGAGAACGCAATCGGCTGAGCGCGTGTCATCTGCTAAAATCGACGATATATCAGGCGACAGCTGTAGACGGGAGCGTAACGGATTAAAATACGGGCACTCAATTAAAAGGTGTCTTACCGTCCACAGCTGAGAGCAGTGGGGACAGAGTGGGGGAGGATCGCCACTTAAAAGATGTCGATGGCTAAAAAGACAGTGCCCTATCCGGAGTCTAGTTAAAATTACCTCCTCCCGACGACGCGTTCGGGAGGAAGAGGTCCAAGCACAGGGAAGAGCTTTCACGTCCCGCAATTTATTATGGGGAAGTGTCGACCAATGTGCGTGCCATAAAAGAACAACACGACGACATAAAACGCTCCGTAGATCGGCGACGGGAATCGATTGAATAGCTGGCCGGAGAAGAGAGACTGCAACCTTGGCCGCAATATCGGCCGCCTCATTTCCACAGATACCAACGTGTCCCGGGAGCCAGAGGAACGCCACCGAGACGCCCCCCCAAGTGGAGCAAGCGCAGACAGTCCTGGATCCGGTGGACCAGAGGATGCACAGGGTAAAGAGCTTGGAGACTGAGGAGAGAGCTGAGAGAATCGGAGCACATAACGTACTGTATCCGCTGATGGCGGCGGATGTAGTGGACAGCCCGGAGAACAGCGTAAAGCTCCGCAGTATAGACCGAACACTGGTCGGGAAGCCGAAAGTGATTTGGGGTGTCGCCAACAACATAGGCACTCCCTACACCTAACGATGTTTTCGAGCCATCGGTGTAAATAAATGTGGCTTCCGTCATTTGTGCACATAGAGCAGCAAATGCCCGACGATAAACAAGTGAAGGGGTACCATCCTTGGGAAATCGACAAAGGTCACGGAGCAGGCAGATCCGGGGACGGAGCCAAGGCGGTGCTGTACCCCAAGTTGTCAAGAAGGTTTTAGGAAAGCGGAAGGAAAGAGAATGGAGCAGTTGACGGAAGCGGACTCCCGGTGGTAGTAGGGAGGAGGGGCGGCCTGCATACCCTACATCAAAGGAGGCGTCGAAAAATATGTCATGGGCTGGATTAGCAGGAATGAAAGACAGATGGCTAGCATAACGACTCAGAAGGACTGCTCGCCGATTGGACAGCGCAGGTTCAGCAGTCTCAGCATAAAGGCTTTCCACAGGGCTGGTGTAAAAAGCTCCAGACAATAAACGTAATCCACTGTGGTGGATAGAGACGCCGAAGAATAGACGGCCGAGCAGAGGAGTAGACTATGCTTCCATAGTCCAATTTCGAGCGCACTAAGGCGCGATAGAGGCGGAGAAGGACCACTCGGTCCGCTCCCCAGGAGGTACCATTCATTACACGGAGGGTGTTGAGGGATCGCAGACAGCGAGCCGAAAGATACGAAATGTGGGAGGACCAGCATAGTTTTCTGTCAAACATAAGACCCAAGAATTTAGCGACGTCTGAAAACGGAAGGTTGACAGGTCCTAGATGTAAGGAGGGTGGAAGAAACTCCTTACGTCGCCAAAAATTAACACAAACGGTCTTACTGGGAGAAAAACGGAAGCCGGTTTCAATGCTCCAAGAGTGGAGGCGATCGAGACATCCTTGAAGACGTCGTTCAAGAAGGCTGGTCCGTTGAGAGCTGTAGTAGATCGCAAAATCGTCCACAAAGAGGGAGCCCGAGACATCAGGAAGGAGACAATCCATAACTGGATTTATCGCAATGGCAAACAGTACAACACTCAGCACGGAGCCCTGGGGTACCTCGTTTTCTTGGGAGAAAGTACGGGAGAGAGTAGTGTTTACCCGCACCCTAAATGTGCGCTCTGCCATAAATTCGCGAAGAAAAAGGCGCAGCCGACCTCGAAAGCCCCAAGAGAACAGTGTGCGGAGGATGGCTGTCCTCCAACAGGTATCGTATGCTCTCTCCAGATCAAAAAATATTGCTACTGTTTGGCGTTTCCGGAGAAAATTGTTCATGATAGAAGTGGAGAGAGCAACAAGATGGTCAACTGCAGAACGATGCTTTCGGAATTCGCATTGGGCAGGTGTTAAAAGACTGCGGGATTCCAGCCACCAAGCTAAACGGTAATTCACCATACGATCCAAAACCTTACAGACACTACTCGTGAGAGAAATGGGGCGATAGCTAGAGGGGAGATGTTTGTCCTTTCCAGGTTTCGGAATAGGAACGACGACAGCTTCCCGCCATCGTCGGGGAAAAGTACTGTCAGTCCAAATTCGATTATTAAGGCGAAGGAGGTAACGCAGACTATGGGTTGATAATTGCAGCAACATTTGGACGTGGATACCATCCGGTCCTGGGGCGGAGGAGCGAGAAGAAGAGAGTGCATGTTGGAGTTCCCGCATGGAGAAAACAGTATTGTAGCTTTCGCGATTTGGAGAGGAGAAAGGAAGAGGTCGCGCTTCCGCTGCACGTTTCTTCGGGAGAAATGCTGGCGGGTAATTGGAAGAGCTCGAAATCTCAGCAAAGTGCTGACCCAATGAGTTAGAAATTGCGACGGGGTCCACTAATGTATCATGCGCGACAGTGAGCCCAGAGACCGGGGAGAAACTAGGCGCGCCTGAGAACCGTCGAAGCCGACTCCAAACTTCCGAGGAGGGAGTGAAAGTGTTAAATGAGCTAATAAAGAATTTCTAGCTTGCCTTCTTGCTATCGCGGATGACACGACGGCATCGCGCACGGAACTGCTTATAGCGGATACAGTTGGCCAAAGTAGGATGGTGGCGGAAAACGCGAAGAGCACGTCGCCGCTCACGTATTGCGTCACGGCATGCCTCGTTCCACCAAGGAACTGGGGGGCGCCGTGGCAATTTGGAGGTGCGTGGTATTGAATGTTCCGCAGCTATAAGAATAACGTCGGTAATATGTGTGACCTCATCGTCGACGCTGGGAAAGTGACGGTCATCGAATGTCGCTAGAGACGAAAAAAGTGTCCAATCGGCTTGGGCAAACTACCAGCGTCGCGGGCGCATACATGGCAGTTGAGGCTGCAGTCTAAGGACACATGGAAAGTGGTCACTCGAGTGTGTGTCATCAAGGGCGAACCATTCGAAGCCCCGAGCTAGCGGAACAGTACCGACCGCAAGGTCCAAATGAGATAAATTTGTCGTGGAGGCAGATAAAAATGTAGGGACCCCAGTTTTGAGGCAAACTAGATCCACTTGGTGGAAGAGGTCTAGCAATAGCGAGCCACGTGGACAAGGATGTGGAGAGCCCCAAAGCGGGTGGTGGGCATTGAAGTCCCCAACCAGCAAATACGGGGGTGGAAGCTGACCAAGAAGATGAAGGAGATCAGCTCGCGCCATTGGTGTGGACGATGGAATGTATACAGTACAAAGAGAGAACGTGTATCCAGAAAGGGAAAGACGGACGGCGACAGCTTGGAAGGAGGTGTTTAAGGGGAGTGGGTGATAATGGAGAGTATCATGGAGAAGAATCATGAGTCCTCCATGGGCTGGAGTGCCTTCAACAGACGGGAGATCATATCGGACGGACTGAAAATGAGGGAGAACAAAGCGGTCATGGGGACGCAGCTTTGTTTCCTGAAGACAGAAGATGAGCGGCGAGTAGGATCGTAAGAGGATCGACAATTCATCCCGATTGGCTCGAATGCCGCGGATATTCCAGTGGATAATGGACATAGGGTGAACAGAAAATGGAGGAGTGTGACCAAGGTTGCTGTCAACTCAACGACTGCTCAGAGCTTGCGACCGACAGCATGGAATGGCATTCAGCCGAAGGCAGAAGATGCTGATCCATAGGTTGGTCAGGAGCAGCTCCTGCCACCAGCGATCGGCCGGTTGACCGGCCGCCAGCAGTGCGCCTCGGCGACACAGAAGACGGCAGAGGGCGATTTCCGCCAGGTGGTGCTGTAGATGGGACACGCCTTGGCGGAGAAGGAGATGAACTGGGTTTCTGTGTAGCCTTCTTGGAATTATGATGTTTAGATGAAGGAGGAACCGATGGTTGTGAAGTTGGGGTACGTAAAAAATCTTCACGAGTATGCTCCTTTTTTCGAAGTCTTGGTGTCTGACTTTTGGGCTTGAGATTTAGCAGAACCCGAAGAAGGGTAAGCCATAGAGCGGGCAGGCGAAAGTGGTGAGGTTGAACGGGCGATCTTTGCGCTGGCCGATCTGACGACCGTGGCACTAAAGGTGAGGTCGCAAGTCTGCGTGGCCGCCTCCTTTGTTAGCCGAGGAGAAGCAAGGACAGTGCCGTATTTTCCTCTCTGAGGCACGGTGGGCTGTCGACTGGCGAATAATTTTCGAGCAGCAAAGGTCGACACCTTTTCCTTCAATCTGATTTCCTGGATGAGCTTTTCGTCCTTAAAAACGGGGCAATCTCGAGAGGAAGCAGCGTGGTCACCCATACAGTTGATGCAGCGAGGGGATGGAGGTGGACAAGCACCCTCATGGGCATCCTTGCTACAGGTAACACATTTGGCCGGATTGGAACAGGACTGGCTGGTGTGATTGAACCGCTGACACCGATAACAACGCGTAGGGTTTGGGACGTAAGGGCGAACGGAAATTATCTCATAGCCTGCTTTGATTTTCGATGGGAGTTGAACTTTGTCAAATGTCAAGAAGACAGTGCGGGTTGGAATGATGTTCGTGTCAACCCTTTTCATAACTCTATGAAGCGCCGTTACGCCCTGGTCAGACAGGTAGTGCTGAATTTCTTCGTCAGACAATCCATCGAGGGAGCGTGTTTATATGACTCCACGCGAGGAATTTAAAGTGTGGTGCGCTTCAACCCGGACAGGGAAGGTGTGGAGCAGTGAAGTACGCAGCAATTTTTGTGGCTGGAGGGCACTGACTGTTTCTAACAACAGGGTGCCATTCCGTAATCTGGAACAAGACTTTACAGGACCTGCAATTGCGTCGACACCTTTCTGAATAATGAAAGGGTTGACTGTGGAGAAGTCGTGTCCTTCGTCAGACCGAGAAACGACAAGGAACTGTGGCAACAATGGAAGAACCGTCTGTGGCTGAGACTCAGTATACTTACGCTTGTGAGCGGACATAGTGGAAGGTGAGGAAACCATTGCGGAAGAATCCCCCATGATTACCGGCGTCTCCGATGGCGCGCTCCTCCCTTGTGGGGGCCCTCTCTGAGGGCACTCCCGCCTTAGGTGATTGTTCACACCTCAGGTCACACCTCCCGACAAACGGACGGAGGGACCAATCGGCACTTTCGGAAGGTATCAGCTCGGGTAATCACCCCTCCCTGGGCCTGGCCGTTACCAGGGGGTACGTACGTGTTCTACCTGTCTACCCGGGGCGGGGAATTACGCGTTAGATCGGTTACTGGTGCTACAATGGCAGGTTATCAAGATTTAAGTGAGCCTGAACGTGGTGTTATAGTTGGCGCACGAGAGATGGAACACAGCATCTCAGAGGTAGCAATGAAGTGGCGATTTTCCGGTACGACCATTTCAAGAGTGTACCGTGAATATCAGGAATTCGGTGAAACATCAAATCTGCGATATCACTGCAGCCGAGAAAAGGGCCTGCAAGAACGGGACCAACGACGACTGAAGAGAATCGTTCGACGTTACAGAGGTGCAATCCTTTCGCAAATTGCTGCAGATTTTAATGCTGGGCTATCAAAAAGTGTCAGCGTGCGAACTATTCAACAAAACATTCGATATGGGCTTTCAGAGCCGAAGGCTCACTCGTGTACTCTTGCTGACTGCACGATACGATGCTTTACGCCTCTCCTGCGCCCGTGAACACCGAGATAGACCTGGTGATGACTGGAAACATGTTGCCTGGTTTGACGAGTCTCGTTTCAAATTGTATCGAGCGGATGGACGTCTGCGCGTATGGAGACAACCTCACAAATTCGTGGGCCCTGCATGTCAGCAGGGGACTGTTCAAGCTGGCGGAGACTCTGTAATGGTGTGGTATGTTAATACACTCCTGGAAATGGAAAAAAGAACACATTGACACCGGTGTGTCAGACCCACCATACTTGCTCCGGACACTGCGAGAGGGCTGTACAAGCAATGATCACACGCACGGCACAGCGGACACACCAGGGACCGCGGTGTTGGCCGTCGAATGGCGCTAGCTGCGCAGCATTTGTGCACCGCCGCCGTCAGTGTCAGCCAGTTTGCCGTGGCATACGGAGCTCCATCGCAGTCTTTAACACTGGTAGCATGCCGCGACAGCGTGGACGTGAACCGTATGTGCAGTTGACGGACTTTGAGCGAGGGCGTATAGTGGGCATGCGGGAGGCCGGGTGGACGTACCGCCGAATTGCTCAACACGTGGGGCGTGAGGTCTCCACAGTACATCGATGTTGTCGCCAGTGGTCGGCGGAAGGTGCACGTGCCCGTCGACCTGGGACCGGACCGCAGCGACGCACGGATGCACGCCAAGACCGTAGGAACCTACGCAGTGCCGTAGGGGACCGCACCGCCACTCCCCAGCAAATTAGGGACACTGTTGCTCCTGGGGTATCGGCGAGGACCATTCGCAACCGTCTCCATGAAGCTGGGCTACGGTCCCGCACACCGTTAGGCCGTCTTCCGCTCACGCCCCAACATCGTGCAGCCCGCCTCCAGTGGTGTCGCCACAGGCGTGAATGGAGGGACGAATGGAGACGTGTCGTCTACAGCGATGAGAGTCGCTTCTGCCTTGGTGCCAATGATGGTCGTATGCGTGTTTGGCGCCGTGCAGGTGAGCGCAACAATCTGGACTGCATACGACCGAGGCACACAGGGCCAACACCCGGCATCATGGTGTGGGGAGCGATCTCCTACACTGGCCGTACACCACTGGTGATCGTCGAGGGGACACTGAATAGTGCACGGTACATCCAAACCGTCATCGAACCCATCGTTCTACCATTCCTAGACCGGCAAGGGAACTTGCTGTTCCAACAGGACAATGCACGTCCGCATGTATCCCGTGCCACCCAACGTGCTCTAGAAGGTGTAAGTCAACTACCCTGGCCAGCAAGATCTCCGGATCTGTCCCCCATTGAGCATGTTTGGGACTGGATGAAGCGTCGTCTCACGCGGTCTGCACGTCCAGCACGAACGCTGGTCCAACTGAGGCGCCAGGTGGAAATGGCATGGCAAGCCGTTCCACAGGACTACATCCAGCATCTCTACGATCGTCTCCATGGGAGAATAGCAGCCTGCATTGCTGCGAAAGGTGGATATACACTGTACTAGTGCCGACATTGTGCATGCTCTGTTGCCTGTGTCTATGTGCCTGTGGTTCTGTCAGTGTGATCATGTGATGTATCTGACTCCAGGAATGTGTCAATAAAGTTTCCCCTTCCTGGGACAATGAATTCACGGTGTTCTTATTTCAATTTCCAGGAGTGTAGTTGGAGTGATGTGGGATCCCCGATACGTCTAGATACGACTCTGACAGGTGACACGTACGTAAGCATCCTGTCTGATCACCTGCATCCATTCATGTCCATTGTGCGTTCCGACGGACTTGGGCAATTCCAGCAGGACAATGCGACACCTCACACCTCCAGAATTTGCTACAGAGTGGCTTCAGGTACATTCTACTGAGTTTAAAGACCCGCTTCCCACCATACTCCCCAGACATGAACGTATCTGGAATGCCTTGCAACGTCCTGTTTAGAAGAGATGTTCACTCCCTCGAGCTCTTACCGATGGACTGATTTGCAGGATTCGTGCTGTCAGTTCCCTCCTGCGTACTTCAGACATTTATTCAAGTCCATGCCACGTCGTGTTGCGGCACTTCTGCATGTTAGCGGGGGCCCTACACGATATTGGGCAGGTGCACCAGTCTCTTTGGCTCTTCAGTGCACTATCATCATTCAACATAGGATTAAATCGCCAAGTGGTTGCACGTAAACGGCGGTTACACTGACCTAGGTTTCCACATCTACTAAGGGTGTCTTCATCGGAATGAAATGTTGCTAAATCCTATAAAATAATACACGGAAAGTCAGGTATGACAAAGAAACAGGTTCACCAAGGTGACGTAAAGTTACATTGCCAAAAAGCAATAGTTGGAATTTGGAGCAGCTATGCTCAAGTCAAAAGTAAAATAAAACGTTCGAGCCCTTGCCATGTGTGCCCAGCTGAGAACGACTTGAGACTGATCGGCCCAGTGGCTTACATTACGAAAACGATACGAATTCCGCCGTCTATAATGCGCGGACAATAACATGTATCCATTTGAAACATTATAACAGAAATGATAGACAAAAAATGACAGTTAATTTTAAAAACAAAATATAAAGAGAGCTTAATGTCTTTTTGAAAAAACACAGAAGTCAAGCAGATTAAGTATAGTATTCGGGGCAGCCATGTAAGCCACTGGGCCGATAAATTTGATGTTGTTCCCAGCTGGGCACGTATGGCAAAAGCTAGAACGTTTTATTTTACTTTTGAATTGAGCAGAGCTGCTCCAAATTCTGACTATAGTTCCTTAGCAATGTAGTTTTACGTAAGTAATCTTTGTGTTACATGAAAATTGGTGGTCCCAGCTGTACCACGCTGCACGGTGTCGGGGTTGAAAAGATGGACTTCGCCATGGACGTCGGGAGTGAAGTTGCACATCATCCAGCCTACTGTACACAGTTTGAGCCGTAGCACAACGTCCTGTGGCTGCAAGAAAAGCGTAGCTGTCATGTTTCCTCCGAGCCATAATCCGTAGGTAGCGGTTATTCACTGCAGCAGTAGCCCTTGGGCGGCCTGAGCGAGGCATGTCATCGACAGTTCCTGTCTCTCTGTATCTCCTCCATGTCCGAACATCGCTTTGGTTCACTCTGAGATACCTGGACTCTTCCCTTGTCGAGAGCCCTTCCTGACACAAAGTAACAATGCGGACGTGATCGAACCGCGGTATTGACCGTCTAGGCATGGTTGAACTACAGACAACACGAGCCGTGAAACTCATTCCTTGTGAAATGACTGGAACTGATCGTCTGTCGGACACCTCCGTGTAATAGGCGCTGCTCATGCATGATTGTTTATATCTTTGGGCGGGTTTAGTAGCATCTCTGAACAGTCAAAGGGATTGTGTCTGTGATAAAATATCCACAGGCAACGTATATCTTCAGGAGTTCTGGGAACCGGGGTGATGCAAAACTTTTGATGTGTGTATATACGACTTGACGTCCTCCACTAGCAGCTCTCGTAACAAATTTTGCTGAATGCTTTTACTATCTCGATGTAATACCTATGGCTTCATCCAAGTATGTTTCCTTTTTTTCCGCCGCTTTTCTTCCAAATACACTCGCGATGGAACTGTGGTAGTAGCAACTGCAGCGCATAATACACTCCTGGAAATTGAAATAAGAACACCGTGAATTCATTGTCCCAGGAAGGGGAAACTTTATTCACACATTCCTGGGGTCAGATACATCACATGATCACACTGACAGAACCACAGGCACATAGACACAGGCAACAGAGCATGCACAATGTCGGCACTAGTACAGTGTATATCCACCTTTCGCAGCAATGCAGGCTGCTATTCTCCCATGGAGACGATCGTAGAGATGCTGGATGTAGTCCTGTGGAACGGCTTGCCATGCCATTTCCACCTGGCGCCTCAGTTGGACCAGCGTTCGTGCTGGACGTGCAGACCGCGTGAGACGACGCTTCATCCAGTCCCAAACATGCTCAATGGGGGACAGATCCGGAGATCTTGCTGGCCAGGGTAGTTGACTTACACCTTCTAGAGCACGTTGGGTGGCACGGGATACATGCGGACGTGCATTGTCCTGTTGGAACAGCAAGTTCCCTTGCCGGTCTAGGAATGGTAGAACGATGGGTTGGATGACGGTTTGGATGTACCGTGCACTATTCAGTGTCCCCTCGACGATCACCAGTGGTGTACGGCCAGTGTAGGAGATCGCTCCCCACACCATGATGCCGGGTGTTGGCCCTGTGTGCCTCGGTCGTATGCAGTCCTGATTGTGGCGCTCACCTGCACGGCGCCAAACACGCATACGACCATCATTGGCACCAAGGCAGAAGCGACTCTCATCGCTGAAGACGACACGTCTCCATTCGTCCCTCCATTCACGCCTGTCGCGACACCACTGGAGGCGGGCTGCACGATGTTGGGGCGTGAGCGGAAGACGGCCTAACGGTGTGCGGGACCGTAGCCCAGCTTCATGGAGACGGTTGCGAATGGTCCTCGCCGATACCCCAGGAGCAACAGTGTCCCTAATTTGCTGGGAAGTGGCGGTGCGGTCCCCTACGGCACTGCGTAGGATCCTACGGTCTTGGCGTGCATCCGTGCGTCGCTGCAGTCCGGTCCCAGGTCGACGGGCACGTGCACCTTCCGCCGACCACTGGCGACAACATCGATGTACTGTGGAGACCTCACGCCCCACGTGTTGAGCAATTCGGCGGTACGTCCACCCGGCCTCCCGCATGCCCACTATACGCCCTCGCTCAAAGTCCGTCAACTGCACATACGGTTCACGTCCACGCTGTCGCGGCATGCTACCAGTGTTAAAGACTGCGATGGAGCTCCGTATGCCACGGCAAACTGGCTGACACTGACGGCGGCGGTGCACAAATGCTGCGCAGCTAGCGCCATTCGACGGCCAACACCGCGGTTCCTGGTGTGTCCGCTGTGCCGTGCGTGTGATCATTGCTTGTACAGCCCTCTCGCAGTGTCCGGAGCAAGTATGGTGGGTCTGACAAACCGGTGTCAATGTGTTCTTTTTTCCATTTCCAGGAGTGATGTCAGCCATTTTGAAATTTGATGAAAAATATGACGACAGTGTAATGCCCCTTTTTAGCGCCACGTCAAAGAAATTTGACGAATATTTAATAATATTTCCTTGCCAAAGAAATATGAGAGTGTAATACCGGCCTAAGAGCACGCGAATTGAGCTGACGTGTCGCGCAGAACGGTGAAAAATCCTTGTCCTGCGCACGCAATATGCCCTCCCCCCCCCCCCCCCCCTGCTGCATGATTATCAGTTAGTTAGTTAGTTACGTGTTCCATTGATCAATATCACGGAAAAACCGTTATGATGTGGAACGTGTCAAATGTACAAGAAATGCGCACACGAAACAAGTTTTTTTTTTTTACATTATAGTGTTATACCTAAATATTTCTATTATCTATCCCATTCCCGTAAATGGCACAAAGTGCATATATTACATCTCCAGATTTATTTACTCATATTCAAGAATTCATCTATGGTATAGAAGGAGTCCCCCCACGAACCATGGACCTTGCCGTTGGTGGGGAGGCTTGCGTGCCTCAGCGATACAGATGGCCGTACCGTAGGTGCAACCACAACGGAGGGGTATCTGTTGAGAGGCCAGACAAACATGTGGTTCCTGAAGAGGGGCAGCAGCCTTTTCAGTAGTTGCAGGGGCAACAGTCTGGATGACTGACTGATCTGGCCTTGTAACATTAACCAAAACGGCCTTGCTGTGCTGGTACTGCGAACGGTTGAAAGCAAGGGGAAACTACAGCCGTAATTTTTCCCGAGGACATGCAGCTCTACTGTATGATTAAATGATGATGGCGTCCTCTTGGGTAAAATATTCCGGAGGTAAAATAGTCCCCCATTCGGATCTCCGGGCGGGGACTACTAAAGAGTACGTCGTTATCAGGAGAAAGGAAACTGGCGTTCTACGGATCGGAGCGTGGAATGTCAAATCACTTAATCCGGCAGGTAGATTAGAAAATTTAAAAAGGGAGATGCTTAGGTTAATGTTAGATATAGTGGGAATTAGTGAAGTTCGGTGGCAGGAGGAACAAGACTTTTGGTCAGGTGATTACAGCGTTATAAATACAAAATCAAATAGGGGTAATGCAGGAGTAGGTTTAATAATGAATTAAAAAATAGGAGTGCGGGTTAGCTACTACAAACAGCATAGTGAACGCATTATTGTGGCCAAGATAGACACAAAGCCCATGCCTACTACAGTAGTACAAGTTCATATGCCAACTAGCTCTGCAGATGATGAAGAAATAGATGAAATGTATGACGAGATAAAAGAAATTATTCAGGTAGTGAAGGGAGACGAAAATTTAATAGTGATGGGTGACTGGAACTCGTCAGTAGGAAAAGGGAGAGAAGGAAACATAGTAGGTGAATATGGATTGGGGGGAAGGAATGAAAGAGGAAGCCGCCTTGTAGAATTTTGCACAGAGCATAACTTAATCATAGCTAACACTTGGTTCAAGAATCATGAAAGGAGGCTGTATACATGGAAGAAGCCTGGAGATACTGACAGGTTTCAGATAGATCATATAATGGTAAGACAGAGATTTAGGAACCAGGTTTTAAATTGTAAGACATTTCCTGGGGCAGATGTAGATTCTGACCACAATCTATTGGTTATGAACTGCAGATTGAAACTGAAGAAACTGCAAAAAGGTGGGAATTTAAGGAGATGGGACCTGGATAAACTGAAAGAACCAGAGGTTGTAGAGAGTTTCAGGGAGAGCATTAGGGAACAATTGACAGGAATGTGGGAAAGAAATACAGTAGAAGAAGAGTGGGTAGCTCTGAGGGATGAAGTGGTGAAGACAGCAGACGATCAAGTAGGTAAAAAGACGCGGGCTAATAGAAATCCTTGGGTAACAGAAGAAATATTGAATTTAATTGATGAAAGGAGAAAATATAAAAATGCAGTAAATGAAGCAGGCAAAAAGGAATACAAACGTCTCAAAAATGAGATTGACAGGAAGTGCAAAATGGCTAAGCAGGGATGGCTAGAGGACAAATGTAAGGATGTAGAGGCTTGTCTCACTAGGGGTAAGATAGATACTGCCTACAGGAAAATTAAAGAGACCTTTGGAGAGAAGAGAACCACTTGTATGAATATCAAGAGCTCAGATGGCAACCCAGTTCTAAGCAAAGAAGGAAAAGCAGAAAGGTGGAAGGAGTATATAGAGGGTTTATACAAGGGCAATGTACTTGAGGACAATATTATGGAAATGGAAGAGGATGTAGATGAAGATGAAATGGGAGATAAGATACTGCGTGAAGAGTTTGACAGAGCAATGAAAGACCTGAGTCAAAACAAGGCCCCGGGAGTAGACAACATTCCATTAGAACTACTGATGGCCTCAGGAGAGCCAGTCATGACAAAACTCTACCATCTGGTGAGCATGATGTATGAGACAGGCGAAATACCCTCAGACTTTAAGTAGAATATAATAATTCCAATCCCAAAGAAAGCAGGTGTTGACAGATGTGAAAGTTACCGAACTATCAGTTTAATAAGTCACAGCTGCAAAATACTAACGCGAATTCTTTACAGACGAATGGAACAACTGGTAGAAGCCGACCTCGGGGAAGATCAGTTTGGATTCCGTAGAAATGTTGGAACACGGGAGGCGATACTGACCTTACGACTTATTTTGGAAGAAAGATTAATAAAAGGCAAACCTACGTTTCTAGCATTTGTAGACTTAGAGAAAGCTTTTGACAATGTTGACTGGAATACTCTCTTTCAAATTCTGAAGGTGGCAGGGGTAAAATACAGGGAGCGAAAGGCTGTTTACAATTTGTACAGAAACCAGATGGCAGTTATAAGAGTCGAGGGGCATGAAAGGGAAGCAGTGGTTGGGAAAGGAGTGAGACAGGGTTGTAGCCTCTCCCCGTGTTATTCAATCTGTATATTGAGCAAGCAGTAAAGGAAACAAAAGAAAAATTCGGAGTAGGTATTAAAATTCATGGAGAAGAAGTAAAAACTTTGAGGTTCGCCGATGACATTGTAATTCTGTCAGAGACAGCAAAGGACTTGGAAGAGCAGTTGAACGGAATGGACAGTGTCTTGAAAGGAGGATATAAGATGAACATCAGCAAAAGCAAAACGAGGATAATGGAATGTAGTCAAGTTAAGTCGGGTGATGCTGAGGGAATTAGATTAGGAAATGAGACACTTAAAGTAGTAAAGGAGTTTTGCTATTTGGGGAGCAAAATAACTGATGATGGTCGAAGTAGAGAGGATATAAGATGTAGACTGGCAATGGCAAGGAAAGCATTTCTGAAGAAGAGAAATTTGTTAACATCGAATATAGATTTAGGTGTCAGGAAGTCGTTTCTGAAAGTATTTGTATGGAGTGTAGCCATGTATGGAAGTGAGACATGGACGATAACTAGTTTGGACAAGAAGAGAATAGAAGCTTCGAAATGTGGTGCTACAGAAGAATGCTGAAGATAAAGTGGGTAGATCACGTAACTAATGAGGAAGTATTGAATAGGATTGGGGAGAAGAGAAGTTTGTGGCACAACCTGACTAGAAGAAGGGATCGGTTGGTAGGACATGTTCTGAGGCATCGAGGGATCACAAATTTAGCATTAGAGGGCAGCGTGGAGGGTAAAAATCGTAGAGGGAGACCAAGAGATCAATACACTAAGCAGATTCAGAAGGATGTAGGTTGCAGTAGGTACTGGGAGATGAAGAAGCTTGCACAGGGCAGAGTAGTATGGAGAGCTGCATCAAACCAGTCTCAGGACTGAAGACCACAACAACAACAACATAGAAGGAGTTGTCAAGGAGGTATGATTTCAATTTGTTTTTGAAACTATTACAGCTGTGTGTCAGACATTTTATTTCCGCTGGTAATTTATCAAAAAGTTTTATAGCAGCATATTTTACCCCTTTCTGTGCCAAAGTTCTACCAACTCAAGAATGAATTCAAGAATGAAAGAAGTTAAACGAACGGAGATCCTAATACGAGATCACAACAAGTGTATCTCTTATATCGATAAAACACGATGAAAACCTCTGAAAGTGATTTTTAGTGTCAACTCGACAAACTTATCAACAATAATAGTAGCTTCAGCTGGACGAACTTTTCAATGATAATAGTTACACAGAATCAAGAAAGATGCAGGTAAAAAAAAACAAAAGAGAGACGGCGCAAGAGAATTACACTATACGTTGTTTTGAAGCCAGAATGGGTGTGGTCTGCTGCCATCTTAAATAGCAGAAAACATTAGCACACTGCTGTTTGCGATCGCTTCTTGGTCATTATTTCTGTCACGTACACGCAACAACTGTTTTCGGTACTAAAAATTACAGTGCTTACACGAACAACATAGTGTCAGGGAGGCAATTTCGAACGTTTTTCTGTTCTTAAATGTGTATTTGCTCCAGTAATACGACACATTTGGCCTCGTTAATGTAATTTATTTTTTGTTGATATATTTCGAATAGCAAAGAAGAGAAATAAGTGCTGTGAAAAGCGTGCTTTCGTAATCCATCTAATTTACGGTTGCCATCCGTTCCGATGGCGACCTTTCTGGGCCTAACCGTCTCCACGTTCCGACAAGGCCCAATTTGATCCCTATTTTGCAAAATACTGTTACTTGCTTGGCTCAAGTACCGAAGAAACGCCATCTGCTTGCGCAACATGTAAATGCAGCCTCCGTTAGTTTTATTTGTCGTCAAGTTTATGTTGATGAGGTCATCTCACAAGTGGCCGTTTCTAAACTAAGCGTGACAAGGAAAAATGGAAGTCTAAACACTCCGTGGAAGAAAGGTGGATTTACTTTCTTATGGAAACCGAAAATCCCGAACACAGATGAGTACTGCTAAAATTATGCGAGTATTTGTTTTCTCTTCGTGCACACAATGTTTGTGTGGAAAGACTATTTTCGATTATGTCGGCCCAATGGACTGATGAAAGAAATCATATGCTGCCAGGGACTGTAGAATCAATCTTATAGTGGCAATTTAACTGGGTGGAATTTTATAACTACGTAAAAGAAAAAAAAAAGATTTGCTGGAAAAGGTGAAATCTTCCGAAAAGTATGGCATAACAACTTGTTCTTCCGCAACATATTCCTGTAAGTATCTTCTAAACAAAGAGTAATTATATTAAACAAACCGGCGAGGTCCCAGCTAGATAGGGCAACACTAATTTAATTCCACTTTTACTGTGTTTGTAACAATAGCAGATATTTTATTACTCGTACTGCTTCTTGTTCGTTACATTTTCAGCTTTCAACTCGTATGCGCTTCATTTGCAAAAAACCTGCGTGCGTGTTCTTTGTTAATCTCTAAACGTGTGCAACGGCATAAGATACAAGGCATGCTATCGTATCTTGTGCATGTCAACAAAGTGCATCTTTGGTCGGAATTTAAAGGTATTGTCCACCATGTACTAGAGAAATATAGGCCTAGCAAAAATACACGGGAGGGAAAGGGTCTACCTTGGCTCAACAAACATATTAGGAAGTTGCTGAGAAAGCAGAGAATTTTGCACAGTCGATTTAAACGTAGTCACTGCCTCGCTGACAAACAGAAATTATGCGAAATGAAAGCAGCTGTCAAAAGGTCAATGAGAGATTCTTTCAACGAATTTAAAAGCAATATTTTACCTGCAGATCAAAAAATAACCCCAAAAAATTTTGGTCGTACTTAAAATCTATGAAAGCTACAAATAATTCAATACCTTCTCTTGCTAACAGTACGGGTAATGTAACGGATGATGATAAACAGAAGGCCGAAATTCTAAAACTAGCTTTCAAAAAATCATTCATGGTAGAGGACTGTGTTGTGGATTGGCAAGACAGCCAACCCACTATGAGGAAGCCGAAAGGCACGCGTTTTAGCTCACGCAGGCTGGCGTGAGGTCTGGAACAGGACAAGGTATTGAGACTAGCAAAAAACGTACGTAGCCTCTGAAATACTTAACTTTAATCCATAATTGGTGAACATCGCTCTTGACGGTACGTATTTAACAGCATCAATAGTAACTGGTAATGGCGCCTTGCTAGGTCGTAGCAAATGACGTAGCTGAAGGCTATGCTAACTGTCGTCTCGGCAAATGAGAGCGTATTTTGTCAGTGAACCATCGCTAGCAAAGTCGGTTGTACAACTGGGACGAGTGCTAGGAAGTGTCTCTAGACCTGCCGTGTGGCGGCGCTCGGTCTGCAATCACTGATAGTGGCGACGCGCGGGTCCGACGTATACTAACGGACCGCGGCTGATTTAAAGGCTACCACCTAGCAAGTGTGGAGTCTGGCGGTGACACCACAGACTGCAACACCATTCCCACTTTCATTTATCGAACAAACGCAAGGATGGCTGACATAGTGTTTATTGCATCTGCGATTGTAAAACAGTTAAGTTCTTTAGACGCCAAGAAGGCATCTGGCCCGGTCGGTATTCCGTAAGATTATATGTTGACTATGCTACAAATATAGCACCATTCTTATCCATCATCTATCAAAGATCATTGGAACAGCGGAAAGTTCCACGGGACTGGAAGAAGGCCCAGGTCATAGCAATCTATAAAAAGGGGAGAAAATCGGATGCACATAATTACCGGCCAATTTCACTAACATCGATTTGTTGTAGAATCATGGAACATATTTTGTGTTCAGACAAAATGACCTTTCTAGACGCTGAGAAGCTCATCTGCAGAAACCAGCACGTTTTTAGGAAACAGCGGTCATGCGAGACACGGCTGGCCCTCTTTGTGCATGATTTACAACAGGCTCTAGATAACGGCTCCCAGGTTGATGGCATATTTCTCGACTTTCGACAGGCGTTCGACTCAGTTACGCACTGTCGCTTGCTCCAAAAAGTGCGCGCTTGCGGTCTATCCAATGGCATATGCTGTTGGATAGAAAGATTTCTAACAGACAGGGAGCAGTATGTCGTCCTGAATGGGGTGACTTCAACAGAAACAAGCGTAACTTCAGATGTGCCCCAGTGCAGCGTGATAGGTCCGCTGCTTTCTACGATTTACATAGACGATCTGGTTGATGGTATTGACAGCGACATTTGACTGTTTGCCGATGATGCTGTAGACTACAGGAAAGTAGTATCATACGAAAGTTGTGAATAAATCGATGAGGATTTGCAGAAAAGAAATGCGTGGTGCAATGACTGGCAATTATCTCTCAATATTAGTAAGTGTAACCTACTGCGTATAACAAGGCGAAAATCCCCATTAATGTGCGAGTACAAAATAATTGCCCAGTCTTTGGAAGCGGTAACATCCGGCAAGTATTTGGGTGTGACTATTCGAAATGATCTCACATGGAATGATCAGATTACACAAGTAACGGGCAAGGCGAATTATTGGTCGAATCCTGAAACGATGCAGTCGTTTAACAATGGAAATTGCTTACAATACGTTAGTTCGTCCAGTTTTAAGAGTATTGTTCGTCTGTATGGGACCCTTACCAGGTGGGTCTGATTCAAGAGATTGAGAAGGTCCGAAGAAGCGTGGCAGGTTTCGTCACTGTTACATTTAGCCATCGCGAGAGCGTTACAAATCTCATTGAAAGTTTGAAGTGGGACACACTTGCAGATAGACGGCGCGCTAAACGGAAGGGACTGCTCACTAATTTCCGAAATCCGATCTTCGTCGAGGATGTAGAGCGTATATTATTACCACCAACTTTCAAATCGCGTAATGATACTATTAAAAGATAAGGGGGGGGTAGGGGGGGGCAATATGACTGGTGCGAATTGTGCCCTCCGCCACACACCGCTTGGTGGCTAGCGGAGTATAGATGTCGATGTAGATTGTTGAATGTCAAAAAAACAGAACAGCACAGAACTATACCTCTATGGAGGACAGAGTTCTTGGTTTATTAGATTGCCAGTGCATTAGTATCGCTGTACTTTACCCATCTTCTCACGTTGAAATCTTAGCTATGATGCATCATTCACTGTGTTGCCAATAATAGCAATTTGCAGGGTAATAAACGATATAGTTTTTAAGTATGTTCCAGCAGTGTGCCATACTATAAATATGATTAAGGGAATGGTCTCAAACGCTTAGACCCAGTAAAATGGATATTTTTAACATGTATGAAAGTCAAATTTGAGTAATGATAGCTTAAAAAGTGTAACATATAGGCCTACCTTTCCAACAGTAGCCTATTTGAAACTTGTTTGGAAGGTAGGAGACGAGGTACTGGCAGAAGTAAAGCTGTGAGGACCGGGCGTGAGTCGTTCTACGGTAGCTCAGATGGTAGAGCACTTGCCCGCGAAAGGCAAAAGTCCCTAATTCGAGTCTCGGTCGGACACACAGTTTTAATCTGCCAGGAAGTTTCATATCAGCGCACACTCGGCTGCAGAGTGAAAATCTCATTCCAGTAGCCTATTTGCTTATTTGCCCGGAATATTTCTCGCCAGTAACTGTCAGTTTTTTAACCAAATATATCACAATCGGAATACACGTCTAGTTTCATCACCTGCTTTAGTTTACTTTTGAATTTCATTTTGAGTTTTCCAAAGAATACAAATCTTTACCGTTCTTTGTGATATACCAGTAGTTAGTTCCATGTTCCATGTATCATTTACATGATCAATCATAATGATGTGGAATGAGTCATTTTATATTCAAATTTTTTTTGTAAATATGCCTCCTCCCTAAAAATTTATTAGATTTTTGTTTTTTAATTGAAGACACAAATGTTAGTAATTCCTATCCATCTACATATATACATTACAACAACAGATAATTTTCTTCGGAATAGGAGGAGTTATCAGACAGGAATGTTTTCAGTTTGGTTTCAAATTTTACTTTGCTGTCTGTAATGCATTTTAGATCATTGGCTAAGTGATTAAAACTTTTGGTTGGATAAGTGATCAAAAGTTTTGGTTGCAGTGTTGTGAATCCCTGTTTGTACCACAGACAACCATCTTAACTTGGTATAGTGAATGTCATTTTATTCTACTGGTATTGTAGTTATGTAAACCACTGTTCCTGGCGAAGTGCAATGGATTATTTACAACAAACTTCATGAGGGAAGAACTAGCCGGTGAAGCGAATACATTGCTGCTCACATGCCGAGCAACAGGCAAGCTCTAGGAAACAAGCGTTCACATAAGTTTTCGGCCAAAGCCTTCTTCAGAAAGGAACCAAAGCTCACACACACATTCAACTTTCAGTTGCACAAATCCTTTTAGGGGTGTTGAAACGTAACAACCCATTAAGAACCACTTAACACATACATTCTCCAAATTAATTCGGGAGCACTCATGTAAATAAAAAAGGATCACAATATGTAATATATGCCTCAATAAATTTATACCAACAAAAATAATTACTACATTATTTTTACCTTAAAGTGTAGAAGCCCTGTAAGTGAATGGAATATTTTCCATGAAGGGAGCCTCTATTAATTAATAAAAAATGTAAATGCATTATTGTAATTACGTATTGAAGAAGTTATTCTCGAATAAAGTAACAGACATGTACTAATATCATAGTGTACTTACTGTTTTGGAGCAGACATACGTTTATATACGTATTTTCAGTTTTTATATGTCAATTTTAATTGTTAATTAATCAAAAAATGATTCTAAACAATGCCGAGGATTGTTCAGGATTGTTTAGATTATATATATATAGGGGTAGCCATACTGGCGTAGGGAGGTCAGTCTGGTTTTCGTTTTTGAGCAGTATGCATGTAGCTGCTCCTTTGGAATTGTAACTATTGTTTGTCTTTTAATAATACCTTAATTGTTTTGAAAGTATAATAAATATATTGAAACATAATACAAAATTGATTTGTAATTTTAAATTTTCTGAAGTTAAAATTTTACAGTTACTGAGAACTTAAGCCTTCAGCTGCAACAGATCTTCAGAAAGGACGAGTACACAAAAACCCCAATATAAATGTTTAACCTGAGAATAGTTACGTTTTATCTGGTGAGGGATATATGTGACTCTGGTCGTTGTGCTGATGTAGCTCGTTGTACATGTTGATTCCCCTCAGGTCCATTACGAAATAGGTGTAAAAAAAATGCAATAAAAATTGATCCTAAATCTTGTTTTGTATGGATAACAATAGTATATTTTTATTATGTAATATTATAATGGGATTTAACCCTTTTTAGTCAATAAATATGATTTATGTTGTCTGTGCTCTCATATTCTTCTATCACGTTATGTGCAGGGGCCTGAAGATGACATCATTTCGTGTCGAAACATTCACGTTCATGTAATCATACACACAAAACTCACACATGCATGACTCCCATCTCCGGGTGATCTAGCCAAAATCTTTTCGTCCAGAGGGAGGAAAAGTGAACAATGAATAACTATTGGCGAGAGGAATTTAGAGCTTGAGATACTGTATCAACAATCAGAGCTGTCACGCAGCCGTGTGCTGTGCGAGGACGAGATGGTTGGCGGAATCTGTGGCTCCGATGTCGGAGCGTTTGGCAGGAAATGAAAAACACCGGAATGCAGGCAGAGTGAACATGATTTATGTACGCAGAAAACTGAACAGCTCCACTTACGAATGAGATTTTATTTGATTTTTTGATCCAATTTCATCTACAGCTGCACACTGTGCAAGAGATATTTGGACTTTTATGTTAATATTAACAGTTTTACATATATTATACCTTTGTACATAACAACACACATGAATATATTAATAAATTATGAAACTTAAATAAATATTGTTACGCTATATACAGAGAGTAAAATACAAATGTTCTTCTGAATGAGACTACATTGGGTTAATGCAGAAAAATTTATTTTTGTAAGCAACCGTTTGTTGCGAAAGCTTGAATTTTGTGTGTATGTTTGTGTGTCTATCGACCTGCCAGCACTTTCGTTTGGTAAGTCACATCATATATATATATATAAACACATGATGTGACTTACCAAATATATATATATATATATAGCCAGCACGGTACCTCAGCGTGTTCGGTCAGAGGGTTAGCCGCCCTTTGTAATTTAAAACCGAGTTTTGGATCAACGACGAACTGAAACGGGTGTTTTGGGGCGTCCACCCTGAGCAGATGCAACGAACGGAAACGAACAAAATGAGAAAAAAAGGATGGATAGAGCGTCTGCCATCCGAGCAGGAGATCCCAGGTTCGAGTCCCGGTCGGGGCACACATATTCAGCTGTCCCCATTGGGGTATATCAACAACACCTGTCGGCAGCTGAGGGTTTCAATTAATTATCGTTTATACGTTGGTGTTAACAATGCTTTAATTATACAGTGATTAGAACGACTATTGTTTGCAGTAACTAACCCAGTCAGAACGATCAGACACAACAAATCAGGAACTTGGTTTGGAGAGCAGCCGCGGAGCATCTCAAGTATCGCGCAGATCTTTCCCACCCCGGCGCCCGTGACGTCAACACGTCCTCGATATTTTTCCCCGCTAGCAGGTGGCTGTCAGTCTCGAGCCACTACTCCTGCAACTCAAGTGACGGCGCCATCTATTTTTTTACAGTTGTGCCGCAGTTACGCTTCGCAAATGCTGGCGCTAATGGGTCACAAGTGCGACGTTACGAGCCCTGTTGATCTGCGCCGGCCGCTTCACGCTCCGGTGGCCGGCAGTATAAAGAGCCTCCCACCCTTTGGCTCAGACGCAGCCCGTGTGTCGTCCAGGCGCTTCTTCAGCCGTCTATGCCCGCTTCCCCAGCGGCCAGCTGTGACCAGGCGCCCACAACCGCACGAGTGGTCGACTGTGAAGAGCGGACAAATTGAAGGAGGATGCTAAATTCACCCAACCTGGATATGATGTGACGTCATTATGACGTATATACGCTTTAGTCGATTAACACACCTATCGACTTTTACGAACGTTCGAGATTCTAAACTGTCGTCAGCTAGTGGTTTGTTTTGACACGTGCGATTCTGATAACAGCTCAGTGTAGCAGCGTATATGTATTTCGCCAAAATAAAAGTAAAAGAGCTTGATATTAATAGAAATATTCCTGACCGTAGCCTTGAAAACACCACGGACAACACGTTTCGTAAAAAAGTGAAGTCTTCTTATGTCCTGACCAGATTAGATTGTGTGATTGTTGTATTGAACGCTTACGCCGAAAATAATATTTATTTATCATCAATATTTTAGTATGGTTTCCTACAATTGGTCTTGTCAGTACATATTAGATTGTAGCAGCATACTCTTGCTGACTTTTTTTCTTAATTTATATAGCTGAAAGAGAACGCGTGCAAGTTTGTTAGCTAAGTAATTTATATGTCCATCCCAAGATAGTCTTTTATCAACCATAATTCCAAGTAATTTTACACTTGGACTGCAGACACAGGTACCTTAGTGTCCAGTAGTGACTGGTGTGTAGAATGATTGAATTTCGAACCTAAAAAAGAAAAATATGAGGCATTGTTGAACAAAATCGTCGACCGGAGATGAAATACGAGGGGAAGTGGATTTCTCAATGTAATCTCAACCAAAGGTTAGTGTCTTGATGCATCTAAAGATTTTGGCTGCTGAGTGCTTCTTCTCACCGAGTACGAATAACCGTCGCACTTCAGCTGGGTCAGAAGTACATCAATTTCTGCTTGATATTCACAATAACCACGCAATTGCCCGTCGTCATCGATGCTGAACTCTTTCAGCTTTTCTCTCATTAGTCTCTCGAATACTGAACACATGATTAGAGACGAGCAAACGAAAAACAACACACAGGACACAAACACAGTACAATACACGATTTAAACGCAAGGAACGCAAAACACATTGAAACGAATGGCGCAGAGTACAGCGCTACCCTGTCACAACCTCTCGAAAGTTCACAAAAGTCGAATAGTCGATATACGTTTTCTATCGTTTTCGATGTAGCGTGTATACGTCATAATGACGTCACATCGTATCCAAGTCCGGTGAACTTAGCATCGTCCCAAATTGAATAGCTGGGCGGCGGCCATTACAGTGGTAAACTGACGCGCGGAGTTCGAATGTTTATACATCGCTTTTGGTTATAAAATGCCTTCCCTTGAGTTAGGTCGCAAACATAATGCCTCATTTAATTACGTTACTACAATATACTTTTTAATTTATGAACAAACAGCAACTAGTCACTGTTTATGAATTTATATTACGTACTACATGGAATCTGCCGTAGCTAAAAGTTATGTACTGGACCCCTAGCATTTTTCGTAGTTCATTTTCAATACATGTACGCAAAATGCATCAAAATACTCGAAGATTTGCCCAGTATATTAATAGATATTTTCTGACTACCTTGCTTTAGATTTTATGACGAGAAGTGCGTTATATATGGCATAGTGCTTTGGCAACTTGCGACCAAATTATCAAGTTTCAACCTAACCTAGACCATGAAAACACTACCGATCAGCCAACTATCTTCAAAATGATCGGAACATGTAAAATGTTATTCTGTCGGTCGGAAATCTTGCCTCCTGACAGCGTGTAACCATTTTTGTAACAGCTGTGGTTTTGAGAAAGGAAACCTGCAAATAGATGCACAGACATTATGCTAATACCGTGTTACAAAAACATTTATTAAGCAAGTGCACTGACATACAAAACAACTTAAAATATTCACATACCTGTGAAATGTAATATTCGTTCCTTTCTCGAATTTATTTGTACATTTAATCCCTGCACAACTCTTCACCATTGCACTTCTTTTGACTGGAATGTACAGACAGTAGAATTACGAGTAACAAATACTGTATGTACGCCCCAACAAACACACAACGTTGAATCAGGGTATTCATAAACAACAATACTACACAACACATCAGACTACAACCACTATAATGGCGTCCAGCCGAAGGTTCAAATTATCCCGCGACTGCAGCGCCATCAGTGAGTCTAGTTATTTTTACAAGGTCTTTGTGCGTGACAGCCGCAAGCGCCCCTCCTGCTAGTCACGAGACAAACAACTGTTTTAACCACCGATTGATCAATCGATTGTTTTTTCGTTCACTCGATTTTTCAGTCGAACGAAACAACCGAATGGAACTAGTCTCAGCGGCCATATCAGCTATACACGGTGGTCCATTGATCATGACCGGGCCATATATCTCACGAAATACGCGTCAAACGAAAAAACTACAAAGAACGAAACATCTACACCTACATTTATACTCCGCAAGCCACCCAACGGTGTGTGACGGAGGGCACTTTACGTGCCACTGTCATTACCTCCTTTTACTTATAATCCGTCTTGATTGCAAAATTTTTTATTCGTATGACCGGTTTCGGTTCATTCAGAACCATCTTCAGATCTGTGACGATAATGACACTAATTTACTAGTTCACGGAAGCAAATCTTTTTCATCGTATCTGAGCAACATCAAATGTACCAGAACGTACCTGATATTTCAGTTGCAGGAGTAACCCGTCCAAATCCAGCAACTTTCATATGCTGCGTCACATAAAATTGGTTGGCAGAATGCACGTCCGGCGATGGACATCAGACAACTGAGCGGCACAACACCGAAATGGCGGGAACCACGGGAGCAGACCGTGGAGGAAAACAAGTCCACACCAGCGCCATAGATATATAAATCGCCCTATGTCTTTTAGATCGTATAAAAATGATAATTTTACTGTTTTTTTAATTTTCATAAGTACAGATTTTAACCTTGACATCTACATATTTTAATTAAGTATTTTTGGAGATAAAAGTTAAAAAAGAAATCTACTGAATACAGTATGTGCAAATGGAATGTAACAAATGTACCAGACGCCACCTGTCGGTAATAGTGTTATAACTGATATAAATGACGTGCATTCTGCCAACCAATTTTATGTGACGCAGCGTGTGAAAGTTGCCGGATTTGGATGGGTTACTCCTCTAACTGAAATATGAGGTGCGTTCTGGTACATTTGATGTTGCTCAGATACGATGAAAAAGATTTGCTTCCGTGAACTAGTAAATTAGTGTCATTATCGTTACAGATCTGAAGATGGTTCTGAATGAACCGAAACCGGTCATATGAATAAAACATTTTGCAATAAAGACGGATTATAAGTAATATTATACAATCACTGATTGCTGCTATCCCATCAGACATTATGTCTGTTTTTGCAAAACGTCATTACCTCCCTTTCCTGTTCTAGTCGCGTATGGTTCCCGGGAAGAACGACAGCCGGAAAGCCTCCGTGGGCGCTCGAATCTCTCTCATTTTACATTCGTGATCTCCTCGGGAGGTATAAGTAGGGGGAAGCAATATATTCCATACCTCATCCAGAGACGCACCCTCTCGAAACCTGGACAGCAAGCTACACCGCGATGCAGAGCGCCTCTCTTGCAGAGTCTGCCACTTGAGTTTGCTAAACATCTCCGTAACGCTATCACGCTTACTAAATAACCCTGTGACGAAACGCGTCGCTCTTCTTTGGATCTTCTCTATCTCCTCTGTCAACCCGACCTGGTACGGATCCCACACTGATGAGCAATACTCAAGTATAGGTCGAACGAGTGTTTTGTAAGCCATCTCCTTTGTTGATGGACTACATTTTCTAAGGACTCTCCCAATGAATCTCAAACTGGCACCCGTCTTACCAACAATTTTTATACGATCATTCCACTTCAAATCGTTCCGTACGCATGCTCCCAGATATTTTACAGAAGTAACTGCTACCAGTGTTTATTCCGCTATCATATAATCATACAATAAAGGATCCTTCTTTCTATGTATTCGCAATACTTTACATTTGTCTATCTTAAGGGTCAGTTGCCACTCCCTGCACCAATTGCCTATCCGCTGCAGATCTTCCTCCATTTCGCTGCAATTTTCGAATGCTGCAACTTCTCTGTATACTACAGCATCATCCGCGAAAAGCCGCATGGAACTTCCGACACTATCTACTAGGTCATTTATATATATTGTGAAAAGCAATGGTCCCATAACACTCCCCTGTGGCACGCCAGAGGTTACTTTAACGTCTGTAGACGTCTCTCCATTGAGAACAATATGCTGTGTTCTGTTTGCTAAAATGTCTTCAATCCAGCCACACAGCTGGTCTGATATTCCGTAGGCTCTTACTTTGTTTATCAGGTGACACTGCTACCTTCAAGGGGGAAACCAGATGGCGCTATGGTTGGCCCGCTAGATGGCGCTGCCATAGGTCAAACGGATACCAAATATGTTTTCTTAAACAGGAACCCCCACATTTTATTACATATTCGTGTAGTACGTAAACAAATATGAATGTTTTAGTTGGACCACTTTTTTCGCTTTGTGATAGATGACGCTGTAAAAGTCGCAAACTTATGGCTCACAATTTTAGACGAACAGTTGGTAACAGGTAGGTTCTTTTTAAATTAAAATACAGAACGTAGGTACGTTTGAACATTTTATTTCGGTTGTTCCAGTGTGATACATGTACCTTCATGAACTTATCATTTCTGAGAACGCATGCCGTTACAGCGTGATAACCTGTAAATACCACATTAATGCAATAAATGCTCAAAATGATGTCCGTCAACCTCAATGCATTTGGCAATACGTGTAACGACATTCCTCTGAACAGCGAGTAGTTTGTCTTCCGTAATGTTCGCACATGCATTGACAATGCGCTGACGCATGTTGTCAGGCGTTGTCGGTGGATCACTATAGCAAATATCCTCCAACTTTCCCCACAGAAAGAAATGCGGGGACGTCAGATCTGGTGAACGTGCGGGCCACGGTATGGTGCTTCGACGACCAATCCACGTGTCATGAAATATGCTATTCAATACCGCTTCAACCGCACGCGAGCTATGTGCCGGACATTCATCATGTTAGGAAGTACATCGCCATTCTGTCGTGCAGTGAAACATCTTGTAGTAACATCGGTTGAACATAATGTAATAAATCAGCATACATTGCACCATTTAGATTGCCATCGATAAAATGGGGGCCAGTTATCCTTCCTCCCATAATGCTTCACCATACATTAACCCGCCAAGGTCGCTAATGTTCCACTTGCCGCAGCCATCGTGGATTTTCCGTTGCTCAGTAGTGCATGTTATGCCGTTTAACGTTACCGCTGTCGGTGAATGAATACCGCTTCGTCGCTAAACAGAACGCATGCAAAAAATTGTCATCGTCCCGTAATTTCTCTTGTGCCCAGCGGCAGAACTGTACACGACGTTCCAAGTGCATAGAAATATGGTTCGCGTGCAATCGATGTTGATGTAGCATTCTCAACTCCGACGTTTTTGAGATTCCCGATTCTCGCGTAATTTGTCTGCTACTGATGTACGGATTAGCCGCGACAGCAGCTAAAACACCTACTTGGGCATCATCATTTGTTGCAGGTCGTGGTTAGCGTTTCACATGTAGCTGAACACTTCCTGTTTCCTTAAATAACGTAACTATCCGGCGAACGGTCCGGACACTTGGATGATGTCCAGGATACCGAGCAGCATACGTAGCACACGCGCGTTGGGCATTTTGATCAAAATAGCCATACATCAACACGATATCGACCTTTTCCGCAATTGGTAAACGGTCCATTTTAACACGGGTAATGTACCACGAAGCAAATACTGTCCGCTCTGGCGGAATGTTACGTGGTACCACGTACTTACACGTTTGTGACTATTACAGCACCATCTATAACAAAGCGAAAAAAGTGGTCCAAGTAAAACATTCATATTTCTTTACGTACTACACGAATACGTAATAAAAATGGGGGTTACTATTTTAAAAAAAAACGCAGTTGATATCCGTTTGACGTACGGCAGCGGCATCTAGCGGGCCAACCATAGCACGATATGGTTTCCCCCTTCAAGCTAGACAAGTTTCGTTCTTTGTAGTTTTTTCGTTTGACGCTTATTTCGTGAGATATATGGCCCGGTCGTATGAGACAGGCGAAGTACCCTCAGACTTCAAGAAGAATATAATAATTCCAATCCCAAAGAAAGCTGGTGTTGACAGATGTGAAAATTACCGAACAATCAGTTTAATAAGCCACAGCTGCAAAATACTAACACGAATTCTTTACAGACGAATGGAAAAACTAGTAGAAGCCGACCTCGGGGCAGATCAGTTTGGATTCCGTAGAAACAGTGGAACACGTGAGGCAATACTGACCTTACGACATACCTTAGAAGAAAGATTAAGGAAAGGCAAACCTACGTTTCTAGCATTTGTGGACTTAGAGAAAGCTTTTGACAATGTTGACTGGAATATTCTCTTTCAAATTCTGTAGGTGGCAGGGGTAAAATACAGGGAGCGAAAGGCTGTTTACAATTTGTACAGAAACCAGATAGCAGTTACAAGAGTCGAGGAAAATATAGGGGAAGCAGTGGTTGGGAAGGGAGTGAGACAGGGTTGTAGCCTCTTCCCGATGTTATTCAACCTGTATATTCAGCAAGCAGTAAAGGAAACAAAACAAAATTTCGGAGTAGGAATTAAAATCCATGGAGAAGAAATAAAAACTTTGAGGTTCGCCGATGACATTGTAATTCTGTCAGAGACAGCAAAGGACTTGGAAGAGCAGTTGAACGGAATGGACAGTGTCTTGAAAGAAGGATATAAGACGAACATCAACAAAAGGAAAACGAGGATAATGGAATGTAGTCGAATTAAGTCAGTTGATGCTGAGGGATATAGATTAGGAAATGAGAAACTTAAAGTAGTAAAGGAGTTTTGCTATTTGGGGAGCAAAATAACTGATGATGGTCGAAGTAGGGAGGATATAAAATGTAGACTGGCAATGGCAAGCAAAGCGTTTCTGAAGAAGAGAAATTTGTTAACATTGAGTATAGATTTAAGTGTCAGGAAGTCACTTCTGAAAGTATTTGTATGGTGTGTAGCCATGTATGGAAGTGAAACATGGACGATAAATAGTTTGGACAAGAAGAGAATGGAAGCTTTCGAAATGTGGTGCTACAGAAGAATTGCGAAAGATCACATAACTAATGAGGAAGTATTGAATAGGATTGGGGAAAAGTGATGTTTGTGGCACAACTTGACCAGAAGAAGGGATCGGTTGGTAGGACATGTTCTGAGGCATCAAGGGATCTCCAATTTAGTATTGGAGGGCAGCGTGGAGGGTAAAAATCGTAGAGGGAGACTAAGAGATGAATACACTAAGCAGATTCAGAAGGGTGTAGGCTGCAGTAGGGAGATGAAGAAGCTTGCACAGGATAGAGTAGCATGGAGAGCTGCACCAAACCAGTCTCAGGACTGAAGACCACAACAACAACAACATGGCCCGGTCACTATCAATGAACCACCCTGTATACACTGAAGAGCCGAAGAAACTGCTATATTTATCTAATATCGTGTAGGGCTCCAGCGAGCACGCAGAAGGGCGCACCACGGCGTGGCATGGACTCGACGAATGAAGCAGTGCTGTTGGGGACTGACACCATGAATCCGTAAGAGTGCGAGGGGGTGGAGATCTCTTCTGAACAGCACGTTGCAAGTCATCCCAGATATGCACAATAGTGTTCATATCTGGGGAGTTTGGTGGCCAGCGGAAGTATTTAAACTCAGAAGAGTGTTCCTGGAGTCACTCCGTAGCAATCCTGGAAGTGTGGAGTGTCCCTGTGTCCTGCTGGAATTCCCCAAGTCCGTCGGAATGCACAGTGGACATAAATGCATGCAGGTGATCAGACAGGATGGTTACGTACGTGTCACCTGTCAGAATGGTATCTAGACGTATCAGGAGTGACACATCACTCCAACTGCACAGGCCCCACACCATTACAGAGCCTCCACCAGCTTGAACGGTGCCCTGCTGTCATGCAGGGTCCATGGATTCGTGAGGTTGTCTCCATACCCGTACACGCCCATTCGCTAGACACAATTTGCAACGAAACTCGTCCGATCAGGCAACATGTTTCCAGTCATCAACGGTCCAATGTCGGTACTGACGGGCCCAGCCGAGGTGTAAAGCTTTGTCTTTTACAGTCATCAAGGGTACCACACGCTGACACTTGTCGATGGTCCAGCACTGAAATCTGCAGCAATTTGCGGAAGGGCTGCACTTGTGTCACGTTGAACGATTCTCTTCAGTCGTCGTTGGTCCCGTTCCTGCAGGATCTTTTTCCGGCCGCAGCGATGTCGGAGATTTGATGTTTTACAGGATTCCTGATATTCACGGTATACTCGTGAAATGGTCGTAGGGGAAAATGGTCACTTCATCGCTACCTCTGAGATGATGTGCACCATCGCTTGTGCGACGATTGTAACACCACGTTCAAACTCACTTAAATCTTGATAACCTGCCATTGTAGCAGCAGTAACCGATCTAACAGCTGCGTCAGACACTTGCTGCCTTATACAGGGTGTTACAGATACGTACGGCCAAACTTTCAGGAAACATTCCCCACACACAAATAAAGAAAAGATGTTACGTGGACATGTGTCCGGAAACGCTTAATTTCCATGTTAGAGCTCATTTTAGTTTCGTCACTATGTACTGTACTTCCTCGATTCACCGTCATGATTTCATACGGGATACTCTACCTGTGCTGCTAGAACATGTGCCTTTACAAGTACGACACAACAATAGGTTCATGCGCGATGGAGCTCCTGCACATTTCAGTCGAAGTGTTCGTGCGCTTCTCAACAACAGATTCGGTGATCGATGGATTGGTAGAGGCGGACCAATTCCATGGCCTCCACGCTCTCCTGACCTCAACCCTCTTGACTTTCATTTATGGGGGCATTTGAAAGCTCTTGTCTACGCAACCCCGGTACCAAATGTAGAGACTCTTCGTGCTCGTATTGTGGACGGCTGTGATACAATACGGCATTCTCCAGGGCTGCGTCAGCGCATCAGGGATTCCGTGCGACGGGAGGGTGGATGCATGTTACCTCTCTAACGGAGAACATTTTGAACATTTCCTGTAACAAAGTGTTTGAAGTCACGCTGGTACGTTCTGTTGCTGTGTGTTTCCATTCCATGATTAATGTGGTTTGAAGAGAAGTAATAAAATGAGCTCTAACATGGAAATTAAGCGTTTCCGGTCACATGTCCACATAACATCTTTTCTTTATTTGTGTGTGAGAAATGTTTCCTGAAAGTTTGGCCGTACCTTTCTGTAACACCCTGTATAGGCGCTGCCGACTGCATGTCCACACGAGTTTCTTCGGCGCTTCACCATATGAATGTTTCCTCTCAATCTCCGGGCTTGAATGCTTTTATTTATATACTTTTTTATCCTTTTCAGTTACACAGGAACCATGACAGGGGCTGACAACTTTTTTTAGAGACAAATACAGTATTTTATTTCAAGGCCATCTGAGTAAAAAATTTTTAAGGAAAAATGAAGTACTTTCAAAATGTATGTATTTACTTAAATACGAATTCTCGTACTTGTGGCATTAAATATGAACTTTTCTGGGTGATTTGGAAAGTTTAAAATCTGGTGCTGCACTATAAATTTAACTGTTTGTTCGATAAAAATCTTGTAAGAGATTTTAAACTGACTTTCAAATACACTATAGAACTTGAAACATAACTTGGAAATGCATGACAATGCAATATTAACTCGCTTTAGAGTCTGGTGTGTGGCGGAGAGCACTTGGTGTAGCACAGCTATTTTACACCTGTTTTCCTGTTCCAGTAGCGAATGTTTCGCAGTTAAGAACAGTTGCTGCCAATCTGCCGTGTGAGCTCGATTCTCTCAAATTTTTACATTCAGCGTCCTTTCGCGAGCTATGCATAGGAGGCAGGAAAATATTTGTTGACTTACTTGAAAAGAAACTGAAATAAACCTGAAATTTGCCACATTTCTCTGATGTAATCTCATCAAAATGTTTTAAATCAATTGAAAAATTTCAGAGACGCAAAACTAAAAAGTAGAAGATAACTCTTTAAATAAAAAGCTTTTTCATGTAAGACGTTTTTCACTCGACAAGGAAGAATCAATAGTTCAGTCAATACGCAAAGGTGCAGGCAGCACTGTCGAATGTTTTCATGCGATTGCTCCTACAAACTGCTTTCACTCGCAAAAGATAAATGGAGAATAATTCAATCGACACGTAAAACTACAACCGACGTACTCGATCGTTTTCATTCGGCTGCTCCCACAAATTGATTTCAGTCAAAAGAATGAATGAGTAGTCCGACCAACTGGATGACTGTTTTCATTCGGTTGTTCCCACTGACCAGTTTCACTCAAATGAATGGATGTGATTCAACCGATACATAAAACTACAAGAGAATGCGTCACTGTTTTCCAACAACCGAATGAGTCGTTTGTTTTCATCCGGTTGTTTCCACGACTGGGTCAGGCCAGGCGCAAACGGACGCTCATAGCGCGTCTGGAGCGTCGCAGGGTAGTTTCTACATTTGTAACGCGTTTAACTCACTTTTGCCAAAAAGTAATTATTTTATTTTTTCCAACATTTTTTAACATTAATGTGATACTCCGAGTCATCGAAGAAAAAAGTTGTTGTGAAAAATTTAAATATATTAGCACAAAAACTACAGAACATGCCATGTATGTACGGCACTTCAACAAAGTACGAGGTGCATTCAAGTTCTAAGGCCGCCGATTTTTTTTCTAATTAATCACTCACCCGAAATCGATGAAACTGGCGTTACTTCTCGACGTAATCGCCCTGCAGACGTACACATCTTTCACAACGCTGACGCCATGATTCCATGGCAGCGGCGAAGGCTTCTTTAGGAGTCTGTTTTGACCACTGAAAAATCGCTGAGGCAATAGCAGCACGGCTGGTGAATGTGCGGCCACGGACAGTATCTTTCATTGTTGGAAAAAGCCAAAAGTCACTAGGAGCCAGGTCAGGTGAGTAGGGAGCATGAGGAATCACTTCAAAGTTGTTATCACGAGAAACTGTTGCGTAACGTTAGCTCGATGTGCGGGTGGGTTGTCTTGGTGAAACAGCACACGCGCAGCCCTTCCCAGACGTTTTTGTTGCGGTGCAGGAAGGAATTTGTTCTTCAAAACATTTTGGTAGGATTCACCTATTACCGTAGCGCCCTTTGGAACGCAATGGGTAAGGATTATGCCCTCGCTGTCCCAGAACATGGACACCATCATTTTTTCAGCACTGGCGGTTACCCGAAATTTTTTTGGTGGCGGTGAATCTGTGTGCTTCCATTGAGCTGACTGGCGCTTTGTTTCTGGATTGAAAAATGGCATCCACGTCTCATCCATTGTCACAACCGACGAAAAGAAAGTGCCATTCGTGCTGTCGTTGCGCGTCAACATTGCTTGGCAACATGCCACACGGGCTGCCGTGTGGTCGTCCGTCAGCATTCGTGGCACCTGCCAGAATGACACTTTTCGCATTTTCAGGTCGTCATGCAGGATTGTGTGCACAGAACCCACAGAAATGCCAACTCTGGAGGCGATCTGTTCAACAGACATTCGGCGACCCCCAAAACAATTCTCTCCACTTTCTCGATCGTGTCGTCAGACCGGCTTGTGCGAGCCCGAGGTTGTTTCTTTTTGTTGTCACTCGATGTTCTGCCTTCATTAAACTGTCGCACCCACGAACGCACTTCCGACACATCCATAACTCCATCACCACATGTCTCCTTCAACTGTCGATGAATTTCAATTGGTTTCACACCACGCAAATTCAGAAAAGGAATGATTGCACGCTGTTCAAGTAAGGAAAACGTCGCGATTTTAAGTATTTAAAACAGTTCTCATTCTCGCCGCTGGCGGTAAAATTCCATCTGCCGTACGATGCTGCCATCTCTGGGACGTATTGACAATGAACGCGGCCTCATTTTAAAACAATGCGCATGTTTCTATCTCTTTCCAGTCCGGAGAAAAAAAATCGGAGGCCTTAGAACTTGAATGCACCTCGCAGTTAACAGCTGTTTGCGGTTTCAGTCAAGTTAAATTTACCGCGAATTTCAACGGCTGTGGCTTTCAATGTTATAAAGTTGTCAACAACGAAACAAAAGAGCAAAACTATGGAAATATAAATAACTAAAAACTGTAATGTGCTAATCAAACACGATCGAGAGTGACACATCCACTAAACTCGGTGGGCAGAACAGGTAATAGGATTGGGGAAAGGGCCAAAGTTTGAGGTCAGTTTCTCCTTCTAATTGTAATTTATTGTAATTTAATTACCTTTACAACCAAAGCGGCACCTAGCCGGACCTTTACCGAATGCAACCCTTTCACAGCTGAAGTCCTCCAAACAAGAAATCTTAACAAATCAACAAGATAAAAATCGAATTAAGATAACAATAAAATAATTTAAAAAAACCAGCAAACACATGTTTAGTGCTATACAAGTGGCTGAGGGCCACAATTAAATTTCAAAATTTTAGAATATATTACCGTAGACTTTTAAAGGCAGAAAGACAGAATGTTTAAAAACAAGAAATCTTAAAAATCAACAAGATTAAAACAGAATTAAAGAGGCAAATCAAATAAATAAATAAAAAAAGATATCATGGCTACATGGAAAGCTTTAAGGCTAATCAGATAGAACATACATATGCAAGGTGCAATACCAATGGCTGAAGGCCACAATTAAGTTTCAAAATTTTAAAATATGTTTCCATAATCTTTTAAAGGCAGAAGGCCGCAATGTTTAAGCTTGAAAGATAAATTTAAAAACTAATTTTGCAAAATTTTTAAGAAAATAAAAAAAATAACCCTAAGCCTTAAATTTAAAGTAGCTGATAACAGATAAGTGAACACCAGTGGCACTCAGAAGCCTCCAGGGGGTCGGTCTGCCCTCGTTCACTTAGGCGAGACCGGTGGCGTGCCCAACTACACTTGATCCGACGGAACCCAACCAGGGGACAGCCACGGACCGACCGACACAACGACTTGCTTCCTGTCAATCAGTGCATGAGAACTCAAACCGGAACGGTTACAACGAGATAATCCACAATGGAGAATGTATTAGCTGTCAAAATTACACCCCGTGTTGGACAGCAACAACAGGTGAGAAAGGACACTGCCCGAAATTACGTTAGCGGGCAGGGCAGGTGACCGGAACGCTAACGGCCACTAGGCAGAAAATTCCGCTGGTACACTTGAATTTGAAACACTCAAAAGAACACTGCCTGAAATTAGGTTAGTGGCCAGGGAAGGTAACCAGAACACTAACGGCCACAAGGCAGAAAATTCCACTGGTGCACTCGAATTGTAGTCAACCAAAATAGTTAATTGCACCGCATGGCGGCTAAATTTCAGCAGTAGAAACACTCGCTGTTGCTCACAGGAAAACCTCCCCAACAGCGAACTATCGAAGCGAACCACACAACATCAACGGATGTGGCTTGGTTAGTTGGTTAGTTTGACGTCCTGGGTCGGTAAACCACGAAGCTCGTAGCGATCGGACAGCTCCACACACGGTCCAACATTGCGCAGGGACCGCCAGCGGACTCAGCCGACTGCACCGCGCAGAGATAACTTCCCTCGTCCGCAACAACCGACCGACTGCCTCCAGACCCGGAAACTACACTCCTGGAAATGGAAAAAAGAACACATTGACACCGGTGTGTCAGACCCACCATTCTTGCTCCGGACACTGCGAGAGGGCTGTACAAGCAATGATCACACGCACGGCACAGCGGACACACCAGGAACCGCGGTGTTGGCCGTCGAATGGCGCTAGCTGCGCAGCATTTGTGCACCGCCGCCGTCAGTGTCAGCCAGTTTGCCGTGGCATACGGAGCTCCACCGCAGTCTTTAACACTGGTAGCATGCCGCGACAGCGTGGACGTGAACCGTATGTGCAGTTGACGGACTTTGAGCGAGGGCGTATAATGGGCATGCGGGAGGCCGGGTGGACGTACCGCCGAATTGCTCAACACGTGGGGCGTGAGGTCTCCACAGTACATCGATGTTGTCGCCAGTGGTCGGCGGAAGGTGCACGTGCCCGTCGACCTGGGACCGGACCGCAGCGACGCACGGATGCACGCCAAGACCGTAGGATCCTACGCAGTGCCGTAGGGGACCGCACCGCCACTTCCCAGCAAATTAGGGACACTGTTGCTCCTGGGGTATCGGCGAGGACCATTTGCAACCGTCTCCATGAAGCTGGGCTACAGTCCCGCACACCGTTAGGCCGTCTTCCGCTCACGCCCCAACATCGTGCAGCCCGCCTCCAGTGGTGTCGCGACAGGCGTGAATGGAGGGACGAATGGAGACGTGTCGTCTTCAGCGATGAGAGTCGCTTCTGCCTTGGTGCCAATGATGGTCGTATGCGTGTTTGGCGCCGTGCAGGTGAGCGCCACAATCAGGACTGCATACGTCCGAGGCACACAGGGCCAACACCCGGCATCATGGTGTGGGGAGCGATCTCCTACACTGGCCGTACACCACTGGTGATCGTCGAGGGGACACTGAATAGTGCACGGTACATCCAAACCGTCATCGAACCCATCGTTCTACCATTCCTAGACCGGCAAGGGAACTTGCTGTTCCAACAGGACAATGCACGTCCGCATGTATCCCGTGCCACCCAACGTGCTCTAGAAGGTGTAAGTCAACTACCCTGGCCAGCAAGATCTCCGGATCTGTCCCCCATTGAGCATGTTTGGGACTGGATGAAGCGTCGTCTCACGCGGTCTGCACGTCCAGCACGAACGCTGGTCCAACTGAGGCGCCAGGTGAAAATGGCATGGCAAGCCGTTCCACAGGACTACATCCAGCATCTCTACGATCGTCTCCATGGGAGAATAGCAGCCTGCATTGCTGCGAAAGGTGGATATACACTGTACTAGTGCCGACATTGTGCATGCTCTGTTGCCTGTGTCTATGTGCCTGTGGTTCTGTCAGTGTGATCATGTGATGTATCTGACCCCAGGAATGTGTCAATAAAGTTTCCCCTTCCTGGGACAATGAATTCACGGTGTTCGTATTTCAATTTCCAGGAGTGTATATGCACCAAACCAAAGATTTTACACGGCGCAAATATGGATACACATCACTGCTGTCACACGTAAAAGGAAGAAGAACCACGACGTAACGGCAACAAGGGCGGGAAATCAAACATAAATAGACAGCGAAGTTCACGAAAACGCATAGTTGGGAGTGTGCACGGCTCAGAGAGCTGACATGGCGAAAAACGAAACAGTGCTCAAATATTAGAAAAGCGCGTAGTAATGCAATATTTTTCGCATGGGCGATACTGCCCCTGACCGTATGCGCGGTGCTGGAGGGAGCATATGAGAGGATTGCTTTCCCGCTCACGAAGTGCTACCGTGAGGGGAAGTTTGCCGATTTGCGCGACCCTACTAAACCCATCAGTTACAGTTGGCCCTCTTTTGGAACGGAAATTGTGGTGTGCGTACTGTAAGACCTTCAGTACACACACCATCAGATTATTTGACTTGTCACTCTAACGAAGTAGGCGAGTGTCAGCAATATGCCTCGTGGTCTTATCGTGGCGTGTTTATCTTCTGCCGTTAGGTCAGACGATAGAAATGCCACTTGCACGCTTAGAGTAGCAGATTGACGGTGACCAACTTCAAACAGAACTTGATTAATTTTCACACACATTTATTAAAATAATAACAACCATAAAAATTACTTAACTTGGTTCTGGATGCTAGTTCCTTTGGTATTGGTATGTTAATCTTATTCTCACATATATCTCTGATACTTGACAAAAGTGTCTATACATTTATCGTCATGGCTATGTCCAGGAATATGGTAATCTTACTAGGCGCAGACTGAAACTTGACTATAGACTGGTACAGACTAATGCAGACTGGTACATACTGATGCAGACAAATGCAGACTGACTAATCGGAGGTCTGTACACTCATTGTAATACCCCGCGTGTTCGTGTATCACTGCCCGAGTGTGATCCATGAGGAGAAAAGGTTCTATGTTAGCAGCAATCTCATTGGCTGCGCAACATATTAATACGCGGATCAGCGGAAGCAGAATTTGGTCCATCTCTATGGCAGCGCCATCTAGTAGTGCGGAGATGGACGAGCGCTGCGCCTGCGCTGTTGTGCTTAGCGGGGCGCGCTCTAGTGTGTAAGTTGTGTACGCGCTGACTACGCGGAACTATGTACACAACACAAATATTATTCCTTTCTACATAAGAAATGAAACTTTTAGCTTGGACTGTCCTATCTGAAAGTCGAATTGAGTGTCAAATTGCCTGCACATTGAAAAGAAATAATATTTTCTCTGATGAACTTATTTTAGGAAAGAATTTGCCTAATTTCTGTCTTCGCACTTGGCTGCAGTGTACGCCTGCTGGTAGTTTCAGTACAACAATGAGTTCTCATTTTCTCGTCTGGTTGTTTGTGATGCCCATGTAACTTCAGTATATTTCGGATTTCCTGAAGTAAGTGCAATGCCAATTAATTGTATATGAGCCTCGCGGTATTAGCCAAGTGGTGTAAGACGCCGCAGTCATGGACTGTGCGGCTGGTCCCAGCGGAGGTTCGAGTCCTCCCTCGAGCATGGGTGTGTGTGTGTTTGTCCTTAGGATAATTTAGCTTAAGGAGTGTGTAAGCTTAGGGAGTGATGACCTTAGCAGTTAAGTCCCGTAAGATTTCACACACTTTTGAACATTTTATTTTATGCGTCTCAGTAATGGGACAGTGACATGTTACATTATCACAGTAGTGATACAATAGCGCAGCTGTCAGCAGCAAGTGGTCTAGTGCTGCCTTTGGCTCACGGGATTCCAGGTTCGATTCCCGGCTGGATTAGGGATATTTCTCTGCATGGGGACTGGGTGTTTGTGTTGTCCTCATCATTTCATCATCATCATTTGTGACTGGGGCTAGAATGCATTGTGAAACAGTCAACTGTGTAAAAATTCGGAATTCGTACGGGCACAGTTGAGCACCCACAAGCCAAACATCATCACCAATTTCACAGCCCCAGTCTGGCACACAGTTTAAGTCTGCTAAGAAGTTCCAGGACAGATTTTGTAATATACACACATCAAAAAAGTTTTGGATCACCCCAGTTCCCAGAGTTACTGATGATAGACGTTGACCTTGGATATTGTATCACAGACACAGTCCCTTTGACTGTTCCGAGATGTCACTAAAGCCGCCCAAAGATGTAAACAACAAAGCATGAGCACCGCATATTAGGCGGGGGGGGGGGGGGGGGTTCGACAGCCGATCAGTTCCAGTCATTCCACCAGGAAGGAGGTATACGGCTTGTATCGTCTGTAGTTCAACCATGCCTGGGCGGTCAATACCGCGGTTCGATCGGGTCCGCATTGTTGCTTTGTGCCAGGAAGGGCTCTCAACAAGAGTCCATGCGTCTCAGAATGAACCAAAGCGATGTTGTTCGGACGTGGAGGAGATACAGAGAGACAGAAACTGTCTATGACATGTCTCGCACAGGTCGCTCAAGGGCTACTACTGCAGTGGGTGACCGCTACTTACGGAATATGGCTCGGTGGAACCCTGACAGCAACGCCACTATGTTGAATAATTCTTTTCCTGCACCCACAGGATGTCGTTTTCGACTCAAACCGTGCGCAATAGGCTGTACGATGCGCAACTTCACTCCCGACGTCCACGGCGAGGTCCATCTCTGCAACCACGACACCAAGCAGCGCAGTACAGATGGGCCAATCAGCATGCCGAACGGACCGCAGGATTGGAATCACGTTCTCTTCACCGATGAGTGTCGCACATGACTTCAACCAGACAATCTTCGGAGATGTGTTTGCAAGCAACACGGTCAGGCTGAACGCCTTAGACACACTGTCCAGCGAGTGCAGCAAGGTGGAGGTTTCCTGCTGTTTTGGGGTGGCGACCGATGTACACCGCTAGAGGTTATGAAAGGCGTCGTAACGGCTGTACTATACGTGAATGCCATCCTCTGACGGATAGTGCAACCACATCGGCAGCATATTTGCGAGGCATTCGTCTTCGTGGACGACAATTCGCGCCCCGATCGTGCACATCTTGCGACTTTCTTCAGGATCCTGCCACAGTGGCCGAGCGGTTCTAGGCGCTTCAGTCTGGAACCGCGCCAACGCTACGGTCGCAGGTTCGAATCCTGCCTCGGGCATGGATGTGTGTGATGTCCTTAGGTTAGTTAGTTTTAAGTAGTTCCAAGTTCTAGGGTACTGATGACCTCCGCTGTTAACTCCCATAGTGCTCAGAGCCATTTGAACCATTCCTTAGGTTAGTTAGGCTTAAGTAGTTCTACGTTCTACGGCGCTGATGACCTCAGAGCCATTTGAACCATTATTGAACTTCCTTCAGGATAACAACATCCCTCGACTAGAGTGGCCGCCATGTTCTCCAGGCATGAACGCTATCAAACATGCGTGGAATAGACTGAAAAGGGCTGTTTATGGACGACGTGACCCACCAACCACTCTGAGAGATCTAGCCGAATCGTTGAGAAGTAGGACAACCTGGACCAACAGTGTCTTGATGAATTTGTGAATAGTATGCCGCGACAAATACAGGCATGCGTCAATGCAAGAGGATGTGCTACTTTGTATTAGAGGTACCGGTGTGTAGAGCAATCTGGACCACCTCCTCTGAAGGTCTCGCTGTATGGTGGTACATCATGCAATGTGTGGTTTTCATGAGCAATAAAAAGGGTGGACATAATGTTTATGTTGATCCCTATTGCAATTTTCTGTACAGGTTACGGAACTCTTCGAACCAAGGTGATGCAAAACTTTTTTTGATGAATGTATAATGCGGGTTTAATACTCCTGTTTAAACTAACCTCTGTTAAAACACATTCTCAGCACACAAGGGGTGCCAAGCGTAAGGCTACGACAGCAGACAGGGTAATGAATGTTCAAGCCATCGTCTTCCACAATACGAGGTGCATTCAAGTTCTAAGGCCTCCGATTTTTTTTGTCTGGACTGGAAAGAGATAGAAACATGCGCATTGTTTTAAAATGAGGCCGCGTTCATTGTCAATACGCCCCAGAGATGGCAGCACCGTACGGCAGATAGAATTTTACCGCCAGCGGCGAGAACGAGAACTGTTTTAAATACCTAAAATGGCGACGTTTTCCTTACTTGAACAGCGTGCAATCATTCGTTTTCTGAATTTGCGTGGTGTGAAAACAATTGAAATTCATCGACAGTTGAAGGTGACATGTGGTGGTGGAGTTATGGATGTGTCGAAAGTGCGTTCGTGGGTGCGACATTTTAATGAAGGCAGAACATCGTGTGACAACAAACCGAAACAACCTCGGGCTCGCACAAGCCTGTCTGGCGACATGATCGAGAAAGTGGAGAGAATTGTTTTGGGGGATCGCCGAATGACTGTTGAACAGATTGCCTCCAGAGTTGGCATTTCTGTGGGTTCTGTGCACACAATCCTGCATGACGACCTGAAAATGCGAAAAGTGTCATCCAGGTGGGTGCCACGAATGCTGACGGACGACCACACGGCTGCCCGTGTGGCATGTTGCCGAGTAATGTTGACGCGCAACGACAGCACGAATGGGACTTTCTTTTCGTCGGTTGTGACAATGGATGAGACGTGGATGCCACTTTTCAATGCAGAAACAAAGCGCCAGCCAGCTGAATGGAAGCACACAGATTCACCGCCACCAAAAAAATTTCGGGTAACCGCCAGTGCTGAAAAAATGTTGGTGTCCATGTTCTGGGACAGCGAGGGTGTAATCCTTACCCATTGCGTTCCAAAGGGCGCTACGGTAATAGATGAATCCTACGAAAATATTTTGAAGAACAAATTCCTTCCTGCACTGCAACAAAAACGTCCGGGAAGGGCTGCGTGTGTGCTGTTTCACCAAGACAACGCACCCGCACATTGAGCTAACGTTACGCAACAGTTTCCTCGTGATAACAACTTTGAAGTGATTCCTCATGCTCCCTACTCACCTGACCTGGCTCCTAGTGACTTTTGGCTTTTTCCAACAATGAAAGACACTCTCCGTGGCCGCACATTCACCAGCCGTGCTGCTATTGCCTCAGCGATTTTCCAGTGGTCAAAATAGACTCCTAAAGAAGGCTTCGCCGCTGCCATGGAATCATGGCGTCAGCGTTGTGAAAAATGTGTACGTGTGCAGGGCGATTACGTCGAGAAGTAACGCCAGTTTCATCGATTTCGGGTGAGTAGTTAATTAGAAAAAAAATCGGAGGCCTTAGAACTTGAATGCGGCTCGTATGTATCTGGGAACGCGCAGTGATCCTACGTGTGATTTACAGATGGAAGTCTAGTTGGACGCCCCCTAACTTCTCGTAACCGCACTCCGGCCAACTTGCTTGCCTCGCGTCTCGTAGGTGTTGACCGAAATAGTTTCGTCTCCGTCGGTCGCGAGCACTAACGCTTGTGTAACAAACAGTGCATAACAATGTGACAAGTGGAAAAGTTTAAATGCTGAGCGTAATAAGAGTAGTAAAACGTTATAATAGCAAGTAATTTTATTTCACCAGTCGCAAAAGCAGTAAAACCATTTCTCGAGCCAGTGATAGCTAATACTCGTGACAAGATTGCTGGTCATTACTTAGCGAGCACAGCGCAAAAGTCAGAACAATACTTCACACGATCTTAGAATCAACATGAGATCGCACAAATATGTTTTCTGACGTAAATTCAACAATTAATTCTGTCTTTATGCGGAGTTGCACTTGACACACCAGTTCGCGTGTGGACACCTCTAGAACCGATCGTAGACTGCCTTGAATTAACACAACATCGTACGTCATCAGAGGCAGTTATTCAACAAATTGTTCCGTCTTTACAAGAGATCACATTTTATACACAGATTCACGTATTTATTACCTCCTCGGAAACGATCTCAGACTACTATTAGGGTAACTTAGTAGTTTGCCGCCAGGCCTCAGGGCGCTTGTGATTGGTCCATTGTTTTCATCAATAAGCACCGACAATAACTAAAATTTGTAATTCGCCTTTCCTGATGAACTGAATTATGCTGAAGTTATTGTTAACATGTTCTCAGTGCATATAACGTCATCAGCGCGACTAGAGATGTATATTAATGTTCAAGTAGTAAATATATAATCCAAATATTCCTGGCACATTGAAACTTTGTGCCGGGCCGATACTGGAACCCGGAGCCTTTGCCTTTCGCGATCAAGTGCTCTACCAACTGAGCTACCCATGCACGACTCACGCCCCGCCCTCACAGCTATACTTCCGCCAGTACCTCGTCTCCTACCTTCCAAACTTTACAGAAGCTCTCCTGCGAACCTTCCAGAACTAGCACTCCTGGAAGAAAGGATACTGCGGAGACATGACTTAGCCACAGCCTGGGGATTGTTTCCAGGATGAGATTTTCACTCTGCAGCGGAGTGTGCGCTGATATGAAACTTCCTGGCTTATTAAAATTGTGTGCCGGACTGAGACTCGAACCCACGACCTTTGCCTCTCGCGGGCAAGTGCTCTACGAACTGAACTACCCAACCACGACTCACGCCCCGCCCTCACAGCTTTACTTCCGCCAGTACCTCGTCTCCTACCTTCCAAACTCTACACAAACTCTTTTGCCAACCTTGCAGAACTAATACTCCTGGAAGAAAGGATATTGCGGAGACATGGCTTAGCCACAGCCTGGAGGATGTTTCCAGAATGAGATTTTCACTCTGCAGCGGAGTGTGCGCTGATACTAAACTTCCTGGCAGATTGTGTTCGCAGAAGAGCTTATGTGAAATTTGGAAGGTAGGACACGAGGTACTGATAGAAGTAATGCTGTGAGGAAGGGTCGTGAGTCGTGCTTGGGTAGCTCAGATGGTAGAGCACTTGCCGCGAAAGCAAAGGTCCCGATTTTGATGCACGGTCAGACACACAGTTTTAATGTGCCAGGAAGTGTCATATGAGCGCACACTATGCTGCAGAGTGAAAATTTCATTCTGGATATAGCAATCACGATTGCTATCCAGTATTGAGAAAGAGAGCAATTGCTGACTTACAACAAATTTTATACATATTTTCAAACCTTTGCGAAACTTCGTCTCACTGTTACTACGTTTTCGCTGTTCGTGCAGTGAAACTGTCGTCTCTGTCGTGACGTTAAAATTTGTTACTTCTTTGCTACTAATTCAATTCCCAACACCTTTAGCAGACCATATCCACCTATATCGCTGAATGTATCTGTGAAATTGTATCGTTGTGTGACACAGGTGCCTGCCGATGAGGCCGAGCGGTTCTAGGCGCTACAGTCTGGAACCCCGCGACCGCTACGGTTGCAGGTTCGAATCCTGCCTCGGGCATGAATGCGTTTGATGTCCTTAGGTCAGTCAGATTTAAGTAGTTCTAAGTTATATGGGACATGACCTGAGAAGTTAAGTCCCATAGTGCTCAGAGCCATTTGAACCATTTTTGTGACACAGTTAGAGGGTGAGGAGGAGATGGACGGAAAAATGGAAGAGGAGGAGATGAACAGGCAGATGAGGGGAGAGGAGATGGACACAGAAGGGAAAAGAAGAAGTGGACGGAGGGAGGTGGAGGAGGGCAAAGAGAGGAGGGAGTATGAGATGCACAGAGAGATGGGGGAAGGAGCAGATGGATTAATAAAATTGCAATAAACAGTCTACGTACCAGGGCAACACTGGGTACTCATCTCGTGAGACAATGGAGCGCATAAGCAAGTTATAGTGTCGTATGTGTTCTGGCGTAACCACAAGCGCCGGAACGAAGAGAAGAGAAGGTGGTGAAATGACGTCGGCCAAATGCACTGATTAGGGGCTGGGTTGATTTGGGGGAGGAGACCAAACTGCGAGGTTATCGGTCTCATTGGACTAGGGAAGGATGGGGAAGGAAGTCGGCCGTGCCCTTTCACAGGAACCATCCCAGCATTTGCCTGAAGCGATTTAGGGAAATCATCGAAAACCTAAAACAGGATGGCCGGACGCGAAATTGAACCGTCGTCCTCCCGAATGCGAGTCCAGTGTGCACTGATTAGGACCTCACCTCTACAAGAGGAGAGAGAATAGAAGGGCCGCTGCTGCCAGACTCGGCCGCTCAGTATTCGTAGAGTATTAGGACGGTATTAGCACGGCCTAGCAGACAGTGCTACGGTAGCAGTTATTAGTGATCCATTGCTTGCTTGGAAATCGTCTATAGCGAAGAACATTACTGTTTACCTTTGTTGATCCATTATGGATCGTGGGACGACGGGTGGCATGAACTTCTTGATGCAATAATTTAGCAACAGCCGTATGTATTGTAGAAGTTTATTTTTATTTTATGAACTACTATGTGCTACCAGTTTCGGCATTACATTGATTCTTCAGGCCCCTGTACAATGAGTAGAAGAAATGTACTATTATAAAAAAATTTATAAAAAATGTAGAACATTCGTTAACAATTGACATGTATCATGTTAACTATGTAAGTGGCTTAAAGAGATATATTGTATATCATTAAAACTATATGTAACACTAGGGCACATATGCTTCTGCCTATGTCATGCTGTGGTTAATAGTTTTCCCTGTTTTACTCAACACATGATATAAAAAAATGGCTCTGAGCACTATGGGACTTAACATCTTAGGTCATCAGTCCCCTAGAACTTAGAACTACTTAAACCTAACTAACCTAAGGACATCACACACATCCATGCCCGAGGCAGGATTCGAACCTGCGACCGTAGCAGTCCCGCGGTTCCGGACTGCAGCGCCTAGAACCGCACGGCCACCGAGGCCGGCGAACGCATGATATATGAACATATGTGTGCGCTATTATTCATAAAACCGTAACACACAGTTGTAATAAGCCATGCAATACATCAGAAGTACTGCATACATTCGTGTGTCCAGTGGAACAGTGGAAGAATTTTTTTAATAAAAATGAACTAATATGTTGCGGCCAGAATTTTCTTCAAACCAATTGGAAGTTTGTGGTAAGTTCCTATGAGACCAAGCTGCTAAGATCATCGGTCCCTTAAACTAATTTACGCTAAGGATTACACACACCCATGCCCCTAGGGAGGACTCGAACGTGCGACGTGTGGAGCCGCGCGAACCGTGTCAAGGCGCCTCGGACCGCGCAGCTACCGCGCGCGGCTTCAACCCAATTGCTAATAATTGTGGCCCGGTGACATAGCGCATTGTCACGCATAAAAATTCTGCCTTTGTTCAGGAACATAAACTCCAGGAATGCTCAGAGAATCTTTGATCCTCGCAGTTAGACTTTATCAGAATTGTGTGACTGCCCGTTGTGTATTTCTCGTGAGATCACCGAAGTTAAGCGGTGTCGGGCGTGGTCGGCACTTGGATGGGTGACCATCCAGGTCGCCACGCGCTGTTGCCATTTTTCGGGGTGCACTCAGCCTCGTGATGCCAATTGAGGAGCTACTCGAGCGAATAGTAGCGGCTTCGGTCAAGAATACCATCATAACGACCGGGAGAGCGGTGTGCTGACCCCACGCCCCTCCTATCAGCATCCTCCACCGAGGATGACACGGCGGTCGGATGGTCCCGGTAGGCCACTCGTGGGCTGAAGACCGAGTGTTTTGGGTTTAGATCTATTTGAGTATGTTGCTGCGTTCGCCGTACAAGAAAGAGCTGCATTCTTCCTACACTCTACACACATCCATAAACTATGGAACTTTGTGGTAACGCCTTATGGGACCAAACTGCTGAGGTCATCGGTCCCTAGGTTTACACACTATTTAATCTAACTTTAACTGTCTTACGCTAAGGACAACACACACACCCATGCCCCGGGGAGGACTCGAATCTGCGACGGGTGGAGCCGCGTGCGAACCGTGGCAAGGCGCCTCGAACCACGCAGTTACCCCCCGCGGCTTCAACCCAATTGCGAACAATTGTGGCCCGGTGACAAAGCACATTGTTGCGCACATAATCTGGTACAGTAGCAGCGAGACCGCCGGTGAGGATCGGGTCATATCTGAGGTGACCGAGCGCTCGCCTTATCTGTCTGTCGTCCCTCGCCGCACATTACGACATACTTGGCGGAGAAAGAACGGAAACGCGGGCATTACGAAATGGCGAGGGGCAAAGCGTGCTGCGACGACGACTCGCGACTGTAAACGGGGGTAAAAAAAGGCAGTCTGTCTGGCCGAGTTCCTCGAACGCGGCGCAGCGAGGCCGATCGTAAAACTTGAAGAGCATTCCAGGGCGGCGGCGACCCGGCCAGCGAGGGCCGCAGGGGTCGGAGGTCAGCGCATGCGTACAACATGCAGCGAGACACATTACACTGCATCCTTATCGCAGGCCGACCGGCGGAAATGACGGCAGCTGCGGAAACAGACAGCACTACGACCCAAACTCAGTGCCGCCACGCCCAGTCTGCAGGAGACAGCCACTAACGTACTGATACCATACGACACGATGCGATGCTGCAGTGCATGTGTTATCCACGGAGACCACGCAATGTTCGTTCAGTCAAGCATGCAGTGGTTGCAGCCGTATGAAATACACTGGTGCGCCAAAGAAACTGAGAGATGTAAACAGGCAGAATACGGAGCTGCGGTCGGCAACGCTTATACAGGGTGAGTCGCGTAAGACGTAACACCCCCTTTATTCCGGGGGCGACTGCACGTATCGGCATGCGGTTTTCGGCGAATCATAGCGGACTATGGGGCACATACGTTGGTACATGCACAATAATCACGTTTATATTGACCGAGATAATGAGGCACGTACATGTTTTTTAAATGGAACGCTATACTTTTTTACCATCATTCGAATGCTCTGGAAAAGACGCATGTAGTGATGTAACGAATATCGCTATTGTGATTCAAACTTTGCTTAAAAGAGGGCAGATGAGGATTTACCTACGTACCGTAGGCCGTGCATGCTGCACAGAGCACGGCAACTCGGCCCGCGGGTCGCGCGAGGTGTGTTTACAGGTTAGTTTATTTAAAATATCGGTTTTGGGGACCGATGATGGAAGCTTTTTCACCTCTGAAGTTTTAAAAGTGGGGCTAGACTTATTTCCGGTTTACAAGACCGGAGTTTTTTTAAAACTACTAAAACTAATGTTTATATTCTCTGTTTTTACTTCTTTCCGACCGCCTCGACCTTCAATCGTACAATATTTCCCAGCGTCTATTACGCGAAGTTTGAATCACAACAGCAACGTGCTTTACATCACTATCGCGTCTTCTCCAGAGCGTTCGAATGATGGTAAAAAAAGTACAGCGTCCCATTTAAGAAACATGTATTTGCCTCATTATCTCGGTCAATATAAACGTTCTGATTATTGTGCATGCACCAAAGTACAGGGTGTTTCAAAAATGACCAGTATATTTGAAACGGCAATAAAAACTAAACGAGCAGCGATAGAAATACACCGTTTGTTGCAATACGCTTGGGACAACAGTACATTTTCAGGCGGACAAACTTTCGAAATTACAGTAGTTACAATTTTCAACAACAGATGGCGCTGCAAGTGATGTGAAAGATATAGAAGACAACGCAGTCTGTGGGTGCGCCATTCTGTACGTCGTCTTTCTGCTGTAAGCGTGTGCTGTTCACAACGTGCAAGTGTGCTGTGGACAACACGGTTTATTCCTTAGAACAGAGGATTTTTCTGGTGTTGGAATTCCACCGCCTAGAACACTGTGTTGTTGCAACAAGACGAAGTTTTCAACGGAGGTTTAATGTAACCAAAGGACCGAAAAGCGATACAATAAAGGATCTGTTTGAAAAATTTCAACGGACTGGGAACGTGACGGATGAACGTGCTGGAAAGGTAGTGCGACCGCGTACGGCAACCACAGAGGGCAATGCGCAGCTAGTGCAGCAGGTGATCCGACAGCGGCCTCGGGTTTCCGTTCGCCGTGTTGCAGCTGCGGTCCAAATGACGCCAACGTCCACGTATGTCTCATGCGCCAGAGTTTACACCTCTATCCATACAAAATTCAAACGCGGCAACCCCTCAGCGCCGCTACCATTGCTGCACGAGAGACATTCGCTAACGATATAGTGCACAGGATTGATGACGGCGATATGCATGTGGGCAGCATTTGGTTTACTGACGGAGTTTATTTTTACCTGGATGGCTTCGTCAATAAACAGAACTGGCGCATATGGGGAACTGAAAAGCCCCATGTTGCAGTCCCTCAAAAAGTACTGGTTTGTTCCGCCATTTCTTCCAAAGGAATCATTGGCCCATTTTTCAGATCCGAAACGATTACTGCATCTCGCTATCTGGACATTCTTCGTGGATTTTTGGCGGTACAAACTGCCTTACACGACACTGCGAACACCTCGTGATTTATGCAAGATGGTGCCTGGCCACATCGCACGGCCGACGTCTTTAATTTCCTGAATGAATATTTCGATGATCGTGTGATTGCTTTGGGCTATCCGAAACATACAGGAGGCGGCGTGGATTGGCCTCCCTATTCGCCAGACATGAACCCCTGTGACTTCTTTCTGTGGGGACACGTGAAAGACCAGGTGTACCGCCAGAATCCAGAAACAATTGAACAGCTGAAGCAGTACATCTCATCTGCATGTGAAGCCATTCCCCCAGACACGTTGTCAAAGGTTTCGGGTAATTTCATTCAGAGACTACGCCATATTATTGCTACGCATGGTGGATATGTGAAAAATATCGTACTATAGAGTTTCCCAGACCGCAGCGCCATCTGTTGTTGAAAATTGTAACTACTGTAATTTCGAAAGTTTGTCTGCCTGAAAATGTACTGTTATCCCAAGCATATTGCAACAAACGGTGTATTTCTATCGCTGCTCGTTTAGTTTGTATTGCCGTTTCAAATATACCGGTCATTTTTGAAACACCCTGTATGTGCCCCATAGTCGGCTATGATTCGCCGAACACCGCTAGTCGATAAGTGCAATCGCCAACGGAATAATCGGGGTGTTATGTCTTATGCGACTCACCCTGTATAAGACGACAAGTGTCTGGCCAGCTACCTTGACCTGTTCACTGCGTGGTGCAACCAATGGCTCCTTAAGATCGATCCCTCCAAGATCCAGGCAATCATCATAGGCCGCACCATCCCCTCCTTCCGCCTCCTAGATTTCTATAGCCACCCCATTGCCCTCACTCCCATCATCAAGTACCTTGGCATCACCCTCGGCTGCCCCCTTTCATGGACCCCCCATTTCTTCACAATCCAAGCTAAGGCACGTAACTGTCTCCTCTCTGGTCCAACATGGGGATTAGACCCTCCCACTATCCTACATACCTATAAGTCCCTCATCCGCCCCCCCCCCCCCACCGGCCGGCCGGTGTGGCCGAGCGGTTCTAGGCGCTTCAGTCTGGAACCTCTTGACCGCTATGGTCGCAGGTTCAAATCCTGCTTCGTACATACATGTGTGCAATGTCCTTAGGTTAGTTAGTAGTTCTAAGTTCTAGGGTACTGATGACCTCAGATGTAAGTCCCATAGCGCTCAGAGCCATTTGAACCATTTTGAACCTCCCCCCCTCCACTTGGATCTCCGCCCCGCCACATCACCTACTCCAAATCCCTCCATATCGTTATGCGCTGCGCATATCGCTTACGTCTCCTGTCCCCCACGCGGATCCTTTATGATCTGGTTCCCTTCCCCAGTCTCCTGTTCCTTGAACGAATACAGATCCTATATATCTCCCGCAAACTGGATCCCCCCCCCCCCAAATCATTTGCTTTCCCCCATCCTCTCCCACTGCCGCGCCTGTACCAGTCTACTGCCTGGTCTCCATCTCCACACGCTCCAAGGTGGATTCCGCCAACTCCCCCTCCCGGATTGTCTGCCGCGAGTAATGACTGTAATGGGCAGGAGCACTACGAATATAGTGTATGGACACTAAGTTGGAAATATAGGTCTCACGGGGAGCGTGCAAGGGATAAGTCCCTCCAGTCGCACTATCCTCTGTGTCCTCGGTGGTTGAGATGGGTAGAGCGTTGCCATGTAAGCAGGAGATCCCGGTTGCGTCACACATTTTCAACTGTTCCCGTTGATGTACATCAACGCCTGTCGACAGCTTAGGGTGTTGATTTAATTATCATTTCAAACTGTTAATCGGTGGTACAGTCGGGATGCGTAGCGACGCCTGCGAGAAAATATGAGAAGGATACGGCTTGAAATGTGGCGAGACAATTCAAGCTCTTGCATCGCGATAACGCATCCCTGTTGGTGCGTGTCTATTGCACAAGAAATGAAATCACTGTGCTGTCTCATCCTCCGTAATCTCGAGACCTGGAACCTGCGGACTTTCTTCTATTTCCAAAGTCGAAAACCCCATTGAAAGAACAAAGATTTGCAACACAGACAAATGTAATGCATTGCGATTACATAGAAAGAAGGATCCTTTATTGTATGATTATATGATAGCGGAACGAACACTGGTAGCAGTTACTTCTGCAAATTATATGGGAGTATGCGTGCGACACGATTTGAAGTGGACTCGTCATATAAAATTAATTGTTGGTAAGGCGGGCGCCAGGTTGAGATTCATTGGGACAGTGCTTAGAAATGTAGTCCGTCAACAAAGGAGGTGGCTTACAAAACACTCGTTCGACCTATACTTGAGTATTGCTCATCAGTTTGGGATCCGTACAAGGTCGGGGTGACAGAGGAGATAGAGAAGGTCCAAAGAAGAGCGGCGCGTTTCGTCACAGGGTTATCTGGTAAGCGTGATAGCGTTACGGAGATGTTTAGCGAACTCAGGTGGCAGACTCTGCAAGAGAGGCGCTCTGCATGGCGGCGTACCTTGCTGTCCAGGTTTCGAGAGGGTGCATTTCTGGATGAGGTATCGAATATATTGCTTCCCCCTACTTATACCTCCCGAGGAGGTCACGAATGTAAAATTAGAGAGATTCGAGTGCGCACGGAGGCTTTCCGGCAGTCGTTCTTCCTGCGAACCATACGCGACTGGAACAGGAAAGGGAGGTAATGACAGTGACACGTAAAGTGCCCTACGCCACACACGGTTGGGTGGCTTGCGCAGTATAAATGTAGATGCAGATGTAGAACGATAGACGAGATGAAACACAATTCGCAGACGGCAGTTCGCGCGATCCGGCTAGAGTCGTACCAAGACTGCTTCCGGAAGTGGAAACGGCTTTGGGAGCTGGTATCAATTGTGGAGAGTATTTCGATCGGAGCGATGCAAATTAAGTAAAAAGTAAGCGTAGAAAAATTCTGTGGATAAAGTTCCGGAATTTTTTGAACAGACGTACAACATGCTCTTATACAATTTTTAATGTAACACGAGATTGCGGTCCAATAGTTTCATGGTCATTATTGACCGCCGCAATCATATTGACCGTGGGGCTGGCAGCGAACCGACAGCATCGCCCCTTTCCGTGTCTAAATTCCGTCACTTCGTCATTCCAGTCCACATACGGTTACATCCGCACTCAAGTCAAATCAACGCCTGCTGCTTTTGCTCCGGACTGGGCTCCGACTGTTCGTGTCCGCCTGCGCCATTTCATCAAAAGTATACAGACACCTGTCAGTGGACATGAATATGGGGTGGTTCAAAATGGCTCTGAGCACTGTGGGACTCAACATCTGAGGTCATCAGTCCCCTAGAACTTAGAACTACTTAAACCTAACTAACCTAAGGACATACACAGATCCATGCCCAAGGCCAGGATTCGAACCTGCGACCGTAGCGGTCGCGCGGTCCCAAACTGAAGGGCCTAGAACCGCTCGGCCACACTGGGTGGCCAATATGGGCCGAGTCGTCTCCGGTTTCAGGGCGGTTCGAAATATGCTGCGTGTACTTTCAGTGAGCTGTCTGTATGTGTAGGAACAAGCCAAGACCAGAAAAGGCAGTGATGCTGAACGCTGGTGTCTGAAGCGAAGACGAAGTTCTGACTCAACACAAAGGTGTTCCACTCGGTTCGGGTCGGGACTCTGCGCAGGTCAGTCCATTTGAGGAGTAAAACGTTTGTCCAACTATTTTCTAGACAGCACATTGTGCTCATTTGGGAGCGATCTAGATGCTAGTAAAACAATAAACTGGTAGCCAGGATCGCAGGAATTTTTATTCCATGATTACCGGTTTCGGCGAAACTAAAGCGGCCATCATCGGATCTAGGGAGGGCAGGAAACACTATAAAAGTGGGCTTGGATTCCACTTACATGGCATGTATACATATAAATTAAGTTACATACGTTATGACACATACAGGTTACAACATCAAGGCAAACAATGGTGATATTAATATACTACTAGCCATTAATATACTACTAGCCACCACGCAGATGACGTGCTAGAGACGCGAAATTTAACCAACAGGAAAAATATGCTGTGATATGCAAATGATTAGCTTTTCAGAGCATTCACTCAAGGTTGGTGCCGGTGGCGACACCTACAGCGTGCTGACATGAGGAAAGTTTCCAACCGATTTCTCATACACAAACACCAGTTGACCGGCATTGCCTGATGTAACGTTGTTGTGATGCCTCGTGTAAGGAGGAGAAATGCCTACCATCCCGTTTCCGACTTTGACAAATGTCAGATTGTAGCCTATCGCGATTGCGGTTTAACGTATCGCGACATTGCTGCTCGCGTCGGTCGAGATTCAATGACTGTTAGCAAAATATGGAATCGGTGGCTTCAGGAGGGTAACACGGAACGCCGTGCTGGATCCCAACGGCCTCGTTATCACTAGCAGTCGAGATGACAGGCATCTTACACGCATGACTGCAACGGATCGTGCAGCCATGTCTCGATCCCTGAGTCAACAGGTGGGGACGTTTGCAAGGCAACAACCATCCCACGAACAGTTCGACGACGTTTGCAGCAGCATGGACTATCAGCTCGGAGACCATGGCTGCGGTTACCCTTGACGCTGCATCACAGACAGGAGCGCCTGCGATGGTGTACTCGACGTCGAACCAGGGTGCACGAATGGCAAAACGTCATTTTTTCGGATGTTCTGTTTACAGCATCATGATGGTCGCATCCGTGTTTGGCGACATCGCGGTGAACGCACATTGGAAGCGTGTATTCGTCATCGCCATACTGGCGTATTACCCGCCGTGATGGTATGGGGTGCCATGGGTTACACGTCTCGGTCACCTCTTGTTCGCATTGACGGCACTTCGAACAGTGGACGTTACATTTGAGATGTGTTACGACCCGTGGCTCTACCCTTCATTCGATCCCTACGAAGCCCTACATTTCAGCAGGATAATGCACGACCACATGTTGCAGGTCCTGTACGGGTCTTTCTGGATACTGAAAGTTCGACTGCTGCTCTGGCCAGTACATTCTCCAGATCTCTCACCAATTGAAAATGTCTGGTCAATGGTGGCCGAGCAGCTGGCTCATCACAATACGCCAGTCACTACTCTAGATGAACTGTGGTATCGTGTTGAAGCTGCACGGGGAGCTGTACCTGTACACGCCATCCAAGCTCTGTTTGACTCAATGCCCAGGCGTATCGAGGCCGTTATTACGGGCAGTGGTGGTTGTTCTGGGTACTGATTTCTCAGGATCTATGCACCCAAACTGCGTGAAAATGTAATCACGTGGCAGTTCTAGTATAATATGTTTGTCCAATGAATACCCGTTCATCATCTGCATTTCTTCTTGGTGTAGCAATTTTAATGGCCAGTATTGTAGATGTAGATCACTGCACTGGCAGGCCCTCGGGACGCCTGGCACGGCGGGAAGAAACAGGCAGTGCTCCCCGTTTGTTATTCACGCAGCTGGGAGGGTCAGGCCATCTTAGATTGCAGCCGCGACTGCTGGGAGCGGATGTCATCTGTCTTGCACGCGTCTAGGGGTCACACTCCGCGCGTAGTTGTTTAACCTATAGAGGCTTGAAGCTAAATTTAGACAGTAAATCGAACTGAATAGATTTCACGTACTGCTTGTCAGCACTGAGAGATATCGCACACAGGATGCTAGTAGAGAGAATTACAGACTACGATACTGCAGGCCGTGTGTTGTTAAGGAGAACGATGCAGTTTTCTCCATCGGACGTGTATGAATCGTGCACGAATAGCGTGTGTTGTCCTCATAATTTCATCATCATCATTCGTGTCCGCCCCGATACAGCCGGAACGGTAAGTCAGCGTGTTCGGCCAGAGGGCTGCGTGCTCTTGTGACGTCCGCCCCGACCAAACGCAACGAACTATATCGAACTAAACGAGTAAAAGAAATAGAAAGAAAAAAGAAGATAGCTGAATGATCAGCGTGACGGACTGCCGTCCTAAGGGGCCCGGGTTCGAATCCCGGCTTGGTCGGGGATTTTATCCGCTCAGGGACTGCGTGTTATGTCGTCTTCATCATCATTTCATCCCCGTCCGGCCTGCAGGTAGCCCAATGTGGCTTCGAATTGTACAACGACTTCTTTTTTTAATAATAACATCAATACTGATACAGGGTTATTACAAATGATTGAAGCGATTTCACAGCTCTACAATAACTTTATTATTTGAGATATTTTCACAATGCTTTGCACACACATACAAAAACTCAAAAAGTTTTTTTAGGCATTCACAAATGTTCGATATGTGCCCCTTTAGTGATTCGGCAGACATCAAGCCGATAGTCAAGTTCCTCCCACACTCGGCGCAGCATGTCCCCATCAATGAGTTCGAAAGCATCGTTGATGCGAGCTCGCAGTTCTGGCACGTTTCTTGGTTGAGGAGGTTTAAACACTGAACCTTTCACATAACCCCACAGAAAGAAATCGCATGGGGTTAAGTCGGGAGAGCGTGGAGGCCATGACATGAATTGCTGATCGTGATCTCCACCACGACCGATCCATCGGTTTTCCAATCTCCTGTTTAAGAAATGCCGAACATCGTGATGGAAGTGCGGTGGAGCACCATCCTGTTGAAAGATGAAGTCGGCGCTGTCCGTCTCCAGTTGTGGCATGAGCCAAATTTCCAGCATGTCCAGATACACGTGCCCTGTAACGTTTTTTTCGCAGAAGAAAAAGGGGCCGTAAATTTTAAACAGTAAAACACGTTAACTTTTGGTGAATTGCGAATTTGCTGCACGAATGCGTGAGGATTCTCTACCGCCCAGATACGCATATTGTGTCTGTTCACTTCACCATTAACAAAAAATGTTGCTTCATCACTGAAAACAAGTTTCGCACTGAACGCATCCTCTTCCGTGAGCTGTTGCAACCGCGCCGAAAATTCAAAGCGTTTGACTTTGTCATCGGGTGTCAGGGCTTGTAGCAATTGTAAACGGTAAGGCTTCTGCTTTGGCCTTTTCCGTAAGATTTTCCAAACCGTCGGCTGCGGTACGTTTAGCTCCCTGCTTGCTTCATTCGTCGGCTTCCGCGGGCTACGCGTGAAACTTGCCCGCACGCGTTCAACCGTTTCTTCGCTCACTGCAGGCCGACCCGTTGATTTCCCCTTACAGAGGCATCCAGAAGCTTTAAACTGCGCATACCATCGCCGAATGGAGTTAGCAGTTGGTGGATCTTTGTTGAACTTCGTCCTGAAGTGTCGTTGCACTGTTATGACTGACTGATGTGAGTGTATTTCAAGCATGACATACACTTCTTGGCTACTGTCGCCATTTTGTCTCACTGCGCTCTCGAGCGCTCTGGCGGCAGAAACCTGAAGTGCGGCTTCAGCCGAACAAAACTTTATGAGTTTTTCTACGCATCTGTAGTGTGTCGTGACCATATGTCAATGAATGGAGCTAAAGTGAATTTATGAACTCGCTTCAATCATTTGTAATAGCCCTGTAGATGTGTTTGGAGAGAGAGAGAGAGAGAGAGAGAGAGAGAGAGAGAGAGAGAGAGAGATTGATTTTTCATTGAGATTTTTACTTTAAATCGTAACTCGTACCTGAATTTTGGTTGCTGCCTCCTTGAATGATCAGCTTCTGCACCAGTTGTTGGCGTATTGCAATTTGGAGGAAGTTATTGTTCTTTAAGGTTTAAAATACAACTCTGTTAGTTACTTGGCCGTATTGCGGATAGCTTTGAGCTCAAGTTTTCGTAGCTTTTCATACGTAAGGGACCACTGTTGTAAGTAAATAAGATCAAACAGCAATCTGCTTTTCGTGAGAAAACGAGATTGCTGGCACACTAACTTCCTTCAAACTACACGTCCTGCTACATCAAAACTGGTCAGTGGAGTTCAGCACCATACTATTGTACAAGAACATAATCCATTTATTGTAATTAAGAAATTGTGAAAGGTTGTTACTTATTAAATGAAAACTATAGAGAATGCATTTCTTTTAGCGAACTTTGTACACTTACAATTCTGTCAATTGATAGACGGCAACGATAATCAAGTTTACCTCCTTTTCCAAAAACAAGATATTTCTATTCTTCACTTTCAGAAAATTTATATACGAGGGTTATTCCAAAAGTAAGGTCCGATTGATTGCCAAATTGAAACCACAGTGAACATCAGAAATGTTTTACTTGTAACAATTAGCTACACCTTTCAGCTACTTCTCTACGTAATCGCCGTTCTGACTTAGACTTTTGTCATAGCGTTGTACCAACTTTTCAATAGCCTCATCATAGAAGGCAGCCGCCAGTGCTTTCCGCCAATTCTCCACGCTGGCCTACACCTCGTTGTCTGTGTCAAAATGTTGTCTTCAAAGACAGCGGTTCATGTGACCAGAGATGAAACTCAGGGGGAGACAATTGCGGACTGTATTGTGGGTAATTTCCATTTGAAAACGATGCAGGAGCATCTTCATTGCCCCTGCAGAATGCGGCTGAGAATTGTCGTGAAGACGAAACAGCACGACAGTTATGTAATGTTGGCTGCATAGCTTCAGGCGAAATTTCTCACCAGGCCCTCGTACTTGGCGGCAGACACTATTTTCTAGACATCTTTACGCACTCACTGCGAGCTCAGAAATGAGAAGAGCGACGTGATGCTAACTGGGGTTATACTAGAGACACTACCCAACACATCTGTGCAAAGCTTTATCGGATTTTCATAGTCGTTTCCATTTCGCGACCGATCGGACCTTACTTTTGGAATAACCCTCGTACATAAATGTTTGGCAACTCTTACACATACTTCACTCGGTTTTATCCTAAAATATAAATTTTCATTAAATGTAACAATACGTTCTGAGCGACGGCCGAGCAGCACGTCCTCTTTCCACAAGATACAGGTTAACAGTCTTTTTTTTTTTAATAAAATCAATTATCTTTTTTTTTAGAGTGCATGCTCAATGGTTCTCTAATACTATCGTTGCGGGGATTGCGCGCTAAAGTTTCTTGCTGTTCAGCTGCGCTTCACTTCACTTCAAGTACTTTTTGAATCACATTTACGGTATTTACATACATTACTGAGCTTCTCAGAATAAAATCAGGCACAAATTAGTTAAAGAAAAAAAACCCAGCACATAACATTACAGAATGTAATAAGACCTGCACCAAGGCTGCCGGACCTCCCGGCCAATGACGCCAAACGCTCATTTCCAGCATCATTCGTCCCAGTGGTTAGATTGGATTGGGTAAAAAATTCGACTGTGTAAAAATTGGGACTTCGTATGGGCGCTGATGACCACGCAGTTGAGCGCCCCACAAACTAAACATCATCATCACAGTTCGACACAAAGTTTCATTGTCATCATTCCCTCGAATGACCTGACGGTTGTGCGTATTCTTAATTGTGGGTATATTTCATGTGTTTCACAGCGGCTGTTACCTCAGACGTGCATGCATGTCCAAACCAACATTACATCGTTCTTCTTAACTACGGGGTGCTCAAAAAGTCTCTCCGCAGTGCCGTATGATTGTTAGCCGCGCTTGCCGTATGATTGTTCGCGTGCCTGGGTTACTTCCCTTCAAGTGGACTCTCCCAACATTCCACTGTTTCGTTTATCTCAGCCAGCCGCAGTAGTATCGCTGGTGTGTGTCGTTACGAGTTGACGTGGACGTTTAAGTTTAGTTCCTTTGTTCGTCTGTTTCGTTTTTGTCACTGTCAAAATGCTAACCATTGAAGAACGTGTGTTTTTAGTCGAACGAGTGTTCAAAGCTGGCGGTAAATACACAGTTTCAGTTCGTCAAACATTTAATTCAGTTTTCCGAGAGACAACACTCCCACATCGCGATGCTGTGCGAGATTTGATTAACAAATTTCGAAGTTCGGGTTGAGTGACATTCCACGCAACGAGTGTCGCAACCCAATGTCGTAGTGTAAAATCGAAGTTCGAGTCCTTCCGGCACAAATTTTCATTGTCGTCATTCCTTTATGCAGTTGATGATTGTTCTTTTTCGCAACAGCAAATATACACTCCTGCAAATTGAAATAAGAACACCGTGAATTCATTGTCCCAGGAAGGGGAAACTTTATTGACACATTCCTGGGGTCAGATACATCACATGATCACACTGACAGAACCACAGGCACATAGACACAGGCAACAGAGCATGCACAATGTCGGCACTAGTACAGTGTATATCCACCTTTCGCAGCAATGCAGGCATCTATTCTCCCATGGAGACGATCGTAGAGATGCTGGATGTAGTCCTGTGGAACGGCTTGCCATGCCATTTCCACCTGGCGCCTCAGTTGGACCAGCGTTCGTGCTGGACGTGCAGACCGCGTGAGACGACGCTTCATCCAGTCCCAAACATGCTCAATGGGGGACAGATCCGGAGATCTTGCTGGCCAGAGTAGTTGACTTACACCTTCTAGAGCACGTTGGGTGGCACGGGATACATGCGGACGTGCATTGTCCTGTTGGAACAGCAAGTTCCCTTGCCGGTCTAGGAATGGTAGAACGATGGGTTCGATGACGGTTTGGATGTACCGTGCACTATTCAGTGTCCCCTCGACGATCACCAGTGGTGTACGGCCAGTGTAGGAGATCGCTCCCCACACCATGATGCCGGGTGTTGGCCCTGTGTGCCTCGGTCGTATGCAGTCCTGATTGTGGCGCTCACCTGCACGGCGCCAAACACGCATACGACCATCATTGGCACCAAGGCAGAAGCGACTCTCATCGCTGAAGACGACACGTCTCCATTCGTCCCTCCATTCACGCCTGTCGCGACACCACTGGAGGCGGGCTGCACGATGTTGGGGCGTGAGAGGAAGACGGCCTAACGGTGTGCGGGACCGTAGCCCAGCTTCATGCAGACTGTTGCGAATGGTCCTCGCCGATACCCCAGGAGCAACAGTGTCCCTAATTTTCTGGGAAGTGGCGGTGCGGTCCCCTACGGCACTGCGTAGGATCCTACGGTCTTGGCGTGCATCCGTGCGTCGCTGCGGTCCGGTCCCAGGTCGACGGGCACGTGCACCTTCCGCCGACCACTGGCGACAACATCGATGTACTGTGGAGACCTCACGCCCCACGTGTTGAGCAATTCGGCGGTACGTCCACCCGGCCTCCCGCATGCCCACTATACGCCCTCGCTCAAAGTCCGCCAACTGCACATACGGTTCACGTCCACGCTGTCGCGGCATGCTACCAGTGTTAAAGACTGCGATGGAGCTCCGTATGCCACGGCAAACTGGCTGACACTGACGGCGGCGGTGCACAAATGCTGCGCAGCTAGCGCCATTCGACGGCCAACACCGCGGTCCCTGGTGTGTCCGCTGTGCAGTGCGTGTGATCATTGCTTGTACAGCCCTCTCGCAGTGTCCGGAGCAAGTATGGTGGGTCTGACACACCGGTGTCAATGTGTTCTTTTTTCCATTTCCAGGAGTGTATTTCATGAAAAGTAGAGAGTGCTAATATTCTTAATATTTGCAGCCATTCATCATAATTGCAACTGCAGTTACGTTTATCATGTGATTTGTTCCATTAAAAATGGTTTGTGAAAGCCCTCCAGTGTGGAAACAATGGATATATTTATGAATCACTTTTCTGCTACCAGTCACGATTTGCAAAAAATGGTTCAAATGGCTCTGAGTACTATGGGACTTACCTGCTGAGGTCATCAGCCCCCTAGAAATTAGAACTACTTAAACCTAACTAACCTAAGAACATCACACACAACCATGCCCGAGGCAGGATTCGAACCTGAGACAGTAGCGGGCGCGCGGTTCAGTCACGATTTACTTTCACTTATATTTCACACGACGCGTATCACGAAAAGAGTTCTACTTTCAAATGCGTTTTTCTTCGCATATTATGCCATCTTTTTTCGTAACATTCCTGAAGATAGGTTCTGCATTCTGTTCCTTTTACTGCAACATTTTTTAGTTAATTATCGACTTCTTTACATAAAATGTAAGAGAAGAAAAACTACGAATCACTAAGCGGTTTAACCGAATAGGGCGAAAATCGGTTGATGGGATGCAAATGCACAGACAAACAAATGAATAAAATTTCAGAAAAACTGTAACATTCATTCAAGAGAATGGGCTTCACAAATTCAGCAAGTCAACAAGGCGTTGTTCCACCTCTGGCCCTTACGCAAGCAGTTATTCATCTTAGCATTGACTGTTACAGTTTTTGGATGCGTTCAAAGTGTTCAAAGCTAGCTGTAAATACACAGTTTCAGTTCTTCAAACATTTAATTCAGTTTTCCCGGAGACAACACTCCCACATCGCGATACTGTGCGAGATTTGATTAACAAATTTCGAATTACGGGTTCGGTGACAGATGCACGAAGAAGTGGTCGTTCTAGCGTTTTGTCTGAGGATAAACTACTTGATGTTTCCGATAAAATGTCCACGAGTCCGAACAAGTCAGCAAGAACATTCGTCCAGGAAATCGATGTTAGTGTCGGAACGGCCCACGCAGCTGTAAGGAAAAAATTAGAACTTTTCTGATGTAATGTGACAGTCATGCAAGAACTGAAAAATACTGATCATGGGAAGACACTGCATTATTGTCAATGGTCCCAAAATTTCGTTCAACTAAATGGAATGGATATTCTTAATGAAACGTTTCTCTCTCATGAGGCGTGGTTTCATTTATCCAGGTACATGACCTCGCAAAATTGTCGCATGTGGGGTACTGCAAATCCATTGTGCATTCATAAGGAACCACTTCGTTCTGTGACAATAGGAGTTTGGATTTCATTTTCTAGACGTCGGATTGTGGGTCCCATATTTTTCAACGAAACAATAAACGCACAACGATACTGCAGTGATATTCTGTACCCATTCATAGGAGAACTTGTGTTAAGTGAAACACTGAACGGTTATTTTCAACAAGATGGTGCAACCGCGCATACAGCTCGCGTTTCACTGTCACTGCTTGCTGATGTTTTTGGTGATCGCATAATTTCACAGGGACTTTGGCCTCCACGATCGCCTGCTCTAACACCACCTGACTTTTTCTTCTGGGGTGCACCGAAAGCAACTGCCTATAAAAACCGTCCAAAATCCATCAACGGTTGAAAAATGCAATATAGACTATCACTGCTTCTGTTACAGAAGAAATGTTACAGCTTGTGTTTGGAAACATGATCAGATGAATTGAATTGTGTATTCAGCAACAGGGGGGGGGGGGGGGGGGGGAAGGGCACTACACTTTCAACGTTTAATGTGAAAATCTGTAAGTAAAAGTGAATATTTTATTAATTAATAGCTTGTATTTCACTGAGTTTCATTTCGGCAGACTCACTGCGACATAGGGCATGCGCGGCTAACAATCATACGGCACTGCGGAGAGACTTTTTGAACACCCCGAACGTAGCCACTGCCATATCTTATTAATCCGCCAATACCATGCAGCGACTTTCGATTAAAGTGCTCTTTCCCTGCGCGGGAAATACACTGGCGCCCAAAATTAAAGCAACAAACGGGAATTTTGCGAAATTGCGTTTATTTTGCCACAAACAGGTGATAGCAAAGTGGAAACAACGTAAATAATACAGAACGTAAATAGCTGCCACGTACCTAACAGTATACGAAAACTATTCTTCGTTTTTTCAAACGAGGAAGCAATGATGGAAATAAAAGAAAGGTTCAGGAGTGGAATTAAAATACAAGGTGAAAGGATATCAATGATACGATTCGCTGATGACATTGCTATCCTGAGTGAAAGTGAAGAAGAATTAAATGATCTGCTGAACGGAATGAACAGTCTAATGAGTACACAGTATGGTTTGAGAGTAAATCGGAGAAAGACGAAGGTAATGAGAAGTAGTAGAAATGAGAACAGTGAGAAACTTAACATCAGGATTGATGGTCACGAAGTCAATGAAGTTAAGGAATACTGCTACCTAGGCAGTAAAATAACCAATGACGGACGGAGCAAGGAGGACATCAAAAGCAGACTCGCTATGGCAAAAAAAAGCATTTCTGGCCAAGAGAAGTCTACTAATATCAAATACCGGCCTTAATTTAAGGAAGAAATTTCTGAGGATGTACGTCTGGAGTACAGCATTGTATGGTAGTGAAACGTGGACTGTGGGAAAACCGGAACAGAAGAGAATCGAAGCATTTGAGATGTGGTGCTATAGAGGAATGTTGAAAATTAGGTGGACTGATAAGGTAAGGAATGAGGAGGTTCTACGCAGAATCGGAGAGGAAAGGAATATGTGGAAAACACTGATAAGGAGAAGGGACAGGATGATAGGACATCTGCTAGACATTAGGGAATGATTTCCATGGTACTAGAGGGAGCTGTAGAGGGCAAAAACGGTAGAGGAAGACAGAGATTGGAATACGTCAAGCAGATAATTGAGGACGTAGGTTGCAAGTGCTACTCTGAGATGAAGAGGTTAGCACAGGAAAGGAATTCGTGGCGGGCCGCATCAAACCAGTCAGTAGACTGATGACCAAAAAAAATAAAAAAATAAAATAAAATAAAATAAAAAAAAAGATTTGGACACACATTCTGGCAACTGGTTAATGTGCTCAGCACGGGGTCAACACCCCACTTCTGGCAGAAACACAGATCTGAAAACGACGGAGCATGCTGTGAATGACGTCATGAATGTCATACTGAGGCAATAACACCCGTTCTTCCTGCAAAACTGTTCACAAGTCTTGGTGAATGGTTGGTGGATGTTGCGTGATGCTCTATGGGATTCATATCGGGAAAACGAGCAGTCCACGCCATGCGTGCAGTATCTTCCGCTTCCAAGAAAACATCAGCCACTCGTTCTCTGTGAGGGCGAGCACTATCGTCTATCGCACAGCACCTCGCAACAATTGCGCATGAAGTTCCAAGACCTTGTCACGATATCTGACAGTAGTTAAACCTTGCCGATTCATCCGTATAATTTCATGAAAAGCTGTTTGAGTGTTCAACATAATCCCTACCCAAACCATTACGGATCCTCCTCGATATCGGTCTCTTTCCACAGTGTTTGGGTCCCGAAGTAGTGTTGCACATTCCCTTCAGATGCGAATCCGTCGAGAATCAGTCTCCAGACCAAATCGGGACTCATCGCCCACTGTTCGACCACTCAACTGGCATGTTGACGAATCCACTCTAGACATTCCCTTCTGTGAAGACACACCAGAGGTACACATACAACAGGTCTCCAACAATAAAGGCCACTCTATTGGTGTCTTCTGTACACGGTTTGCCTCGATACGACAGGTCCAGTGGATACTGCGAGATCAGATGAAAGTGATGAGGTCCCATACTCTGAGGAGCGAAGGGGACGGTGCCGGAGACCCACATCGCTGTACAAGGCAAGGTCCTAGTGGAGGAGGTTTGCCATTGCGTGCATGAATGATGATGATGAAGGCGACATAACAACACCTAGTCATCTCAAGTCAGAAAAAATCCCGAACCCCGCCTTGAATCGAACCCGGGACCCCGTGCGCGAGAAGCGAGGAAGCTACCGCAAGACCACGAGCTGCGGAGTCAGATGAAAGTGGCAGTGTAGTAATACACGCTGTCGTGCCTTTACAACAAAGAACCGTTCTCTCTCGCTGATGTCAAACGTGGTCGGCCTTGCCCATGTCTTTGGGATACGGTTTCGGTCTCTATACAAGGCGTGTTCCATAAGTAATGCGACCAAATTCATAAAAAATCATTTATTGAATATATTCATACAAGTAATCAAAAATTTTCAAAATAGCACCCTCTTGCGTTGATACATTTCTGGCGGCGGTGTTTCCATGCCTGGAAGGCATCATGGAATGCCTTTTCCGGAATGTCCTTTAGAGCTGATGTAACATGCACCTGGATGCTTTCAATCGTGTCCCAGTGTTTTCCTTTCACGACTCCTTTTAACCGAGGAAACAAAAAAAAGTCAGCGGGAGCCAGGTCAGGACTGTAGGGAGGCTGGGGAACCAATGGGGTCTCTGTTCTGGCCATGAAGTCGTTGACAATGAAGGCGCTGTGACTCGCGCGTTGTCGTGGTGAACTTCCCACATGTCCTTGATGTCGCTTAGGCAGCGCGAGACCCTCCTTTTCAGTCTTCTGAGCACTTCCAAGTAGAAAGCTGAGTTCACTGTAGTCCCCATAGGTACGAATTCGTGGTGGACAGTGCCTCTGACGTCAAAAAAGACAATGAGCACGGTTGTGACCCTGGACTCGCTCAAGCTTGCCTTCTTGGGATGGGGCGACGATAACGTGTGCCACTCTGAACTCTGCCTTTTTGTCTCAGGGTCGTACTCAGAAATCCACGACTCATCACCAATGATAACCGAGTTTAAAAACTGAGGATCATTTTCACACATTTCCAACATTTCTCGGCACCGAAGCACTCGCATATGCTTGTGTTCGTCGGTCAACACTTTTGGCACACACGTTTCTCATAATCTTCAGTCACAATGCGGGAAGCGGTTGTTTTTGACATGTTTAGAGTTTATGTTATCAACTGAAGGCTCAGCCGTCTGTCAGAGTTCATACAGTGGCACACAAGCGCCTCATTTTCGTCGACTCGTGTGGTTGACGGCCGTCCACTGCGAGGTTCGTCGGTGATCAGCTCTCGGCCCTCCATGAACTACTTGTGCCATCGGAAAACTTGTGATATGGACAAGCAATCAGTCCCAAAGGCATGCTGAAGTAACGGAAACGTTTCGGTGGCGGACTTCCCAAGTTTAACGCACTGTTGTTCTACAGAATGATCCATTGTGCCGTGTTACATAAACTCAAAATGGGGTTGATGGAAACGAACGTCCTGACTCTCTGGCAGCTCGCAGCCGAATGAGACAAAGATCGTTTTGAAGCTAACACCCCCCTCCACTTAGCCCAGCCGGTAACAACACGCTGTGCTGTACCGTTGCATCAGAAAAAAATTGGTCGCATTAATTATGGAATGCACTCTGTAAACTGTCGCCACATCCGAAAAACGACAGAACGGTTTACGCTAAACCATCGCGCCACATCAGTTTGCGACTGCCCCAGTTCCATTCGCACCTTCTCTCTGCCATACTGCACCATCTCTGACTGTGTACACAGCGACTGCGGATGTGGGACTACCCGGCAAACAATAATCCGTGTGATAGGTGCCCTGACGTCATTGTTGGCATGGTTTACCATTGACCAAAATTCCAACTTCCGTGCAGGACACGATCGTAAGGACAGCTTGATATGGCTGCGTAAGCAGAAGAAACTAACGATCGAAGTCCGAAAACAATTTATTGGACTGTTCAATTGACCAAAACAAATTTTCCAAGTATAACACCAACACAAAACATTGATCCGGCTTCGAATCACAACTACATACAAGAATAATATAGAAAACAACTGAAATAATTTCCTACTACTCTCCGCCAGAGACTTCTCCAATATACCAAGCCTAATCCAGAGACCAGCAAGAGGATCCAAGCCGGGCTGTTGGGGCGGCAGCTATCCATGTCTGCTGGAGGTCGATGAACTGCCGATGTGCGGCCGAGCGCCGGCCTTTATAGCGCTTTGGCGGATGAGTACCTCGGGACTATTTTCCATCACATGGTTTGACATGTGAAAATAGTTCCGGGTTCTGCAGTGACCTCTTCCTTACGTTTATGTGGGCCACTAGTGGCCTCTGGGGGCCGCTGGTGTCTTTGTTGTTGTGTTGTTGTTGTTGTTGTTGTTGTTGTGGCCGTTCATCAATATTGCCTGTCGGTTGTGTAGTGCTTCGGTGTGCCTGCGAAGCAGGCAACCCGTGGCTGCAGGCTGTCAGTTTGGTTGCTGATACTCTAGGCGCCGTGCTGTCAGGTGGAGAAGGCCACAGCACATCTGTTGACAGTTCCATCAGTTGCGAGATAGTCGCGTATATGAACAGTGATCCAGTACTGTCAAATGTTTTTTATTCCAGTCTTTGATCACAATATCAATACTTTTGATGATGACCAGTTTCAGACAGTAATGACCATCCTCAGATTTTTTCTACACCATGGTGTAGATCAGAGGATGGTCATTACTGACTGAAACTGGTCATCGTAAAAGAACTGATATTGTGGAATATTGTGGAATAAAAAGATGCTGACAGTCTGTATGATTATATCGTAAATTAGACATAGGACCGGGAAACAGCGGTTTGTCGCTTTAATTTTAGACACCGGTGTACGTTATTTGTGTACAAGTACAGGCTGTGACAGAGGAAGGACGACATATGGAAGTTTAGGACTGCCCCTGAGTCGTGCACAGATAGCAGAAGCATAAAGCCTAGTTTACACGACACTTGGTTGCAGGCAACTGCGCGACAGGCCACTGCGCATGCAAGCCGCGCGTTTGCGCAACTCGTTGGTGAAACTAAACAGTTTCGGCTTGTTCCAACTTTGGCGACACTAGCTGCATGAATTTTGAAGTTATGTGTGTTCGTAGAGTGTAGACAAACTGAAATGTGAAATGGGGAACGGAGAATAATGTTCGGTTTGTGGATATCTATGCTTTGCATAAGTATTTGTGGGATTTCAGTGATGCTGACTACAAAAATAATCAACATATTGCTGCCGCTGAGACCGCCATGTACGATCATAACATATATGGTTTGACAACATCTGAGCTCCAGGGCAAAATTTATTGAGTTAGGAGCACATATACACTCCTGGAAATGGAAAAAAGAACACATTGACACCGGTGTGTCAGACCCACCATACTTGCTCCGGACACTGCGAGAGGGCTGTACAAGCAATGATCACACGCACAGCACAGCGGACACACCAGGAACCGCGGTGTTGGCCGTCGAATGGCGCTAGCTGCGCAGCATTTGTGCACCGCCGCCGTCAGTGTCAGCCAGTTTGCCGTGGCATACGGAGCTCCATCGCAGTCTTTAACACTGGTAGCATGCCGCGACAGCGTGGACGTGAACCGTATGTGCAGTTGACGGACTTTGAGCGAGGGCGTATAGTGGGCATGCGGGAGGCCGGGTGGACGTACCGCCGAATTGCTCAACACGTGGGGCGTGAGGTCTCCACAGTACATCGATGTTGTCGCCAGTGGTCGGCGGAAGGTGCACGTGCCCATCGACCTGGGACCGGACCGCAGCGACGCACGGATGCACGCCAAGACCGTAGGATCCTACGCAGTGCCGTAGGGGACCGCACCGCCACTTCCCAGCAAATTAGGGACACTGTTGCTCCTGGGGTATCGGCGAGGACCATTCGCAACCGTCTCCATGAAGCTGGGCTACGGCCCCGCACACCGTTGGGCCGTCTTCCGCTCACGCCCCAACATCGTGCAGCCCGCCTCCAGTGGTGTCGCGACAGGCGTGAATGGAGGGACGAATGGAGACGTGTCGTCTTCAGCGATGAGAGTCGCTTCTGCCTTGGTGCCAATGATGGTCGTATGCGTGTTTGGCGCCGTGCAGGTGAGCGCCACAATCAGGACTGCATACGACCGAGGCACACAGGGCCAACACCCGGCATCATGGTGTGGGGAGCGATCTCCTACACTGGCCGTACACCACTGGTGATCGTCGAGGGGACACTGAATAGTGCACGGTACATCCAAACCGTCATCGAACCCATCGTTCTACCATTCCTAGACCGGCAAGGGAACTTGCTGTTCCAACAGGACAATGCACGTCCGCATGTATCCCGTGCCACCCAACGTGCTCTAGAAGGTGTAAGTCAACTACCCTGGCCAGCAAGATCTCCGGATCTGTCCCCCATTGAGCATGTTTGGGACTGGATGAAGCGTCGTCTCACGCGGTCTGCACGTCCAGCACGAACGCTGGTCCAACTGAGGCGCCAGGTGGAATGGCATGGCAAGCCGTTCCACAGGACTACATCCAGCATCTCTACGATCGTCTCCATGGGAGAATAGCAGCCTGCATTGCTGCGAAAGGTGGATATACACTGTACTAGTGCCGACATTGTGAATGCTCTGTTGCCTGTGTCTATGTGCCTGTGGTTCTGTCAGTGTGATCATGTGATGTATCTGACCCCAGGAATGTGTCAATAAAGTTTCCCCTTCCTGGGACAATGAATTCACGGTGTTCTTATTTCAATTTCCAGGAGTGTACAACTGAATTAAGAAAAATATAAGCGAGTGTAATTTTAGCTGTGCCAATGCTCCCCTCTACAAGACCATCGTTCGAGTCGACCACCTCTTTGTTATGGAATATTGTTGACATGAGGGAAGGCTATACAAATTCAAGAAGCTGCATTCTTTATTCAATATTCACGTCGCTACAGTGTTTCCCATTCACATATGTTAGAATTTTGAAATATTGCCACTGTACAGATCAATCTTCAACTTTGCAAACCATTCTCTTCTTAATGCGGCCTGCTTCGAATAATTATGAAATTAGAATTATATTAATACCTTTAGCTGCTGACGGGCGTTGATATATATCAGCGGGGACAAATGAAAATGTGTGCCCGACCAGGACTCGAACCTGTGATCTCCTGCTTACATGGCAGACGCTCTATCCCTTCTTAGCCACCGAGGACACAGAGGATAGCGCGACCGCAGGGACTATCTCGCGCACGCCTCCCGCGAGACCCACATTCTCACCTCGTATGTCCACACATAACATTCGTAGTATCCCATCCCAACACTCTCCTTACTCGTGGAAGACATTCTTACCAAGTCCCGTAAGAGTTCGCGTAATCTTAGTGCATCCGCACACAAGAAGGAGGTCATAGCCAGTACTGCCAGAACAATCGAATAATTATTGTTGCTACTGTTCAACAATTATTAACATTAACAGCGATAATTACTGTGTTAATGAAATAGCGTCATCACCAACTAAAACCGTATCTTATAGCATGCCGAGTGTTCTCGATTGTAATGCACGCAACATGATATGTAATTTCAGTTCTGGCGGCAGTGCTTCACGCAATACAGTACCTTTATTCCTTATTGCATAATTAACTCTATTTAGAAGAAATGTGAACAGTTCTGGGGACAGTCTACAATAATTAAAACAACTTCTTGCATCTTCCGTTATAAATTATTTTGGAAAAGATGCTGAGCAGCCGAGCTGACCTCTTTTCTTCATCGAGTCACGAATCGAAACACGTTTCTTATTTTTTTCTTATGCAGCGATTCCACGCAACAAGCTTTATAACTCCCTCACAATTCGTCCTACGTGCAGCTGCCAAAACTTTCATTTCAGACACGACTCAGGGACTCACAAACGACGAATCCTAGATAGCATCTAGACCTCTGATTGTGTACAGGCGTAGTTGTTTCACCAAAACAGCTAGCTTACGTTATTTACTGGTGTACTACTCGATCCGATAGTAATCTAAATTTTAAAATAATCACATTTCATTCGTAAGTGGAGCCGTTCAAGCAATATTTTCTTTGGTATACATGAATACTCCCCCCCTCCCCCCCTACATGAACCATGGACCTTGCCGTTGGTTGGGAGGCTTGCGTGGCTCAGCGATACAGATAGCCGTACCGTTGGTGCAACCACAACGGAGGGGTATCTGTTGAGAGGCCAGACAAACGTGTGGTTCTACATCTACATATATACTCCGATAGCCACCAAGCGGTGTGTGGCGGAGGGCACAATTCGCGCCAAAGTCATATTTCCCCCACTCTGTTCCACTTGCGGATCGCGCGAGGGAAAAACGACTGTCTGTGCCGGCCGGAGTGGCCGAGCGGTTCAAGGCGCTACAGTCTGGAACCGCACGACCGCTACGGTCGCAGGTTCGAATCCTGCCTCGGGCATGGATGTGTGTGATGTCCTTAGGTTAGTTAGGTTTAAGTAGTTCTAAGTTCTAGGGGACTTATGACCAAAGCAGTTGAGTCCCATAGTGCTCAGAGCCATTTGAATTTGAAGCGACTGTCTGAACGTCTCAGTGCGAGCTCTAATTTCCCTTATATTTGAATGGCGATCATTGCGCGATTTGAAAGTTGGTGGTAATAATATACGCTCTACATCCTCGGTGAAGATCGGATTTCGGAATTTAGTGAGCAGCCCCTTCTGTTTAGCGCGTCGTCTATCTGCAAGTGTGTCCCACTTCAAACTTTCTATGATATTTGTAACGCTCTCGCGGTGGCTAAATGTACCAGTCACGAATCTTGTCGCTCTTCTTTGGACCTTCTCAATTTCTTGAATCAGACCCAACTGGCAAGGGTCCCATACAGATGAACAATGCTCTAAGACTGGACGAACGTATTGTAAGCTATTTCCTTTGTTGAAGGACTGCATCGCTTCAGGATTCTACCAATAAACCGCAATCTAGAGTTCGACTTACCCGTTACCTGTGTAATCTGATCATTCCATTTGACATCATTTTGAATGGTCACACCCGGATACTTGACTGATGTTACCGCTTCCAAAGACTGATCATTTATTTTGTACTCCTACATTAATGGGGATTTTCGCCTTGTTACACGCAGTAGGTTACACTTACTGAGAGATAAATGCTAGTCATTACACCACGCATTTATTTTCTGCAAATCCTCATTGATTTGTTCCGCACTGGTGAGGCGGTTAGTGTCTGTCGGTCGTCCGCAGTGTTCGTATCTGTTAGACCGCCAGTCTGCTCGAGTTTGCTCAGACAATGGGCATTGGCGGTTGGATCGATCGGTTGGTCGTTCGCGTACTGGGACACGAGATGACATGTCCGTCTTGAGCGTCGGCGCATGTGAGGTCGCCACGTCAGTCCAGTGGGCCGCGCCGTATAGCGAGGGGTAGTGGCTTCGCGGCCGACACGAGAGCAACAGGAGTCAACTCACGACATCGGGCTGGCCGGCGCGAGCTGCGACGCCGTGAGACGGGAGATCGGCGCGCCTTCCTGCGTCCGTTGAAGCGGCTGGCAGCGGACGGTTCGGGAGAGCGTTTTGGGGGTCCGGCGCCAGGTCTTTGCCAGAAATCGCAGTTTGTTAGAAGTGATCGGTGATATATTGTTTCCGTTACTTGTTAAATTCTGCTTGTGTTCTTGACCGAGCGAGGTGGCGCAGTGGTTACACACTGGACTCGCATTCCGGAGGGCGACGGTTCAATCCCGCGTCCGGCCATCCTGATTTAGGTTTTCCGTGATTTCCCTAAATCATTCCAGGCCAATGCCGGGATGGTTCCTCTGAAAGGGCACGGCCGACTTCCTTCCCCATCCTTCCCTAATCCGATGAGATCGATGACCACGCTGTCTGGTCTCCTTCCCCAAACCAACCAACCAACTTGTGTTCTTGGTCAGTCTCTCGTCCACAGCTTGCTCGTCTGTCTCTCGTTCGCATTTGTTAGGCAGTTAGTGTCTGTATGTCGGTCTGCTGTACGTTAATAGCTGTCACTGTCGTGTTTGTCGGATTCGGTGTTAACGAATTTATTGCTTAAAGGCCGAATTCCTGAAATATGTTTTTAACTTGCCTATCATCTTGAGAGGTGGTACATGTGTAATGTAGAGCATGTTGTACATTTTATGTAAGTGCATTTTATGGGTTTTATTTAAATAGTGAGTTTAGGTTATAAGGTTGCCACCCTTCCACCGTAAGAGCCCTTTAAAAAAAATTGCACTTTCGGTGGCAAATAATTTGAGTGTTGTACCATTTACATCCCTCTTATGGGGGGCATGGTTAACGTGTTTGTGTGAATTGTTAAAATTTTTTTAGTTTAAAGTAATCTGGTGTGTTGCAGATTTGCACCAGTGTAGTCTTTCAGAGGTTGTTGTGAGCGGTCGTGACTACGGCCGTGTTGAAAGGGAGCAGGCAAGCTTCTCAGCCCGAAGGCTCATACTATTAATATTGTTCTTTCAGCCGCTAAATAAAATTGTAACTTGATATTTCGAGGGTGCTCTTCTGCTTATAATTTTAAATCTGTTTCTGAAAAAGCTTTTAGGAATAAAATTCACATTTATTAAAGGTAATTTCATTTTCCATCAGTTCCTGGCAACTACTTCCAGGCTCACCTAGTGTGATTAAATGTGTTAATGTTCTTGATATATCGCTAGTAAATAAAGTACTTCCTTCAAGAAAAGATTTTGAAAGTCAATTTACGGTTCAATTGGACGGGCCGTAAGCGCGCACTTTTTATAGCTCCTGAAAAGGGGCAGCAGCCTTTTCAGTAGTTGCAGGGGCAACAATCTGGATGATTGACTGATCTGGCCTTGTAACACTAACCAAAACGGCCTTGCTGTGCTGGTACTGCGAACGGCTGAAAGCAAGGGGAAACTACAGCCGTAATTTTTCCCGAGGGCATGCAGCTTTACTGTATGGTTAAATGATGATGGCGTCCTCTTGGGTAAAATATTCCGGAGGTAAAATAGTCCCCCATTCGGATCTACGGGCGGGGACTACTCAAGAGGATGTCATTATCAGTAAAAAGAAAACTGGCGTTCTACGGATCGCAGCGTGGAATGTCAGATCCCTTAATTGGGCAGGTAGGTTAGAAAATTTAAAAAGGTAAATGGATAGGTTAAAGTTAGATATAGTGGGAATTAGTGAAGTTCGGTGGCAGGAAGAACAAGACTTTTGGTCAGGTGAATACAGGGCTATAAATACAAAATAAAATACGGGTAACGCAGGAGTAGGTATAATAATAAAAAAGTAGAAGTGCGGGTAAGCTACTACAAACAGCATAGTGAACGCATTATTGTGGCCAAGATAGATACGAAGCCCACACCTACTACAGTAGTACAAGTTTATATGCCAACTAGCTCTGCAGATGACAAAGAAATTGAAGAAATGTATGATGAAATAAAAGAAATTATTCAGATAGTGAAGGGAGACGAAAATTTAATAGTCATGGGTGACTGGAATTCGAGTGTAGGAAAAGGGAGAGAAGGAAACGTAGTAGGTGAATATGGATTGGGACTAAGAAATGAAAGAGGAAACCGCCTGGTAGAATTTTGCACAGAGCACAACTTAATCATAGCTAACACTTGGTTCAAGAATCATAAAAGAAGGTTGTATACATGGAAGAAGCCTGGAGATTCTGACAGCTTTTAGATAGATTATATAATGGTAAGACAGAGATTTAGGAACCAGGTTTTAATTGTAAGACATTTCCAGGGGCAGATGTGGACTCTGACCACAATCTATTGATTATGAACTGTAGATTAAAACTGAAGAAACTGCAAAAAGATGGGAAATTAAGGATATGGGGCCTGGACAAACTGACTAAACCAGAGGTAATACAGAGTTTCAGGGAGAGCATAAGGGAAAGAAATACAGTAGAAGAAGAATGGATAGCTTTGAGGGATGAAGTAGTGAAGGCAGCAGAGGATCGAGTAGGTAAAAAGACGAGGGCTAGTAGAAATCCTTGGGTAACAGAAGAAAAATTGAATTTAATTGATGAAAGGAGAAAATATAAAAATGCAGTAAATGAGGCAGGAAAAAAGGAATACAAATGTCTCAAAAATGGGATTGACAGGAAGTGCAAAATGGCTAATCAGGCATGGATAGAGGACAAACGTAAGGATGTAGAGGCTTATCTCACTAGTGGTAAGATAGATACTGCCTACAGGAAAATTAAAGAGACCTTTGGAGAAAAGAGAACCGCTTGTATGAATATCAAGAGCTCAGATGGAAACCCAGATCTAAGCAAGGAAGGGAAATCAGAAAGGTGGAAGGAGTATATAGAGGGTCTATACAAGGGCGATGTACTTGAGGACAATATTATGGAAATGGAAGAGGATGTAGATGAAATTTGAGATATGATACTTCGTGAAGATTTTGACAGAGCGCTGAAAGATCTGAGTCGAAACAAGGCCCCGGGAGTGGACAGCATACCATTAGAACTACTGACAACCTTGGGAAAGCCAGTCATTGACAAAACTCCACCATCTGGTGAGCAAAGTGTATGAGACAGGCGAAATACCGTCAGACTTCAAGAAGAATATAATAATTCCAATCCCAAAGAAAGCAGGTGTTGACAGGTGTGAAAATTACCGAACTATCAGTTTAGTAAGCCACGACTGCAAAATACTAACACGAATTGTTTACAGACGAATGAGAAAACTGCTAGAAGCCGGCCTCGGGGAAGTTCAGTTTGGATTCCGTAGAAATGTTGGAACACGAGAGGCAATACTGACCCTACGACTTATCGTAGGAGAAAGATTAAGGAAAGGCAAACCTACGTTTCCAGCATTTGCAGACTTAGAGAAAGCTTTTGACAATGTTGACTGGAATACTGTCTATCAAATTCTGAAGGTGGCACGTGCGTCCTAACATTCCAGTGCAAACTAAAACTATACAATGCTGCCGCACGTCTAGTTCACACTGGTACGATGTGATTGTTGATTGATTGAGCGGTAGCAGCATCTGTCTCCGCTCTGTCATGTTATTCGCTCTCTGTTCTCCTCGCATTGTGGCCGTCACCCGCGCGTTTCGAATGTAATGCATATAGGGACATAAGAGGTGCGTATAATCAGTCATCGTTTCGTTTGTTTGCAAATGCAGGACATTTTTGCTCTGGGTGAGGACAACGGGGCTGACAGCCAGAAAGCGGGACTGTCCCGCCCAAAGTGAAACGTATGGTCACGTTAGGGATAACGCGATAGGGCAACGGACCTGAATTATGCTGCTTATACATGACTAAAAACCGATTCAGGATGCACTTGAAATGTCTGAAGTTTGATAGTATACTTGCCAGAGGCGATCCGCGAAAGGAATGACAAGTCGGCTGCTATCAGCGTGGTACTGGATCTGTTTACCAACAGTTGCCAGAAATATTTCATCACTGGTTTGGTGCAGTTTTCCTTGCTACTCTATCCTGTGCAAGCTCCTTCATCTCCCACTACCTACTGCAACCTACATCCATCTGAATCTGCTTAGTGTATTCATCTCTTGGTCTCCCTCTACGATTTTTACCCTCCACGCTGCCCTCCAGTACTAAATTGGCGATCCCTTGACGCCTCACAACATGTCCTACCAACCGATCCCTTCTTCTAGTCAAGTTGCGCCACAATTTTCTCTTCTCCCCAATTCTATTCAGTACCTCCTCATTACTTATGTGATCCACCCGTCTAATCTTCAGCATTCTTCTGTAGCACCACATTTCGTAAGCTTCTATTCTCTTCTTGTCCAAACTATTCATCGTCCAAGTTTCACTTCCATACATGGCTACACTCCATACAAATACTTTCAGAAAAGACTTCCTAACACTTAAATCTACACTCCTCGATGTTAACAAAGTTCTCTTCTTCACAAACGCTTTCCTTGCCATTGCCAGTCTACTTTTTATATCCTCTCTACTTCTACCATCATCAGCTATTTTGCTCCTGGATAGCAAAACTCATCTACTACATTAAGTGTCTCATTTCCTAATCTAATTCCCTCAGCATCACCCGATTTAATTCGACTACATTCCATTATCCTTGTTTTGCTTTTGGTGATCCTTATCTTATACCCTACTTTCAAGACACTATCCATTCCGTTGAACTGCTCTTCCAGGTCCTTTGCTGTCTCTGATAGAATTACAATGTCATCGGCAAACGTCTAGGTCTTTACTCTTCACCATGGATTTTAATTCCTGCTCCGAATTTTTCTTTTGTTTCCGTTACTGCTTCCTCAATATACAGATTGAATAACATCGGGCATAGGCTACAACCCTATCTCACTCCGTTGCTTAACTTTCGTGCCCCTCGACTCTTATGACTGCCATCTGGTTTCTGTACAAATTGTAAACAGCCTTTTGCTCCTTGTATTTTACCCCTGCCACCTTCGGAATTCGAAAGAGAATATTCTAGTTGTGCATTAAGTGTATTATGTTTAGTTTTAAATAAATCACTTCTAAAATCTTCCATATGCACGGTTCAAAGTGTCAAAAGACATTGTTTATGTTGTGTACGACACTTGTCGTCCGTGTAAGTATCCGCATCAGAAGTTATCGCATGAGTAACGTGGGGTTACGCAACCGTTAAAGTACCTTGAAGTTTTTGGGCTCTGATGTTGGTTACTACTAGCACCTTATTATGGAATACAGCTGGGAGAGGTGTGGCACAGTTTTACGGCCAGCGGACTGGTGTGCACGCGCCATTACGAGAAGTGGAAACGCGTGCTTCTGTATCGAGAGGCAGTGTATGAGACCTGCAGTTCAGCAGCCTCGTATGGAGATGTCTGGGACGTGGATGGCTGTGCAGCGGCAGAGGAGCGGTCAAATGGGGCCAACTGGCGACTGGGAGGACGAATAGCGAGCAGGGCGGCGCAGTCTGCGTGCACACAAAAACACACACACACACACATACACACACACACACACACACACAGGGACACGCAGGCCCGCTGCTACCTGTTCTGGGGCCCTCTATTCTTTATCGTCCATATCGATCGGTGTAGATGCTTCGTTTCGGTAGTGACGTCATTTTCGGTTCTTTATCGAAATATCCTATTCAGTAAGCTCCTGAGACCTGTTACCGAACGGTCCTCCCACCGATTTTACGACAATTGTACCGAGAGGTTTTGGATTTCAGTGTGGCCCTGTCGATCGGTGAGCTGTGGCTTATGCACACCTATAATTTGTTATTTTAAACATATTTAGCGGTTTTAGCTTTGGATTTAGTCACTGTGTTACTAAAGAATCGCCATAGGACGCATCCGGTTGGAAAGCGAGTTCATAATATACTACTTTGCTTTGTTAGAAATATGGTTAGGATAGGTTGTTACTGTGAATGATTACATCGAAAAACAAAACGTTTTCGGTCAATATTCTCTCAAAATACGTGTTATTTTAATGCAAATAAGACTTTAAAGATCATTAAATAGCAAGACATCGGCTGTGCTTACGTATATTACATGAGTGTGAACTGACGTTACTAGCGACTTTGTGTACTTTTCCCCACAAATGATTTAATTAGTAACTATCGAAACTGTCAAGTAACAATGGAAAGCAATTATGTGAAGCCTGATATTAGAAACCTTCCAAACTATTACGCATTTCTGACTTACGCAGCGGACTGGTGTGCGCGCGCAGTTACGAGGACTGCAAACGCTTCCTTCCTTATCGAGAGGCAGTGTGTGAGACCTGCAATTCAGCAGCCTCGTATGGAGATGTCTGGGACGTGGCTGGCTGTGCAGCGGAAGAGGAGCGGTCAAATGGGGCCAACTGGTGGCTAGGACGACGAATAGCGAGCAGGGCGGCGCAGTCTGCGTGCACACACACACACACACACACACACACACACACACACATAGGGACACGCAGGCCCGCTGCTGCCTGTACTGGCAGGACCCTGCGTAAATCACGCGGCCGTGACGTCACCGCAAGTGTTTCGCGCGAGACACTGAACAGGCGCGCTCGTTGTCACTAGTGACTCTAGCGCGGCGCCCCTGGCATGTTATTGCGGTACTGAATTTGTTTGTTTCGAGTAGCAATTTTTTCATTTGTTGGTGCGAAGTGTAGATCACCATCCCGGTGTTGCACCCTCGTCAACGCTGCGTCATTACTCAGCGGCAAAGAATCCACACATTAACGGCGACAGAACGCACCAGTGTCTCCCGGCCCAAGCAAAGGGGAACGAGGAGAGCCCGCCCCGGCGGCAACAAGCGCGACTTTAAGAGATTATGTATATGCCATCTCGATATACAGCACTGGCCATTAAAATTGCTACACCAAGAAGAAATGCAGATGATAAACTGGTATTCATTTGACAAATATATTGTACCAGAACTGACATGTGATTACATTTTCACGCAATTTGGGTGCATAGATCCTCAGAAATCAGTACCCAGAACAACCACCTCTGCCGGTGATAACGGCCTTGATACGCCTGGGCATTGAGTCAAACAGAGCTTGGATAGCGTGTACAGGTACAGCTGTCCATGCAGATTCAACACGATACCACAGTTCATCAAGAGTAGTGACTGGCGTATTGTGACGAGCCAGTTGCTCGGCCACCATTGACCAGACGTTTCCAGTTGGTGAGAGATCTGGAGAATGTGCTGGCCAGGCCAGCAGTCGAACATTTTCTGTATCCAGAAAGGCCCGTACAGGACCTGCAACCTGCGGTCGTGCAAATGAAGGGTAGAGCCACGGGTCGTAACACATCTGAAATGTAACGTCCACTGTTCAAAGTGCCGTCAACGCGAACAAGAGGTGACCGAGACGTGTAACCAATGACACCCCATACCATCACGCCCGGTGATACGCTAGTATGGCGATGACGAGTACACGCTTCCATTGTGCGTTCACCGCGATGTCGCCAGACACGGATGTGAACATCACGGTGCTGAAAACAGACCTGGATTCATCCGAAAAAATGACGTTTTGCGATTCGTGCACCCAGGTTCGTCGTTGAGTACACCATCGCAGGCGCTCCTGTCTGTGATGCAGCGTAAAGGGTAACCGCAGCCATGGTCCCCGAGCTGATAGTCCGTGCTGCTGCAAACGTCGTCGAACTGTTCGTGCAGGTGGTTGTCGTCTTGCAAACGTCCCCATCTGTTGACTCAGGGATCGAGACGTGGCTGCACGATCCGTTACAGCCGTGCGGATAAGATGCCTGTCATCTTGACTGCTAGTGATACGAGGCCGTTGGGATCCAGCACGGCGTTCCGTATTACCCTCCTGAACCCACCTATTCCATATTCTGCTAATAGTCATTGGAGCTCGACCAACGCGAGCAGCAATGTCGCGATACGATAAACCGCAATCGCGATAGGCTACAATCCGACCTTTATCAAAGTCGGAAACATGATGGTACGCATTTCTCCTCCTTACACGACGCATCACAACAACGTTTCACAAGACAACGCCTGTCAACTGCTGTTTGTGTATGAGAAATCGGTTGGAAACTTCCCTCATGTCAACACGTTGTAGGTGTCGCCACCGGCGCCAACCTTGTGTGAATGCTCTGAAAAGCTAATCATTTACATATCACAGCATCCTCTTCCTGTCGGTTAAATTTCGCGTCTGTAGCACGTCATCTTCGTGGTGTATCGATTTTAATGGCCAGTAGTGTAGAAGGATATACGAAGACGAAAAAAAAAATCCTGGGAGAAATCTTAGTAAGGGAAGGAGCAAATGTAGCGTTTTTACAAGAAACCCATCTGACGAAGGAAACGATGTCGAAATTTAAAATCCCTGGTTTTACTTTGGTTGAATATAAGGGACGTAAGAAACATAGCCTACCAACCCTAGTCCAACAAAATCTTACAGGAAATGTGAATACAGACCTAAAACATCCGGAACATGCCATTGGAATCAAAGTGAAAGCTCTTTACAGTGTGTACAAAACTCCATCTGAACTTTGGCCACTGGAGATACTGCCCAAAGCGGAACACCCGGCTGTGTATCACACAAAATGGGGTTAAAAAAATGGCTCTGAGGACTATGGGACTCAAGTTCTAAGGTCATCAGTCCCCTAGAATTTAGAACTACTTAAACCTAACTAACCTAAGGACATCACACACATCCATGCCCGATTCCCGGCGGGGTCAGGGATTTTCACCTGCCTCGAGATGACTGGGTGTTTGTGTTGTCCTCATCATTTCATCATCATCCAGGAAAGTGGCGAAATTGGACTGAGCAGAGATTGGGTAATTGTACGGGCGCTGATAACCACGCAGTTGAGCGCCCCACAAACCAAACATCATCATCATCATCCATGCCCGAAGCAGGATTCGAACCTGCGACCGTAGCGGTCACGCGGTTCCAGACTGTAGCGCCTAGAACCGCTCGGCCACACCGGCCGGCAAAATGGGGCTATCCAGGATTCAATACAGAAGGTGGAAGACTGAGTAACTGTGCTGAGAGGACAGATCACCACCTCCTGTACGATCCAGTAGGCCTAGCGACCTTCTTATCAGGAGGATAGGGATCACAAATAACACCTGACTGGACCTTCGTTACATGGAGAGCAACGGGAGACGTGCTCCAAGCGGAAAGAAGGGTAATAGTGTAGTTCGCTAGAAGCCAACACCGACCTCTGATCGTCGAGGCGGGACTGTCTGTTCATGTCACACAAAGCCCTCCAATCCCACGATGGAATCTAAAAGGGGCTGACTTGGAGACATTTCAGACTGTCACAGAGAGAACATTACGGAACCTCCACCAGCTTGAACAGTCCGCTGCTGACATGCAGGATCGCCGGCCGCTGTGCCGTGCGGCTTCAGTCTGGAACCGCGTGACCGCTACGGTCGCAGGTTCGAATCCTGCCTCGGGCATGGATGTCTCTGATGTCCTTAGGTCAGTTAGGTTTAATTACATCTAAGTTGTAGGGGACTGATGTTAAGTCCCATAGTGCTCAGAGGCATTTGAACCATTTACTCTGATGTATAAATGTGAACTGAAAAGTATTCCACGCTGTGCAAGGAAAGAATATACTCCGTGCTGGAATAGAGTGTGAATCGTTATTGGAATAACACCAGGAGACGAAACAACTGGTCCACACAATGAACGAAGAACCGTGGTGTAGATGGATGGAAACCATGGAGAGCATGGATTGCACCCATTCTAGCCGCAAGAGCTGGAGTCTGCTAAGAACATTGGGAAGAGCTACAACCCTACACAGACCACAGACGAGAATGACACCCACCCACATAGCATTGCACATAAAACAAACTTCAAAAATATATCTAAGAACATCTGGAAAGAAAGACTTCGATCATATGAAGAAAGAGGTAATGAAGATCAAACAGGAGAACACAGATCTGATAAAAGATGTAAAGATTCAAGAGATCGATAACGCAGTGACGGGAATGAAGGACGATAAAGCAGCAGGAGTTTGAGAAAATATGGTCCACTTACACATTTCAGCGCAAATATCCCTGGAACAACAATAAATGTTGAAAAACGACTTTCACGGTGAAACGTCCCCTTATAACAATTATACACGACTGTGCTTAACCTGAACCACAATATTATTTAGCGCAACGCAATCTGACTATCAAAGATCCCTGCAAAAGAATAGCCCTGAGTAACATTAAACTATACCTTTCACAAATCACTTACCTCACAAAAATCTCCGTTACTCGAACTACTGCAATACGGCGAGCGCCACTACTGCCAGCTAAATAAAAGATTCAAACTACTGAAGGCACTAACTACTGATAGTCTTAACAAATGAAAGATTCTAATAGAGAACAAACAATGTATTTACCTCAATATTCATCATATATACAGCAGTTCATGACATTTTTCAAAACTCCGCCATCTCTCTCCCCACATCCACCACTGCTGGCGGCTCACCTCCAACTGCGCAACGCTACGCGCTGTTCACATCCAGCTGCCGCTACCCAACACTACAATGGCAGACAACAATGCAAACTAGCCACAGGCTGCACACAGCACAGCCAGTGATTTTCGTACAGAGCGCTACGTGGCATTACCAATAAGAAAACATAAACAGCCTAATTACAACGGGTGTGAATGTAAAACAGGGGCTCGTGAAAGTAAGTACTATGAGACATTCAGAAACGTAAGGGAATATTATTTTCAACACAAATTCACGATTTTTTTAAAAATAGAGGCACCATATTATTTATTTTGTAGTCAATTATATGAAAAATCACAAAAAGAATGGCATTGGGTGCATCGCAATATTTCGATCACATCCAGAGAAACTGCAAAGTGAAGGTGACCCTTCAAATAGACGAAACGCACCGCTATCGCATATCCTGAGATGCAAGTGTGAAACCCACGTTGCTCGTAATCGCAGTGTGATTGACGTACCACGATGGGACAATCGCTGTACTCATAACTACACTCCTGGAAATGGAAAAAAGAACACATTGACACCGGTGTTTCAGACCCACCATACTTGCTCCGGACACTGCGAGAGGGCTGTACAAGCAATGATCACACGCACGGCACAGCGGACACACCAGGAACCGCGGTGTTGGCCGTCGAATGGCGCTAGCTGCGCAGCATTTGTGCACCGCCGCCGTCAGTGTCAGCCAGTTTGCCGTGGCATACGGAGCTCCATCGCAGTCTTTAACACTGGTAGCATGCCGCGACAGCGTGGACGTGAACCGTATGTGCAGTTGACGGACTTTGAGCGAGGGCGTATAGTGGGCATGCGGGAGGCCGGGTGGACGTACCGCCGAATTGCTCAACACGTGGGGCGTGAGGTCTCCACAGTACATCGATGTTGTCGCCAGTGGTCGGCGGAAGGTGCACGTGACCGTCGACCTGGGACCGGACCGCAGCGACGCACGGATGTACGCCAAGACCGTAGGATCCTACGCAGTGCCGTAGGGGACCGCACCGCCACTTCCCAGCAAATTAGGGACACTGTTGCTCCTGGGGTATCGGCGAGGACCATTCGCAACCGTCTCCATGAAGCTGGGCTACGGTCCCGCACACCGTTAGGCCGTCTTCCGCTCACGCCCCAACATCGTGCAGCCCGCCTCCAGTGGTGTCGCGACAGGCGTGAATGGAGGGACGAATGGAGACGTGTCGTCATCAGCGATGAGAGTCGCTTCTGCCTTGGTGCCAATGATGGTCGTATGCGTGTTTGGCGCCGTGCAGGTGAGCGCCACAATCAGGACTGCATACGACCGAGGCACACAGGGCCAACACCCGGCATCATGGTGTGGGGAGCGATCTCCTACACTGGCCGTACACCACTGGTGATCGTCGAGGGGACACTGAATAGTGCACGGTACATCCAAACCGTCAGCGAACCCATCGTTCTACCATTCCTAGACCGGCAAGGGAACTTGCTGTTCCAACACGGAAATGCACGTCCGCATGTATCCCGTGCCACCCAACGTGCTCTAGAAGGTGTAAGCCAACTACCCTGGCCAGCAAGATCTCCGGATCTGTCCCCCATTGAGCATGTTTGGGACTGGATGAAGCGTCGTCTCACGCGGTCTGCACGTCCAGCACGAACGCTGGTCCAACTGAGGCGCCAGGTGGAAATGGCATGGCAAGCCGTTCCACAGGACTACATCCAGCATCTCTACGATCGTCTCCATGGGAGAATAGCAGCCTGCATTGCTGCGAAAGGTGGATATACACTGTACTAGTGCCGACATTGTGCATGCTCTGTTGTCTGTGTCTATGTGCCTGTGGTTCTGTCAGTGTGATCATGTGATGTATCTGACCCCAGGAATGTGTCAATAAAGTTTACCCTTCCTGGGACAATGAATTCACGGTGTTCTTATTTCAATTTCCAGGAGTGTATTTACACTGTTATTAAGTGGACTGGAAACAATACAAATGTCCAGTCACACAACTACTTACAACCATTTACCTCCCTGTTATATCAGCTACTAACAATATGTTTACCCCGGCTGTTGTTAATCGGTTTTTGTTGCCGTTATGCCCATTCTAGTACTGCGGCAAAAATCTATAAACCATGAACCAGTAAACCCTTTCCTTATTTTCCATTGTGTGTGACCGGACGTCTCTATTTTTTCAAGTCCACCTAATAACAGTATAAATGGCAATAAGTGCAGCGTTTGTCGCACCGTAGTACGTCAATCACACCGCCATTACGAGCAGCGTGGGGTCACGGAATGTACAATAGCGGTGCGGTGCATTTAGTCCAAGCGTCATCTTCACTTTGCAATTTCTCTGAATATAATTGACGTATTGCGATGCAACCAACGCCATTATTTTTCTGATTTTCCTCGTTATCGATTGCATGAAAAATAATACGGGGTATCCTTTCGATAGAACATAAGTTTGTGTTGAAAATAATATTTGCTTGCGGTTTAGAATGTTTCATAGTATTTACTTTCATGAGCCCCTGACTTTGTCGTTTTTCAATATTTGCAGATGTTCAAGAGATATCGTTATTTCAATAGTGGTACAAGTCCATTTTTGTTCATTCTGAGATACAGGGTCCTAAAGTTAAAGCGCTAAAAAATCTGCAGTTGAGATACCATAAATATTCAAGCATTTGGCTTGTTGCTAGAGATGAACCTATCTTTCTGTTTGTTTCGACCATTAATTTAGGAAACATCATTGACAGAAAAGTAGAGGTAATGGACTTGTGCCACTATTGAAATAGTCCTTCATATTTACTCTGAAAGGTTTTAGTGTGCCACCGGGTATAGTTCTAAAGCGCAAACGCATTGGGCAATATCCAGACGCCCTAAACAGTGTCTTTTCACTTTATCTCTTAACAGGGTGGTCCACTGATAGTGACCGGGCCAAATATCTCACGAAATAAGCATCAAACGAAAAAAACTACAAAGAACGAAACTCCTCTATCTTGAAAGGAGAAACCAGATTGCGCTATGGTTGGCTCGCTAGATGGCGCTGCCATAGGTCAAATGGATATCAACTGCGTTTTTTTAAAATAGGAACCCCCATTTTCTATTACATATTCGTGTAGTACGTAAAGAAATATGAATGTTTTAGTTGGACCACTTGTCAAAATCGGCTTTATATGCCACCTGAAGTACACAGATACGCACTCGACTCCTCAAAACAAACACCTCCAAATCCTTTAAAAAAGTATTTCGTAGTAACGTTATTACGATCATCTCCGGTGGTACTCCGAAAGGATACTGCCCATCGATTGTGCCATTCCAGCACTAATCGAAGCGCTAGGGTTTCAGGTGCCAGCCAGCCAGCCAGCCAGCCGAGCAGCAGCAGTCCAGCCGAGCAGCAGCAGCAGCAGCGGTCCCGGCCAGCAGCAGCGGTCCAGCCAGCCAGCCCTCCAGCAGCAACAGCAGCAGCAGCAGCGGCTCCGGCCCCGTCCGCGGCAGCAGCAGAAGCTGCGGCATTCCTGCCACCCGTCGTCGGCGCTAGCGCCAGCAGCGTGGGACTCTGGTCTTCGTCCATCTTCGTCTTCGTCCGTCTTCGTCTCTCCCCAGTTTTATCCTCTCCTTTTCGTCCTGTGCTGTTTTGTTTATCCCTGTCGTCATGTCAGCCCCCACCACCACTGCCACTACTACCACCACTGCCATAGTTTACACTTCGCCCTCCGTCGCTACCACCACCATTACATGGTGTGCCCAGTCGCCCCCCCCCCTCTCCAGCTTCTTCCTCCCGCTCCTCTCCCTGTGATCCTTTCCCCCCACTCCCCCAGCCTGTCACTGCAGCTCGAGCTAGGGTGGTGGCCTGTCGGGCCACTGCCCATGCCCAACTCTCCCCATCACCTTCGACATCACCGCCACCACCGTCGCCGTCGCCGTCGCCTTCACCGTCACCATCTCCGGCGCCGACTGCTGCGTCCACGCCAGGACCTACCCCTTCCCGCCACCTCCTGTCCCCCACGTCACCACCCATCCTTCTGCCGCCGTTAAACGCCCTAGTGGCATCACCACTTCCGCCACTCCGAAAAAATCCCCGCACCATCCTCCTTCCCCCCCCCCCCCCAGGGTGCCATGGATGTCTCCCAGCCTGACCCTGCTCCCTCCGCCTCCTCCTCCTCCTCCTCCCCCCCTCTTTATACAAATACCTCCTCTCCCGTCACAATCCTTCCCTTCTCGAGGCCCGGAAACTCTCCCTCTTCCTCCGCCAACACTTCCCTGGTGCCCCCATCTCCCTCCTCACTCCCAGACGGGATTCAGTTCATATCTCCTCCCCCAGCCCCACCCTTCATCCTGACATCCTCTCCCGCCTCCCCATCAAACGTTTTGGCCCAAATGCCTCGCTCACCCCTGCTCCTTCTCCATCTCCTACCCGCTAACCCCAACCCCCACATCGCCCGCCGACCCTCACCGCCGTGATCACTCGGCTCAGTCCAACGATCGCGGAGGAGGTGTTGGTGGAGCTCGAGGCGCATCCCACGCTGGAGGTGCGGGCGGTCCGCCGCATTTTTAACTCGGCCGGCCCCACCCGCCTTATGCGAGTTTTCTCTGAGGACACCCCTCCATTGACCGTCTCCTGAAGGAGGGTGCCCTCCTCTTCAACCAGCGCTATAAGGTCGCCCCCTCCCATTCCCCTCCTCAATCCGTGCACTGCCAGAGGTGTCTGCGCTATAAGGCACACCCGACAGCCGAGTGCCGCGAGGCCCCCACCTGCCCGCATTGTAGGCAAGTGCACTTCCTCCGGCAGTGCCCTAATCTTCAATCTCCTCCCTCCTGTAATACCTGCAATCTCCCCAATCCCACCTACTCCCAAAAGTGTAAAGCCCGACCTCCTCCGACCACTCCTGAACTCACCGTCCCTGTCCGTCCTCTGGACGCCCCTACCCCTCCTCGCAATTCCCTTCGTCCCCCCCCCCCCACCGCCGAGGACATCATCAGGTTCCTCACCATTGTCCTACAAAACGTTCACCCTTTCCAGCGCCCTCACATCCTCCAACAGGTCTACCTCGCCGCCCGTTCCGTCTTCCACTTCAAAATGTAGGCCACCTACTCCCACAACCAGGCCCATTTCACCTTCTACCGTCTTGACACCCTCGTCTAAATCCCTGTTATGGTGCGACAGCACCATATCCTTTTCAACAACATCTGCTCCCTTCCCGCCAACAACAACCTCTTCCTGCACACCCTTGTCACCCACCACGTGGATGCCTTCCTCCTTAATGAAACCTTCCTCCAACCCCACCACACCATCCACACGTTGCCCTACCTCCTTCACCACTCCGATAATCCGCTCCGGATTGTGCGTGGCAGAGTTGCCATTGGTCACCACCGCCAGATCCCACCAACCTCTCCTTCCCGACCCCACCGAACACCTGATCCTTAGTCTCTTCTTTCCCAGCCTTACCGTCACCTGCACCACCATCTATGTCTGCCCTAACGCTCCTATTCCCTTCGACTTCCTCTCCCACATTGATCATACCTTCTCCTCCTACATGATCTCCACCGACAGCACCATCCATAGTCGTTCCGCTGCCCAGTTACGGTGGTGGCATCGGTTCCTCTCCTCCCTTCAAGGCGACCTCATCCCCATCCCCCAGCACACCTGTCCCGAATCCAACTCCACTCCCGATGTTATCCTTTCCTCCCCTAACCTCCTTGGCCGCATAACGGTGGCTGTCGTGGAGCCTATTGGTAGCGACCATCTCCCTGTCCTCCTCACCGTTTCAGACAGTCGTCGCCCCCACCATGACCCTCGTAATGACCCTCCCCCAAAGTACGTCCAAGACTATTCCCGTGCCAACTGGAATGCCTACTGGGATACCCTCTCCACCTAGGTCGATAGCCACCCCTTCACCTACCACCACCCTGACGATGTCACCCATGCCGTCTACGTTCTCCAGCAGACCTTGTCTGAGGCCGTGGAGGCCCACGTCCTTACTGTCGCCATCCACCCGCATCGTCCTACCTTACCCCCACACGCCGTTCTCCTCCTTTGTGAATCCAGCCGTCTCTACCGTGCCTTCCTCCACACGTGTGACCCGGACACTCTCCGACGCCACTGGCAACTCCAGAGACACATTCGAAATTTGCTCGTGGCTAAGAAACGCCAGGACTGGCGACAGACATGCACCCGTTTAAATGCTACCCTACCTATAAACTCGTCCAAGTTCTGGTCACCCTTCTGTCGCCTTACCGGAACTAAACCCTCCCCCTACTATCCTCTTCTCCATGATGATCACCCCCTCCCTGACACCCATAGTAAGGCCAATCACTTCGCCTCTTACCTCTCCAATGTCTTTTCCATCCCCGATGATCCCCAGTTCGATTACTCCCTCTTCCCGGATGTCCGCGATCGAACTGACACCTCTGTCACACACGGAACTCAATGCCCCTATCATTACACAGGATCTCATTGCTACACTCTGCACGAAACGCAACATCGCTCCTGGTTCTCGATCGTGTCACCTACCATCACCTTCATGAAGCTGCTGTCTCTTTCCTCTCCAACCTGGCCAGGCTCTACAATGTAGTCCTGTCCACCGGTTACTACCCCGACCTGTGGAAAACCTTCCGTATCCTGATGTTCCTTAAACCTGGTAAACCGCCGTCCGCCGTCTGCTCCTACTGTCCCATCAGCCTTACCTCGGTCTTCAGCATGGTCCTGCAATCTATCCTCACCCCCCGCATCCACCAACATCTCTGCCAGCACTGCCTCCTTCCCGTTACCCAGTGTGGCTTTCGGCCGTCCTTCTCATCCGACGACCTTCTCCTTCACCTCACTCATCTCCTTTCCGAACAGCTTAATTCCCGTCGCTCCGCAATCTTCCTCTCCCTGTACCTCGAACGTGCTTATGACCGCGTATGGCATTCCGGTCTCCTTTTCAAGCTCCAAACCTTTGCCCTTCCCATTAACTACGTCCATCTGATCGGCTCCTTTCTCTCCCACCGTCCTTCCTACGTCACCATCCATAACACGGATTCCTACAACGTTTTTCCCTCCGCCAGTGTGCCCCAAGGCTCTGTCCTCTCCCCCTTCTGTACCTTTTGTATACGGCGGACATGCCGTCGCCGTTACCACCCCCCCATCCACCTTCTCTCGTTTGCCGATGACACCGCCTTCCTTGCCTTTGCCCGCACCCTGCAGCGCTCCCAACACTTTCTCCAATTCCATCTTGACCGGTTCACCACTTGGTGCAACCAGTGGTTGCTCAAGGTCAATTCCTCCAAAACCCAGGCGATCATTTTAGGCAAAACCACCACTTCCTTCCGCCTCCTCGATTTCTATCTCACCATCTATGGCCGTCCTATCGCCCTCACCCCCACCCTTAAGTACCTTGGCGTCAACCTCGACCGTCGCCTCTCCTGGACCCCCCATCTCCGGACGATCCAAGCCAAGGGACGCTCCCGACTCTGTCTCCTCGAGCTCCTTTCCGGCCGTACGTGTGGTCTGGACCCCTCCACCATACTCCACACCTATAAATCCCTCATCCGCCCTATGTTACGCCCATCCGGCCTGGATCTCCGACGCCCCCTACCTTTTTATAAATCCCTTCAAATCCTTGAACGCCATGTTCTCCGCCTCGCCTATTGCATCCGTCTCCCCTCCCCCACGTGGATCCTATACGATCTCATTCCGTTCCCCCACCTCCTCCTTTTCCTTGAAAGGATACGGATACACCTCCCGTAAACTCGATCCTCCTCACCCGCTTGTCTCGTCCATCCTCTCCCACCCCCGCCCTCTGCCGCGCCTGTATTCCCGCGTCCCACCCGGTCTCCAACTCTCCACCCTCCGTACTCTCTCCCAAGGTGGCTTCCGCCAGCCTCCCCCCTCCCTGATGATGTCCTCCTCCCCTCCATCTACCCCTCCTACCAACTTTGATCCTCCCCTCCTCCTTCCTGTGTCTTTTCCTTTGGGCGCCCTCCCTCCCTTCTCTCTCCTTTTCCCCCCCCTTCCTCCGCCCCTCTTCCCCCGGGCTTCCCCTCCCCCCTTCCTCCCTTCCCCCTATCTCCCCTGCCCATGGCAATCTGCTCTCCCCTCTCCCTCTCCCACCCCCCTCCTCCTCTCTTGGCAGGTTCCCGGACTAGTACACGCTTAGTGAACATTCGCGCGCCGGAGATCAACGCCTCGTGTTTCTGTGTGTGCCGTCGTTTGTGCTTCAGTGGTTCAGTGTTATTCGTTTTGTGCACCTACGTTTCGCGTGTGACAATTTTCGTCTATGCATGTGTCCAAGTGTCTGAAAAAATTTGTATTTGGACTCTACGCCCGTGAACGGCTCCATGTATTTTAAAAAGTGTTTGTCTCCGTTTATATGTCCACCATGTTTTTTTCTAATTGTCTTCATTTGCATCTTTTGTGTTTCTCTATGGCCAAAGAGCGGCGTAGTATGCTGCTGCTGGCCTGCCTGTACACAAGTTTAAAAATAACAATAAAGAAAAAAAAAGTTGTTACGATGTATATTCTTTGTACTTTGCGATTATGTCTTCTCTACTGCTATATGAATCTTGCACCGAGCAGAGTTCAGACGCCATACTTGTTTACAAATATGACAGTATACATGTGATTTGTTACGACAGCGAAAGGAATCTGTGACCACTGGAGGTACTCTACTTTGCTTATTTTATGTTTACAATTAGATATCAGTTAATTTTTCGTCATAAGAAACCCAAAACCATGTTCTGAAATAGTGTCTTGTTTCTCCACTAGACAGTGCCACAAGTTCCTCCAAAAAATCGTAACACAACACAAACACTCAAATGTCATACTAACTAATGTAAATCCACCCGATGATTGAGGTTTAAACCTTTGAAACGCGTCGTGGAAATAAATAGAACGGTGACTGGTAACAGTAAACTAGTTGTTTCATTTAATGTCATAACAGTCGCGGTAAAGCCTAACCTAAAATGTTCGCACTTAAACGTGGGACCTCTCTGTCAAATGGGCATGTAAATTTCGCGTTAAAAATCATTTTGTTTGTAATGGGAAACAAACCGAAGCTTTACATCGACGTAAACAGCAGGATTTGTTTGTTCTGACTTCAAGGGGTGGAGGAAACCGGCCGGTTGAAAGCGATAGTGGTATTTAAGTTCTGAATAATCGGTATTTTTCGGTATTCGTCTGGTTTCGGTTGTAATAGGTGTTTATTTTTATACTAATAAGCGAGTAAAAAAAAAAAAAGAAACGAAATATCAATTAGTCATAGCAGCAGTGCTAAAATTTTTCGTTTTCACAGAAACATTTTTTACTAAAGGACAGTTTCTTAATCTTTCCACGAGATATGAAGACGGAAAAGCTGATAAAAAGTTTCCCTTGTAGTGCATAATAGAGGATAAGTAAAAAAGGTAGGTATCGCCGAAGTACAACAGCTGATGTGACCTTAAGTTGATCGTCAGTGATTATTCCGATCAGCTCTACTTGTAATGTGACACCAGTATCTTCAAATTAAGTGTATGGATGGATAATTCACTGTGGTAGTTACACAGCAAAAATCCCGAAATCTAGTATCAGTATCTGTGTGAAGGACATTTAAATGATGAACGTGAATTGAAACGTCATCACGCTGTCAGTCTATCTTTTACAAACTGAGAAATCACGCGCCATCCATTGTTTTGTTACATTAGTTTAATACTAACAAGAAAATCTGAAATGATGGATTTCGCTTTTATAAAATTTAGACTGTTACCGTGTAACACCAAGCTAACCTCTTTAAATATAGTAAACAAGCCCGTGCAATAAGAAATGTCAGGTTTTCACTTGATTAAATTTTCTTTTAAAATTGGATCTCAATATAGCATTCAAAATCTCTAAAACAGTCTTAAAAAGTGAGAAAATGTTGTCAAACATAAGCCTTTTGACAGTCAGCATACTTCAGTTTGAAGATGTAATTGATCAAAGTTCTCTTCACTTCCTAGCATAAAAGCGTAAATAAAGTAGAATTCAACACGTTGCTTCGAATTTTGTTTACTGCATTAATTGAATAGAGTAATACATTCTGTCAGTCAGATTTTAGGAACTAAATGAAATCGACCGATGACGCAGTATTTTGTTTTGAACGGCTAATATAAATCCGCAATAGCGCCCAAATATCGTAGATGCGCCGTCTGCTGCCGCTGACGTTATATTTGACCAACGTATCGTGTTTTTCCAGGGAATAAATTGATTCATATTTAGTGTTTGTTGTCATAGTTGTCGCGAAGAGCGGTTCCTCATGGATTTCGTGGTTTATAACAAATCGAACTATGCGAAAAGCCGGCCGGAGTGGCCGAGCGGTTCTAGGCGCTACAGTCTGGAGCCGCGCGACCGCTACGGTCGCAGGTTCGAATCCTGCCTCGGGCATGGATGTGTGTAATGTCCTCAGGTTAGTTACGTTTAAGTAGTTCTAAGTTCTAGGGAACTGATGACCTCAGAAGTTAAGTCCCATAGTGCTCAGAGCCATTTGAACCATTTTAACTGTGCGAAAAGTAATGCTTCATATTTTGGTAAAGCTGACTTGATCAGTTTTATGGAGAAATGGGTTGTTAGGCTAGATGCTTGCAGTATCTTAACTCATTTTCCCTGCACGTCTTTGAACTGTGTTGTTGCACAAAAGAATTTTTGTGTGTGACGGGAGCAGGTTGAACGGTTCTTGAAAGGTTTTCAGTTGCTGGCGAAAATAAAATGTTCTCTGACAGTACGCGTTTTTCCAGATTTTACTGTAACTAAGACGCTTGCATCCCTCATTATGAGACGCCGAAGGGAACATACTATCCACCTTGGATCTGTTTTGAAGTTTTTTCTTTTTTTCAAGAATTTCAAAGTTCCCCAAATCTGTACTTGCTTTATCAGAGTGACACCCTCTGGGATGATCATCCAGCTTGGATGACTTATCACTTTGTTGCACAAAAGGCACATAAGTAATAGCTTGTCGGAAAGCGATTGAATGAAGTCAAACTTCCAATAATCAACTGTACTGTCTACCTTTTTTTAAAGTTTCAGCCATGTTTAATATCAGTTGTCTATGGACAAAAATTAGTCATATCTACCTTAACAGCTTAATTTTCGTCCATAAGACCTTAATAGATTAGACATTGGAAACAAAATCAAGACTTCCGACCTCACGGCGTGATCGGCGTATCTCTACGCAGTCAGAGGAGCTACAATACAAAAAGAAAATATGGTAAAACAATAATTATTTACTTTTCTTATTTACTTCCAAACGATGTACACTGATTAACTTCAACTCATATGTTACCTACAACAGTCACTTTACAAAGAGGTGAACGAGGTCTCCCTAGTTCTGTATCGCTAGAAGTCGGCAGAAGTGGGTCGCCTTGGATCCGCTCATGTTGTGTGCCCGGACACAGCCGGCCTCAGTGATGTAATACTGGACTTTTAAGTATGCAGCCGTTGCGAAGTTATTGTTCAGCTGTGTTGTGTTTTGTCCCAAAATACACTGCACGGCATAATTGAAGGGTTAATAAAACAAAAAAGGGGCTCTCTAAGTCTCCCCAATTTTGGCAATAACCTCGGCGCACCTGCCACCATTTATTGAGCAGTTTAAAACATTTGTCTTCACACAGAAATCCTTCAAAGTAACTCCAGACGCCTGCAGGCAGGCAACCACTCTATACACCTCCGGTGCCAGTTGCCTGTCTGCAGGCTCATAGGTTTAGTTCAAATGTTGAAAGGTACATATTTAAAATGGGTGATAAATGGTAGTAGGTGCGCCAAATTATTGGCAAACTAGGCACCCTTTGCTGTTCTATTCACATGTGTGCCAGTGTCACACCCTTCTATTATCACGCCACAGGCGGGCGTAAATTAGGAGCAGCAGAATAACGTAAGACCCCTTTGCTGCTTCGGATCACGTTCAGTTTTCGTCGAACGGTTTTCAACGATCCCTAGTGGTTCCACCCTGAACACAAGAGCAAATATTGCGGTCGCGCTATACTCCACAGGGGCGACACGTCGTTCAGTGGGGTTACTAGACCAGGATATCCTTAGAAGAGGGTTGAAAGATCAGGGAGATGCAAGCAGTCTCAAAGATTGTCAAGGACGTCTTCGTGCTAGTCATCGCAACGCATACTATCGTTTTCGACCGCGAAATGTGCGGGAATCGACGTCCCAAGGACACATTTTATGCCACCCCCGGAGACCTTTTTGTTGTGTCTAGCACTCCTGCATACTCAGTTCGCTGTACAAACGATCAAACAACTCGTATTAACGAGTTTTATTACAAATAGACAATTAAAATACTTTGATAGATATGTCGGACGCAAAGGGCGACGTACAGAACAATCAGTCTTCCTCAAAACAGGCAAATTGAAGTCAGTGCTACATAGAGAGTGCTAACGAAGTGGCTGACATTGAAGCTGCTATCGAAATGCCCTGCCACCAGTCCGGGTGCTTATGTCCTCTTCACAAAAGATCGTCTGACGTGACAGTCTTTGCCATTCCTCTTTCGCAACAACTTCGTCAGAAAGAAGCCGTCTGCCACATCTTTGCACTGGCGTTTATCTTCACCATGGCAACCACTAGTTTGCCCATCGACTTTACAACAACTTCAGTGGAAAGAAGCCTGCTGCCTCATCTTTGGAACGGCGTCTAACTTCACCATGGCAACCAGTGGTTCCAAATGGTTCACTAACAGGCCTTGAGAGGGCAACCCATGTACTGTCAAAACGAAGTTCATTTATCCTACATGTTTAAATATTTTTAACGCTTCTTAATTGACAACAGCTGTTAAATAAGCTAAGTTTAGTGTGTGTTTATTTTTGTTTCTTGACAATGTTATTTTAACCAAGAAATTTTAAATTGTTATTCGACTTATAACTCATTGGTTAGTAATGACATCATACAGTCAGAATTGGGCGGAGCCTCCATTATATATGGTAGGACGTACACTAGTTTCTCCAGTAGTGATTCTCTAGCAGAAGGAGGTTCTTACTCATTGGAAACTCATCGTTTTACAGCTTTATAACTTTATGTATTTTCTTTAATATATATAGCCCTCTAATTAAAGCTTTCTATACGACTTGTAGGTCTGAAGATGACCACAGTAGTGGTCGAAACCGGTCACCGTACTAAATAAATTATGATCAAGACTGTTTTTAATAGTAAATATCCCGATTTAGGTTTTCCTTGATTTCCCTAAATCGCTCCACGCAAACTCCGGGATGTTTCCTTTCAAAGAGCACGGCCCATTTCTTTCCCTATCCTTGACACAATCCGAGCTTGTGCTCCGTCTCTGATAACTTCTATGTCGACGGAACGTTAAACTCAATTTTCCTTTCTTCCATCCTTATTTGCACGACCCTTCCATAAATTGAAGGGTGTTTTCACAAATACGTGGAAATAAAAAACTTTTTCCATATTACACTGCAAACGCAGTTCGTTTTGTTTTCGTTTCGAGTAGAAAACTGACAAAACGAACACCCAGCCAATGACGGTTTGTGAGCTAGTCTCAAAAATAAAATAAAGCGTGGTGTTGGTACCTAGTCGCAAGCAATGTTCATAAGGTAAGTATACTTGCTGGAGTTGTGGCTTCAAAAATGGCTCTGAGCACTATGGGACTTAACATCTGAGGTCATCAGTCCCCTAGAACTTAGAACTACTTAAACCTAACTAACCTAAGGACAGCACACAACACCCAGCCATCACGAGGCAGAGAAAATCCCTGATCCCGCCGGGAATCGAACCCGGGAACCCGGGCGTGGGAAGCGAGAACGCTACCGCACGACCACGAGATGCGGGCAGTTGTGGCTTCGAGTAAAAAACAAGGGATTACGTGTACACTGCAAATCACACTTCAGTGCCTGGCAGAGGGTTCATCGAACCTCCTTCACAATAATTCTCTATTATTCCACTCTCTAACAGCGCGCTGAAGAAACGAACACCTACATCATTCCGCGCGAGCTCTGATTTCCCTTATTTTATTACGATGATCCTTTCCCCAGATGTAGGTCGGCATCAACAAAATATTTTCGCATTCGGAGGAGAAAGTTGGTGATTGAAATTTAGTGAGAAGATTCCGCCGCAACGACAAACGCCTTTGTTTTAGTGATGTCTCCGCCAATTCCTGCATCATGTCAGTGACACACTCTCCCCTATTTCGAGGTAATACAAAACTTGCTGCTCTTGTTTGTGCTTTGTCGATGTACTTCGTTATTCCTATCTGGTAAGGATCCCACACTGCGCAGCAGTACTCCAAAACTGGACCGACAAGCGTAGTGTAGGCGACGTCTTTACTAGATCTGCCAATAGAACACAAACTTTGGGTTGCCTTCCCCACTACATTTTCTATGTGTTCCTTCGAATTGTTCTTAATTGTGGTTCCTAAGTATTTGCACTGAAGAGCCAAAGAAACTGGTACACCTGCCTAAAATCGTGTAGGGCCCCCGCGAACAAGCAGAAGTGCCGCAAAACGACCTGGCATGGGCAAGACTAATGTCTGAAGAAGGGATAGAGCGAATTGACTCCATGAATCCTGCAGTGCTGGCCATAAAACCGTAAGAGTACGAAGGGGTGAAGGTCTCTTCTGAAAAGCACGTTGCAAGGCATCCCAGATATGCTCAATAACGTTCATGTCTGGAGGATTTGGCGTCCATCGGAAGTGTTTAAACTCAGAAGAGAGTTCCTGGCGCCATTCTGTAGCAATTCTGGACGTGTCGGATGGCGCATTGTCGTGCTGGAATTGCCCAAGTTCGTCGGAATGCACAATGGGCACGAAAGGATGCAGGTGATCAGACAGGATGCTTACATACGTGTCACCTGTCAGAGTCGTATCTAGACGTATCTGGGGTCCGATATCACTCCAACAACACACGCCCCACACCATTACAGAACCTCCACCAGCTTGAACAGTCCGCTGCTGACATGCAGGATCGCCGGCCGCTGTGACCGTGCGGCTCTAGGCGCTTCAGTCTGGAACCGCGTGACCGCTACGGTCGCTGGTTCGAATCCTGCCTCGGGCATGGATGTGTGTGATGTCCTTAGGTTAGTTAGGTTTAAGTAGTTCTAAGATCTAGGGGACTGATGACCAAAGATGTTAAGTCCCATAGAGCTCAGAGCCATTTGAACCATTTGAACATGCAGGATCCACGGGTTCATGAGGTTGTCTCCATACCTGTACAGTTCCACCCACTCAATACAATTTGAAACGAGACTCGAAAAAATAACTCTGAGCACTATGGGACTTAACTTCTTTGGTCATCAGTCCCCTAGAACTTGGAACTACTTAAACCTAACTAACCTAAGGACATCACACACATCCATGCCCGAGGCAGGATTCGAACCTGCGACCGTAGCGGTCGCGCGGTTCCAGTCTGTAGCGCCTAGAACCGCTCGGCCCCTCCGGTCGGCGAAACGAGACTCGTCCGACCACACAACATGTATCCAGTCATCAACAGTCCAATATCTGTGTTGATGAGCCCACCCAAGGCGTAAAGCGCCGTGTCGTGCAGTCATCAAGAATAAGCGAGTGGGCCTTCGGTTTCGGAAGCCCATATCGATGATGTTTCGTTGAATGATTCTTACGCTGACACTCGTTGATAGTACAGGGTGGGGGTAGGGGCAAGGAAGGCGGTGTCATCGGCAAACTGGAGAAGGTGGACGGGTGGGTAACGGCGGCGGCATGTCCGCCGTGTACAAAAGGTACAGAAGGGGGGAGAGGTCAGAGCCTTGGGGCACACCGGCGGAGGGGAAAAAGGTGTATGAATCTGCGTTATGGATGGTGACGTAGGGAGGACGGTGGGAGAGAGAAGAGCCGATCAGACGGACGTAGTTAATGGGAAGGGCGAAGGTTTGGAGCTTGAAGAGGAGATCGGAATGCCATACGCGGTCATAAGCACGTTCGACGTCCAGGGAGAGGAAGATTGCAGAGCGACGGGAATTTAGCTGTTCGGAAAGGAGATGAGTGAGGTGAAGGAGAAGGTCGTCAGAAGAGAAGGACGGCCGAAAGCCACACTGGGTAACGGGAAGGAAGCGATGCTGCCGGAGATGCTGGTGGATGCGTCGGGTGAGGATAGATTCCAGGACCTTGCTGAAGACTGAGGTAAGGCTGATGGGACGGTAGGAAGAGACAGCGGACGGCGGTTTGCCAAGTTTAAGGAACTTCAGGATACGGGAGGTTTTCCACAGGTCAGGGTAGTAACTGGTGGACAGGACCACATTGTAGAGCCCGGCCAGGGTGGAGAGGAAAGAGACAGGAGCTTCACGAAGGTGGCGGTAGGTGACATGATCGTGACCAGGAGCGGTGTGTAGCAATGACATTCTGTGTAGTGATATGGGCATTGAGTTCCGTGTGTGCAATGTTGTCCAAATACGGGAAACCAGGTGGGACGGGAGGGACAGAGGTGTCAGTTCAATCGCGGACACCCGGGAAGAGGGAGTAATCGAACTGGGGATCATCGGGGATGGAAAATGAAGTAATAAGTGCTATCGGCAGGGGATGTCAAATTGATTCCACGTCTTTAGATTTGCAGAAGGCTTCCGACGCCGTTCCTCACAAGCGTCTTCTAACCAAACTGCGTGCCTATCGAATATCGCCCTATTTGTGCGACTGGATGCGTGATTTCCTGTCAGAAAGGTCACAGTTCGTAGTAATAGACGGAAAGTCATAGAGTAAAACAGAAGTAATATCCGGCGTTCCCCAGGGAAGTGTTACAGGCCCTCTGTTGTTCCTGATCTACACTCCTGGAAATGGAAAAAAGAACACATTGACACCGGTGTGTCAGACCCACCATACTTGCTCCGGACACTGCGAGAGGGCTGTACAAGCAATGATCACACGCACGGCACAGCGGACACACCAGGAACCGCGGTGTTGGCCGTCGAATGGCGCTAGCTGCGCAGCATTTGTGCACCGCCGCCGTCAGTGTCAGCCAGTTTGCCGTGGCATACGGAGCTCCAGCGCAGTCTTTAACACTGGTAGCATGCCGCGACAGCGTGGACGTGAACCGTATGTGCAGTTGACGGACTTTGAGCGAGGGCGTATAGTGGGCATGCGGGAGGCCGGGTGGACGTACCGCCGAATTGCTCAACACGTGGGGCGTGAGGTCTCCACAGTACATCGATGTTGTCGCCAGTGGTCGGCGAAAGGTGCACATGCCCGTCGACCTGGGACCGGACCGCAGCGACGCACGGATGCACGCCAAGACCGTAGGATCCTACGCAGTGCCGTAGGGGACCGCACCGCCACTTCCCAGCACATTAGGGACACTGTTGCTCCTGGGGTATCGGCGAGGACCATTCGCAACCGTCTCCATGAAGCTGGGCTACGGTCCCGCACACCGTTAGGCCGTCTTCCGCTCACGCCCCAACATCGTGCAGCCCGCCTCCAGTGGTGTCGCGACAGGCGTGAATGGAGGGACGAATGGAGACGTGTCGTCTTCAGCGATGAGAGTCGCTTCTGCCCTGGTGCCAATGATGGTCGTATGCGTGTTTGGCGCCGTGCAGGTGAGCGCCACAATCAGGACTGCATACGACCGAGGCACACAGGGCCAACACCCGGCATCATGGTGTGGGGAGCGATCTCCTACACTGGCCGTACACCACTGGTGATCGTCGAGAGGACACTGAATAGTGCACGGTACATCCAAACCGTCATCGAACCCATCGTTCTACCATTCCTAGACCGGCAAGGGAACTTGCTGTTCCAACAGGACAATGCACGTCCGCATGTATCCCGTGCCACCCAACGTGCTGTAGAAGGTGTAAGTCAACTACCCTGGCCAGCAAGATCTCCGGATCTGTCCGCCATTGAGCATGTTTGGGACTGGATGAAGCGTCGTCTCACGCGGTCTGCACGTCCAGCACGAACGCTGGTCCAACTGAGGCGCCAGGTGGAAATGGCATGGCAAGCCGTTCCACAGGACTACATCCAGCATCTCTACGATCGTCTCCATGGGAGAATAGCAGCCTGCATTGCTGCGAAAGGTGGATATACACTGTACTAGTGCCGACATTGTGCATGCTCTGTTGCCTGTGTCTATGTGCCTGTGGTTCTGTCAGTGTGATCATGTGATGTATCTGACCCCAGGAATGTGTCAATAAAGTTTCCCCTTAAAGGGGGCGGGCTGGCAGCAGCTTATTACGCCTCTCTTCAGCCTACAGAATTTGTTTTAAGGAGATGAAGATAATAAAAAAAATAATAACAGTTGGCGATAAAATCGGTGACTTAAAGGTAAAATGGCAGAAAATACTGGAGCTTAAAACATAAAACACAGGGTGGATGATGCTAATAAAATACACAGGAAGCAGAAAAATAATAGGCAGACAATTAAAAAACACGGCGACAGTCTGGTTTCTGTTCGCAAGAGATATAAAAAGCACACCCAGTGACAGCATGATTTCTGTTCGCAACAATGTGGAAAGACGCACAACACTGAACACTCACTTAAGCACTGCACTAAAAAATTGGCACAAATATGACATACCACACCCAAGAGCCGGGGGGATGAAACTGGTCAGATGACGGGAAAAAGGGGGGGAAGGAGAGGAAAAGTGAAGGAGGAGGGGGGAAAGGAGCCAATGGAAGATGAGGTGACGTAAGAGGGGGGTGGTGTTGAGCAGACGTGCCAGGGAGTGGGGAAGGCAGAGGAGGGGGGTACAAAAGGATGCAGGGGGTGGGAGAAAGGAGATAGGGAGAGGGTAGGCGGGGAGGAAACACAGGATGGAAGGGGGGAGGAAGAGGGAGCCCAGGGAAAGGACGGAGGAAAGTAGGGGGGTGAGGTTCAGAGTTTATAGGAAGGATAAATGGATGGAGAGATGGCATCATCCGGGAGGGGGAGTTGATGGAAGCCACCTTGGGGTGAAGACGTGGCAGGGGGCAGGGATGGGAGAGGAGAGGAGCAACCAGGGGGTGAGGGGGTTCAAGGCGGCGGGAGGTGTAGAGGATGCGGATATGTTCGAGGAATAGGAGCAGATGGGGGAAAGGAATGAGATCATAGAGGATCCGCGTGGGGGACGGGAGGCGTATACGGAAGGTGAGGCGGAGTGCATGACGCTCAAGGATCTGGAGGGACTTATAGAATTTGGGGGGGGGGGGGGCAGATATCCAGGCAGGACTGGCATAACAGAGGATGGGACAGATTAATGATTTGTAGGTGTGGAGGATGGTAGAGGGGTGCAACCCCCACGTCCAGCCAGAGAGGAGTTTGAGGAGTCGGAGGCGGTTGTGGGCTTTGGATTGGATGGAGCGGAGATGAGGGATCCAGGTGAGGTGACGGTCAATTGTGAGGCCAAGGTAGGTGAGGCTGGGGGTGAGGCGGACAGGACGGGCACAGACAGTAAGGGAGAAATCCAGGAGCTGGAAGGAGTGAATGGTACGACCTACGATGATGGCCTGGGTCTTGGAAGGATTGAGTTTCAGGAGCCACTGGTTACACCATGCAGCAAAAAGGTCAAGGTGATTCTGGAGAAGGCGTTGGGACCGTTGGAGGGTAGGAGCGAGGGCGAGGAATGCGGTGTCATCAGCATATTGCAAGAGGTGTACTGGAGAGGGGGGGGGGGGGTTGGGGCTTATCGGCCGTGTACAGGAGGTAGAGGAGAGGGGAGAGAACAGAGCCCTGGGGCACACCTGCCGAGGGGTAGAAGGTGTGGGAATTGGCATTATGGATGGTGACATAGGAGGGGCGGTGGGAGAGGAAGGAGGCAACCAGACGGATGTAGTTGATAGGAAGGGCGTAGGTTTGGAGTTTAAACAGGAGACCGGGATGCCAGACACGATCGTAGGCCTTTTCGAGGTCAAGGGAGAGATAACCACTTAATGCCTCGTGTATTTATACCTAGCCTTACTTGATGATTTATGTCGAGAACAGTAGGCCTTTGCCTTACTTCCATACATTAATCTCACTAATCCAGTAGCTGATTATGTCCTACCTATTCATTGAGTGTATAACCAGACTATATAATTTTATTTATTGGCTGTTAATATGTTGTTTAAATGTTTTCTGTGGGAGACATATCACGTTGTATGTAAAGCCCTCTAGTGGTTAAGTTCTTAAGATCAATGCGCGCCTACATAACAACCTGGCGGCCGACCCAACAGAGGGCGCTGATCATTGATCTGTCCTTTTTTCAGCTGTCATTCAGACATTTTATCTTTCATAGGCAATTTATGGTAGCTACAAGCAATGTAATACGTATATTAATTTTTGACTGTAAATTCACCATAAAAAGAATCGGTCCTATTCTATTCATATATGGGTAACCGTATTCGTATTTCAATGTGTCACAATTTAGTTTCTATGATAGTTATCAATTTTAAAATTTTGCTACATGTATTTTACATAATGTGTTTTTATCAGACTACGTTTCTTGCGTAAATGATGACTACATCTAAGCTGACAGTAGCGACATCTAGGGATGATGTAGGCAAACAGATTTCTGGTAGCCACTGTACTTCAGTAGCCAGTTGCAATAATGACTGTGTGGACGATGCGGCCTATTCTACACCTTATTTTAGATCTATATGACGATGCTATGCTGATTATATTTATATGTTTTGACGATACTATTATGGCCTTATCACTTTAGGGCATGGTGTAAAAACGTACGTTTTACCGTATTTTCTGTACATCTCCCTGATTCTATGATAGTATATTGTGATACGTATTATGCTGAAAGACACACTGCTCACCAGGTGCACCAAGTGTACCGGTATGAAGTGAGCGTTTTTTTTGTGAAAATGAAACACTAATTTTGAATTGAAAAGTAAAAACATTTTATTCAAAGTCTGACCATTGCTTTCTATACATTTTGACCACCTTTCTGGCAATCTGTGGACACCACGCCAATAGAAATGTTCGTCTTCTGAAGCAAACCAATGAGACACCCAATTTTCGACTTCTTCGTAGGAATTAAAGTGTTCCTCAGCCAATGCGTCCCATTGATGAAAACAAATGGTAGTCGGAAGGGGCCAAGTCTGGTGAATACGGCGGGTGGGGTAGCAGTTCCTGAACCAATTTTGCTTTGTGTGCAGGTGCATTGTTGTGTAAGACAATTACTTTGCCATGTCTTCTGCTCCATTCTGGCCTTTTTTCGATCAATGCATAGTTCAAATTGATCTTTTGTTGTCTGTAGCGATTAGTATTCACAGTTTCGGCGGGTTTTAGAAGCTCAAGACACACCAAACCTTTCTGATCCCACCAAACACAGAGCATTGTCTTCTTGCCGAATCGATCTGGTTTTGCAGTCAATGTTGATGGTTGTCCCAGATTAACCCATGATTTTTTCCATTTAGGATTCTTAAAATAAATCCATTTTTCATCGCCAGTAACAATTCGATGCACAACTGATTTTCTTTCATGTGTTTGAAGCAAAATTTGACAAATGGTTTTTTCGGTTTTACATCTGTCTTTCATTCAATTCATGTGGCACACGTTTTCCACACTTTTGGATCTTTCCCATAGCTTTCAAACGGTCAGAAATTGTTTGTTGTGCAACATTTAGCATTGCTGCCATTTGATTCTGACGCAAAGTATCATCTTCATCTAATATTGCTTGCAATTCGGAGTCTTCGAACTTTTTTGGTAGTCTTCCACGTTCTTCACTTCTTACATCAAAATGATTATTTCTGTACCGTTGAAACCATCTTTTGCATGTTGCTTCTGATAGAGCATGATCACCATATGCCTCGACAAGCATTCAATGCGACTCTGCAGCACTTTTTATCAAATGGAAACAAAAAATTAATGCTTTCTGCAAATCATCACTTTCTGGTACAAAATTGGACATTGTTAACACGATGAAAACATATGATGTTGTTTGTTCCATTACTTGATGGTTCAAATGGCTCTGAGCACTATGCAACTTGACTTCTGAGGTCATCAGTCGCCTAGAAATTAGAACTAATTAAACCTAACTAACCTAAGGACGTCACACACATCCATGCCGGAGGCAGGATTCGAACCTGCGACCGTAGCGGTCGCTCGGCTCTAGACTGTAGCGCCTAGAACCGCACGGCCACTCCGGCCGGCCATGACTTGATGTATACTAAATATCTTTGACAGATGTCATACCAACCAAACAAAAAAAAATTAAGTCTCGTTCACAACAAATGTTCCCTATCGACACACTTGTATCTTAACGCTAATTTTATACCGGTACACCTGGTATATATTTGTGTATTATAGATCTGATAGTAGTGATGAAGAGTAGGCTGAAGTTCAAGACATTAGTCAGGAAGAATCAATACGCAAAGAAGTGAGATACGGAAGTACTAAGTAATGACGAGATACGTTTGAAGTTCTCTAACGCTATAGATACAGCAATAAGGAATAGCGCAGTAGGCAGTACAGTTGAAGAGGAATGGACATCTCTAAAAAGGGCCATCACAGAAGTTGGGAAGGAAAACATAGGTACAAAGAAGGTAGCTGCGAAGAAACCATGGGTAACAGAAGAAATACTTCAGTTGATTGATGGAAGGAGGAAGTTCAAACATGATCCGGGAAAATCAGGAATACAGAAATACAAGTCGCTGAGGAATGAAATAAATAGGAAGTGCAGGGAAGCTAAGACGAAATGGCTGCAGGAAAAATGTGAAAACATCGAAAAAGATATGATTGTCGGAAGGACAGACTCAGCATACAGGAAAGTCAAAACAACCTTTGGTGACATTAAAAGCAACGGTGGTAACATTAAGAGTGCAAGGGGAATTCCACTGTTAAATGCAGAGGAGAGAGCAGATAGGTGGAAAGAATACATTGAAAGCCTCTATGAGGGTGAAGATTTGTCTGATGTGATGGAAGAAGAAACAGGAGTCGATTTAGAAGAGATAAGGGATCCAGTATTAAATCGAAAGTTAAAAGAGCTTTGGAGGTCTTACGGTCAAATAAGGCAGAAGGGATAGATAACATTCCATCTGAATTTCTAAAATCATTGGGGGAAGTAGCAACAAAACGACTATTGACGTTGGTGTGTAGAATATATGAGTCTGGCGATATACCATCTGACTTTCGGAAAAGCATCATCCACACAATTCCGAAGACGGCAAGAGCTGACAAGTGCGAGAATTATCGCACAATCAGCTTAACAGCTCATGCATCGAAGCTGCTTACAAGAATAATATACAGAAGAATGGAAAAGAAAATGGAGAATGCGCTAGGTGACGATCAGTTTGGCTTTAGGAAAAGTAAAGGGACGAGAGAGGCATTTCTGACGTTACGGCTAATAATGGAAGCAAAGCTAAAGAAAAATCAAGACACTTTCATAGGATTTGTCGACCTGGAAAAAGTGTTCGACAATATAAAATGGTGCAAGCTGTTCGAGATTCTGAAAAAAGTAGGGGTAAGGTATAGGGAGAGACGGGTCATATACAATATGTACAACAACCAAGAGGGAATAATAAGAGTGGACGATCAAGAACGAAGTGCTCGTATTAAGAAGGGTGTAAGACAAGGCTGTAGCCTTTCGCCCCCTACTCTTCAATCTGTACATCGAGGAAGCAATGATGGAAATAAAAGATAGGTTCAGGAGTGGAATTAAAATACAGGGTGAAAGGATATCAATGATACGATTCGCTGATGACATTGCTATCCTGAGTGAAAGTGAAGAAGAATTAAATGATCTACTGAACGGAATGAACGGTCTAATGAGTACACAGTATGGTTTGAGAGTAAATCGGAGAAAGACGAAGGTAATGAGAAGTAGTAGAAATGAGAACAGCGAGAAACCTAACATCAGGATTGATGGTCACGAAGTGAATGAAGGTAAGGAATTCTGATACCTAGGCAGTAAAATAACCAATGACGGACGGAGCAAGGAGGACACCAAAAGCAGACTCGCTATGGCAAAAAATGCGTTTCTGGCCAAGAGAAGTCTACTAATATCAAATACCGGCCTTAATTTGAGGAAGAAATTTCTGAGGATGTACGTCTGGAGTACAGCATTGTATGGTGGTGAAACATGGACTGTGCGAAAACCGGAACAGAAGAGAATCAAAGCATTTGAGATGTGGTGCTATAGACGAATGTTGAAAATTAGGTGGACTGATAAGGTAAGGAATGATGAGGTTCTACGCAGAATCGGAGAGGAAAACACTGATAAGGAGAAGGGACAGGATGATAGGACATCTGTTAAGACATGAGGGAATGACTTCCATGGTACTAGAGGGAGCTGCAGAGGGCAAAAACTGTAGAGGAAGACAGAGATTGGAATACGTCAAGCAAATAATTGAGGACGTAGTTCGCAAGTGCTACTCTGAGATGAAGAGGTTAGCACTTGGAAAGGAATTCGTGGCGGGCCGCATCAAACCAGTCAGTAGACTGATGACAAAAAAAAAAAAAAAAAGATCTGAGGATGGTCATTACGGACTGAAAGAATCGTCTAAAGAATTCATACTGTGATCAAAGACTGGAATAAAAAACTTTTAAAAATATCTAGAAATACGGGATGAATTTGAACTTGTCAATAGCACTCAACACTTGGTGTGAGTAAAGAGTTAGTTGTGTATCACAAAAACTATGCTTCCTAAATCCGTGCTGAGTGTGTGTCAAGAGCTGGAGTGAAGTTGTAGAACGTCGCTACGAGGAACAGAATTCGCGTCGGAATAAGGGGACGTCCACACCGCTTTGTGCGACGCTGTAGAGAGATCTGGCGCTGATGAAGAGCCGGGGCGGTGTTCGCATTATGCGTGAGCGGGCGACGTCAGCGGCCGGAATTAGCGGAGGAGGTCTGCGCGGCGCATCAGCTCTGAGACCCGGGGTTACTCACACCAGACACGCCCACAATCTGCAGCGCGGGCGCGCTTGCAACAGCCCTACTTAGCCCGTCACGATGCGCTCTGCTGGCCCGTGCTCATCTATAAATACACTAATAACGAGGGTCGCCCAGAAAGTAGTGCCCCGAATTTTTTTTTCTCAGCCGAAAACAATGCTGCGAGTGCGAAACGTTAAATATGTATTAGCTGAGGTCTCCTTAGTGAGCGCGCGGGGTTTCCGTCACTTCTGACAGATAGCGCAGCTGCAGGACAGTTTCAAAGTGGCGTCTGTAGGTGATTCACGCTTCGACCTTAGATACTAGTAGACTGGCCTTGCTGGTGTGGCTCCAACATAAACCACGTGACTGTTGGCAAAACGTGGCGGGATTTCAAATCAGGGGTCTGCCATCCTATGTTTGTATCGTAATTTCTCCACATTTCTCAATTGACTGCCAAACGCTTAAAACAAAAATTACTTTCTTATTTGCGAAAAATTTTGCCAGTACTACATTTGACCTGGATTTGTTCACAGTACCATTTATAAAATCTAACAAATACATCGACCGTCCCTCTGGTGGGCAGCGGCACGAAATTACTATAAACTATCAATTAAAATGTCGTTAAAATTCTTTTAAACAGTAAGAGTGGGCTCGTGTCAAAACTTTAAACAATGGAATCGCCGCGTTTTGAGCTCTAGTCACTTATAAAAGAAATGGGATATGGGAATTATGTCAACTATAGGTGCCAGATGGCAGTTATAAGAGTCGAGGGGCATGAAAGGGAAGCAGTGGTTGAGAAGGGAATGAGACAGGGTTGTAGCCTCTCCCCAATGTTATTCAATCTGTATATTGAGCAAGCAGTAAAGGAAACAAAAGAAAAATTCGGAATAGGTATTAAAATCCATGGAGAACAAATAAAAACTTTGAGCTTCGCTGATGACATTGTAATTCTGTCAGAGACAGCAAATGACTTGGAAGAGCAGTTGAACGGAATGGACAGTGTCTTGGAAGATGAACATCAAGAGAGGCAAAAGGAGAATAATGGAATGTAGTCGAATTAAGTCGGGTGATGCTGAGAGAATTAGATTAGGAAATGAGACACTTAAAGTAGTAAAGGAGTTTTGCTATTTGGGGAGCAAAATAACTGATGATGGTCGAAGTAGACTGGCAATGGCAAGGAAAGCCTTTCTGAAGAAGAGAAATTTGTTAACATCAAGTATAGATGTAAGTGTCAGGAAGGCGTTTCTGAAAGTATTTATTTGTATGGAGTGTAGCCATGTATGGAAGTGAAACATGGACGATAAATTGTTTGGAGAAGAAGAGAATAGAAGCTTTCGAAATGTGGAGCTATAGAATAATGCTGAAGATTACAAGGGTAGATCACGTAACTAATGATGAAGTATTGAATAGAATTGGGGAGAAGAGGAGTTTGTGGTACAACTTGACAAAATGAAGGGACCGGTTAGTAGGACATGTTCTGAGGCATCAAGGGATCACAAATTTAGCATTGTAGGGCAGCGTGGAGAGTAAAAGTCGCAGAGGGAGACCAAGAGATGAGTACACTAAGCAGATTCAAAAGGATGTAGGTTGCAGTAGGTACTGGGAGATGAAGAAGCTTGCACAGGATAGAGTAGCATGGAGAGCTGCATCAAACCAGTCCCTGGACTGAAGACCACAACAACAACATAGGTGCCAAAATTGTAGACTTTAGGAGCAGGTCCATTTTAGAGTATCAATTTTAAGTGCACTTCAGAGGTTCAGTTCCTACTATTTTTACAAAAGTTTAAACTATCAGTTTAAAAAAAATGATAGTTTAGATGAAAGGTGAGACTTTGAAGTTTCAGAAAATAATTTTGGAGCCTACATTTATTTAATAGTATTAGAATGTAGAAAAAAATTCTCTTCATGTGTCGACTATAGGTGCTCTTACCTTATAATAATGTCACTTGTATATACAAATCCTTCAGGGCCTGTATCAAAAGCTGCCTTCGGTTTTCATCCTTAGGGAACCTATGAGTAGGAACGAGAAACAATTATACGTACTTCTGTAACCGAATTATCACAGATACTTTCCAAAATGTAATGTGAGTCTGACTTTACAGGCATCACTTTCAACACTTTAATTTACTTGATACTCTTTTTCAAGCGTAAAAAACATATAAAAGTCACTTCAGCAGATTTCAATAAACGCACCTGCACTATCATAGAAACACACGTGAAATGTAATGCCATTTCCCCCGACAAAATGCTGAGTACAGCCATAAGCGCAACACGAAACAACCATGTTTTGCCAACATTCACGTGACTTTAGCCCATAGATGTTGGAGCCATTGAAATGACCTCAGGGCCAGTCTATTATATTTATGGTCGAAGGATTTACGTTACAAGCAACGTGCCTTCAGTGAATTTCTCACTGCAGAGAAAGTAACAGTGGGGCATATCCACAAACAGTTGTGCAAAGTCTATGGAGCATCTGTTGTCGACAGAAGTACAGTTAGTCGCTGGGCACGGAGGTTGAGGTCAACAGAAGGCGGTTCGCCGGAGCTCCACGATTTACAGCGGTCGGGGAGACCATGCACGGCTGTCACATTCTGACATGTTGCAGCGAGCTGACGTTGTCATTTCCGAGGACAGACGCGTTACGACTCGGCAGTTGGCGCTACATCTGTCAATCAGCAAAGGAAGTGTGAATGCAATTATCCGCGCTTTCGGGTATTGAAGTGTATGCAAGACGGCTTCCGCGGTGTCTAGCGGTGGATCACAAATCGCACAGAAAAACATTTTTTGCAACATATATACTAAGATTAGAATGAAATTACAATGAAATGAACACCGTTAGCTGCTTACACGCTTTGACATACGTCAACAGGGACAGATGAAAATGTGTGCCCCGACCGGGACTCCAACCCGGGATCTCCTGCTTACAGATACCATCTTAGTATGTATATAGTGAAGGCTCACCGGCCACTTGACCATCTTCTTCTTCTGTGCGAATGCAGAAACAGTGCCCGAACTCTTACGGGGATCGGCAACGCGCCGCGAGTAATATGATGGGCGGGGCACTACGAATGTAGTGCGGGACAATACGTTGAGAATGTGGGTTTCGCGGGACGCGTGCCAGAGATAAATCCCTGCAGTCGCATTATCCTCTGTGTCCTCGGTGGCTCAGATGGATAGAGCGTCTGCCATGTAAGCGGGAGATCCCGGGTTCGAGTCCCGGTTGGGGCACACATTTTCATCTGTCCCCGTTGACGTATGTCAACGCCAGTAAGCAGCTAAGGGTGTTCATTTCATTGTAATTTGTTGTAAAGTTGAGGGGGAGGCCTTCTTGTCCCGAACTGTGACAGGTGACGAAACCTGGGTTCACCATTTTACGCCCGAAACAAAACGACAGTCGTAGTGTCACGATAACCGTGTTCTGTGAGAGAGTGATTCTCATCGATGTGATGCCAAGAGGCGGTACCATTAATTCAGAAGCATACGTCAACACATCAACGAAACTCGAGACGCGTTTCCAGCGACCTCGGCGCCACAGCAACCCAGGAGATGTTTTGCTGCAACACGATAACGCCTGTCCCACACAAGTCTGAGGACTGCTGAATACATCGCAAAACAGGGTTGGACAGTGTTACTCCACCCAACCTACAGCCCTGACCTAGCCGCCTCGGATTTCCACTTGTTTGGGACATTAGAGGATGCCATTCGTGGAAGACATTTTCAGGACGATGACGAGGTGATTCACACAGTGAAGCACCGGCTCCGCCCCCAGGACAAGGATTGGTACCGACAGGGCATACACGACCTTGTTTCACAGTGGAGGAAGTCCATACAACGAGATAGAAATTACGTGGAAAAATAGGGTGTGTAGATAAAACACGATTCTTGCATGTGTGCAATTCTCATTATGTTCAATAAAGAATTGTTGAAGAAAAGAAAATGCGGTGCATTACTTTCTGGGCAACCCTGGTACTTACACAGTGACAGTTATTGAACTATAAGAAATAAAATCTTCATAATTCCTGAACGGTTTGCGTTAGGACGTTCAAACTGCACGGTTGCCCGCCGGGCGTAATGGGAATTATTATGCGCATGTATGGTTTGGTTTTGCGACAAAGCCCACTTTCATTTGTATGGGTTCGTCAATAAACAAGCTGGCGCATTTGGGCGACTCAGAATCCGCATTTCGCAACCGAGAAGACTCTTCAGGTGTCCAGTCACAGGACAATCGGTGAGAGATTCCTTGATGACGCGGTGATTGCTGAATCGTCATCAAGGTCTTGGAAGATGATTTCATCCCCATTATCCAAAGTCACCCTGACTCCAACAAGGTGTCGTTCATGCGAGGCGCCGGCCGGGGTGGCCGAGCGGTTCTAGGCGCTACAGTCGCAGGTTCGAATCCTGCCTCGAGCATGGATGTGTGTGATGTTCTTAGATTAGTTAGGCTTAAGTAGTTCTAAGTTCAGGGGACTGTTGACCTCAGAAGTTAAGTCCCATAGTGCTCAGAGCCATTTGAACCATTTTTTTTTCATGCAAGACGGAGATCGACCCCATCGAAGCAGGAGCATTTTTGGGACCACATTCTGGCTCTGGGATACCCAGAGGGTACCGGCATGGGCCTCGATTGGCCGCCGTGTTCTCCGGACCTGAACACACGCGACTCCTTTTAGTGGGGCTACATTAAGGGTAAGGCGTACGGCAATAACCCCAGAATCATTGCTGAGCTGAAAACAGCCATTCAGGAGGTCATCGACAGCATCGATGTTCCGACACTTTAGCAGGTCACGCAGAATTTCGCTATTCGTCTGCGCCACATCATCGCCAATGATGGCAAGCTTATCGAACAGGTCATGCCCTAAATCCGAATATCTGGAGTGACGTTTACATAAGAAATTGCGTGGTTGTAACTGATTTACGGTTTCTATTTATACACTTGAATAAATGTCACCCCTTAGGAGAAGAAGAGCTCCTTGGACGAGATCGCTATAGCAAACTTTATTGCTGATAACCGGGTCGAGCAAAACTAAGTTACCATGTTCAGGCTTTCATAAAAGCTATTACAAACATCTTACACCAGCTACACACAAAATCTTTGTATTGAATTTCCAGGTACATAATACATGAAATGAGCGATGCGTTGGCACATCAAAATTAAAATTACTACGTACATCACAATTCGCCAAAACATCGTTCCACAAGACTTGGGCGCATATCGTGCTGTTTTACGGAAACTATGTTTTGTAGAATTGCGATGCACACAGTATTTTTAATTTTGACGTGGCAGCGCATCGCTCATTTGATCTTCTATGTGCCTCGAATTTCAATGGAAAAATTTTGTGTGTAGATGGTTTAAATGGTTCAACTGGCTCTGAGCACTGCGGGACTTAACTTCTGAGGTCATCAGTCCCCCAGAACCTAGAACTACTCAAACCTACCTAACCTAAGGACATCACACACATCCATGCCCGAGGCAGGATTCGAACCTGCGACCGTAGCAGTCGCGCGGTTCCACACTGTAGCACCTAGAACCGCTCGGCCACCAAAATTAACACTTCACTCGAAAACGATTTCATGGGTATGCGTATCCCGAGTAACTTATTACGGCATCCGAGGCTGTTTATAGCAATGATACCAACGCGACGCGACTCCCAGCACAGGTGGTGTTCTATTCAGCGTCTGGAGAGAACTGGGGCCTTTTTCTCTCGCGCATCGTTCTTATATAAAAAGCCGCGGTGTGGACGGCTAAGAGAACGCCTGATCAAAATTGCTCTCCCGATTAGCCGCTGGGCTAGTAATGCACCACTTTAAGTTATCGAATAAATCATCGCTTCCTTTGCTGATGGCAGATGAATCTCTCAATTTAAATGTGCATTCAGCACACAGGTAAGTAATCATAATAAAAGTCTGACGTGGCTAAGTCAAATATTTTGGGCGAGAGAATTAATTTAATTATACTACACGCAGTAAAAAATGGCTCGGAGCACTATGGGACTTAACATCTATGGTCATCAGTCCCCTAGAACTTAGAACTACCTAAACCTAACTAACCTAAGGACAGCACACAACACCCAGCCATCACGAGGCAGAGAAAATCCCTGACCCCGCCGTGAATCGAACCCGGGAACCCGGGCGTGCGAAGCGAGAACGCTACCGCACGACCACGAGATGCGGGCTACACGCAGTAGACGAGCTCTGAACTTGCTCTTTGGAGATACGCTATCGCTATAGTTTTATAGTTATTCAGTTGAAGCTTCTCACATCTTTATGATTAGAGCGGATCCCCCTTCTACTTAAATTTAAACATCCTAGCCTTATTTATTAGCATACTTAATCTATCTTGCTTCCTTAATTTTTAAGACAAAAACCAGAAAATCATGAATTTCAACTAAAATTTTAATTTGTGAGATCCAGAATACTGTTTCTACTAAATTATTATGCAAAAGGAATCTAAATATAAATTTTTAAGTTTCTAGCTCTTTTCTGTTGCGCCAATGATTTTTACAGAAAAACATCCAAATTTCGAAAATGATTAAAGTTATTGAACTGATATTCAACACATATTGATTTAGTATTACTCCTGACATGCTAGAAACGTTTCAGGTTATTTACTTGATTTTTAAAGTATTGCGCAACATTTATGACGTCAGAGCTAGTTACAGCGGACTAGGCTGGCACACAATGGAAAGACTGGTGTGAATTTTATACGGCGTGAGTAGGCTGCTTCTCTACAAGGCCACGAGTTGCCTACCGGGACCATCCGACCGCCGTGTCATCCTCAGGGGAGGATGCGGATAGGAGGGGCGTGGGGTCAGCACACCGTTTTCCCGGTCGTTATGATGGTGGTATTGGCCGAAGCCGCTACTATTCGGTCCTCAACTGGCATCATGAGGCTGAGTGCACCCCGAAAAATGGCAACAGCGCATGGCGGCCTGGATGGTCACCCATCCAAGTGCCGACCACGCCCGACGACGCTTAACTTCGGTGGTCTCACGGAAACCGGCGTATCCACTGCGGCAAGGCCGTTGCCCACTCATTGTGAAAGACCTCCTTCGAAAAATACTCTCCTCCACAACTGATACACCAGTCCCAACGCCGCTGGGAAGCAGTTTTTGTACTGCTCTTCCTGCATCGAGTGAAGCGCCGTCTGCGAATTTCCTCGTATCTCGTTTATTGCTAGAAAGCTTCGTCCTTTCAATGGTCATTTCAACTTTGTAAATAAAGAAAAGTCGGCAGGGCCAGTTCTGGAGAGTACGCAGGATGTGGCAGTACAGTGATTTCGTTTCTTGTGCAATAGACACGCACCAACAGGGATGAATGTGCAGGTACGTTATCGTGATGCAAGAGCCACGAATTGTCTCGCCACAGTTCAGGCCGTTTCCTTATGATATTTCCTTATAGGCGTCGCAACACGTCCCGATAGTACGACAAACAGTTTGTCCCTCTGGCACGAATTTATGATGAACTAATTCTTCAAAGGCAAAGGAAACTATCAACACGGCTTTGACATTTGACCTGACTTGAGGAGCTATTTCTGGTCTCGGAGAACCTTCGCCGAGTCACTGTCAAGATTGATTCTTGGTTCTCAATATCACAACCGTAGACCCACGTCTCATCACCAGTTATGATTCTCTCAAGGAGCATCTCGTTCTCATTTTCGCGATCCAAAAGCTCTTCACCGGTTGCGAGGCGAAGGTCTTTCTGGTCTTGACTCATGAGCCGTGGGACGGACTTGGTGGCATGTGTGGCATGCTGTGTCAGGATTTCATGATACAGTCCATCTGAAATGTTACATTCCTCCTCAATCTTTCAGACAGTCAGTCTCCGATAGGCACGCACAATTTCGTTGACGTTCCCGACACGAGCGTCGTCGGTAGATGTCGAAGGCGTCCTGAACGAGGCTCATCTTTAATTATTTTTTTCTTTATTGAATTTCGATTCCCCCAGAAGGGGGCGGGCTGGCAGCAGCTTAGTATGCCGCTCTTCAGCCTACAGACTTCATTTTGAAGAGATGAAGATAATAAATAATAAAAACAGGCGATAAAATCGGAGACTTAATTGGTAACATGGCGAAAAAATCGTGGAACTTAAAACATAGAACAAAGGGATGATGATGCTAATAAAATACATATGAAGCAGACAGGTAAAATAATAGACAGACAATTAAAAAACATGGCGACAGTCTGGTTTCTGTTCGCAAAAGACACATAATTCACACCCAGCGACAGCATGGTTTCTGTTCGCAACACTTGGAAAGACGAACAACACTGAACACTCACTGGAACACTGCACTAAAAAGTTGGCAAATATGACATACCACAGCCGAGAGCAGGTGTGGGGAAACTGGACAGATGATGGGAAAATAAAAAGGGGGAGAAGGAGAGGAAAGGCGAAGGGGGGAGGGGGGAAAGTAGCCGATGGAGGATGAGGACCCATAAGAGGGGTGTGGGGTGCTGGGCAGGCGCGACAGGAAGTGGGGAAGGCAGAGGAGGGGAATACAAAAGGATTCGGGGGGGAGGGGGGGAAGAGAGGCAGGGAGAGGTTAGGTGGGGAGAAAATAGAAGGGGGGGAAGAGGGAGCCAAGGGAAAGGAGGAGGGGTGAGAATCAGAGTTGATAGGAGGGATAAATGGACGGAGAGAGGGCATCATCTGGGAGGGGGAGTTGACAGAAGCCATCTTGGGACAGGAGATGAAGGTGGAGACGTGGAGGATAGGGGAGATACAACAGTGAAGGCGTGGCAGAGGGCGGGGATCGGAGAGGAGAGGAGCAACCAGGGGGTGAGGGGGATCAAGGCATCGGGAGGTGTAGAGGATGTGGATATGTTCGAGGAATAGGAGCAGATGGGGGAAAGGAATGAGATCGTAGAGGATCCGCTTGGGGGGCGGGAGGCGTATACAGAAGGCGAGGTGGAGTGCATGACGCTCAAGGATTTGGAGTGACTTATAGAATTTGGAGGGGGCAGATATCCAGGAGGGACTGGCATGACAGAGGATGGGACAGATTAAGGATTTGTAGGTGTGGAGGACGGTAGAGGGTTGCAACCCCCATGTCCGGCCAGAGAGGAGTTTGAGGAGTCGGAGGGGGTTATGGGCTTTGGATGGAGTGGAGATGAGGGGTCCAGGTGAGGTGACGATCGATGGTGAGGCCAAGGTAGGTGAGGGTGGGAGGCCATCTTTTCGTCCAGCCATTTTGGAACCGTGTGAACCGTTGGTAAGACCGAGTACGGCTTAAGCAATCATCACCGTAGGCTTCCTGCGTCACCTGGTGTGTCTCTGTGAAGGTTTTCTTCAGTTTCAGGCAAAATTTAATGGAGAGGCTCCCTCCTCTAACTCTCCCATTTCGAAATTCGCAAACTGTGCGACACAACATTCTGTTCACTACAGCTCTCAATGATAACTAACAGACGTACAACAACGCAGCGTCCGGTAGTTACAGATGAAACACAGGCGTGTGCAGAGATGCCAACCGCACTGCGCTCTCCAACACACTACTGGCGGAAAGTACGAATTTTTTGGAATTTTTTGAACAGACCTCTTAGATGAGGATTCATATAAAGATTTAAACAGCCCTGAAGCGCTGTATATGACGCTGGGACGTTTAACAAACGACACATGAGGCCGCAAACGACGGGAAATACCCCGAAAGTGGATGGGAAATGTTGAACATGTGACATCAGCAGATGATGTAACTCGGTGCACGTGCAGCGAATCCCCTGGGCGTCAAGTGATGGCTGAGCGACGCCATAGTTGCATCTACATCTACATGGATACTCTGCAAATCACATTTAGTGTGTGGCAAAGGGTTCATCGAACCACCTTGACAATTCTCTATTATTCCAATCTCGTACAGCGCGCGGAAAGAACGATCACCTGTATCTTGCCGTGCCATCTCTGATTTCCATTGCTTTATTATGATGATCATTTCTCCATATGTAGGTTGGCGTCAACAAAATACTTTCGCATTCGGATGAGAAAGTTGGTGATTGGAATTTCGTGAGAAGATTTCGGCGCAGCGGAAGACGCCTTTGTTTTAATTATGTCCACCCCAAATCCTGTATCATTTCGCGATGATACGAAACGTGCTGCCTTTCTTTGAACTTTCCCGATATACTCCGTCAATCCTATCTGGTAAGAATCCCACACCGCGCAGCAGTATTCTGAAAGGGAACGGACAAGCGTAGGATAGGCAGTCTCTTCAGTGGATCTGTTACATTTTCTAAGTGTCCTGCCAATAAAACGTCTTCCCCACAACATTTTCTATCTCTTCCTTCCAATTTAAGTTCTTCGTAGTTATAATTACCAGGTGGTTAGTTGAATTTACGGCCTTGAGATTTGAATTGTTTGTTGTGTAAGCGGATTCCTTTTAGCACTTATGTGGATGACCTCTCACTTTTGTTATTTAGAGTCAATTGCCAATTTCGCACCATACAGATATCTTTTCTAAATCGTTTTGCAATTTGTTTTGATCTTCTGATGACTTTACTAGTCGATATTTTAGATTTCACCTTTACATGCATCCATTCACATCCACACGTATACTCTGCAAATCACATTTAAGTGCCTGGCAGAGGCTTCATCACCCACCTTCACAATTCTCTATTGCTCCAAACTCGTATAGCGCGCGGAAAGAGCGAACACCTATATCTTTACGAGCGAGCTCCGATTTCACTTATTTTTTCATGGTGATCGTTTCTTCCTATGAAGGTCGCCGTCAACAAAATAACTTCGCATTCGGAGAAGAAAGTTGGTGATTGGAATTTCGTGACAAGATTCTGTCGCAACGAAAACCGCCTTTGTTTTTATGATGTCCAGCCCAAATCAGTGACACTGTCTCCCCTGTTTCGCGATAATACCAAACGTGCTGCTCTTGTTTGAACTTACTCAAAAATGGTTCTGAGCACTATGGGACGCAACTGCTGTGGTCATCAGTCCCCTAGAACTTAGAACTACTTAAACCTAACTAACCTAAGGTCATCACACATATCCATGCCCGAGGCAGGATTCGAACCTGCGACCGCAGCGGTCGCGCGGTTCCAGACTGTAGCGCCTAGAACCGCTCGTGAACTTACTCGATATACTCTGTCTTGCTATCTGCTAAGGATCCCATATCCCACAGCAGTATTCTAAAAGAGGACGGAAAAGCGTAGTGTAGTCAGTCTGCTTAGCAGATCTGTTACATTTTCTAAGTGTCCTGCCAATAAAACGCAGCCTTTGGTTAGCCTTCCCCACGACATTTTCTAAGTGTTCCTTCCAATTTAAGTTGCTCGTAATTTTAATTCCTAGGTATTTAGTTGAATTTACGGCCTTTAGATTTGACTGATTTATCGTGTAACCGAAGTTCAACGTCTTCCTTTTAGCACTCTTCTGGATGATGTCACACTTTTCGTTGTTTAGGGTGAATTACCAATTTTCTTACCATACAGATATCTTTCCTAAATCGTTTTGCAATTTGTTTTGATCTTCTGATGACTTTACTAGTTGATAAACGACAGCGTCATCTGCAAACACCATAAGACGGCTGCTCAGATTACCTACCAAATCGTTTACAGAGAGAATGAACAGCAAAGGGCCTATAACACTACCTTGGGGAACTCGATGACTTTCCGTCAATTACTACGAATTGTGACCTCTCTGACAGGATATCACAAATCCAGTCACATAACTGAGACGATATTCCGTAAGCAGGCAGTTGCAATACGAGCCGCTTGTGTGGTACAATGTCGACAACTTTCCGGAATTCCAGAAATACGGAATCAATCTGAAATCCCTTGTCAATAGCACTCAACACTTCATGCAAGTAATCCGTGTCGACGGTATGTCAATAGACCCATTACTTCGAGGTAATTCATAATGTTCTAACACAATATATGTTCCAAAATCCTGCTCCATATCGATGTTAACGATATGGGCCTGTAATTTAGTGGTTTACTCCTACTACCTTGCTTGAATATTGATGTGACCTGTGCAACTTTGCAGTGTTTGCGTGCGAATCTTTCGTCGAGCGAGCAGTTGTATATGAGTGTTAAGTATGGAGCTATTGCATCAGCATACTCTGAAGGAACCTAATTGGTATAGAGTCTGTACTGGAAGACTTGCTTTTTTTAAGTGATGTAAGTTGCCTCACTTCTCTGGGGATATTTACTTTCACGTTACTCATGTTGGCAGCTGCTCTTGATCCGAATTCTGGAATATTGCCCTTTGCTGTTCCTTATTTATATAAACGATTTGGGAGACAATATGAGCAGCCGTTTTACGTTGTTTGCATACGACGCTGTCGTTTATCAACTAGTAAAGTCATCAGAAGATCAAAACAAATTGCAAAACGATTTAGGAAAGATGTCTGTATGGTAAGAAAATTGGTAATTCACCCTAAACAACGAAAAGTGTGACATCATCCAGAAGAGTGCTAAAAGGAAGACGTTGAACTTCGGTTACACGATAAATCAGTTAAATCTAAAGGCCGTAAATTCAACTAAATACCTAGGAATTAAAATTACGAGCAACTTAAATTGGAAGGAACACATAGAAAATGTCGTGGGGAAGGCTAACCAAAGGCTGCGTTTTATTGGCAGGACACTTAGAAAATGTAACAGATCTGCTAAGCAGACTGACTACACTACGCTTTTCCGTCCTCTTTTAGAATACTGCTGTGCGATATGGGATCCTTAGCAGATAGCAAGACAGAGTATATCGAGTAAGTTCACGAGCGGTTCTAGGCGCTACAGTCTGGAACCGCGCGACCGCTGCGGTCGCAGGTTCGAATCCTGCCTCGGGCATGGATATGTGTGATGACCTTAGGTTAGTTAGGTTTAAGTAGTTCTAAGTTCTAGGGGACTGATGACCACAGCAGTTGCGTCCCATAGTGCTCAGAACCATTTTTGAGTAAGTTCAAACAAGAGCAGCACGTTTGGTATTATCGCGAAACAGGGGAGACAGTGTCACTGATTTGGGCTGGACATCATAAAAACAAAGGCGGTTTTCGTTGCGACAGAATCTTGTCACGAAATTCCAATCACCAACTTTCTTCTCCGAATGCGAAGTTATTTTGTTGACGGCGACCTTCATAGGAAGAAACGATCACCATGAAAAAATAAGTGAAATCGGAGCTCGCTCGTAAAGATATAGGTGTTCGCTCTTTCCGCGCGCTATACGAGATTGGAGCAATAGAGAATTGTGAAGGTGGTTTGATGAAGCCTCTGCCAGGCACTTAAATGTGATTTGCAGAGTATACGTGTGGATGTGAATGGATGCATGTAAAGGTGAAATATAAAATTTCGCCTTTCATTTTGAACGTGACGCAACTTGGAGAAAACGAAAGCTGATTTTCTAGCACTGTTTTTGATGTCATGTTTATGTTTTATCTCTCAGTCAATGTCGCTTCTCCGAGCAAACGTCCGCTTTCTCAGCGGCAGGTAATTTACACGATTGGCGTTTCTAAACCGACTGTTCGATTTGATGTGCACGATTGAGCGTGATTGTGAGTACTTTCGTAACATTTTTAATAAAGAGAGACTACAATTTTCGTTACCGATCAGTGAGATCGTGAGGAAGAGAAGAAGGGAAGGGCTATACTTCCTCCAGCGAGGGTGCCGTCCAATATGAAGTGCTCGCCGCGTACAGGTCACAGCGCGCGACATTTAAAAGACTGTATTTTACCGCCAGACAAATGGTACGAATAATTTACCTCCATATTTACCGTCTATTTTAACTGCCAGCGAGACGAATGAAGTACTACTTTTAAAATTATGTAAAATGTTTCGCTTCATCATTAAATGTTAGAAAGGAGTTTTTAATGTTCCATTGTTAGTGTGGCTTCCATACATGGCTACACTCCATACAAATACTTTGAGAAAAGACTTCCTGACAAATCTATACTCGATGTTAACAAATTCCTCTTCTTCAGAAACGCTTTCCTTGCCATTGCCAGTCTACATTTTATATCCTCTCTACTTCGACCATCATCAGTTATTTTGCTCCCCAAATAGCAAAACTCCTTTACTACTTTCAGTGTCTCATTTCCTAATCTAATTCCCTCAGCATCACCCGACTTAATTCGACTACATTCCATTATCCTCGTTTTGCTTTTGTTGATGTTCATCCTATATCCTCCTTTCAAGACACTGTCCATTCCGTTCAACTGCTGTTCGAGGTCCTTTGTTGTCTCTGACAATTACAATGTCATCGGCGAACCTCAAAGTTTTTATTTCTTTTCCATGGATTTTAATACCTACTCCGAATTTTTCTTTTGTTTCCTTTACTGCTTGCTCAATGTACATATTGAATAACATCGGAGTTAGGCTACTACCCTGTCTCACTCCCTTCCCAACCGCTGCTTCCCTTTCATGCCCCTCGACTCTTATAACTGCCATCTGGTTTCTGTACAAATTGTAAATAGCCTTTCGCTCCCTGTATTTTACCCCAGCCACCTTTGGATTTGAAAGAGAGTATTCCAGTCAACATTGTCAAAAGCTTTTTCTGAGACTATAAATGCTAGAAACGTAGGTTTGCCTTTCCTTAATCTTTACTCTAAGGTAAGTCGCAGGGTCAGTATTGCCTCACGTATTCCAACATTTCTACGGAATCCAAACTGATCTTCCCCGAGGTCGACATCTACCAGTTTGTCCATTCGTCTGTAAAGAATTTGCGTTAGTATTTTGCAGCTGTGACTTATTAAACTGATAGTTCGGTAATTTTCACATCTGTCGACACGTGCTTTCTTTGGGATTGGTATTATTATATTCTTCTTGAAGTCTGAGGGTATTTCGTCTGTCTCATACATCTTGCTCACCGGATGGTAGAGGTTTGTTAGGCCTGGCTCTCCCAAAGCTCTCAGTAGTTCTAATGGAATGTTGTCTACTTCTGGGCCTTGTTTCGACGTAGGTCTTTGCTACTTAATTTAACTTAAACTTACGCTAAGGACAACACAGAGACCCATGCCCTTGGGAGGACTCGAACCTCCGGCGGGGGAAGCCGCGCGAACCGTAACAAGGCACCTGAGACCGCCCGGCGACCCCGCGATCGAAGGAAGGACTGGAGCTGTTGGGCGCTCAACCTCAACCGTACACTGCGGTGACAAAAGTCACGGGACACTTCCTAATATCGTGTCGGAACTCCTTTTGACCAGCGTACTGCTGCAACTCGACGTGGCATTTACTGAATAAGTCGATGCGAACCCCTGTAGCCGCCAGTAATGGCATCTACATCTACATCTACATCTACATCTACATCTACATCTACATCCATACTCCGCAAGCCACCTGACGGTGTGTGGCGGAGGGTACCTTGAGTTCCTCTATTGGTTCTCCCTTCTATTCCAGTCTCGTATTGTTCGTGGAAAGAAGGATTGTCGGTATGCCTCTGTGTGGGCTCTAATCTCTCTGATTTTACCCTCATGGTCTCTTCGCGAGATATACGTAGGAGGGAGCAATATACTGCTTGACTCTTCGGTGAAGGTATGTTCTCGAAACTTTGACAAAAGCCCGTACCGAGCTACTGAGCGTCTCTCCTGCAGAGTCTTCCACTGGAGTTTATCTATCGTCTCCGTAACGCTTTCGCGATTACTAAATGATCCTGTAACGAAGCGGGCTGCTTTCCGTTGGATCTTCTCTATCTCTTCTATCAACCGTATCTGGTACGGATCCCACACTGCTGAGCAGTATTCAAGCAGTGGGTGAACAAGCGTACTGTAACCTACTTCCTTTGTTTTCGGATTGCATTTCCTTACGATTCTTCCAATGAATCTCAGTCTGGCATCTGCTTTACCGACAATCAACATTATATGATCATTCCATTTTAAATCACTCCTAATGCGTACTCCCAGATAATTTATGGAATTAACTGCTTCCAGTTGCTGACCTGCTATATTGTAGATAAATGATGGGATCTTCCTTTCTATGTATTCGGAGCACATTACACTTGTCTACATTGAGATTCAATTGCCATTCCCTGCACCATGCGTCAATTCGCTGCAGATCCTCCTGCATTTCACTACAATTTTCCATTGTTACTACCTCTCGATATACCACAGCATCATCCGCAAATAGCCTCAGTGAACTTCCGATGTTATCCACAAGGTCATTTATGTATATTGTGAATAACAGCGGTCCTACGACACTCCCCTGCGGCACACCTGAAATCACTCTTACTTCAGAAGATTTCTCTCCATTGAGAATGACATGCTGCGTTCTGTTATCTAGGAACTCTTCAATCCAATCACACAATTGGTCTGATAGTCCATATGCTTTTACCTTGTTCATTAAAGGACTGTAAACGCATTGCGGAAGTCAAGAAACACGGCATCTACCTGGGAACCCGTGTCTATGGGAGTCTCGTGGACGAATAGCGTGAGCTGGGTTTCACACGACCGTCTTTTTCGAAACCCATGCTCATTCCTACAGAGTAGATTTCTAGTCTCCAGAAAAGTCATTATACTCGAACATAGTACGTGTTCCAAAATTCTACAACTGATCGACGTTAGAGATATAGGTCTATAGTTCTGCACATCTGTTCGACGTCCCTTCTTGAAAACGGGGATGACCTGTGCCCTTTTCCAATCCTTTGGAACGCTACGCTCTTCTAGAGACCTACGGTACACCGCTGCAAGAAGAGGGGCAAGTTCCTTCGCGTACAATGTGTAAAATCGAACTGGTATCCCATCAGGTCCAGCGGCCTTTCCTATTTTGAGCGATGTTGTTCCTCTGTCGCTCTGTCATCTATTTCGATATCTACCATTTTCTCATTTGTGGGACAATCTAGAGAAGCAATTACAGTGCAGTCTTCCTCTCTGAAACATTGGCAAAAGTGTTGTTGGCGCTAAAATTTGTGCTCGAACTCACCTCTAGATTATGTCCCATAAATGTTCGATGCGATTCACGTGGGGCGATCTGGGTGGCCAAATCACTCGCTCTAGTTTATACCTCGTGTACGCGATGCTACCGCCATCTGTATACGTGCGTATCGCTGTTCTACGACTTTTGCCACCGCAGTGGCTGGGCATTTCATCTCGCTTCATGTAATTCGCGTGATGCACGACGAACTGTCTTCTAGGGGCTGCATTGAAATGGAGCATGCACCGTTCCAACGCTTGCTCTAGACGCACGGGAACGTCCACTTGGAAAAAGGTTTTTGACACTGCCCGCCTTACTACCCTTGTTTTTGACAGAGGCGCTCTGACATACTGGCGTAGAAATGCGTGTATGCGTGGATTCTTAATGGACCAAACTGCAAAGGTCCTCGGGCCTGGCGTTGAAAATTCCGCAGTACAGATTGGGATTCTGTCTACCACATAACGCGTTCCGCCTTTGAACCGTGAATTTACTTTCAAAATCTTTTCTTAAAGAATTTACTTTATTTACTAGCGATTCATCAAGAACATTAACACATTTAATCACACTAGGTGAGCGTGGAAGTAGTTGCCAGGGAGTAACTGATCGAAAATGAAATTACCTTTAACAAAAATGGTTCAAATGGCTCTGAGCACTATGGGACTCAACATCTTAGGTCATAAGTCCCCTAGAACTTAGAACTACTTAAACCTAACTAACCTAAGGACACCACACACACCGATGCCCGAGGCAGGATTCGAACCTGCGACCGCAGCAGTCTCGCGGTTCCGGACTGCAGCGCCAGAACCGCTAGACCACCGCGGCCGGCTACCTTTAACAAATGGGAATTTTATTCATAAAAGCCTTTTCAAAAACAGATTTAAAATTTATAAGCAGAAAAGCACCCTCGAAATATCAATGTAACAAAAATGGTTCAAATGGCTGTGAGCAATATGAGACTTAACTTCCGAAGTCATCAGTCCCCTAGAACTTAGAACTAATTAAACCTAACTAACCTAAGGACATCACTCACATCCATGCCCGAGGCAGGATTCGAACCTGCGACCGAAGCAGTCGCGCGGTTCCAGACTGTAGCCCCTAGAACCGCTCAGCCACTCCGGCCGCCATGAAGTTGCAATTTTATTTAGAGGCAGAAAGAACAATATTGACAGTATGAGCCTTCGGCCTGAGAAGCTTGCCGCTCCCTTTCGACACGGCCGTAGTCACGACCGCTCACAACAACCTCTGAAAGACTACACTGGTGAAAATCCGCAACACACCAGATTACTTTAAACTAAACATTTTAACAACTCACACAAACACATTAACTATGCACCCCGTAAGAGGGATAGACATGGCACAAACATTCACAATAAGAAAATTTTTTGCCACCGAAACTGCAATTGGGTTTTCTTTTATTTATTTATTTATTTTTTTTTTTTTTTTGAGCACTATGCGACTTAACTTCTGAGGTCATCAGCCGCCTAGAACTTAGAACTAATTAAACCTAACTAACCTAGAACCGCACGGCCACTCTGGCCGCCAATTTGTTTTTGAAACGACTCTTACGATGGAATGGTGGCAACTTTATAAAAATGACTATTTAAATAAAACCCATGAAATAAAATGTGCAACATGCTCTACATTACACGTGTACCACCTCGCAAGATGAAAGGCAAGATAAAAATATATTTCAGGAATTCGGCCTCTACACCTTAGTTCTATAAATTCGTTAACACCGAATCCGACAAACATGATAGAGGCAGCTATTAACGTACGGCAGAGCGACAGACAGATAGACAGACAGACACTAACTGCCTAACAAATGCGGACGAGAGACAGACGAGCAAGCCTGGGACGAGAGACTGACCAAGAACATAAGTAGAATTTAACAAGTAAATGAACAACATATCTCCAGTCACTTAACTTCTAATAAACTGCGATTTCTGGCGAAGACCTAGCGCAGCACCCCCCAAATCACTCTCCCGAACCGTCCGCTGCCAGCCGCTTCAACAGACGCAGGAAGGCGCGCCGATCTCCCGTCTCACGGCGTCGCAGCTCGCACCGGCCAGATCGATGTCGTGGTTTGACTCCTGTTGCTCTCCTGTCGGCCGCGAAGCCACCACGCCTCGCTATACGGCGCGGCCCACTGGACTCACGTGGCGACCTCACATGCGCCGACGCTCAAGACGGACCAGTCACGTTGTGTCCCAGTGCGCGACCGACCAAACGACCGATCCAACCGCCAATGCCCGAGCAGACTGGCGGCCTAACACATACTGACACTCCGGACGACAGACAGACACTGACTGCCCCACACTGACCCGGCTGACCAACTGACCAGACTCCCTAGCGAGTTTTTTTAAATTTTTTTTTTATTTTCTTTATTGATGTTTCCCCCGAAGGGGGCGTGCTGGCAGCAGCTTAGTACGCTGCTATACAGCCTACAGACTTAAAAAAAAAAACGGAAGAAGAAAAGAACCAATAAAAACAGACGATTAAACGGTGACTTAAAGTGTAAAATGGCGGAAAAATGCGGAAAGTTAAAACAGAAAGCAAAAGGGGCTGGCAATATTAATAAAAGACACAGGAATCAGACAAGTAACGTAGTACACACACAATTAAAAAACATGGCGATAGTCTGGTTTCTGTTCGCAAGAGATAAAAAGCACACCCAGCGACAGTATGATGGCCGTTCGCAACACTTCCCAAAAAAAAAAAACACAACACGGAACACTCACTGTAAAACACTCACTCTGAAACACTGCACGAAAATGGCAGCACAAAGATGACACTCCTGAGCCAAAGGAAGATGGGGGGGGGGTGGGACCTGGAGGAGGGGGAAGAACAAGGAGGGAGGATGGAAAAAACGAAAAGGGGGGGAACCAAGGAGGGAGAGGAGTCATAAAGGAGGAGAGGGGCAGGGCAGACGCGAGAGGGAATGAGAGGAGGCGGAGGAGGGAAATGCAAAAGGACTCGTGGGAGAGAATGGGGCAGAGAGAGGGGAGGTGGGGAAAAATGATGATGATGTTTGGTTTGTGGGGCGCTCAACTGCGTGGTTATCAGCGCCCGTACAATTTCCCAACCTTTGCTCAGTCCAATTTCGCCACTTTCCAGGATGATGATGAAATGATGAGGACAACACAAACACCCAGTCATCTCGAGGCAGGTGAAAATCCCTGACCCCGCCGGGAATCGAACCCGGGACCCCGGGCTCGGGAAGCGAGAACGCTACCGCGAGACCACGAGCGGCGGACGTGGGGAAAAAAGAGGATGGAAGGGGGGAGAGGGAACCCGGGAAAAGGACAGAGAGAAGGAGGGGGAGTGAGGATCAGAGTTGATAGCAGGGATAAATGGAGGGAGAGAGGGCATCATCCGGGAGGGGGAGTTGATGGAAGCCACCTTGGGAAAGGAGATGAAGGGTGTAGAGATGGAGGGTAGGGGGGACACAACAGTGAAGACGTGGCAGGGGGCGGGCCCTAGCGAGCTCATAGCGGTCCTTAAGTGCACGTGAACAGGCTACTTTTCCCCTTTCCAACGAGACGGAGACACCAAAGCTGCGATTGCCACAGCTAGAAACGGAGGGCGACTGCTTCACACTACGTGCTGTGCCGCGCTCTTCAAAACAGCAAATTTTACCATGGCTCAGCCTTCTCCTCTGGTCTGTCGTCGCTCTCATGCACTCCAAGTCAAATCAGGAACATTGGACAATGAAAAGAAAAGTTTGAGAGCTGCTAAGCGCGGTGCTCTGTCTGTAATAGTTCCAATTTTTGAAACGATACTGCGACTTTATGGACACCCAGTGTATCAACACGTATGTATGTATTTCCATCTAATGAAGATACATGTGCTTCTCTTTATATAAAAGTAAATCAATAAGTTTCTCAGGGCCCAATGCTTCTTTTCGTCCATGCCACATACAATCGCTATACCAAACTCACAAACTTTTCAGGGAAATTAGGTGCCCAACGATCTATGCAAGTTTCAAGAACTGTTGAATGAATAACGATTGTGGGAAAGCAAAAATTGTCAGCTAGAACGGCATTTTCAGAGCTGTTATCGTAGTGCTCACGGGCCTTGACGCATGGAGCCAACGCGTGTTTGCCCTAGGCTCATTTCGCTATTGTCGACCTGCGTCGAAACTTGGAATTCATGGAAGCACTTTAAAAACGAACCAACAGCCTTGCCGCAGTGTCACCGAAGTTAAGCGCTGTGACCATCCGGGTCTGCCGAGCGCTGTTGCCAAGTGGGGTGCACTCAGCCCTGTCTCGTAAACTGACATACGGCCACATGCCCCTCCATATGCACATCCATTAAGGCATGTGGGCTGAGGAAGACATGGCGGTCAGTCGGTGCCCTTCACCTTTATGGCGGAGTTCAGTTTAAAACGGAACCATCGTGGGGCTTCTGCCGGCCTATTTCAAGACCTCCGTCGCGATGCTGAGAAGTTTTTCCAGTACTTACAAATAACTGTATCAACATTTGGTGAACTGCGTGTGCGGTTGAAAGATTCTCTACAGCACAAGAACGCATGCTTCAAGGAATCTACACTACTGGCCATTAAAATTGCTACACTACGAAGATGACGTGCTACAGACGCGAAATTTAACCGACAGGAAGAAGATGCTGTGATATGCAAATGATTGGCTTTTCAGAGCATTCACACAAGGTCGGCGCCGGTGGCGACACCTACAACGTGCTGACCTGAGGAAAATGGCTCTGAGTACTATGGGACTTAACATCTGAGGTCTTCAGTCCCCTAGAACTTAGAACTACTTAAATCTAACTAACCTAAGGACATCACACACATCCAAACCCGAGGCAGGATTCGAACCTGCGACCGTAGCAGGTTCGATGACGTTTGGAGCAGTATGGGCTATCAGCTCGGAGCCCATGGATGCGGTTATCCTTGACGCTGCATCACGGACAGGAGCGCCTGCGATAGTGTAATGAAGGACGAACCAGTGTGCATGAATGGCTAAACGTCATTTTTTTTCGGATAAATCGAGGTTCTGTTTACGGCATCGTGATGGTCGCATCCGTGTTTGGCGACATCGCGGTGAAAACACATTGGAAGTACGTATTCGACATCGATATACTGGCGTATCACCCTGCGTGATGGTATGGGGTGCCATTGGTTACACGTCTCGGTCACCTCTTGTTAACATTGACGGCCCTTTGAGCAGTGTACGTTACATTTCAGATGTGTTACGACCCGTGGCTGTACCCTTCATTCGAACCCTGCGAAACCTTACAATTCAGCAGGATAATGCACGACCGCATGTTGCAGGTTCTGTACGGGCCTTTCTGGATACAGAAAATGTTTGACTGCTGCCCTGGCCAGCACATTCTCCAGATCTCTCACCAACTGAAAACGTCTGGTCAATGGTGGCCGAGCAACTGGCTCGTCACAATAAGCCAGTTACTACTCATGATGAATGTGGTATCGTGTTGAAGCTGCATGCGCAGCTGTACCTGTACACGCCATCCAAGCTCTGTTTGACTCAATGCCCAGGCGTATCAAGGCCGTTATTACGGCCAGAGGTGGTTGTTCTGGGTACTGATTTCTCAGGACCTACACACTCAAATTGCGTGAAAATGTAATCACATGTCAGTTCTAGTATAATATATTTGTCCAATGAATACCCGTTTATCATCTGCATTTCTCCTTGGTGTAGCAATTTTAATGGGAAGTAGTGTAAAATGGCCACGCACAGGTATATATATTTGAGGACCGAAATTATCTTTCGATTTTTTCAGTAACGCTTGAGAAGTACGCGCTACTGCTTCTACATTTTGTTGTGCACTGGCGGTTAGACTAATCTGCGATCTTGCAATGTTAATCAGATATGTTACCTGGGCAAATGTATTCCCGAAATTTCATTACTCTACATTACCTCTTTCTTGGTGCAACGATTTATTTTAAAGGAAGAAAATGCTTTAGTTAGTTTTGCATAAAATAATTCTTAAGGCTTGTGTTCGTGCGGTAATTAGCTGCCCAATGAATTACGATGTGCCGAGTACGAATTATTAAGACCTTTCGATATGCTGAAGTAGTGTTGTACACTACTGGCCATTAAAATTGCTACACCAAGAAGAAATGCAGATGATAAACGGGTATTCCTTGGACAAATATATTATACTAGAACTGACATTACATTTTCACGCAATTTCGGTGCATAGATCCTGAGAAATCTGTACCCAGAACAACCACCTCTGGCCGTAATAACGGCCTCGATACGCCTGGGCATTGAGTCAGACAGAGCTTGGATGGAATGTACAGGTACAGCTGCCATTGCAGCTTCAACACGATACCACAGTTCATTAAGAGTAGTGACTGGCGTATTGTGATGAGCCAGTTGCTCGGCCACCATTGACCAGACGTTTTCAATTCGTGAGAGGTCTGGAGAATGTCCTGGCGAGGGCAGCAGTCGAACATTTTCTGAATCCAGAAAGGCCCGTACAGGACCTGCAACATGCGGTCGTGCATTATCCTGCTGAAATGTAGGGTTTCGCAGGGATCGAATGAAGGGTAGAGCCACGGGTCGTAACACATCTGAAATGTAACGTACACTGTTCAAAGTGCCGTCAGTGCGAACAAGAGGTGACCGAGACGTGTAACCAATGGCACCCCATACCATCACGCAGGGTGATACGCCAGAATGGCGATGTCGAATACATACTTCCAATGTGTGTTCATCGCGATGTCGCCAAACACGGATGTGACCATCTCGATGCCGTAAACAGAACGTCGATTTATCCGAAAAAATGACGTTTAGCCATTCATGCACCCTGGTTCGTCCTTCAGTACACCATCGCAGGCGCTCCTGTCTGTGATGCAGCGTCAAAGATAACCGCAGCGACGGTCTCCGAGCTGATGGTCCATGCTGCTCCAAACGTCATCGAACTGTTCGTGCAGATGGTTGTTGTCTTGTAAACATCCCCAACTGTTGACTCAGGGATCGAGACGTGGCTGCGCGATCCGTTACAGCCATGCGGATAAGAGGCCTGTCATCTCGACTGCTAGTGATACGAGGCCATTGGGATCCAGCACGGCGTTCCGTATTACCCTCCTGAACCCACCGATTCCATATTCTGCTAACAGTCATTGGATCTCGACCAACGCGAGCAGCAATGTCGCGATACGATAAACCGCAATCGCGATAGGCTACAATCCGACCTTTATCAAAGTCGGAAACGTGATGGTACGCATTTTTCCTCCTTACATGATGCATCACAACAAAGTTTCACCAGGCAACGCCGGTCAACTGCTGTTTGTGTATGAAAAATCGGTTGTAAACTTTCCTCATGTCAGCACGTAGGAGGTGTCGCCACCGGCGCCAACCTTGTGTGAATGCTCTGAAAAGCTAATTATTTGCATATCACAGCATCTTCTTCCTGTCGGTTAAATTTCGCATCTGGAGCATGTCATCTTCGTGGTGTAGCAATTTTAATGGCCAGTAGTGTACCAGGAACCGGCGGCAGCCAAGTGGGTAGCGTTTAAGCCCTGTATTCGCTGGATCGAGTCCCGTTCGTCGGTTTTTTTTTAAATTTCTAACACAGTCATTTTCTTTACTATATACCTTACAATTGATATAATGGGAAAAATACGTGTAATCGGATGAACTTTATGCGTTTGGTGGTTTAATAGTCGATAGTTATGATTATTATATTATTTGTGATAACAAAAATTTGTAGACTGCCAAATAACGTTGTAAATTTAATAAATGTTCATCCGATTACACGTACTTTTACCATTACATCAATTGCAATGTAAATAGTAAACAAAATGACTGTTTCCAGAATGAGATTTTCACTCTGCAGCGGAGTGTGTGCTGATATGAAACTTCCTGGCAGATTAAAAGTGTGTGCCCGGCCGAGACTCGAACTCGGGACCTTTGCCTTTCGCGGGCAAGTGCTCTACCACCTTTTTTTTTTGTAATCTCATTTTCTTCGTTATAGTTCGTTGCATTTGTTCGTGGCGGACGTCCCCTGACGCCCGTTGAAGTTCGATATTGATCCATTCACTCAGTTTTTTTTTTATTACAGAGGGTAGCTAACCCTCTGACCGAACACGCTGAGCTACTGTGCCGGCATTGACCGAGACTCGAACTCGGGACCTTTGCCTCTCGCGGGCAAGTGCTCTACGATCTGAGCTACCGAAGCACGACTCAGGAGAGCTTCTGTAAAGTTTGGAAGACATACTGGCAGAAGTAAAGCTGTGAGGACCGGGCCTGTGTCGTGCTTCGGTAGCTCAGATGGTAGAGCACTTGCCCGCGAAAGGCAAAGGTCCCGAGTTCGAGTCTCGGTCGGGCACACAGTTTTAATCTGCCCGGAAGTTTCAAAATGACTGTGTTAGAAGTAATAATAAAAAAACTGATGAACGGGACTCGATCCAGCGATTACGGGGCTTGAACGCTACCCACTCAGCTGCCGCCGCTTCCAGGTGAAAACGGCCACGCACAGGTATATATTTGACGACCGAAATTACCTTGCGATTTTCTCAGTAACGCTTGGGAAGTACGCGGTACTGCTTACACGTTTTGTTGTCCTAATGGAGTACTGCGAGTGTACGAAGTTTGCAGTAAATCCGCGTTCCAAACGCCATGGCCTCCCCTAGTCAGTGAAGTGCATCTTTGTCGCCTTAAATGGCGCTCTTGACTAACATCAACTGACCACGTCCAGTCTCAAAATGGCTCAAATGGCTCTGAGCACTGTGGCACTCAACATCTGAGGTCATCAACCCCTAAACTTGTTGTTGTTGTTGTGGTCTTCAGTCTTGAGACTGGTTTGATGCAGCTCTCCATGCTACTCTATCCTGTGCAAGCTTCTTCATCTCCCAGTACCTACGGCAACCTACATTCTTCTGAATCTGCTTAGTGTATTGATCTCTTGGTCTCCCTCTACGATTTTTACCCTCCACGCTGCCCTCCAATGCTAAATTTGTGATCCCTCGATGCCTCAGAACAGGTCCTACCAACCGATCCCTTCTTCTAGTCAAGTTGTGCCACAAACTTCTCTTCTCCCCAATCCTATTCAATACCTCCTCATTAGTTACGTGATCTACCCACCTTATCTTCAGCATTCTTCTGTAGCACCACATTTCAAAAGCTTCTATTCTCTTCTTGTCCAAACTAGTTATCGTCCATGTCTCACTTCCATACATGGCTACACTCCATACAAATACTTTCAGAAACGACTTCCTGAACTTAGAACTACTTAAACCTAACTTCCCTAAGGACATCACACACATCCATGCCCGAGGCAGGATTCGAACTTCCGACCGCTGCAGCAGTGCGGTTCCGGACTGAAGCGCCTAGAACCGCTCGGTCACAAAGGCCGGCTCGTCCAGTCTCACAGTCTCACGGCTGTTACAGCTTGTATTTAGAGCAAATCTGACTTGCATCTTCATAATGGCCCCACTAGCGCCACTTTTGTCAGACTGGCGCGAAATTTTAATAGAGCTAATCTTTCAGATGTAGAAACATGCCTACCAACTTTCATTCATGTCCCATTACTCCTTCTTCGTACTGCCACTTTTTTTCCTTCTTCAGTTCATTCATATTTACAATCGACCAATAAACGGAGAATTTTTCAAGCAATTTTGAACTTGGATCCTGATTTCTCTGTAAAGTGTAAATCATTTTACTCAACTTTTTGCGTCGCAGAGACGCCTGTGAAACGTAAGATACGCTATCTACACTCATGTTCATAAATTAAGGATAATGCTGATACATGGTGAAACAACGCTCTGGTGGGCGGTTTGCGGGTTTAAATCACCTCGGGGTATGACCATGCGGTGCATTTGACCTGCGGTCGTCGCACGGTGGCGTTGGCAGCAGTTCACATACGCAAAGGTGTGTTGGTGCATGTCAGAGTACGGTGCAGCGAATAAGTGACGTTTGCAGACGTGCTAATGTTGACTGTGTGTTGAAAATGGCTCAAAGAACACGTATTGATGACGTTATGAGGGGTAGAGTAGTAGGGCGACTGGAGGCTGGTCAAACACAGCAGGTCGTAGCATAGGCTCTCCGTGTGCCACAAAGTGTATTCTCAAAATTATGGCAACGAATCCAGCAAACAGGAAACGTGTCCAGGTGATACGGTACGGGACGTCCACAGTGTACAACACCACAAGAAGACCGATATCTCACCATCAGTGCCCGCAGACGGCCACGGAATACTGCAGGTAGCCTTGCTCGGGATCTCACTCGAGCCACTGGAACAGTTGTCTCCAGACACACAGTCTACAGACGACTGAACAGACGTGGTTTATTCGGCCGAAGACAAGCAAGCTGCATTCCACTGACCCCTGGTCACAGGAGAACCCGTAAAGCCTGGTGTCAAGAACACAGTACATGGTCATTGCAACAGTGGTTACCTTCATGGACGAGACCAGGTATACTCTGAACAGTGATTCTCACCCGGTTTTCATCTGACATGAACCAGGGACCAGATACCAACTCCTTAATGTCCTTGAAAGGGACCTGTATGGAGGTCGTAGTTTGATGGTGTGGGGTGGGATTATCGTTGGTGCATGTACACCCCTGCATTTCTTTGACGATCTGTAACAGGTCAGGTATATTGGGACGTCATTTTGCACCAATATGTCAGCCTTTTCAGGGGTGCAGTGGCTCCCACCTTCCTCCTGACGGATGATAACACAGGGCCCCACCTAGCCGCCATCGTGGAGGACTACCTGGAAACAGAAGATATCAGGTGAATGGTGTGGCCTGCCTGTTCTCCAGACCTAAACCCCATCGAGCACGTCTGGGATGCTATCGGTCGACGTATCGCTGCACGTCTTCAAACCCCTACGACACTTCTGGTGCTCGGACAGGCACTGGTGCAAGAATGGGAGGCTATAAAATGGTTCAAATGGCTCTGAGCACTATGGGACTTAACATCTATGGTCATCAGTCCCCTAGAACTTAGAACTACTTAAACCGAACTAACCTAACGACATCACACAACACCCAGTCATCACGAGCCAGAGAAAATCCCTGACTCCGCCAGGAATCGAATTGGGAGGCTATACTCCAGCAGCTGCTCGATCACCTGATTCAGAGTATGGCAACCGGTTGTGCGGCCTGTGTAACTGTGCATGGTGATCATTTCTCATGTTGATGTCGGGGTACATGTGCAGGAAACAGAGTTTTGTAGCACATGTCTTTCGGGACGGTTTTCTCGACTTATCACCAATACCGTGGACTCACAGGTGTTGTGTGTGTGTTCCCTATGTGCCTATGATATTAGCGCCAGTTTTGTGTAGTGCCACGTTATGTGGCACCACATTATGTAATTATCCTTAATTTATGAGCATGAGTATATTACTGCACTTTAACGCATTGAGCCGCTATGTGTTGGAATTACTGCAAATATTGTGATGAACTTAATGACTGATTAATACACTCCTGGAAATGGAAAAAAGAACACATTGACACCGGTGTGTCAGACCCACCATACTTGCTCCGGACACTGCGAGAGGGCTGTACAAGCAATGATCACACGCACGGCACAGCGGACACACCAGGAACCGCGGTGTTGGCCGTCGAATGGCGCTAGCTGCGCAGCATTTGTGCACCGCCGCCGTCAGTGTCAGCCAGTTTGCCGTGGCATACGGAGCTCCATCGCAGTCTTTAACACTGGTAGCATGCCGCGACAGCGTGGACGTGAACCGTATGTGCAGTTGACGGACTTTGAGCGAGGGCGTATAGTGGGCATGCGGGAGGCCGGGTGGACGTACCGCCGAATTGCTCAACACGTGGGGCGTGAGGTCTCCACAGTACATCGATGTTGTCGCCGGTGGTCGGCGGAAGGTGCACGTGCCCGTCGACCTGGGACCGGACCGCAGCGACGCACGGATGCACGCCAAGACCGTAGGATCCTATGCAGTTCCGTAGGGGACCGCACCGCCACTTCCCAGCAAATTAGGGACGCTGTTGCTCCTGGGGTATCGGCGAGGACCATTCGCAACCGTCTCCATGAAGCTGGACTACGGTCCCGCACACCGTTAGGCCATCTTCCGCTCACGCCCCAACATCGTGCAGCCCGCCTCCAGTGGTGTCGCGACACGCGTGAATGGAGGGACGAATGGAGACGTGTCGTCTTCAGTGATGAGAGTCGCTTCTGCCTTGGTGCCAATGATGGTCGTATGCGTGTTTGGCGCCGTGCAGGTGAGCGCCACAATCAGGACTGCATACGACCGAGGCACACAGGGCCAACACCCGGCATCATGGTGTGGGGAGCGATCTCCTACACTGGCCGTACACCACTGGTGATCGTCGAGGGGACACTGAATAGTGCACGGTACATCCAAACCGTCATCGAACCCATCGTTCTACCATTCGTAGACCGGCAAGGGAACTTGCTGTTCCAACAGGACAATGCACGTCCGCATGTATCCCGTGCCACCCAACGTGCTCTAGAAGGTGTAAGTCAACTACCCTGGCCAGCAAGATCTCCGGATCTGCCCCCATTGAGCATGTTTGGGACTGGATGAAGCGTCGTCTCACGCAGTCTGCACGTCCAGCACGAACGCTGGTCCAACTGAGGCGCCAGGTGGAAATGGCATGGCAAGCCGTTCCACAGGACTACATCCAGCATCTCTACGATCGTCTCCATGGGAGAATAGCAGCCTGCATTGCTGCGAAAGGGTGATATACACTGTACTAGTGCCGACATTGTGCATGCTCTGTTGCCTGTGTCTATGTGCCTGTGGTTCTGTCAGTGTGATCATGTGATGTATCTGACCCCAGGAATGTGTCAATAAAGTTTCCCCTTCCTGGGACAATGAATTCACGGTGTTCTTATTTCAATTTCCAGAAGTGTACTTTACTTCATCTGATTGTCTAAACATAATTTTTGTAAACACTGTTATTAGCACATTCATTGTAAACACGTTTTTGAAAATCGTTCAATAAAACCTCCTTGAAGTGAATGAAAAACTCACTTACCGCTTCATTACACTTACCCCTCATAACATCATTATGTTTTGAAATAACGTACTTAATTCTTCGAATACATCGATGCTCGCAATTTTGTATGAATCTGGTCATTTTAATTTTCTACATTTTTTTCCCAGAAAACTAGCCGCTCTTCCACAGAAGATATTAATCGCTCAACGTCCGCTTCCCAAACCGCGTTAGGCCTACGAGAAGAAGTTACGGAAACGATAATTAAGGCAACTGACAGTAGAAGGAACTAACTGAAATAGACTGAGCTGTTACCTCTGAGACTACCGTGCACGATTTTGTGCACGAACTGAGTTCTCGATTATTTCACGTGAATGTTGGGATGGGATTCAAGTCGGGCAATCTAGGCGGCCAAATAATTCGCTCGAATTGTCCAAAATGTTACTCAAACCAATAGCGAATCATTGTGGCCAGGCGACATGGCGCATTGTCATCCACAAAAATTCCATCGTTGTTCGTGAACAAGTAGGCTAACATACCCATTTTCAGTCAATGATCGGTTCAGTTGGACCAGCTGGTCCGTGTAAGCGCAGTCCACACCATCATGGAGGCACTACCAGCTTGCACAGTGACTTGTTGACAATTTGGGTCCACGCCTTCGTGGAGTCTGCAAGACACTCGAACCCTGTCATCAGCTCTTATCAACTGAAATCGGGACTCATATGATCAGACGATGGTTTTCCAGTCCTACAGCGTCCAACCGATATACACTCCTGGAAATTGAAATAAGAACACCGTGAATTCATTGTCCCAGGAAGGGGAAACTTTATTGACACATTCCTGGGGTCAGATACATCACATGATCACACTGACAGAACCACAGGCACATAGACACAGGCAACAGAGCATGCACAATGTCGGCACTAGTACAGTGTATATCCACCTTTCGCAGCAATGCAGGCTGCTATTCTCCCATGGACACGATCGTAGAGATGCTGGATGTAGTCCTGTGGAACGGCTTGCCATGCCATTTCCACCTGGCGCCTCAGTTGGACCAGCGTTCGTGCTGGACGTGCAGACCGCGTGAGACGACGCTTCATCCAGTCCCAAACATGCTCAATGGGGGACAGATCCGGAGATCTTGCTGGACAGGGTAGTTGACTTACACCTTCTAGAGCACGTTGGGTGGCACAGGATACATGCGGACGTGCATTGTCCTGTTGGAACAGCAAGTTCCCTTGCCGGTCTAGGAATGGATGTACCGTGCACTATTCAGTGTCCCCTCGACGATCACCAGTGGTGTACGGCCAGTGTAGGAGATCGCTCCCCACACCATGATGCCGGGTGTTGGCCCTGTGTGCCTCGGTCGTATGCAGTCCTGATTGTGGCGCTCACCTGCACGGCGCCAAACACGCATACGACCATCATTGGCACCAAGGCAGAAGCGACTCTCATCGCTGAAGACGACACGTCTCCATTCGTCCCTCCATTCACACCTGTCGCGACACCACTGGAGGCGGGCTGCACGATGTTGGGGCGTGAGCGGAAGACGGCCTAACGGTGTGCGGGACCGTAGCCCAGCTTCATGGAGACGGTTGCGAATGGTCCTCGCCGATACCCCAGGAGCAACAGTGTCCCTAATTTGCTGGGAAGTGGCGGTGCGGTCCCCTACGGCACTGCGTAGGATCCTACGGTCTTGGCGTGCATCCGTGCGTCGCTGCAGTCCGGTGCCAGGTCGACGGCCACGTGCACCTTCCGCCGACCACTGGCGACAACATCGATGTACTGTGGAGACCTCACGCCCCACGTGTTGAGCAATTCGGCGGTACGTCCACCCGGCCTCCCGCATGCCCACTATACGCCCTCGCTCAAAGTCCGTCAACTGCACATACGGTTCACGTCCACGCTGTCGCGGCATGCTACCAGTGTTAAAGACTGCGATGGAGCTCCGTATGCCACGGCAAACTGGCTGACACTGACGGCGGCGGTGCACAAATGCTGCGCAGCTAGCGCCATTCGACGGCCAACACCGCGGTTCCTGGTGTGTCCGCTGTGCCGTGCGTGTGATCATTGCTTGTACAGCCCTCTCGCAGTGTCCGGAGCAAGTATGGTGGGTCTGACACACCGGTGTCAATGTGTTCTTTTTTCCATTTCCAGGAGTGTATTCAATTTCGTATCGATTTCCGAAATGGAATGCCCCATGCGTTTAGCTCCAAATGCTATTCCGCGTTCAAAGTTTGTTAATTCCTGTAGTGCGGACATAATCACGTCAAACACTTTTTTACACGAATCACCTCAGTACAAATGACAGCTCTCCCAATGCACTGCCCCTTTTATACCACGTGTTGTAAGGTGTCATGCAAATCCAACACCTTCCATGAAAACCCTGACATTATAGCAAATCCGGCAGTATGTCACATAGCTCCTTATAAATCCTGACATTAAATTAACCAAAGTAATACGATCAACGAGTGAGCAAATGGAATACCACAGACTAACACAAGGACGTCTAAATGCATGTCATACCTTCCCACCGTGAAGCAGACGCAGTTCCGAGGGGAGAATCGAGAACAGAAGCCGAGAGCAGAGCCGTGTAGGCTAGAAGGCCCTACGATAAGAGCGGGACAATGGGACACCCGCACTGCTGGCTGACCTCCAGGCAGTCCATCCCCAGCCCATGTTAAAAGGTAGAGCCCTCCAGAAGAACAGTATAGATCTTACGATAACACTAAAAGGGCCACACCAGCAGCAAGTTTTAGTGTGAGACTATACCCGTCTCTGTTACGTAGAAACATTAAAAACATTGCCCCACCACGAAAAGTATAACATTTCTCATTGGATAGACAGAATTTTTGTAGGCAGAGCTTAAGGTTAACATTGAGACGCTGATTGGTCAGTTGAAAACACAGCCAGATACCTTTTCCTTGAACCAACTTCGGTAAACAGTAGTAAGGATAAGTTCGTGAGAGTTGCTGCCGAGACGGCGAGGTGTCTGGAACTGCGACGCCTGCCGCCCCTGACTCCGCCTAACCACCGACAAGGTAATGAACGGACGAGATGCCGCATAAGAGCACATAAGGCTTCACTCAGAACTGCAGAAGTCTCATCTGTTACACCCCCTTTTTACGTAATACTAGTGTCGATCGTCAATTAAACTTCGTGGTATTCACATTTGCTACTTGAAGTTAAAATCTGAAACGCGATGATTTTTCTGTTATATAATTATTGAAAAGCCACATCAGCCACTGTAATTTACGACAAATGAAATAAGTAATTGAAGATAATTGAGGGTCACTGTAGACCATTTTTGATAGTTCTCTCTTTTATGAAACTTAATTTAAACCTAGATTATAAATGTGATAAGGCATAGGTCATCCTTCAATCCATTATAGATCTTGGAAACCCATTCAGGGAATATTCTTTCACATTTTTGTTGATTGCAGTTGGTTTTTATCATCCTGTATTAAAATATTTCCTTTTATGGCTCTGAGCACTATGGGACTTAACATCTGTGGTCATCAGTCACCTAGAACTTAGAACTACTTAAACCTAACTAACCTAAGGACATGACACACATCCATGCCCGAGGCAGGATTCGAACCTGCGACCGTAGCAGTCGCGCGCTTCCGGACTGCGCGCCTAGAACCGCTAGACCACCGCGGCCGGCGTTTCCTTTTATCAATAGTACAATTTATAAACAATGTTTTGTGAGTAGAATAAAAATTCCAGTGGTAAACTTAACTGCTTTTTGACGTTATTTTACCAGCTAACTAAAAATAGGAAAGCCTTGAATCCCTTCCACTAAATTTAGATAGCATTAAGATTCTTTTACAGAGTGTGCAGTGGAGCTGACGCTGAAATCATTAAGTATTTGATTATATCATCGCTAGTCTCACTGAACTCTTCTGAACTCTACATGTCATGTGTGGTCTGGCGTCTCCTTACCAGCAACAGGTCCCAGGTTCAAACTAGTCAACTCCCTAAAAAACACGCTCAGAGCGTCGTTGCACGAAAGTGGCAGGGAGACACGACTTAGAGCAAACAGACACCACACAGAATGTTAGTGTATCATAGGCGCCAACTTTTGAAAATCTTCGGGTATGCTCCTCATGTAAGACTTTATTACTCGATAATAACCCCCTATATAATTACAGTGAATATAAACGCTACAAAATTAACTATCTAGTGTAACAATACGCTGTTTTATCTCATCCAAAAAATATATATCTATGAAAGACAGTCAAAATAGTCACCATAAAAGGAAGTAACGTAACTACTATCTTCTTTACCTAAAAAACTGTCTTATTTTGACAATGTTAGGCATTTAAAGCTGCTTACTGTTTGATCCGCTACCTCAAAAAATAAAATTCGCAACTTTTTTTTGAATGTCTGATGAATTATGCTCGTCACCACCTCCTAACTTTAATGGCTATTTTCTGGGGCGTGAAATATTTGGGAGACTTAATTGCAATGCATCACACTTTTCTTCAGCATGTTCCCAAAGTGATAGAAATGTATACGTATTCTGCCTCCTTTTACTGAAAACAAAACAGCATCTACAAAATTAAGAGCAAGGCGGAAATTCAATGAAACTTTTCGAAGTACTGAATTGCGTTTTTTTTATTCTTTGGAATACAAAAATTAGTTTAGAATTTTTGCAGACATTTTAGAAATCGTTTAGCTTTTGCCCCAACACAGTATCTTTCATCTTGCGTATCATAAAGAAATTGCAAAAGAACTTCATAATTATTATCTATGCACAACAGAGACACAATATGAATACACCACCTCGTTGGACAGAACGGTCTCGAACCTTGACCTGCTTCAATTCCACGAGAATCTGAAAGCAATTCCGAATTTTCCTATTCTCTTGGCTGAACCACGAGTAAATGAAATGAGATCTTTTGAGAATTGACAGAACACCGCTTAGTACTTGAATGTTATTAAATAAGTCTTAAATAACTAAATTTAGGGAATGAGCCAAGCAATGAATGTAAACAGCCCTGGGTTCAATTTCTTTTATTGGCGAGTGTAATCGTTGCAGACAACCGCTAGCGTATGTTTTCCCGTCATAGCATTGTTCACGACAGTTGTTCACAGAAATAGAATATCTTAATAATATATCCTTCACATATTTAAACAGGGTATCTGAATAGGTAAATGGGAACTCACGAAAACCGCAAAACAACTCATGAGCAGCAAAATTTTCATCAACAGTACGAAAACAAACGGACATCTGCTCTCCAATTGATACATTGCACGTCACGTCCAACATTAATGCGTATCAATCATATTCTTTTAATCGTTTAATCGATATTGTCTGAAGGGAGATGCTTATTAATGTTATAATATCATTAATTCATTATTAACCTGCAACTAGTCTAACGAAGCTATAATTTCAGTTCGCGTACATCCTCGGAGCGTAATTTCAGAAGAGTGACAAAATTAGAAGACTCAGCAACATGACCATCAAAGGCCAATATTTGTCAAACCAAAAACAATGCTGAAGTAGAAATTTTCCTTAAACAAACAGTAGCTGCCACCATTTTTTTGCTTTAGAGGGACTAACTGATGACAGAATATTTACTCCTTTTTTATATAATTATTTGTACTAACTGAACACATATGCAAATTACTTTTTCGTTCTGGAGAAACGGATGACTTCTTAAAGCCGTACTTAACGAATGCATTATAGAAATCCTTGTTCGTAGTAATAGTTTTTGGGGACTATCTCCTGCTTTCACACAAAAAACAATAAACTCCGTCATATTTTTCGTCATACTGAATCCATGTACACTACTGGCCATTAAAATTGCTACACCACGAAGATGACGTGCTACAGACGCGAAATTTAACCGACAGGAAGAAGATGCTGTGATATGCAAATAATTACCTTTTCGGAGCATTCAGACAACGTTGGCGCCGGTGGCAACACCTACACCGTGCTGACATGAGGAAAGTTTACAACCGATTTCTCATACACAAACAGCAGTTGACCGGCGTTGCCTGGTGAAACGTTGTTGTGATGCCTCGTGTAAGGAGGAGAAATGCGTACCATCACGTTTCCGACTTTGATAAAGGTCGGATTGTAGCCTATCGCGATAGCGGGTTATCGTATCGCGACATTGCTGCTCGCGTTGGTTCAGGAGGGTTGTACGGAACGCCGTGCTGGCTCCCAATGGCCTCGTATCACTAGCAGTCGAGATAGGCATCTTATCCGTATGGCTGTAACGGATCGTGCAGCAACGTCTCCATCCCTGAATCAACAGATGGGGATGTTTGCAAGACAACAACCATCTGCACGAACAGTTCGACGACGTTTGCTGCAGCATGGACCATCAGCTCGGAGACCACGGCTGCAGTTACCCTTGACGCTGCATCACAGACAGGAGCGCCTGCGATGGTGTACTCAACGCCGAACCTGGGTGCACGAATGGCAAAACGTCGTTTTTTTCGGATGAATTCCGGTTCTGTTTACAGCATTAAGATAGTCGCATCCGTGTATGGCGACATCGCGGTGAACGCACATTGGAAGTGTGTATTCGTCATCGCAATACTGGCGTATGACCCGGCGTGATGGTATGGGGTGCCATTGGTTACATGTCTCGGTCACCTCTTGTTCGCATTGACGGCACTTTGAACAGTGGACGTTACATTTCAAATGTGTTACGACCCGTGGCTCTACCCTTCGTTCGAACCCTGCGAAACCGTACATTTCAGCAGGATAATGCACGACCGCATGTTGCAGGTCCTGTACGGGCATTTCTGGATACAGATAATGTTCGACTGCTGCCCGGGCCAGCACATTCTCCAGATCTCTCACCAATTGAAAACGTCTGGTATATGGTGGCCGAGTAACTGGCTCGTCACAATACACTAGTCACTACTCTCGATGAACTGTGGTATCGTGTTGAAGCTGCATGGGCAGCTGTACCTGTACACGCTATCCAAGCTCTGTTTGACTCAATGCCCAGGCGTATCAAGACCGTTATTACGGCCAGAGGTGGTTGTTCTGCATAGATACTGATGTCTCAGTATCTATGCATCCAAATTGCGTGAAAATGTAATCACGTGTCAGTTCTAGTATAATACATTTGTCCAATGAATACCCATTTATCATCTGCATTTGTTCTTGATGTAGCAATTTTAATGGCCAGTAGTGTATCTGCAGGATTTGGAGTTTTGCAAAATCATTTCCGGACATTCAACGTCATCCCTTGGCAAGGAGAGATTACTTTTCTCTCACATCCACAGAAACATTCACATTTCGCGCAAATTACTTATGAATATGCACTGAACACTGTGAAAGCAGATCGCATGTAAATGGAGCTGTATATTTTGATGATTATGTCCATCCACTGTAGAGGGAGAAAGCTTTGACACTCGACGGGTTGTGCTTTTACTGTATCGAGATTTGCGGGAGCCAGTGTGTCGTTGGAGGGACAAGCTCCGCTAATCGAACACAACACGGGCAACCAACATATGAATGATACTTGTGCTTTTACAAAAGTAGAAGTGACGTAGGCCGGCCTGCGCGGCCGTGCGGTTCTAGGCGCTACAGCCTGGAACCGCGACACCGCTACGGTCGCAAGTTCGAATCCTGCCTCGGGCATGGATGTGTGTGTTGTCCTTAGGTTAGTTAGGTTTAAGTAGTTCTAAGTTCTAGAGGACTGATGACCTCAGAAGTTAAGTCCCATAGTGCTCAGAGCCATTTGAACCGAGTGACGCAGGTACATCAAGATTGCGTCAGTGTAGGTTTTCGAACCACCTTACACATTAATATGTGCAAGGGAAAACACTTGTAAGTACGATGAGGACTCAAAAACAGAAGTAGACAGCAGCAGGTGTGTTTCATTAATGACGATTGTTTTTATTTTAAATTACATCATACAGTACAAACAATTAACAAATCTTTAAGATATTATTTTTTCCTCTGCTAACTGCGTTTTATTTCAAAAGCCTTATTTACATTTGTATACCTTGCAACTAGTAAGTAAGCTCACACATTTGAGGATGACAATCTGTAAAATGTGCATTCACGAATCCATGTTATTTACGTCTGTAGTTTTTGCTATAAGCATCTGATCGGTACAAGATGTTCATGACCGTGAGTTGTCATCACTGGACAAGACAATTCCGTCTCAGACGCCTCCTCTCCCCACGGCGACCAATATATTAACAACTAAGTTTAAAAATAACATAGACTGACCAAATCCCCACCATGTTTGGCTTGATTAAATACCGCCAGACAGTTTACTTTCCCTCTGCACTTCAAACGCAAAAAAAATGGCTCTGAGCACTATGGCACATAACATCTGAGGTCATTCGTCCCCTAGACTTAGAACTATCTAAACCTAACTAACCTAAGGATATCACACACATCTTTGCCCGAGGCAGGATTCGAACCTGCGACCGTAGCGGCCGCTCGGTTCAAGACTGTAGCGCCTAGAACCGGTCGGCCACTCCGGCCGGCTACCGTAACAACAGTGACAGCTCGGCCTCCACAGAAGTAGCGATGAGGGTTACAAAACTGGCGACGAGGGTTTAAAAAAAATTTCATTTCTTTCTCCACGTCAGTAGACGATTACTACACGAGTGTTTTCCAATGTCTACTGAAGTAACGTTGTCCTTATTCGTCAAATAACTGTATGTCGGGTCAATGATTTGAAATTGTTTTCAGTGAAATTCTTAAGCGCCATTTTCTGTAAAGTGAACGGTTATGCGTGGTTTGCCGCCAAATTATTGCCAACGCGCAAAATCTTCGGTGGTGTTAACAAAGTTTCTTTTGCGAGTGAGTTTCATGAGACGAAATGTCGCTGTGGCAAACCTGCCTTTGCTCGATGCTCGTGGTGTTTGGGATGTCAATTTTTCGAACGTTTCTACAGTCGGTACTGTTGTGACTGACAATTCGCAATGTTTCACAACTTTTATTGATGTAAGTTCACAACGTTGATGACTTAACACACAAACGAAAGGTAATAATAACGAAAAATAGTCTCCCAATTGAGGCAAACAATAGTTCACTACTAATTTTCCACAAAGGTGCGTGGTAACACACTCACACACTAGTAACAGTCCAATTCCGAGACGAAGACGTAATCTTCTACAGTCGCAGTACACGAGATCGGCATCCGGCGTGAACTGAACTTCGGGCCTGGTTCTACCCCATAAATAGCTGTTCCAGCCAATGAGGTTTTGGCGTAGTGATACTTCCTGCAGGCCGTGGCTCGAGGTCCCCCTGCAGGAAGTAGTGCTCGGAATGTCTGTTTCCATTATCTTGTGTGTAAATAGCCGGTGTTTACCATGGTGCTTTTGGTACGCCTTGGACATAGACAACCCCGTCCTCTGTGGTGTAATATGGGTTGCCGGCGCTCAGGGGCTACCTTGGCTCTGGTATAACAGGTATCATTCAAGGAAATGCACAAAATCTTCGAAAAGAATAAACACTAGAACTAAATATAAGAATTGCTATAAGAATGAAATATAAGAATACGAGAAGTTAAGAAGATTGTAGCCCACGAAAATACAATTCACACGCATGTTATATAATAAATTAACGACACTTATTGTGAAACCAGTTGTAATTTCACAATTAATATAGCGCCCTTGTTTCCTCTAACTTGGAAAGACACAGTAGTGTAGTAACCTTATTCAATCATGGATAGGTAAATGTAGAAAATAAACTAAATAGGAACAGTGATCGGGTTTCGAACACGGGACGCAAAAGTGACAGGCCACGACCCTGTCCATTGTGCCACCATATGGGCTGAGAACATCGTCAGCTGAAAGACATCTAAGTTACGTCGAAAACTGTGACCGGCTTTTTCTCGCAAACTAATTAATTAATTAATTTGTGGTAGGTTCTATGGGACCAAACTGCTGAGGTCATCGGTCCCTAGGCTTACGCACTACTTAATCTAACTTACGCTAAGGACAACACACACACAGCCCGAGAAGGACCCGAACCTCCGACGGGGGGGGGGGGGGGGGGGGGGGGGAGCCGCGGGGAACGTGACAAGGCGCCCAAGACCGCGCGGCTATCCCGAGCGGCTTTTCTCACAAACAGTCAACTATCTAGAGGTAAGTCGAGACATTTGTTGTCTTATTTTGACACCTCTTCCACTGAGGGGAGTTTCCGGGAAATCGGGACATGGCACATGCCGTGTTCTCCTCGCCAGTGTTACAGTACAGAGCGGATAACATGCCAGACAGCAAGTACCGATAAATACGAGGTGCATTCAAGTTCTAAGGCCTCCGATTTTTTTTCTCCGGACTGGAAAGAGATAGAAACATGCGCATTGTTTTAAAATGAGGCCGCGTTCATTGTCAATACGTCCTAGAATGGCAGCACTGTACGGCAGATGTAGTTTTACCGCCAGCGGCGAGAATGAGAACTGTTTTAAATACTTAAAATTGCGACGTTTTCCTTACTTGAACAGCGTGCAATCATTCGTTTTCTGAATTTGCGTGGTGTGAAACCAATTGAAATTCATCGACGGTTGAAGGAGACATGTGGTGATGGAGTTATGGATGTGTCGAAAGTGCGTTCGTGGATGCGACAGTTTAATGAAGGCAGAACATCGTGTGACAACAAACCGAAACAACCTCGGGCTCGCACAAGCCTGTCTGACGACACGATCGAGAAAGTGGAGAGAATTGTTTTGGGGGATCGCCGAATGACTGTTGAACAGATCGCCTCCAGAGTTGGCATTTCTGTGGGTTCTGTGCACACAATCCTGCATGACGACCTGAAAATGCGAAAAGTGTCATCCAGGTGGGTGCCACGAATGCTGACGAACGACCACACAGCTGCCCGTGTGGCATGTTGCTTAGCAATGTTGACGCGCAACGACCTCACGAATGGGACTTTCTTTTCGTCGGTTGTGACAATGGATGAGACGTGGATGCCATTTTTCAATCCAGAAACAAAGCGCCAATCAGGTCAATGGAAGCACACAGATTCATCGCCACCAAAACAATTTCGGGTAACCGCCAGTGCTGAAAAAATGATGGTGTTCATGTTCTGGGACAGCGAGGGCGTAATCCTTACCCATTGCGTTCAAAAGGGCACTACGGTAACAGCTGCATCCTACGAAAATGTTTTGAAGAACAAACTCCTTCCTGCATTGCAACAAAAACGTCCGGGAAGGGCTGCGCGTGTGCTGTTTCACCAAGCAACGCACCCGCACATCGAGCTAACGTTACGCAACAGTTTCTTCGTGATAACAACTTTGAAGTGATTCCTCATGTTCCCTACTCACCTGACCTGACTCCTAGTGACTTTTGGCTTTTTCCAACAATGAAAGACACTCTCCGTGGCCGTACATTCACCAGCCGTGCTGCTATTGCCTCAGCGATTTTCCAGTGGTCAAAACAGACTCCTAAAGAAGCCTTCGCCGCTGTCATGGAATCATGGCGTGAAAAATGTGTACGTCTGCAGGACGATTACGTCGAGAAGTAACGCCAGTTTCATCGATTTCGGGTGAGTAGTTAATTAGAATAAAAATCGGAGGGCTTAGAACTTGAATGCACCTCGTATTAGATATGGGAGCGACGTGCACGCCCCGTCGCCTGGAAGCATGCACTAATTCCATTGGTAAGGGCGTCAGAGAGGTGGTCTATCCTCTCCTGAGGCGAGATGGCCCACAGCGGTTGCAAAAAAAAAAAAAAAATCATTCAAATGGCTCTGATCACTATGGGACTTAGGTTCTGAGGTCATCAGTCACCTAGAACTTAGAACTACTTAAACCTAACTTACCTAAGGACCTCACACACATCCATGCCCGAGGCAGCATTCGAACCTGCGACTGTAGCAGCAGCGCGGTTCCGGACTGAAGCGCCTAGAACCGCTCGGCCATCCTGGCCGGCAATGGTTGCAACCACGGATACTACACTGAAGACCCAAAGAAACTGCTACACTTGTTTAATAGGGTGTAGGGCTTCCGTGAGGACGTATAAGTGCCGCAACACGAAGTTTCATGGACTTGACTAATGTTTAAGTAGTGCTAGAGCGAACTGACACCATGAATCCTCAGGGCTGTCCATAAATTCCGTAAGAGTACGAGGCAGTGGAGATCTCTTCTGAACAGCACGTTGTAAGGCATCGCAGATATGCTCAATAATGTTCATGTGTGGGTAGTTTAAACTGTGTTTAAACTGAGAAGAGTGTTCTTGGAGCCACTTTGTAGCAATTCTGTGTGGGGTGTCGCATTGTCCTGCTGGAATACACAAGGGATATGAATCGATGCAAGTGATCAGACAGAATGCTTACCTACGTGTAACTTGTCAGAATCGTATCTAGACGTATCAGGGATCCCATATCACTGCAACTGCACACGCCCCACACCATTACAGAGCCCCCACCAGCTTCTTCAGTCCCCTGCTGACATACAGGGTCCAAGGATTCATAAAGTTGTCTTGATACCTGTACACGACCATCTGTTCAATACTGTCTGAAACGAGAGTCGTCTGTCCAGGCAGCACATTTCCAGTCATCAACAGTCCAATGTCGATGGGTCCAGGCGAGGCGTAGAGCTTTGTGTCGTGCAGTCATCAAGGGTACACAAGTGGGCCTTCGGCTCTGAAAGCCCATATCGATGATTGTAGAATGAAGGCTTTCACGACCGGGTGACATGGCTGTTGATATACTTTCTGGGATGTGAGGTCGTGGTCCAAGAACTTTTCTGCTCATTACGTTTCGTCCAGAACTGCGCTGGACTTCCTCAGAGGCGCTGCTCCGCTGACTCTTGCTGACTCTTGCTGCCACCCCTCCGCTGAGTCAGCAAGACTCAGCGGAGCAGCGCCTCTGAGGAAGTCCAGCGCAGTTCTGGACGAAACGTAAGGAGCAGACAAGTTCTTGGACCACGACCTCACATCCCGGAAAGTATATCAACAGCCATATCGATGATGTTTCGTTGAATTGTTCCCACACTGGTTCAAATGGCTCTGAGCACTATAGGATTTGACATCTGTGGTCATCAGTCCCCTAGAACGTAGAACTACTTAAAGCTAACTAACCTAAGGACATCACACACATCCATGCCCGAGGCAAGATTCGAACCTGCGACGGTAGCGGTCGCACTGTTTCGGACTGAAGCGCCTAGAACCGGTCGGCCACCGAGGCCGTCTCGGACGCTGGCACTTGTTGATGGCCCACCACTGAAATCTGCAGAAGTCTGCAGAACAACTGCACTTCTTACACGCTGAACGAGTCTCTTCAGTCATTGTTGATCGCGTTTTTGTAGAATCTTTTTCCGGCCACAGCAATGTGGGATGTTCGATTTTTTATCGGATTCCTGGTATTCACGGTACACTCGTGAAATGGTCGTACAGGAAAATCCCCACTTTATCGCTACCTCGGAGATGCTGGGTCCCACCGCTCGTGCGCCGTCTGTAATACCACGTTCAAACTCTCATAAATCTTGATAACCTGTCATTGTAGCAGCAGTAACCGGACTAACAATTGCGGCAGTGTCTTATATAGGCGTTCCCGACCACAACGCCGTATTCTGCCTGTTTACGTATCTCTGTATTAGAATACGCATGCCTATACCAGTTTATTTCGCGCTTCAGTGTGTAATAGCGAAATCCCCAGCGCCCCTTTTGGCCTTACAACGTCTCCTGCCACCCCCTCGACGACCGTATGGAGATGGGGCCCCTCTACGCCCGCACCAACGTGGTGACCAAACCAAAAGTTCTACTGTCACCTCCGTCAACATGTTAGTTATCTAGTAAGCGGATCACAGGATGCTGGGCTGGGATTTTATCTGTGCGTCTGGGTAAGACTGCGTATTAACACGGTCCATCAGGTGATAGATAGTGGACGAAACGCGAGTGAGGGTAGCGATTTGAAGAGCAGAGGGAAAAAAGTGCCAAGGCTCGTGCCGTGGGAAACCTCTGCGACAGTGGGATGGGTAGTAAGAGCAGTAGTGGCTTACTAGCTGCGATAGTTCATGCAAGGTTGGATTTGTTAGTATGGGTATCATGCATCATTACCGTGGCAGGCGATGGAGATGTATCCGAGTTTGCTGCAGCCACTACATTCCTGGAAGAATCAGGATCGTTATACAGTAGTGGGAGATCGGCCATAGATCATCTCACTGTGTTGGGGGTTGTGTTGAGCTTGTCTGCATGTAGTGTACGGTACGGCTTCCCTGCGTGGTGCCAGTTTTTCGGCAAGTGTGTTCCAACTGGATATCCAGTAAGGGTGGCTGATTAACAGGGGCTCACCTGCACCGTTGTTTTTTGATTTTATCCATACTGGATGAGAGGTCGTCGTTGTGAATGTCAATGTTAAAAAATATATCGGCTCAACCACTTGTTTATAGTGTAAAACACTAAGACTGACGCGTTTCGGAAGTCAAGCTTCCATCATCAGAATAATAAAAAGTAAAAGAACCTGTTAAAACACGCTAAAATGGAACATGCACCAGGCACAATAAAACTGATAATAAAATTACACTATAAACAAGTGGTTGAGCCGATATATTTTTTAACATTGACATTCACAATCACGACCTCTCATCCAGTATGGATAAAATCAAAGTTCAGTTGCCAGGCGAAGCATTGAAGTGTATTTATAAGTACAAGAACCTGAAGCGAAAGTGGTTAAAACAACAGCTAATTTTAATTTTAACAAGGCGTGCGTGACATATAAATGTATCCCCAACTACATCAAAGTCAAATTATGTAATTCCAAGTCCACTGTACGTGAAATAGTGATCGAGAAAGCACAGAAAGTTTGGCTGGCAGCGGAAATACAATTCCTCCATAAGAAAAAAGATGTAATTAACGAACAGCTACTTAGGGCCCACTTTGAAGCGGCGAACGCAGTATCCAGTGCGACATGGGACAATGTTAAAGCCGAAATAGACGAGGGGCTACAGAACGAATTCGCGAAAATAAAAAGCAGGCAAGATACTAAATTAGAGATATTACGACAACAGTACAGTAATGATAGAATAGAGAGAACGCAACAAGTAGATAGGTTCCAGTTTTACCTCAGGGTTGTCAAGGAAACTGCTATCGTTTTCAACAATGACGAGCTAAATTTACTTAGTAAGGGGCTAAAATTTCATGTACAACCGCCTTTAAATAAAAAGTGATAAAAGATTTGTTTGTGGCAACAAAAATCGCAGCAGATGTTGCTAAACTAAATACAAATGAAAAAGGGGCATGTGGGGCATAAATTAGCAAAAGCAATTAAAGCTGAACAAAATAAAATTTCGAATAAAGCTTACAGTAATAGTAAAGATTACAAAACTGTTACTTCTGTTAACGAAAAGCTTGATTCAAATAACGCAATCGTTACCAAAGCGGACAAATCAAATTCTATTGTTATTGTTATTGAAGAGCAGAACATTAATAAAACATTGCAGTTCTTTTCGGAAAACGATATTACAGAAATCGGCATGGATTTAACAAAAAAGGTACAAGCCGAATTAAAAAAGGTATTGAAGAGGACTTTCTTCCTCTTCACAGAAAAAGAAAAAATACACTGCTCCGTCATGAATCCGAAAGCTCCACGACTTAGATTCCAGTTTAAGGTACATAAGGAAAATTGTCCTGCTAGAGTAATTGTGAATTCCAGACAGTCCTTTATGCAAAATTACTAAAATGCTCGATAAAATTTTAAATGAATCTTTCGTGTTCGAGGATAAGTTTTCAATCACTAATAATTCAGCTTTGAAATTAAGGACAAGCCTATCGCTGACACGGCCCGCCTAGTATCTCTAGACATTAAAAACCTTTATGCGGATGTGCCGGTAAATGAGGACGTTAAGGTCATCAAAGAAAATCTGCTTAAGTACAAAACACTGTCTCAGCAAGAAGTAGTCGAATTCATTGAACTGTTAGAATTCGTTCTGAAATATAATTATTTTTCTTTTAACAATAAATTTTATATGCAAAAAGATGGACTGGCTATGGGTTCCAGTATATCTGGAACCATAGCAGACATCTTTATAAATCATTTGGAAAAAAAGACTCCTCGTTAACCCGCAACATCCCGTGTATAAAGTTGTATATTACAAACGCTATGTAAATGATACGCTGTTTCTTATTGATGGACAAGAAAAAGAAGTTGCAGAAATAGTAAATAAATTTAACGAGTTACAAGGCAAAACTGAATTCACTGTGGAAGAAGAGAAAAATGGTGAACTGCAATTTCTCGACCTAAGTATTAGGAAACAAAATGGTAGGCATGTTTTTAAAATAAAAACCAACCACAACTGATGTGTTGACACAAAACAATTCCTGCAATCCTAATAGCCAGAAACTTTCTGCTTTTAGATCTTTGATAGATAGAGTCTTTAGAGTCCCTATGAATGAAGAAGACAGAATAACTGAGCTGAACATCGTGAAACAACTAGTCAGAGCTAACGGATATCACCAAAACGTTGTCAATAAATTAATACTACAGAAACATCGCGCGAATGCAAGGAAGAATACCGCAAATAATATTACGAGAGTCACAATACCGTACTTCGGTGATATTTCGCAAAAAGTGGCTAACATTTTCAAACCTTTTAAAGTTGGCACCGCTTTTCAGACCAATAATACGCTACGGTTTAAACTAAGGAATAATTTGCAGCAGGGAAGCGATAAATATGAGAGAGCTGGGGTCTATAAAATTCAACGTAACACGTGCAAGGCAAGCTATGTAGGCCAAACTGGTAGGTCCTTTTAAGTACGTTACAGAGAACATAGCGATGCTTTCCGACTTAATAATTTCGAAAAGTCAGTTGTAGCCACGCATATTTGGGAAACGGGACACCCCATGTTGGGAATAGATCAGGATCTCGTTATTTTACATAGACAGGACAAAGGCAAACAGCTGGATCTTCTAGAACAGTTGGAAATTACGATACATAGCGTGGATAATCAGAACACACTGAATGAACAGCTAACTGGTGATACAAATAACGTTTTCAAACATTTCACTCGTTTCTTTTATTAACTACATTTTTAGCAATTGGTAGGATACCATCATTTCATGAGGTCCTTGGAACATGTACACGTTATCTGTTTGTATAGACATCTCTGTGACTTCCTTGTTTACTTGCGCGTGAGCTCACTCGCGTTTCAGTGTCGTGTTTGGCTACGTGATGTGTAGTATCAACGAAGACGCACGGGCGGTTTACGACGATAGAGGAGAGAGACATGTGGTTAGATGTTGAACACCATAGGCGACACCATTTTAGAGTTTTTTTTATATTTTGACGACTATGTGGAGATGCACCTTGGAAGACACGGCTGCAACAAGGGAAGTAGCCACGATGTTTTAATTTTATTATCAATTTTATTGTGCCTGGTGCATGTTCCATTTTAGCGAGTTTTAACAGGTTCTTTTACTTTTTATTATTCTGATGATGGAAGCTTGACTTCCGAAACGCGTCAATCTTAGTGTTTTACACTATAAACAAATGGTTGAGCCGATATATTTTTTAACACCATACCGTTGTGTTTGCGTGTACTTGGCCATAGATGTTATGTCCTTGGAAGTATGTATTTTGGTCTTTTATGTTTCCATCTATGGTTGTGGTCGTAGTTCCCCAGATTCAGAATAAACGGGTTCTGCGAATGTCTGGAGTTTCTGTATAGTCTTGTGGTGAGTTTGTGGATTACCTCCGTGAGAGTCTCAAGTCGGTATTCCCGGTGAAGGTCCGCGATGCGTGTGTATCGTGGAGCATCGCTTATGATTTTGAGTACTTTGTTTTGTATGAGCTGCAGACGGCGCAGGCGTGTGGGCGCAGCGTATCCCCAGACAGGGGCTGCGTACGTCATGAGGGGTCGAATAAGTGTCATGTACATGGACCTCGCCACCCTTCTGTTCAGTGTGCTACGCCTGTTGAGCTGTTTGAGCCTTGCGCTTGGTCGGTTGGTCACGTGTTGTATGTGGTCCCCGCAGAGTCATTTCCGGTGCAGCCAGACACCGAGGTATTTGACTTCCTCGCGGAAACGTATTGGGCGTGCATGCAGAGTTATCGGTCTGCAGTATCGGTGTTTGCGCAGTTGCTTCGGTCTTCCAGTGAACAGAACGGCTTCGCACTTGTCGACGTTTACTCTAACACGCCATTTCTCCGACCAAGATTCAGCCACTCTGAGTGCAGTCTGTAAGAGTGACGTAATGTTTGATGGTTTCCAATCTTGCGCGAGGATGGCTGTGTCATCCGCGTAGATTGCCATCGTTGTGTTGTGCGTGGTTGGGAGATCGTTTATGTAGATGTTAAACAGTAGGGGCCCTTGCATGCTTCCCTGGGGTACTCCCGCGTGTATACCGTGTCGTGTTGATTGTTTTCCCTGCACGTCAGTGTTGAAACTCCTGTCTGTGAGGTATGAGTGTATTAGACGCACGAGCCCGTCAGGGAATCCCTCGTCGCTGAGTTTGCGAATGACGCCGTTGTGCTATAGACGGTCGAAAGCCTTTTCGATGTCCAGAAACACTGCGTGTCGGGACACCATCGATCTGGAAATCTGTCTCGATACAAACGTACCGCGCCACGGCTATTGCCCCGTGCTAATCCATACATAAAATGGGCATCTGCCAACTCCGCATTTGTAAACGTTGCACTGACTGCAAAACCACGTTCGTGATGAACACTAACCTGCTGATGCTACGTACTGATGTGCTTGATGCTAGTACTGTAGAGCAATGAGTCGCATGTCAACACAAGCACCGAAGTCAACATTACCTTCCTTCAATTGGGCCAACTGGCGGTGAATCGGGAAAGTACAGTACATACTTACGAAACTAAAATGAACTCTAACATGGAAATTAAGCGTTTCCGGACACATGTCCACATAACATCTTTTCTTTATTTGTGTGTGAGGAATGTTTCTTGAAAGTTTGGCCGTACCTTTTTGTAACATTTTGTTTAGGCGTTGCCGACCACAGCGCCGTATTCTGCCTGTTTACATATCTCTGTATTAAAATACACATGCCTGTACCAGTTTCTTTGGCGCTTCAGTGTGTAGTAGCTAAATCCCTTGCGCCCCCTTTGCCCTTATAACGTCCCCTGCCGCCACCTCGACGAGTGAAAATGCTGCCCAGAGGACGACGGAGCTGCCGGGTTGAGATGCGGTGCGTAGCCTCGCTACAGTATGTGAGGCAGGCGTGGAGCATTGGCTCGCTTAATGTCTAAAGTGAGAGAAATGGCGGCCGGCGCAGCGCACGTTGTCCGGGCCACGGGGGTCAGCTCGCGCATAGCGGCGCCTTCATTGCCCGGGGCACCGAGGCAACGAGACTGTTTGGCCGCTCGCAATGAAACTCGGCCCCCCAGCGCTACACCTACTGATTGACCCGCGCTGGACGCAGCGTCATCGCCAGGCGGGCAGTGCGAGGACGGCGAGAATGTCTTCATCCCAGGGCAGTAGTTCGAGGTGTATCGCATCCACTGTGGCGGTACGTGCAGAGAAGCAGGCCTGCCTCGAATAACTGACCAACCTAGGAAAGCTACAACACCCCTGCAAGATATGTGGTTCAAGTCTGGAAGTCGCGGCAGGCATATATATATATATATATATATATATATATATATATATATATATATATATATATACTCCTGGAAATGGAAAAAAGAACACATTGACACCGGTGTGTCAGACCCACCATACTTGCTCCGGACACTGCGAGAGGGCTGTACAAGCAATGATCACACGCACGGCACAGCGGACACACCAGGAACCGCGGTGTTGGCCGTCGAATGGCGCTAGCTGCGCAGCATTTGTGCACCGCCGCCGTCAGTGTCAGCCAGTTTGCCGTGGCATACGGAGCTCCATCGCAGTCTTTAACACTCGTAGCATGCCGCGACAGCGTGGACGTGAACCGTATGTGCAGTTGACGGACTTTGAGCGAGGGCGTATAGTGGGCATGCGGGAGGCTGGGTGGACGTACCGCCGAATTGCTCAACACGTGGGGCGTGAGGTCTCCACAGTACATCGATGTTGTCGCCAGTGGTCGGCGGAAGGTGCACGTGCCCGTCGACCTGGGACCGGACTGCAGCGACGCACGGATGCACGCCAAGACCGTAGGATCCTACGCAGTGCCGTAGGGGACCGCACCGCCACTTCCCAGCAAATTAGGGACACTGTTGCTCCTGGGGTATCGGCGAGGACTATTCGCAACCGTCTCCATGAAGCTGGGCTACGGTCCCGCACACCGTTAGGCCGTCTTCCGCTCACGCCCCAACATCGTGCAGCCCGCCTCCAGTGGTGTCGCGACAGGCGTGAATGGAGGGACGAATGGAGACGTGTCGTCTTCAGCGATGAGAGTCGCTTCTGCCTTGGTGCCAGTGATGGTCGTATGCGTGTTTGGCGCCGTGCAGGTGAGCGCCACAATCAGGACTGCATACGACCGAGGCACACAGGGCCAACACCCGGCATCATGGTGTGGGGAGCGATCTCCTACACTGGCCGTACACCACTGGTGATCGTCGAGGGGACACTGAATAGAGCACGGTACATCCAAACCGTTATCGAACCCATCGTTCTACCATTCCTAGACCGGCAAGGTAACTTTCTGTTCCAACAGGACAATGCACGTCCGCATGTATCCCGTGCCACCCAACGTGCTCTAGAAGGTGTAAGTCAACTACCCTGGCCAGCAAGATCTCCGGATCTGTCCCCCATTGAGCATGTTTGGGACTGGATGAAGCGTCGTCTCACGCGGTCTGCACGTCCAGCACGAACGCTGGTCCAACTGAGGCGCCAGGTGGAAATGGCATGGCAAGACGTTCCACAGGACTACATCCAGCATCTCTACGATCGTCTCCATGGGAGAATAGCAGCCTGCATTGCTGCGAAAGGTGGATATACACTGTACTAGTGCCGACATTGTGCATGCTCTGTTGCCTGTGTCTATGTGCCTGTGGTTCTGACAGTGTGATCATGTGATGTATCTGACCCCAGGAATGTGTCAATAAAGTTTCCCCTTCCTGGGACAATGAATTCACGGTGTTCTGATTTCAATTTCCAGGAGTGTATATATATATATATAGGGTGAGTCACCTAACATTACCGCTGGATATATTTCGTAAACCACATCAAATACTGACGAATCGATTCCACAGACCGAACGTGAGGAGAGGGGCTAGTGTAATTGGTTAATACAAACCATAAAGAAATGCACGGAAGTATGTTTTTTTAACACAAACCTACGTTTCTTTAAATGGAACCCCGTTAGTTTTGTTAGCCCATCTGAACATATAAACAAATACGTAATCAGTGCCGTTTGTTGAATTGTAAAATGTTAATTACATCCGGAGATATTGTAACCTAAAGTTGACGCTTGAAACCTCCGACGTTCAGTTGCGTGTTGTAACAAACACTTCATTGCAGGGGCTCAAACAGCTGCAACATACATCGCGTTTCTACAGAATGATCTGCCAACGTTGCTCGAAAATGTCCCACTGGAAACGCGTCGACGTATGTGGTATCAGCATGGTGGTGCACCTGCACATTCCGCAATTAACACTAGGCTGACCCTTGACAGGATGTTCGACGGGCGTTTCATAGTATGTGGAGGACGCTTAAATTGGCCAGCCCGTTCTCCTGATCTTACACCTCTGGACTTCTTTCTGTGGGGTACGTTAAAGGAGAATGTGTACCGTGATGTGCCTACAACCCCAGAGGATATGAAACAACGTACTGTGGCAGCCTGCGGCGACATTACACCAGATGTACTGCGGCGTGTACGACATTCATTACGCCAGAGATTGCAATTGTGTGCAGCAAATGATGGCCACCACATTGAACATCTATTGGCCTGACATGTCGGGACACACTCTATTCCACTCCGTAATTGAAAACGGAAACCACGTGTGTACGTGTACCTCACCCCTCATGGTAATGTACATGTGCGTCAGTGAAAAACACCAATAAAAAGGTGTTAGCATGTGGACGTAATGTGCTGTTCCAGTCTCTTCTGTACCTAAGGTCCATCACCGTTCCCTTTGGATCCCTACGTAATTCGGTGCTCTCCGATACACACGATCGAACAGCGGAGGAGTGGTACTCAAGCGTCAACGTTAGGTTACAATATCTCCGGATGTAATTAACATTTTACAATGCAACAAACGGCACTGATTACGTATTTGTTTATATGTTCATATGTGCTAACAAAACTAACGGGGTTCCATTTAAAAAACGTAGATTTGTGTTAAAAAACATACTTCCGTGCATTTTTGTATGGTTTGTATTAAACAATTACACTAGCCCCTCTCCTCACGTTCGGTCTGTGGAATCGATTCGTCAGTATTTGATGTGGTTTACGAAATCTATCCAGCGGTCACGTTAGGTGACTCACCCTGTATATATATATATATATATATATATATATATATATATATATATATATATATATAGGTCCATTGATAGTGACCGGGCCAAATATCTCACGAAATAAGCGTCAAACGAAACAAAACTACAAAGAAAGAAACTCGTCTAGCTTTAAGGGGGATACCAGATGGCGTTATGGTCGGCCCGCTAATGGCGTTGCCACAGGTCAACAGGACATCAACTGCGTTTCTTAAATAGGAACCACCATTTTCTATTACATCTATCTACATCTACATCCATACTCCGCAAGCCACCCGACGGTGTGTGGCGGAGGGTACTTTGAGTACCTCTATCGGTCCTCCCTTCTATTCCAGTCTCGTATTGCTCGTGGAAAGAAGGATTGTCGGTATGCCTCTGTGTGGGCTCTAATCTCTCTGATTTTATCCTCATGGTCTCTTAGCGAGATATACGTAGGAGGGAGCAATATACTGCTTGACTCTTCGGTGAAGATATGTTCTCGAAACTTAAACAAAAGCCCGTACCGAGCTACTGAGCGTCTCTCCTGCAGAGTCTTCCACTGGAGTTTATCTATCATCTCCGTAACGCTTTCGAGATTACTGAATGATCCTGTAACGAAGCGCGCTGCTCTCCGTTGGGTTGGATCTCCTCTATCTCTTCTATCAACCGTATCTGGTACGGATACCACACTGGTAAGCAATATTCAAGCAGTGGGCGAACAAGCGTACTGTAACCTACTTCCTTTGTTTTCGGACTGAATTTCCTTATGATTCTTCCAATGAATGTCAGTGTGGCATCTGCTTTACCGACGATCAACTTTATATGATCATTTTAAATCACTTCTAATGCGTACTCCCAGATAATTTATGGAATTAACTGCTTCCAGTTGCTGACCTGCTATATTGTCGCTAAATGATAAGGGATTTTTCTTTCTATGTACTCGCAGCACATTACACTTGTCTACATTGAGATTCAGTTGCCATTCCCTGCACCATGCGTCAATTCGCTGCACATCCTCCTGCATTTCAGTACACTTTTCCATTGTTAAAACCTCTCGATATACCACAGCATCATCCACAAAAAGCCTCAGTGAACTTCCGATGTCATCCACAAGCTCATTTACGTATACTGTGAATAGCAATGGTCCTACGACACTCCCCTGCGGCATACCTGAAATCACTCTTATTTCGGAAGACTTCTCTCCATTGAGAATGACATGCTGCGTTCTATTATCTAGGAACTCTTCAATCCAATCACACAATTGGTCTGATAGTCCATATGCTGTTACTTTGTTCATTAAACAACTGTGGGGAACTGTATCGAACGCCTTGCGGAAGTCAAGAAACACGGCATCTACCTGGAAACCCGTGTCTATGGCCCTCTGAGTCTCGTGGACGAATAGCGCGTGCTGGGTTTCACACGATCGTCTTTTTCGAAACCCATGCTGATTCCTACAGAGTAGATTTCTAGTCTCCAGAAAAGTCATTATACTCGAACATAATACGTGTTCCAAAATTCTACAACTGATGGACGTTAAAGATATAGGTCTATAGTTCTGCACATCCTTTCGACGTCCCTTCTTGAAAACGGGGATGACCTGTGCCCTTTTCCAATCCTTTGGAACACTACGCTCTTCTAGAGACCTACGGTACACCGCTGCATATTCGTGTAGTACGTAAAGAAATAGTTTTAGTTGGACCACTTTTTTCGCTTTGCGATAGATGGCGCTGTAATAGTCACAAACGAATAAGTACGTTGTATCACGTAAGATTCCGCCAATGCGGACAGTATTTGCTTCGAGATACATTACCCGTGTTAAAATGGACCGTTTACCAATTACGGAAAAGGTCAGTATCGTGTTGATGTATGGCTATTGTGATCAAAATACCCAACGGGCGTGTGCTATGTATGCTGCTCGGTATCCTGGACGACACCATCCAAATGTCCGGACCGTTCGCCGGATAGTTACGTTATTTACGGAAGCAGAAAGCGTTCAGCCACATGTGAAACGTCAACCGCGACCTGCAACAATTGATGATGCCCAAGTAGGTGTTTTAGCTGCTGTCGTGCCTAATCCGCACAACAGTAGCAGACAAATTGCGCGAGTATTGGGAATCTCTAAAACGTCGGTGTTGAGAACGCTACATCAACATCGATTGTACCCGTACCATATTTCTATGCACCAGGAATTGCATGGCGACGACTTTGAACGTCGTGTACAGTTCTGCCACTAGGCACAAGACAAATTACGGGCCGATGACAGATTTTTTTGCACGCGTTCTAGTTAGCGACGAAGCGTCTTTCACCAACAGCGGTGACGTAAACCGGCATAATATGCGCTACTGGGCAACGGAAAATCCACGACGGCTGCGACAAGTGGAACATCAGCGACCTTGGCGGGTTAATGTATCGTACGGCATTATGGGAGGAAGGATAATTGGCCCCCCTTTTTATCGATGGCAATCTAAATGGTGCAATGCTGATTTCCTACCTAATGTTCAACCGATGTTACTACAAGATATTTCACTGCATGACAGAAGATGATGATGATGATGTTTGGTTTGTGGGGCGCTCAACTGCGTGGTTATCAGCGCCCGTACAATTATCCAATCTTTGCTCAGTCCAATTTCGCCACTTTCCTGGATGATGATGAAATGATGAGGACAACACAAACACCCAGTCATCTCGAGGCAGGTGAAAATCCCTGACCCCGCCGGCATGACAGAATGGCGATGTACTTCCAAGATGATGAATGTCCGGCACATAGCTCGCGTGCGGTTGAAGCGGTATTGAATAGCATATTTCATGACACGTGGATTGGTCGTCGAAGCACCATACCGTGGCCCGCACGTTCACCGGATCTGACGTCCCGGGATTTCTTTCTGTGGGCAAAGTTGAAGGATATTTGCTACCGTGATCCAGCGACAACGCCTGACAACATGCGTCAGCGCATTGTCAATGCATGTTCGGACATTACGGAAGGCGAACTACTCGCTGTTCAGATGAATGTCGTTACACGTATTGCCAAATGCATTGAGTTTGACGGACATAATTTTGAGCATTTATTGCATTAATGTGGTATTTACAGGTAAGCACGCTGTAACAGCATGCATTCTCAGAAATGATAAGTTCACAAAGGTACATGTATCACATTGGAACAACCGAAATAAAATGGCCAAACGTAACTACGTTCTGTATTTTAATTTAAAAAACCTACCTGTTACCAACTGTTCGTCTAAAATTGTGAGCCATATGTTTGTGACTATTACAGCGCCACCTATCACAACGCGAAAAAAGTGGTCCAGCTAAACATTCATATTTTTCTACGTACTACACGAATATGTTATAAAAATGGGAGTTCCTATTTAAAAAAACGCCGTTGATAGCCGTTTGACCTATGGCAGCGCTATCTAGAGGGCCAACCATAGCGCCATCTGATCTGGTTTCCCCCTTCAAGCTGGACAAGTTTCGTTCTTTGTAGTGTTTTCGTTTGACGCTTATTTCGTGAGATATTTGGCCCGGTCACGATCAATGGAGCACCATATATATATAAAGGTATAGTAGTATAACTGTGGCTCTTCTGGGGCACCTAGTCACAAAGTTTTACCTATCACATTGCAAAAACCAGATGCAGGGCCAGTGCCTTTGAACTCGCTTTGTCATGTTTTTGTACGATTTTCTTATCAGTCGGGACACTACTTGTCACGTGTTTCCTAAGCACTAATATTGTAAACGCTGTTGTCATTTAATTACTTTTATGAGGCAGAGCAGGTGAATTTACGCCGGAGTATTCTTTGGAACAAATTTTTCCTTGGCAGACAGATCCCTATTCAGTCGAGTTTGCGCCGACTTTCGTTCCACAGACAACATTCGAGCACTCAGTGCAAAATGCGCTACTTGACTTTCAGCAGTTGGTAAAACTTAACACATTTCTTACAGCAATTAACTTTGAAACTAGCATCAGTTACTGTGATTAATACAGACGCAAAGACAAGAAAAAGCAGACGGACCACGAAGGAATTCTCCAAATGGTACGGAAATCAGTAGATGTGGCGCACAGGTCCAGACGAACAAATGACTACAATTTCAGAACAAATGGATGATTTATTCAAGAGACAGAGCTTGACAAATCGAGGAAGCCAATATCGCGTTATTACACCTCTGGCCCTTGTGTAAGCAGTTATTCGGTTTGGCATTGACTCATCGAGTTGTTATTTGTCCAAGCCAGCCGTGGTGGCCGAGCGGTTCTAGGCGCTTCAGTCCGGGACCACGCGGCTGCTCCGTTCTCAGGTTCGAATTCTGCCTCGGGCATGGATGTGTGTGATGTTCTTAGGTTAGTTAGGTTTGAGTAGTTCTAAGTTTAGGGAACTGATGACCTCAGATGTTAAGTGCCATAGTGCTCAGAGCCATTTGAACCATTTGAACACGATGCGAATACATCAACAAAATATCCCAATCGCATTTTGCATGTATTCGCTTTGTGTAATCATTTGTACGTTTTCGTGGGCGAGGAGCAGTTTATGTAATCTGAAGGCACATCATTGAAATTTGAAAATAAAAACTTCCGCAACCAAGACGGTACTGTTACACCCCTTACAAATATGTTGAGAATACTATATTTTCCTCTGAAATTTTAATTCTTTGACAGAAAGTTATGGCATCACTCAGTTCATTTATTCTAGTCCTCGATGACCTTGACTCCTCTTCACTTCAATGGCTCGAATTATTCATTTTCATGGAACTACAAAGGATGGATCTTTTACTTGTGACTCAAAACTGGTGGAATAGACTTATGTCGTGATAACAAACTACCAAACTTCTCAATTCCGCTACTGATAATTTCTGTGATACAACGTCCCGCACACAGCTGATGTTTGTAATTCATTGAAATTTCATTCTTCACGGCTGTCACGATCCATGGCCGAAAGAACAGACATCATACACATACTTTTAATATTTTAGTTTCACAATTCTGCTTCATGATTCAGTGCACCGACAATTTTAATCGTTTATTAGGAAATACTAAATAGAATGTAATATAACCAAGCAATGTAACGGTATCACAATATACAAGGGAATGGATGTTCCAACAATCGTCTGCCACAATACGTACACGGCGACGCACAGTGATGTTACAAGTTATTCACATCTCGTAACTAAACTGTATCCAACGGTTTCTTCTCCGTCGGTCGCGAACTCTAACGCTTGTGCAATAAATGATAATAAGTTTAAATGCTGAGCGTAATAAGAATCGTAAAGTGTTAAGAGTCCAGATAATTTTTCTTTATTTCACTAATCGGCAAATTAGTAAAACGATTTCTAAAGCCACTCTATCGTTAATATTCATAACGAAATATCCGGTCACAACAATACTTCACACGATCAACATGAGATCTAACAAATACATTTTCCAAGGGAAATTAACAACTAATTCCGTCTTTACAGGGAGTTACACTTCACACGGAAGTTCGCGTGTAGACAACTCGAGAATCGATCAGTGACTGTCTTGCATTACGTACGTCATCCGAGGAAAATTTTGAACAAACTGTTCCGTCTTTACAGGAGATCAGACTTTATTCACGGATTCACGTATTACCTCCTCGTAAGCCGATTGTAAACTAGTAGTGAGCTATGTTAGCTGTTTGGTACCTGCCGTTACAGAGTGCGCTTGTATTGGTTGATCCTTTTCGTCAATAAGCGCTGACAGTGGCTCTTGCCCGGCCATTCTCACGCTATGTGACCATGTGCCTCTTTTGATGTGAGTGACTTGCAATCCTACATACTCGCTAGTCTCCACGACCAAACGCTTCCTACACCGTGCATTAAAACATAGCAGCAAAAATGTAATAAATGTGGGCATAATCGTCACAGCAACAGAAAGGGAGATAGATACGAATGATTTTTTGGGATTTGCAAAGCCACATGACCGATATCACGAAGTGATGAATGGCAGGTGCCCGTTATCTGGACACTGTTACAGACCGTCCGCATCGCTTTCTGGTATTAGGCCGCCCGTAAGTGAGATGCGGTGTTTCAACAGGATACGCGGTATGTGACTGCTCGTGTGTTGCAAGCAGACGTCTTAATGAACGCTCCAGTCAGTTTACTTCCGTGGCTTGGTCCTTCCCTATCACCCAGTCTGAACACAACCGAAGATTTGTGGGATGCTTTCATATTTCAGCGCCCAGATACGCTCAATGATTCCAGCATGAGTTATATAATAACAGCCGCCGGTAGCATTGTAAGATACGTGGAGCACTCAATGTATTTCTTGAATTCATTAATGTCAGATGTTCGTTATCTGGTGGATTAACCTCACATTTCTTCATTGTGCCCACGAACGGTCTTTGGCTAGTAGGGGGCTCATTGGCTGGAGTTAGGAGCAAAAAGCTGTGATAAGTAAAACCGACAGTGCGACTGTAGCTTACCTCCTTCAGACCATGACGCCAAAGAAGTAGCCCTTACAAGGCTAAAATTGGCTCATTGTCCCTTGACACATGGCTTTCTCTTCCAACGGTTCAAATGGTTCAAATAGCTCTGAGCGCTATGGGACTTAACATCTGAGGTCATCAGTCCCCTAGAACTTCGAACTACTTAAACCTAACTAACCTAAGGACATCACACACATCCATGCCTGAGGCAGGATTCGAACCTGCGACCGTAACGGTCGCGCCGTTCCAGACTGAAGCGCCTAGAACCACTCGGCTCTTCCAACGGGAGGACCCACCAATGTGACAAAGATTCACATCACAGTTGTCAATACAGCATCTACATGGAGATTCAAAAAGAACTTTACAACTTTGGCATGATATAGAAATATATTGAGATAGTTTACAGAAGCAGTAGAAGTGTCATTTTGTAGCAACCAAACTCAAGTTTCACACAAAAGTGTCAAGTGTCCTTTTGGTCAGATGTGACTACAATCTGTGACGCAGCAAACATCCCACTGGTAACCAATTTCTTTCCACACTCGTTGCAGCAAATCGGGCGTAACTTATGCAACAGCAGCGTATATTACATTTTTCAGGTCGGCTACATTGGTAGTGGAGAAACACACACATGGTCTTGAATGAAACCCCAGAGAAAGAAATCCAATGGTGCCAAGTCTGGGGAGCAAGCTGGCTATGCGATTGGACCTTCACGGCTAATCCACTGACTTGGGAAGCTATTACGGAGATAACCTCGAACTTCTATGAGGAAATGAGATGGTAGCAAATCATCCCATCTAGGTCATATCCATTGATCTGTGGAATTAAAAGTTTTTAAGCATACCCAGCTACACAATACGCGATCAACCCGGTGATTTATCGTCTCGTAGGAAACAACCCATATCATAAAGTTAATGTGGCAAGAGTAAATTGTTGACCTGTTTGGAGGTTCTTTAGCGTATTCGGTGCAAAATTTACGCCGAACAGTTGTTTCAGAGTTCGTTTCATGAAATCAAAACACACAGCGAGCACGCTCGGCACCAGTGACAGGTAGCCATTTTTAACTATACAGTACGCTAGCACTCCTTGTGGCAGAATGGAGAACTGATACACTACGTCAATCAAACTTGAGGCTGTTTGCTACAAACTGACACATCTATCGATTCTGTCAGCTATCACAATAAATTTCTATATCACTGTAAAGTTGTAATATCGTTTTTGACTCAACGTATATTAATTGAATCTGTCGTATTTGACGACTGAGGGCAAATCTGTGTCTCCAGTAGCACCTGCCCCCTATCTTAAATGACAACGAGGGAATGCGGTTCGTGTTTTGAGGCTGTGTCTGTTGCCCGTGTGTCGTTCCCAAAATATTGGGTCTGAGATTTTAGTGTGTTACTGAGTGTCTGGATGTCTGATGATGTTTGGTTTGTGGGGCGGTCAGCTGCGTGGTCATCAGCGCCCAGACAGTCTTGATTTTTTCACAGTCCAATTTTTTTTACACGGTTCATTCTAGCCACTGTCACGAATGATGATGACGAAATGATGAGGACAACACAAACACCCAATCCTCCGGCAGAGAAAAATTCCCAACTCGGCCGGAAATCGAACTCATGACCCTGTGAACCAGAGGCAGCAACGTACTGAGTGTCCTGGCCACCAACCACTTTTAAAGTCGTCACCCACAGTTTATGTGCATTAATCTGCTGTGTATCGATATGTGTTTCATGAATTGTCATATTGGCACGTGATGCACCTTTCCACACTGCTCTATAATCACCTCTGCAGCCTGCGTCTCCTTCATCCTGATAACTGCACTAGAGCCTTGCTCTCGCCCTTCAATTTTTACCCTCCACACTTCCCTTCATTACCAAACTGACGATTCCTTGATATCCAAGGGTGTGTCCTATCAACCAATCCCATATTTTAGTCAGGCTGTACCATAAATTTCTCTTTTTCCCAATTCAATTCAGTACCCACTTATTAGTTATTTATTTATTTATTTATCGTATGGCAACAACAGCAAACATGGACAAGTACATAAAGTTTAATTTTACATGTATATCTAGTTAAGTATTTACCTATACTTTAGTTTTATTTTTTGGTACAAATTGTATACACATTTTTAAGTTGTGAAAATTACTAACTTAATATTACTGACTACTTTGACCGATATAATTGCCAGTTAAAAAAAAGGGCAGATACATTTAACCATAGTTCAATATCTAATGATTGAAGCCAACTAACAGCAGAGGGAGTAGCATTAATAAAGTCACTATATGGTCCAGGATTCTTTCTCTCAGGACAGTCTCTAACAATATGTTGAACAGGCTGGAGATTCTCGGAGTCCCCACTTGTGCATCATAGCGTTGCACCTGGCGTGGCCAGTTGTTGTTCTGTTCAGCCTTGTCCGCTCCCTTCTCTGATGAAATCCTGGTGGGCTGGCAGTTGGGTCTTGGATACCTCGATGTGCTATTGTTGCAGCATTCCACCTCTTGTGCACTCTTCTTTAATGTCGAAGTTCTTATCGTTCCTTCCACCGGGGTGGTGTAGTTTCCTCCATTCTCGATCTATTGCTTCTTGGTGTCTTCATTCAGGTGGTGGGATATTGCTGATGGTGTGCAGCCAGAGGATCGGGGTGGATTTCAATGTGCCCGTAATAATCCTCATTGACTCGTTCAGGTGTATGTCCAGCTTCCTCGTGTGGGCACTGTGTTGCCACACTGGAGCACATTATTCGGCAACTGGGTACACCAGCATAATTATGGTAGTACGTAGAGTCGATGTGTCAGCACCTCATATTGTACCAGAAAGTTTCTTTATGATCTTGCTTCGGGTCATTAGTTTTTGGCTTGTTTTTTCCAAGTGTTTTTTATACGCCAGAGACTGATCTAGTGTGACACCAAGGTATTTAGGCTGGACATTATGTCTAACCTTTTGTTGGCAGAAGCTGACATTCAATTGCTGGTTTGCAATTCTGTTGTTTAGATTGAATGCACAGACTTCTGTCTTTGCTGTATTTGGATGGAGTCTCCATGCTTTGTAGTATGTGTTGAGAATATCTAAGTCTCTAAATAATATAGCTTCTCCTCCCTCAAGTGTGCTGATTTGTACGGTTATGGCAAGGTCTTCGGCATAGCAAAACTTTGCACTAGCAGTGTTTGGCATGTAACTGATGTACAGATTGAAAAGTAGGGTGCTAGGACGGACCCTTGGGGGAGCCCATTTTTCAAGGTAAATGACTTGCTCTGTTTTTGTCCAATGCTAACCTTGAAGTAGCGGTTGGTTAACATATTTCCCACAAGTGTCATCCGTTTCTTACTTGAGACATGCTTTTTTAACTTTAGCAGGAGTCCATCTAGCCACACAGTGTCATATGCTGCTGACAGATCAACAAAGGCCACTGAAACTAAAGACTTAGTTTCTTTTGGAATCCAGCCTCAATGTAGGATGTCAAGGCTAGGACCTGCTCACAGCAGCTCTGCTTGCTTCTGAACACAGCCTGATATGTTGGGGTTATATTGTTTATTATTCCTTTTATTCTGTTATGGATGAGTCGTTCCAGTAGTTTGAAGCACAAGCTCAGCAGTGCAATTGGCCGGTAACTTGAGGGGTCATGTACTGACTTTCCAGATTTGAGGATTGCTAATGTGTGTGCGATCTTGAACTGTTGAGGCACCCTTCCGGTCTTGAGTATATCATTGGAGAACTTCTTCAGCGAAGTTCTTCCGTGTTCCCCTATGTGTTTTATAAATTCAGGAAATATGCCATCCAGTCCTGCGGCTTTTCTCATTTTCAATGTTTTCGTGGCCTCATTTATATTTATTAGTTACTGAAATTGCCCATCTAATCTTCAGCATTTTCCTGTAGCACAATATTTCTAGTTTGAACTGCGTATCGTCCTCGTTTTAGTCCTGTACAAGTTAACAACACAGATATCTTGAGAAAAGACAACACGATTAGCCAGTCTATATACGAGAGTTGTCCAGAAAGTAAGTTCCGATCGGTCGCGAAATGGAAACCACTGGTAAAATCCGATAAAGCTTTGCACAGATGTGTGGGCAGTGTCTCTAGCATGACCGTCGATCATGTCGCGTCGCTCTTTTCAGTTTTGAGTGAACAGTGAGTACGTAAAGATGCGTAGAGAATAGTGTCTCCCGCCAAGTATAAGGGCCTGGTTAGAGATTTCGCCTGTGTCATGCAGCCCGCATAACACAACTGTCGAGCAGTTCCTTCTTCGAGCCAATTCTCGGCCGCACACTTCAGGGGCAATGAAGACGCTCCTGCAACGTTTCCGATGAGAATTGTTTGGTCACCCACAGTACAGTCCGTAATTGGCTCCCCCTGAGTCTCGTCTCTGCTCACAAGAACCTCTGGCTATGAAGACAAAATTTTTCCACAGACAACGAGCTGCAGACCAGTGCAGATAACTGGGCGAAAGCAGAGGCGGCTGCTTTCTATGACGAGGATATTGGAAAGTTGACACAACACTATGACAACACTAGAAGTTGGAGCGGCGACTATGTGGAGAAGTAGGTGGAAGTGTACCTAACTGTTGCAACTGAAACGTTTCTGGTTTTCACTGTGGTTTCCATTTCGCGACCGATCGGAACTTACTTTCTGGACAGCTCCCGTATTAAATGTTAGCAAATTCCTATTTTTCAGAAATGCTTTCCTTCTTATTGCCAGTCTGCATTTTATATGGTGTGTACTTCAGCCATCATCAGTTAGTTTACTGCCTAAAGAGCAGAAATCATCTACTACTTTTAGTATCTCGTTTCCTAGTTTAATTCCCTCAGAATGCATTTAATTCGATCATGTTAAATAACCCTTGTTTTGTTGATGTTCATCTGATAATCATTTCAAGTCACTATCCATTTTGCTCAACTGCTCTTGTATGTCCTTTGAAGTTCCAGACAGAATTACAATGCCGTTGGTAAACCTCAAAGATTTTATCTCTCCTCGCTGAACTTTGCTTACCCAAAATTCTCCTTGACTCTCTTCACAGATTGTTCAATGTACAGACTGGTTATCTTCGGAATAGGCTACAAGCCTCTCTCTTTCAGAACCACTTCTTCCCTTTCATTTCCTTCTCACTCTTACAACTGCAGTCTGGTTTCTACACAAATTGTAGATACCTTTCTCTAATTTACTCGTGCTACCTATAAAATTTCAAAGCATGAAGTCCAGCAAACATTGTCAAAAATATTCTTGAACTCTACAAATGCTACAAACGAAGTCTTGCCTTTATTCAGTCTACCTTATCTATCTTCTAGGTTAAATGATAGGGTGAGTACTATGTCCCTGATGTACATGCTGTTTTTTAAATTTTTGTTTAGTCTTCGTTGAAACAGCTAGTTTTTAAAATGTATTATTGTTTTAATTGATTTTGAACAAACGTGTCTCTCTTTATAACTGATGACTTCGCAGTTTAGTGCCCTAATAAGTAAACACTAGCACATTTTTATGTGTCAACACACTTCTGACTGGTTCGATGCCACTCGCCACAAATTTCTCTCCAAAGTAATACTCCACCCAAACTCTTCAATTATTTGTTGCATGTATTTCAGTCTCTCTCTTCTCATACAATTTTTCCTACCCAGCTCCCTCTATTACGGTGGAAGTTATTCGCTGATGTCTTAACAGATGTCCTCTCATCCTACCCCTTCTACTTCTTAGAGTTTTCCGTGTGTTCCTTCCTTCGCCCATTTACCTCATCCCTTATCCTATCGGTCCAAATAATTTTCAACGTCGTTCTATAGCACAACAACGCAGGGGCTTGCATCATCTTATTTTTCGCTTTTCCCACAGTTCATGAATCGCTACCTTATTAGTTTCTTCCTCAAATTCAGTCCTGAGTTTGATACCAGTAGACCTCTTGGCTAGGAACGCCCAGTTTGCATGTGGTACTCTGCTTTTTATATCCTGTCGTTTTTGTCTGTCATGAATTATTTTGCTTCCAAGATATGAGAATTACTTAACTTCCCCTACTTCGTGGTCCCCAGTTTTGATATTAAGCTGATCACTGATCTCATTTCTCATTTCTTTTAGTCCTGAAAATTTACCTCTTTCTTCGCTTTACTCTCAGCCAAAATTCTGTACTCATTACGCTGTCCATTCCAAAATATGTCCTGTAATTCATCTTTACTTTCACTGAGGACATCAATGTCACCAGTGAATCTTGTCACTGAAATCCTTCGCCTCTGAATTTTAATCCGATTCTTGAAGGTTTCTTTTATTTCCGTCATTGCTTCTTCGATGTGTAGATTGAAGAGTTGGGGCCGAAAGATTACATCCGTTACTTATAGCCTGTCTCATGCAAACACTCCGTCCCTTGTGTTCCATTCTTGTTGTACTCTCTTGGTTCGTGTACATATTGCATATTATCCGTTTTTCCCTCTAGCTTACTTAATTTTTGCAGGCTGAGGAATCATACGAAGGTGCCTTGATATTTACGACTGCCAAAGTCTTCAGTAGTGAACATCTACATCTAGAACTACATCAATGCTCTGCAATTCGCTATTAAAGGCGTGTGAGAGACTCCATCGAACCATGTTGAAGCTATTTCTGTATCGTTCCTGCCTTCAACAGCCGGCGGGAAAAACGAAAACTTAAATGTTCCCGCGCGAGCTCTGATTTCTTTTACTTTATTACAATGATCGCTTCTGCTTATGAAAGCGACCGTGGACAAAATATTTAGGAAGGAGGAAGTTGGAGATTGATATTTTGTGAAAATATCTCGCGGAAATGAAAACGCCTCTGTTTTAATGACTACCACTCCAATTTGCCTATCTTATGCGTGGCACTCTCTCCACTATTTCGCGACAGCATAAAACGAGCTGCCCATTTTTGGACTTTTTCATGTTCTACATTAACCACGTCTGGTAAGGATCCCATACTGCGGAGAAAATGTTGGACAAGCGTTGTGTAGGCAGTCTTTTAAGTAGACCTGATACATCTTCCTAGTTCAAATGGTTCAAATGGCTCTGAGCACTATGGAACTTCTGAGGTCATCAGTCGACTAGAACTTAGAACTACTTAAACCTAACTAACCTAAGGACATCACACACATCCATGCCCGAGGCACGATTCGAACCTGCGACCGTAGAGGTCGCGCGGTTTCAGACTGTAGCGCCTAGAACCGCTCGGCCACTACGGCCGGCTCATCTTCCTAGTGTTCTGCCAATAAAACGTAGTCTTTGGTTTGCTTTCACACAACATTACCTATGTGATCGTTCCAAAGTAACTTGATCGTAATCGCCATCTCTATGTGTTTAGTTAAATAAACGGCCTTTAGATTTGCGGAAATTTATCGTGTAACTAAAATTTTGCGGATTCCATTTAGCAGTCATGTGGAGTACCTCACACTTTCCATTTTCTAGAGCCAACTGTCATGTTTCGCGGCGTAGAGTTTGTAACGCCGGAAATGCATATCCTCCTATTTCCATCAATTGCACTGCAAATTTTTTTCCTTATTTTGTTACCTGAAGATATAAAATTTCTGTGTCTTTGTATATTGCAATTTTTTACTATTTGTGTATATATGTATTTATGTCGATGTATAATTGGTTTGTTTTGTGAATATTATTTGTATTTATACGCTGGGTCTGGCCTAGGGAAAACTATACTATCGAACGAATACATCGATAGGTCGTGTGGAGAACGAAAGTGTTTAGGATCTTTGGTAGTGTTAACTCTGCCGCGTGGAGCGCGGGCTGAGCAGAGGGAGTCTGGCTGGGGTGGTGCAGTGGAGCAGGTGTGTTGTATGACGCTCCCGCGAGTTGCCGCGCTTTCGGGGTTTGGCAGCATGTAATTGCGCTCGACTTGCGATGATAGTTTCTGACATGGTGTCGCGGACGGGAAGCATTAGCTGGCGCACATCAAGAGCCCGTTTCGCCTGGTGACCGTGTCGAGAAGAAGGCGCGCCAACATCCAGCTTCTGCAACAGCGACGGCCGACAATGAGTGACTGTCGCCACCTCCTCGATCGACGGCTTCAAACCTTCAATCAACCAACAAGGAAGACTGGAAGCACGTTAAGTTTTAGAACTGTATGGCAGACCTCAGCTTTTCAAACTTTTAAAATTGTTGCATCACAAAATTACAGCAACTTAGCATGAACGTTTGTTGCTCATTGTCCCAATTGCATTACCAAGCAGGGTCCCTTCCTTTTCTGGAATGACCCCGAGTGTCGTTGAAATTCAAACGCCAGCATCATTCTATTTCACTGCTTTAATTTAAAAGTTCAGTTAAGGTATTCATAGCTGGCTACATCTATGAATTAAATTAAGAGTGCGAGTTTTGTTACCGTATTTTAGCTTACCTGTGACTGCAGCTCAACTTGGTACGTACTAAATTTTACTATTGTTAATTGTTCAGAATCATTTAATTCAAGTTCAAAGTTAAATCCCTTATTTCTAAACTGCGTAGATTCAAGTAGCTTTTGAAATGATTGTTGAGGTAGTCCAAGACTAACCGTATTTTACTGAATTTCGATGTGCTTCAGAAAGAAAGCTCACTATTAACTTCAGTCACTAAATTAACTTTCGATTTTCCTGTTTTATTAATTCTTTTGCTAAATTAAGTCAGAGTGTAGCGAAATTTATTACTTCTGACAAACTTTCAGTTTTCACACTGCACATGTCAACCTTCAGTTGCCACGCTTCTAGTGCTAATTATATGTGTAATAACCTTTCTTTTTCAGTTACTATAGTAATTGTCCTTAGGACTGGCGACCGTAATTTTCCCCAAATCTCAAATATCTAATTACCGCTAGTTAATTGTTAACGTAACGGTCGCACATTTACTTTCTTTATTAATTTTACCCCTTTTCAAAATTAATTTCCACCTGTTTCATTAGCATTTTTCCTTTCATTTAGATGTAACCCTTTCCTCCCTCTTTACCGACAGATTAACTTCGGTGACGATTGCTTTTCCCAAATTTCCATTAGGTACACGCGGTTTAATTTTTCACTGTCATTAAGGTCGATAAGTGAGGGGGAGGTTACAAGTTATCTTGTCTGAATCGTTTTACGATCGGTTTTTATCTCCTGATGATGACTTTACTAGACGAGGAGACAGCATCAACTCAAATAATCTAAGAGGACTTCTGAGATTGTCTCGTAAATCGTTTATGTAAGTAAGTAGCAGCAGAGGGCGTAATAACACTTGCTTTTTCGAACGCCAGATGTTGCTTCTGTTTTACTCGATGGTTTTCCGTTAGTTATTACGAACTGTGCTACTTAGGAAATCACGAATCTGGTCGGATGGCAGCGGCGATGCTGCAAACGCACGCAATTAGAAGTGTCACGTGAATAACGGTGTCCAACGCCTTCTGCAAATGTACCCTGAACAGCCAAAGAACCTGGTACACCTGCATAATATCGTTTAAGGTCCCCGCACGCAGAAATGCCGCAACACGACGTGCTATGGGCTCGACTGAGTAGTGCTGGAGGGAATTGACACCATGAAGCCTGCAGGGCTGTCCATAAATCCGTAAGGGTACAAGGGGGTGGAGATCTGTTCCGCGCGGGATTAGTCGAGCGGTCTGAGGCGCTGCAGTCATGGACTGTGCGGCTGGTCCCGGCGGAGGTTCGAGTCCTCCCTCGGGAACGGGTGTGTGTGTTTGTCCTTAGGATAATTTAGGTTAAGAAGTGAGTAAGCTTAGGGACTGATGACCTTAGCAGTTAAGTCCCATAAGATCTCTTCTGAACAACGGGTTGAAATGGTCAATATTGTTCATGTCTGGGGGGTTTGGTGGCCAGCGGAAGTTTTTAGAGGCAGAAGAGTCTTCCTGGAGCCACTCTGTTGCACTTCTGGACGCGTGGGGTGTTGCATTGTCCTGCTGGAATTGCCCAAGTCCGTCGGACTGCACAATGGACATGAATGGATGCAGACGATCACACAGGATGCTTACGTACGTGCCACCTGTCAGACTCGTATCTAGACGTATCAGGGGTGCCATATCGCTCCACCTGCACACGTCCCACACCATTAGAGAGCCAGCTTGAACAGTGCCCGGCGGACATGCAGGGTCCACGGATTCATGAGGCTGTCTCCATACCTGTACACGCCCATCCGCTCGATACAATTTCAAATGAGACTCGTCCAACCAGGCAACATGTTTCTGATCATCAACAGTCCATTGTCGGTGTTGACGGGTCCAGGCGAGTCGTAAAGCTTTGCGTCGTGCAGTCATCAAGGATACACGAGGGGGCGTACGGCTCCGAAAGCCCATATCGGTGATGTCTCTTTGAATGTTTCGCACGCTGACACTTGTTGATGGCGCAGCACTGAAATCTGCAGCAATTTGCGGAAGAGTTGCCCTTCTGTCACGTTGAATTATTATATTCAGTCGCCGTCCGTCCCATTCTTGCAGGATCTTTCTCGGGCCGCAGGGATGTTAGAGATTTGATATTTTACCGGATTCCCGATATTCACAGTACACTCGTGACATGGTCGTACGTGAAAATCCCACTTCATCGCTACCTCGGAGATGGTGTGTCCCATCGCACGTGCGCCGACTATAACACCACGTTCAAACTCACTTGAATCTTGATAACCTACCATTGTAGCAGCAGTAACCGATCTAACAACTACTCCAGACTCTTGTTGTCTTATATACACTCCTGGAAATTGAAATAAGAACACCGTGAATTCATTGTCCCAGGAAGGGGAAACTTTATTGACACATTCCTGGGGTCAGATACATCACATGATCACACTGACAGAACCACAGGCACATAGACACAGGCAACAGAGCATGCACAATGTCGGCACTAGTACAGTGTATATCCACCTTTCGCAGCAATGCAGGCTGCTATTCTCCCATGGAGACGATCGTAGAGATGCTGGATGTAGTCCTGTGGAACGGCTTGCCATGCCATTTCCACCTGGCGCCTCAGTTGGACCAGCGTTCGTGCTGGACGTGCAGACCGCGTGAGACGACGCTTCATCCAGTCCCAAACATGCTCAATGGGGGACAGATCCGGAGATCTTGCTGGCCAGGGTAGTTGACTTACACCTTCTAGAGCACGTTGGGTGGCACGGGATACATGCGGACGTGCATTGTCCTGTTGGAACAGCAAGTTCCCTTGCCGGTCTAGGAATGGTAGAACGATGGGTTCGATGACGGTTTGGATGTACCGTGCACTATTCAGTGTCCCCTCGACGATCACCAGTGGTGTACGGCCAGTGTAGGAGATCGCTCCCCACACCATGATGCCGGGTGTTGCCGGGTGTGTGCCTCGGTCGTATGCAGTCCTGATTGTGGCGCTCACCTGCACGGCGCCAAACACGCATACGACCATCATTGGCACCAAGGCAGAAGCGACTCTCATCGCTGAAGACGACACGTCTCCATTCGTCCCTCCATTCACGCCTGTCGCGACACCACTGGAGGCGGGCTGCACGATGTTGGGGCGTGAGCGGAAGACGGCCTAACGGTGTGCGGGACCGTAGCCCAGCTTCATGGAGACGGTTGCGAATGGTCCTCGCCGATACCCCAGGAGCAACAGTGTCCCTAATTTGCTGGGAAGTGGCGGTGCGGTCCCCTACGGCACTGCGTAGGATCCTACGGTCTTGGCGTGCATCCGTGCGTCGCTGCGGTCCGGTCCCAGGTCGACGGGCACGTGCACCTTCCGCCGACCACTGGCGACAACATCGATGTACTGTGGAGACCTCACGCCCCACGTGTTGAGCAATTCGGCGGTACGTCCACCCGGCCTCCCGCATGCCCACTATACGCCCTCGCTCAAAGTCCGTCAACTGCACATACGGTTCACTTCCACGCTGTCGCGGCATGCTACCAGTGTTAAAGATTGCGATGGAGCTCCGTATGCCACGGCAAACTGGCTGACACTGACGGCGGCGGTGCACAAATGCTGCGCAGCTAGCGCCATTCGACGGCCAACACCGCGGTTCCCGGTGTGTCCGCTGTGCCGTGCGTGTGATCATTGCTTGTACAGCCCTCTCGCAGTGTCCGGAGCAAGTATGGTGGGTCTGACACACCGGTGTCAATGTGTTCTTTTTTCCATTTCCAGGAGTGTAGGTTCTGCCGACCGCAGCGCCGTATCCTGCCTGTTTACATATCCCTGTACTTGAATACGCACGCCTGTACGAGTTGCTTTGGCACTTCAGTGTAGAACAGATTGCGTCTGCCGGTAGGGTGCGGGTAATGGACGGAGATGCGCGACCGACTTGGAGACGCGACCGGGCATCTGCCCCGTCAGAAAAAAAGCGCGTGTTTAGACGCGGCGCAGCTACAGACAGCGAACAGCGGTGTGGCGGGTAGCTTCTGGCAGGGCGACGACCCCCGGCAGTGTGTATGTGAAACAGCTGGCCCTGCCCGCCGGGCTGCAACGTCTGCACTTCCCGTTGCGCTGCCACGACGGCCACCAGGGAGCCCGTAAGTCATTTGGGCGGACATTTTTCCATAAGAGTCGGACAACCTATTTTAATTCCGAATAGATTCATTTGGATATTTTCAATCGTTTACGAGGGTCAGTCAAATGAAAACCTCAAATATTTGTTGACCTATTATTTATTGTGCAGAAGTGGTACAAAGCTGTATCACTTTTCAACATAATCTCCCCCACGCTCAATGCAAGTCCTCCAGCGCTTCCAAACTGCATAAATTCCTTTAGGAAAAAATTCTTTTGGTAGTCCGCGCAACCGCTCATGTACCTCTTCATCAGAACGGAACTTCTTTCCTCCCATGGTGAGTATGGTGGATGTGGAAGACACTCAAAATGCAGGTCTGTGATTGCTGCAACTTTTGTACGGGCAGTGTGGGGCATGGCATTGTCATGTTGCAAAAACCTGCTGACAGCAATCCACGTCGCTTTGATTTGATTGCAGGCCGCAGACTATTTTTTAGATCTGCGTATGATGCACTGGTGACAGTGGTCCCTCTAGGCATGTAATGCTCCAAAATGACGCCCTTTTCGTCCCAAAAGAGAGTCAGCATAACCTTCCCTGCTGGTGGTTCTGTTCGAAACTTCTTTGATTTTGGTGATGAGGAATGGCGCCATTCCTTGCTCGCTCTCTTCGTTTCCGGTTGGTGGAAGTTCTTCACAAGCATCAACACGCCGTTCTCTCGTTTCAGGAGTCAGCTGCCGTGGCACCCATATTGCAGACATTTTCTCAAACTGGAGCACATTATGCACAATGTGGTGTGCTGACCCCTGACTAACCTGTAAAGATGCTGCAATGTGATTCGGTGTCACTCGTCAGTTTTCCTTCACTATGGCTTCAACTGCCGCAATGGTCTGTGGAGTCACAACTCGTTGTGCCTGACCTGGACGAGGAGCATCTTCCACTGAAGTCACACCATTTGTGAACTTCCTACTCCATTCGTAGACTTGCTACTGTGACAAACATTAATCACCGTACTGGACCTTCATTCGTCGATGAATTTCAATAGGTTTCACACCTTCACTACGCAAAAATCGAATAACAGAACGCTGTTCTTCCCTGGTGCAAGTCGTAAGTCGGGCGGCCATCTTTATACTGATACTGCAACGGTATGTGTGCATCTGCACTATGCTGCCACCTACAGGCTATTCTGTACGCTGTTTGTAGCACTTTTACCAACTTACAGGGTAACGGCGCAAAATTTCAATTTATTATTACAAATTTAAGATTTTCATTTGACTCACCTTCGTAATAATGATCAGCTACAGTCGTTCTTTTGCTAAAGCAACTTTAAATGTGGTTAAATAAAAAAAAGTAGTTCGCTTTATAATTTGCAAATTACGATAGTAGCTCAGTGTTCTGTCACTGTAATTGGTCAGTCTACTTCCTAAGATAATGGTGTGTCAAAATAAATTAAATATCTTTCATTAGACAAGGTAAACAATACGGTCTGCCTCTCACTGATAAAACGAACGCTGTCACTTGCATGTCCCGACAACGCTAGGGACGGGCAAATTTTTAAAAATATCGAAATATATACATTGGATATTATCGATAAGAACATATAGATGGACTAAATATCGATGTTTACGGCTAATCATTAAAGAAATGTTTGCACTGGTTGTTCAAATGTTCAGATGTGTGTGAAATCTTATTGGACCTAACTGCTAAGGTCATCAGTCCCTAAGCTTACACACTACTTAACCTAAACTATCCTAAGGACAAACACACACACCCATGCCCGAGGGAGGACTCGAACCTCCGCCGGGGCCGGCCGATGTGGCCGTGCGGTTCTAGGCGCTTCAGTCTGGAACCGCGTGACCGCTACGGTGGCAGGTTCGAATCCTGCCTCGGGCATGGATGTGCGTGATGTCCTTAGGTTAGTTAGGTTTAAGTAGTTCTAAGTTCTAGGGGACTGATGACCACAGATGTTAAGTCCCATAGTGCTCAGAGCCATTTGAACCTCCGTCGGGACCAACCGCAGAGTCCAGAACTGCAGCACCTACACCGCTCGGCTTATGCCGCGCGGCACATTGACTGTATTTCAACTTGTAGATAACTGTAGTATACTGAAAAAACAAAATTCCAAGCTTAATCTTGTATAAATTTTGACATTCGTATACGAGAAGTATCTGTCAGTACCTCGAGGATTTGTACGGCGGAACACCTGGACGCCGAGTTAAAACATCTAAAGCTGGCTTTTGAGAAGAATGGGTACTCTAGTAAGGAAATAATAACAGGAGGCCTAAGGGCAACGGTAGAAAACAGCGATGAAAGAACACGGTTTCTCTACCCTTCATCAAAAAAGTGACGGATCAGATCGGCAACACGACGTTCGACCGATTTTCAGACCAACTAAGAAAATAGTCCAAGCACTTCGTTCCGTTAAGGATAAAGGTCCCCCTATGTCTGCAAGTGGTGTATACAAGACTCCGTGCACGTGCGGCAACGTCTACATTGGAACTACAAAGAGAAGTGTGAATACACGTTTGAAAGAACATAAAAGTCTTTGCCGACTAGGGAAAACAGACAAATCAGCCGTGGCGGAACATGCTCTTCAATTAGATGATCACGTAGTGAAATTTTCGGAAACTGAAGTTTTATGTACTGTGACGAACTATTATCCACGTCTATACAGAGAAGCTATCGAAATTTATAAACATGGGGATAATTTTAACAGAAAAGAAGAAGCCATGAAACTCAGTGATAGCCTATATGGACTGTGGCGCTACAGAATCGATGAGAAGTTTTTATCTTTGAGCTACTACAACCGATAGTTAAAAATTTTTATCTTTGACATTGTTTATCTCTGCTATCACGTGACACCCAGACCACGCCCACTTTCCACGGTATGTAGGCCGCTCTTCGACGTCCGACTCGTCAGTCGGCAAGACTCAGCGCAACCAGGAGCACCTCCGAAGATGCCCAACGTAGCTTTGGACGAAACGTCAGGGATTGAAGAGTTCCATGGACCACGGCCATTCTCAGCAGCTGAAACATCCCGTAGTAAAAGCCTTCATTGTATGATTTCTGAGGCGGTCAACATCGTTGTCATCAGCGCCCAAACAAGTTCCAAATGTTTCCATTTCCAGCCTTGCGACTTTCCGAATGATAATAAGATGATGAGGACAACACAAAAACCAAGTCCCCGTGCGGAGAAAATTCCCAACCCGGGCGGGAATCGAACCCAGGAGCCCGTCATCCAGAGGCAGCAACGCTAGCCACATTTTCTTCCATGTTATTCGTAACTGTTCGTTGTATTTGGCTGTGGCGTACGTCAGATCACATCCATTGAAGTTCGTTCTTGATCCCTTGACTCAGTTTTCAGAGGCCAGGCATCTCCCTGACCGAACAACCACTACACCACGAGGTGCGGTTTCTGTCAGAAGCGTACAGTTCTCACTGGGATCGTTGTCGGCCTTTCCCAGGCTCTCCGTCGGTAACCTACACTGCGCGACACGAACAAGAGGGATTCCTGTTGCTGGGCAAGGACTTTTTGACGGAATATATAAACATACAGGGCGTTTCAGTAAGAGCGTGGGAAAATTTAACAAGACATAGTTGATGTTCCACTGAACAATTTGAGGTAGGGAACTTGGGATCGGACAAGCCTGCTTAAGGAGATAATAGGAATAGAATCACATTACTGTTGAAACTACCTCTTTCTTTTTATTTTTTTTATTAAACACTGACGTACAGAATTTTCCCTGACAAAGACATCTCAAAGTTATCCTGTTCATTTATTACCCACAATATTCAAGCCCGATGCAATCCGACTGCTATACGTCCACAACATGACTTCCAGTAATTGACACAAAAGAATGGCTTTGAATTACAAGAAGTCCGAACAATAATACAAATAAAGAAAATGAAATTAAAGAAACACGAAACCACCCCCAACTCTTGTTAATTGCCTAAACTCATTTCACTCACGAATCCCAACACTGCAAACCCCATTCTCTTTCATAAGTCACTTACCTTACATAAAATCTTCATAAGACAAACTACAGCAATTGCAGCAAGTAGCAACTGTGGTGTCACCGCCAGACACCACACTTGCTAGGCGGTCGCCTTTAAATCGGCCGCGGTCCGTTAGTATACGTCGGACCCGCGTGTCGCCACTATCAGTGATTGCAGACCGAGCGCCGCCACACGGCAGGTCTAGAGAGACTTCCTAGCACTCGCCCCAGTTGTACAACCGACTTTGCTAGCGATGGTTCACTGACAAAATACGCTCTCATTTGCCGAGACGACAGTTTAGCATAGCCTTCAGCTACGTCATTTGCTACGACCTAGCAAGGCGCCAGTACCAGTTACTATTGATACTGTAATCATGTACCGTCAAGAGCGACGCTCATCATTAATGGATTAAAGTTAAGTATTCCACCAGCAACGTCCGTTTTTTCTAAAATTCTAATTTCCTTGACCTGTTCCAGATCTCATGCCAGCCTGCGTGAGCTAAAACGCGTGCCTTTCGGCTTCCTCTAGTACCCGGTGTTGGCTCTCCTGCCAACCCACAACAGCAACTACAGCCAGCTAAATAAAAAGATACTAACTACTACAGACTCTAACTACTAGAAGCCATATGGTTAGCGAAAGAAAGATTTTGTTGAAGAGCAAACGATGTATTTAGAAAATTCTGCCATATTCATGTGACATCCAGTTCGAAAAATTATATAGTTGCCAATAGTTCCACTGCCGAAACTTTACCAACCAAACATTCATCACTTTGCATTTCCTTGCTTATCTTCTTATAAACACATCATTTCATTTTGCTTTACAAAGCATGACCTACCAACAGAGAGTCTCCATGTCCATACACTTCCCTAGCCACCCGCTAACTGCTAGTCCATCCAAGTACAGATGGTTCGTTCGCGAACTAATGGGTCCAAAGGAACGGTTCACCAAGATGAACGGAACGATCGAGGAATGAATTCTAACAAGGGAACCTCCCCATCGCACCCCCCTCAGATTTAGTTATAAGTTGGCACAGTGGATAGGCCTTGAAAAACTGAACACAGGTCAGTCGAGAAAACAGGAAGAAGTTGTGTGGAAATATGAAAAAAATAAGCAAAATATACAAACTGAGTAGCTCATGTGCAAGAAGGGCAACATGAAGGACAATATCAGCTCAGCAGTGCCGTGGTCCCGTGGTTGCGTGAGCAGCTACGGAACGAGAGGTCCTTGGTTCAAGTCTTCCATCGAGTAAAAAGTTTACTTTCTTTATTTTCGCAAAGTTATGATCTGTCCGTTCGTTCATTGACGTCTCTGTTCACTGTAATAAGTTTAGTGTCTGTGTTTTGCGACTGCACCGCAAAGCCGTGCGATTAGTAGACGAATGGACGTGCCTCTCCAATTGGAACCGAAAACATTTGATCGCAAGGTCAAAGGTCAACCGATTCTTCCACAGGGAACCACGTCTGATATATTCTCTACGACACTGGTGACGGCATGTGCGTCACATGACAGGAATATTTTGTCGACCCACCTAACTTCTACACTTGGCGAATGGGTAAAAAGATTCTTCTACCTTGCCCGATTTAGGTTTTCTTGTGGACGTGATAATCACTCCCAAAAAAGTGATGAAAACGTGAGAGTTTGTCACATAAACTGCGACAAATGAATGCAACAGTTTCACAGTCGCACAATTTTCCCTGTGCTCTGTCAAAACATATGTTTCTAACGTTTTCAAAGTTTTCCCTGTGGAGACCGTCAAATCCTGCATATGTTCAAGCAAATCTGAACATGTCCCGGAATTTTGGAGAGCGAAGTTGATTATGTGTGAGTGCCTGAACTTTGATAATTGTCTGAAAATAAAAAAAAGTTTAACTTTTCACTCGAGGGAAGACTTGAACCAAAGACCTCTCGTTCCGCAGCTGCTCACGCTAACCACGGGACCACGGCTCTCCTGAGCTCACTTTATCCTTGATGTTGCCTATCTTGCGCATGGACTACTCAGTTTGTATATTTTGCTTTTTTTTTCATAGTTCCATACAACTTCTTCCTGTTTTCTCGATTGATCTGTGTTCAGTTTTTCATGGCCTATCCACTGTGCCAACTTATAACTAAATCTGAAGGGGGTGCGATGGGGAGGTTCCCTTGCAAGGAACGGTCTTTCATAGTTCACTTTGGTCGCAGCTTTCTACTTCTAGTTCCCGGGAACGGGAAACGGTTGGTCTCGTTCCCGCAACGGCACGTCGGCCGGTCTCGTTCCAGCCTCGGTCCCGTTCCCGTCTGTCTCGGTCTCGGTTTCGCTCGGTGGGACTCGTCCTTCTTCGCGTGGCCACTCGTCGCAGTTCCACTGACGACTGCTCATAGTTAGTTCAGTATCGAGTTGTTCGTTTCGTTCGATTCACACGTCCATTCTAGATCTGTCTGAAACCTTTTTCGAACTCTAAACTTCTGATTCTTTTCGATTTTCTAGTCAGCGTCCACGACCGGTAATTAAAATGTATTTTATAACTACGTAAATTACATAAAAATTACGTGGTACGTAATACATACATCTTTTCTGGTAACGAAACGTCGTATCAGTTTACTTCACCATTTCGATAAACAGTAGAAGGAATACTCGTAAAAAGGCAAGAATTTTTTGTTATTATACATGCAAAGGACGTCGGCATGGCACACACGAGTGGACATTTTCCGTCTTTTTTTGATCCAAGGTGAAAGAGCATGTTCATTGTTATGGAAGGCAGACCGAATTAGCAACCGAATGAAGTCCGCGCTCCATAATCGAGTGTCTGGTGTCACATTTTGTAAAGAGAATGTGATAACTTCTACGATCCCTGGTGGCGCACGAAAAATCGGCCCCGAGTACTGGACTGCTCATTGTCGCCCACCAATCGTCATCTATTGTTTCGAAGTTGTTGTATGCATTAGCTTTTTTGTTATTTCTTCACCGCCTAAATATTACATGTTTATCAATTCTGTTCGTACTGGTCGACAAACCGTGCTGCTCGTACTGGTCAACGAATCGTGCGTAATTGGCGAGCAGTCTGTACTCGGGGCCGGTTTTTCGTGCGCCACCTTATGTTACTTCACTGAGATCAGCCCCATAACGCTACAGTTGGATAAACGAGAAGTTTTGGAGAACCACGAAAATTACTTCTAAAAGTGTGTGAGAATTCTGCAATGAATAAAAACTCTGTACTCCAGGGGGGGAGGCAAGTGTCCCCTCTTGGCGCCTTTCGTCTTGAGTCACCTATGCTACTAATTTTCAATTACTCATAAGAACCATATACCATGCACAAATGTACGGTGAACGAGTAGAAATGAATGGTACCCAAAAAAGAGCGATCACAGTGAACTAGTTCCCAAGGATGAACGACTTTGGCCATCTCTACTTCCAAACACAGAACCTCTTGCCGAGGGCGCACATCGCTGTCAGCTATATTAACGCAGTCTACAGCGCTGCCAACATACAAACAGGCTACTTGCACTTAGCAGTTAACTGCTAATATCATCAGTGAGACATTGAAAGTACAATTTGTGCTGCACCTTACAAAATGTGCTGAAACTGACGCCCATCATCTTCAGTGCAAGTAAGACATCGGCGAACGAGATCTTGACGCAGACTGACGAATATCCGTGGTGTGTTTCGAATCACATCACAGGCAGCTACAATTCTGGCTAATTCCATCTCCGTATCCATTGGGGTCTCGTACACAGGTGACTTCAGATATCACCATAGGAAATAACTGAGGGGATTCAGGTCAGGTGATCTGGCACGCCATGGAACAGGACGTCCCCTTCCAATCCAGAGACCAGGAAATACAGCACTGAGATGGTTGCGGACATACACACTGAAGTGAGGAGGCGGTGCACCGTCACGTTGTATCCACATCCTCTCACGAACAGCCAAAGCTGCGTTCTCCGACAACCCAGGCAGAACTCTCTGCTCGAACCTCAACTAAAGGTGGACGTTCAGATGGCCATGTACAATATAGGGCATCATCACTTCTAAGAGGTCCGAGTAGATGTAATTTCGATGTATTGCTCATGCACTGCCTGCGATGTGCAAGGTATAAAAGAATCGCTGACCAGAGAGCATTGTTGACTGCAGTAGGAACTGTGTAGCTGTAGCAGTAAGTTGTTGCTAGTCTGCAGTCTGCTCTGGTCTGGTCTGGTGTATCGTGTTGGGTGGCCGGTCGCGGTACAGCGATGCCGGAGCCTGAGTATTATTGTACAAGGTAAAAAGCAGCCTCGCACATATATAGTAATGTTATCTCAAGTCGCAAGTAAATATTTTAAAACTCTCGTAATAATAATCTTCCTCATAAAAATAACTTTTAACAACCATTCATTTCAATTTAAAGAATTTACTAATTTCTCCCATCCATGATCATCCCGATCATTGCAATAGAAAAATCAGTTGCTCCCTTTCATAAACGACAGATACGTCGGCCAGAATTGCACAGAGCTGTGCCGGAAAAATTTATTGTAAGAGCAGATATATCCGGCGACTTCATTGAGGTAAGAATTTTTCCTTTTTTCATTCAGAATGACCTTTCAGGGCCGGTTGGTGGAAGTTCTTCACAAGCATCAACACGCCGTTCTCTCGTTTCAGGAGCCAGCTGCCGTGGCACCCATATTCCAGACACTTTGTGAAACAGGAGCACATTATGCACAATGTGGTGTGCTGATCCCTGACTGACCTGTAAACATGCTGCAATGTGATTCAGTGTCACTCGTCAGTTTTCCTTTACTATGGCTTCAACTGCTGCAACGTTCTGTGGAGTCACAACTCGTTGTGCCTGACCTGGACGAGGAACATCTTCCACTGAAGTTACACCATTTGCGAACTTCCAACTCCATTAGTAGACTTGCTGCTGTGACAAACATTAATCACTGTACTGAACCTTCATTCGTCGATGAATTTCAATAGGTTTCACACCTTCACTACGCAAAAATTGAATAACAGAACGCTGTTCTTCCCTGGCGCAAGTCACAAGTGGGGCGACCATCTTTATACTGCTACTGCGACGGTATGTGTGCATCTGCACTATGCTGCCACCTACAGGCTATTCTGTACGCTGTTTGTAGCACATTTAACAACTTACAGGATAACGGCGCAAAATTTCAATATATTATTACAAATTTTAGGTTTTCATTTGACTCACCCTCGTAATATTGATCGCCTACAGTCGTTCTTTTGCTATAGCAACTTTAAATGTGGATAAATAAAAAAAAAAGTAGTCCGCGTTATAATTAGCTAATTACGATAGCAGCTTAGTGTTCTGTCGCTGTAATTGGTCAGTCTTCTTCCTAAGATAATGCTGTGTCAAAATAAATTAAATGTCTTTCATTAAACGAGGTAAACAATACGGTCTGCCTTTCACTGATAAAACGAACGCTGTCATGTGCGAAAGCGAGCTTCCCTAGCGATGGCCCAGCCGCACTTGCATGTCCCAACAACACTAGGGCTGGGCAAATTTTTAAAAATATCGAAATATATACATTGGATATTACCGATACGAACATATAGATGGACTAAATATCGATATTTACGGCGAATCATTAAAGAAATGTTTGCACTGATTGTTCAAATGTTCTGATATTTGTGAAATCTTATGGGACTTAACTGCTAAGGTCATCACTCCCTAAGCTTACACACTACTCAACCTAAATTATCCTAAGGACAAACACACAGATCCATGCCCGAGGGAGGACTCGAACCTCCACCGGGACCAGCCGCACTGTCCATGACTGCAGCGCCTAAGACCGCTCGGCTAATCTCGCGCGGCACATTGATTGTATTTCAACTTGTAGATAAGCACTGAAAGACCTGAGTCGAAACAAGGACCCGGGAGTAGACAACATTCCATTAGAACTACTGACAGCCTTGGGAGAGCCAGTGCTGACCAAACTCTACCATCTGGTGAGCAAGATGTATGAGACAGGCGAAATACCCCCAGACTTCAAGAAAAATATAATAATTCCAATCCCAAGGAAAGCAGGTGTTGACAGATGTGAAAATTACCGAACTATTATCAGTTTAATAAGTCGCAGTTGCAAAATCCTAACGCGAATTCTTTACAGACGAATGGAAAAACTGGTAGAAGCCGACCTCGGCGAAGATCAGTTTGGATTCCGCAGAAGTGTTGGGACACGTGAGGCAATACTGACCCTACGACGTATCTTAGAAAATAGATTAAGGAAAGGCAAACCTACGTTTCTAGCATTTGTAGGCTTAGAGAAAGCTTTTGACAATGTTGACTGGAATACTCTCTTTGAAATTCTGAAGGTGGCAGGGGTAAAATACAGGGAGCGAAAGGCTATTTACAATTTGTACAGAAACCAGATGGCAGTTATGAGAGTCGAGGGGCATGAAAGGGAAGCAGTGGTTGGGAAGGGAATGAGACAGGGTTGTAGCCTGTCCCCGATGTTATTCAATCTGTATATTGAGCAAGCAGTAAAGGAAACAAAAGAAAAATTCGGAATACGTATTAAAATCCAAAGAGAAGAAATAAAAATTTTTGAGGTTTGTCGATAACATTGTAATCCTGTCAGAGACAGAAAAGGACCTGGAAGAACAGCTGAACGGAATGGACAGTGTCATGAAAGGAGGATATAAGATCAACAAAAGCAAAACGAGGATAATGGGATGTAGTCGAATTTAATCGGGTGATGCTGAGGGAATTGGATTAGGAAATGAGGCACTTAAAGTAGTAAAGGAGTTTTGCTATTTGGGGAGCAAAATAACTGATCATGGTCCAAGTAGAAAGGATGTAAAATGTAGACTGGCAATGGCAAGGAAAGCATTTCTCAAGAAGAGGAATTTGTTAACATAGAGTGTAGATTTAAGTGTCAGGCAGTATTTTCTGAAAGTATTTGCATGGAGTGTAGCTAGGTATGAAAGTCAAACGTGGACGATAAATAGTTTGGACAAGAAGAGAACAGAAGCTTTCGAAATGTGGTGCTACAGAAGAATGCTGAAGATTAGAAGGGTAGATCACATAACTAATGAGGAGGTATTGAATAGAACTGAGGAGAAGAGAAATGTGTGGCACAACTTGACTAGAAGGAGGGATCGGTTGGTATGACATATCCTGAGGCATCAAGGGATCACCAATTTAGTATTGGAGGGCAGCGTGGAGGATAAAAATCGTAGAGGGAGATCAAGAGATGAATTCACTAGTCACATGCACAAGGATGTATTTGCTGTAGGTACTGGGAGATGAAGAAGCTTGCAGAGGGTATAGTAGCGTGGAGAGTTGCATGAAACCAGTCTCTGGACTGAAGACCACAACAACAACAATGATGTCGTAAAGAATAAGGTACCTGAAAAAAAGGAGCGCAGATTATAGACTTACTCACCCAGTGTTTTTTTAAAGAGTCGGAGGTAGCTGTTAAGAGCTGTGCCGCTCCAAGTACTCACAGACTGAAGCGTCTGGCAATTAAGCAATTGCCTGTACGGCGTTTGTTCATCCGTAGCGACCATCGGCTTCTGAGAGCATGCACCCATGCTGTTCCGGCGTTCCCTAGTTGGTATTACGGGTGTGGAGCCGCGCTGAAGGAAGGACTCCTTTCGGAGTGAGGAGAGCAAACCGGAAGACGGACAGTTTACGTACGTCCGCGCCGAAAGGGGCCCCAGAGGGACCGCAACAGTCGCACACGACCCGCTGCCGCTTCGACGCGGTTTCTTCTCACACGAGCTCACATACAAAGTAGACTGGCGATAGCTGACCGCACGTCTCTACACAACTTTGGCATCATGCAATTAACCAGACTAGAAAAAAATACGATACCCGTGCAGGAGGCAAAACGCCATCATTTCGATTTTAGGTCACGACGATGCTTATACACTGAAGAGCCAAAAAATCTAGCACACCTGCCTAATATAGTCTGGTGCCCCCGGGAACACAGGAAGTGCCGCAGCCCGAAGTGGCACGGACTCGACTAATGTCTGAAGTACTGATGGAGGGGACTGACACCATGAATCCTGCAAAGCTCTCTATAAATCCGTAAGAGTACGATGGGGTGAAGATCTCTTCTGAACAGCACGTTGCAAGGTATCCCAGACATGCTCAATAATGTTCATGTCTGGGGAGTTTGTCCTGGAGCCACTCTGTATAAATTCTGGACCTGTCAGGTGTCGCATTGTCCTGCTGGAATTACCGAAGTCCGTCGACATGCACAATGGATATGCCTCCACCAGCTTAAAAAAAATGGTTCAAATGGCTCTGAGCACTATGGGACTTAACTGCTGAGGTCATCAGTCCCCTAGAACTTAGAACTACTTAAACGTAACTAACCTAAGGACATCACACACATCCATGCCCGAGGCAGGATTCGAACCTGCGACTGTAGTGGTCTCGCGGTTCCAGACTGTAGCGCCTAGAACCGCTCGGTCACTTCGGCCGGCTCCACCAGTCGCCTGCGGACATACAGAATCCATGAATTCCTGAGGCTGTCTCCATACCCGTACCTGTCCATCAACTCGATACAATTTGAAACGAGACTCGTCCGACCAGGCAACACGTTTCCAGTCATCAAGAATACAATACTGGTGTCGACGGGCCCAGGCGAGGTGTAAAGCTTTGTATCCTGTGGTCATCAAGGATACACGAGTGGGCCTTTGGCTCCGAAGGCCTATATCGATGATGTTTCGTTTAGTGGTTCGCACGCTGAAACTTGTTGATGACCCAGCATTGAAATCTGCAGCAATTTGCGGGATGGTTGCACCTCTGTCACGCTGAACGATTTTCTCTTCAGTCGTCGTTGGTCCCGATCTTGCAGGATCTTTTTCCCGGCCGCAGCGATGTTAGAGATTTGATGTTTTACCAGATTCCTGATATTCACGGTACAGTCTTGAAATGGTCGTACGTGAAAATCCCCACTTCATTGCTACCTCGGAGATACTTTGTCCCATCGCTCGTGCGCCGACTATAACACCACGTTCAAACTCACTTAAATCTTGATAACCTGCCATTGTAGAAGCAGTAACCGATCTAACAACTGCGCCAGACACTTGATGTCTTGTATAGGCGTTGCCGACCACAGCGCCGTGTTCTGCATGGTTATATAAATTTCTTTGGCACTTCGGTGTATTATCAATCATCGTCATACAACACTTCAAGAATACTGTCCATAAATGGATTACGAACAAGCAAATATAAGAGGACAAAGACATGTTGACACGTATGTTGAAAATTATGGTGCAGAAGTGGATCAATTATTTAAAGACGCTGCTTAGCTCAAAACAATGTATCTTAAGAACATGGAAAAAGCAGTAAAACTTACAGGACTGTTCTATTATAATATCATTAAATTTTCTTATTTTTTACTATATTTGGCAAGGAGTCAATATTATTATAAATCATAAATCATTATGTGTCCATACACAGGTTATAATGATACTGCTTCACAAAATTACATGTCAGCCTTACGATACCAGTCCAATATCATATACTGTCTGTATAGTTAAGTGGGTACCGTGTAGTTCTATATGCCCTAAGTAAATGTAACATTCCGGATTTATCACCGAGTACATCCCTAATTGTTAACTGACTGACGCCATTAATCAGTACCTGTACCTATGCCAAATTAGCCGTAATTTCGTAAAACTGTAGTGATCATTCTGTAACAGTAAATAATTAGAGACTGTAGAAATGTAAGCACGAAAAATCAGTACTTCTAATTAACAAAATGGTAATTTAAAAATCCGACAACAGAAACAGCTTAAAAGTTATACCCAAGCGATGTATTTTCATTTGTTATTTGTTTTCATATCCTCCTTTGTAATTAATATTCTTTGTAATTATATTTTTAATTACTCCCCATTGTTCACATCACCCAACTTCGATTTCTAGAATTTGAGGCCGTATTTGTGAATTTTACGTATGTAATCAATGGCAAGGAAAGCGTTTCTGAAGAAGAGAAATTTGTTAACATCAAATATAGATTTAAGTGTCAGGAAGTCGTTTCTGAAAGTATTTGTATGGAGTGTAGCCATGTATGGAAGTGAAACATGGACAATAAATAGTTTGGACTAGAAGAGAATAGAAGCTTTCGAAATGTGGTGCTATAGAAGAATGTTGAAGATTAGGTGGGTAGATCACGTAACTAATGAGGAGGTGTTGAATAGGATTGGGGAGAAGTTTGTGGCACAACTTGACTAGAAGAAGGGATCAGTTGGTAGGACATGTTCTGAGGCATCAATGGATCACAAATTTAGCATTGGAGGGCAGCGTGGACGGTAAAAATAGTAGAGGGAGACCAAGAGATGAATACACTAAGCAGATTCAGAAGGATGTAGGTTGCAGTAGGTACTGGGAGATGAAGGAGCTTGCACAGGATAGAGTAGCATGGAGAGCTGCATCAAACCAGTCTCAGGACTGGAGACCACAACAACAGCAATCAGACAAAGCACGAGTTCTGTACCGTCATTAAATGTTAGTAACAAAATCCGTACTGTAACTAATTACGAAACTAAAATAATACGAAAGACATTATTGTAATTAAAGATCAGATTGATTTTCATATTTGAGATCACAGACGATATTACATTCTATTTAGTATTTTGTACCTTATTCGGCTGTAATATCAGTTTCTTTACGGTTTGTAAATTTTAACTGTAACATCTAAGAAGTACCAAATTAATAATGAGTTATATTGAAACTGACTGTTAAAATTCTATATAAAGGAACGCAGCAGGGCTGCTTTGTCTGTATTTTGTCTCAGTTTCAGTATTTTCTCTCAGTTTTTTTGTTTTGATGTGCTAAGGACATTCGGTCTTTTGGTGATGCTGTTTATATCATGTGGAGAACAAATAAACGTCGATAAAACTGAAAATACTCCTGAATCTTTTATTTACATAGTTTCCATACGCAAATACTGATCCAGGCGAATTTTAAAAGAAGAATTCGACAAGGTGGAGGCAGCAACAAAAATGGTTCAAATGGCTATAAGCGCTATGGGACTTAACATCTGAGGTCATCAGCCCCCTAGATGTACAACTACTTAAACCTAACTTACCCAAGGGCAGCACACACATCCATGCCCGGGGCAGGATTCGAACCTGCGACCTTAGCAGCAGCGCGGTTCCGGACGGAAGCGCCTAGAACCGCTCGGCCACAGCGGCCGGCAGGCAGCAACAAAGACAACAGGTTATGTATTATTTTAATGTAACTTCCACTGATCTCGGTACTGCTCAGAGCGCTAAAACTGTGTTTATTACAGTAGAAACACAGCTTAGACCGTATCAGTTTGACTTCTGGATATTTAATATTAAAGGACGGGGGTGGTAGAGTTACAAGGTCATGTACGAGGGCTGTTCAGAAAGTAAGCTCCGATTGATCGCGAAACGGAAACGACTATGATAATCCGATAAAGCTTTGCACAGGTGTGTTGGGCAGTGTCTCTAGTATGACCCTAGATAGCATCACGTCACTCCTCTCATTTCTGAGCTCACAGTGATCGCGTAAAGTTGTCTAGAGAATAGTGTCTCCCGCCAAGTACGAGGACCTGGGGAGACATTTCGCCTGAAGCTATACAGCCAACATTACATACCTGTCGTGCAGTTTCTTCTACAAGGCAATATTCTCAGCCGCATTCTGAAGGGGCAATGAAGATGCTCCTGCATCGTTTTCAATTGGAAATGTTTGACTACCCACAATACAGCCCGTAATTGACTCCCCCTGCGTTTCATTTCTGCTCACATGAACCGCTGGCTATGAAGACAACATTTTGGCACAGAAAACGAGCTGTAGGCCAGCGTAGAGAATTGGCGGAAAGCACTGGCGGCTGTCTTTTATGATGAGGGTATTGGAAAGTTGGTACAACGCTACGACAAATGTCTTAGTCAGAACGGCAACTACGTAGAGAAGTAGCTGGATGGTGTAGCTAACTGTTAAAAATAAAACATTTCTAATTTTCACTGTTGTTCCCATTTCGCGATCAATCGGAGCTTACTTTCTGAACAGCCCTCGTAATTCGCGTAAATAACGGACCGCTGATCTGCGTGCGCGGTGATGGCGCCCTATAGTGACCCAGATGGGTTCCATAGGATTTACATCAGACGAATCCGATCGCCGAGGCAACGTGTGTTCGCTACAATTCTCCTCAAACGTCTGTAGCAGGGTTCTGGCTCCGAGACTCGGACAGTTATGCTGCTGAAATACAGCATCGCCGTCGGGGAAGACATCAAGCATGAAGGGAACAGGTAGTTCTCAGCTCTTACCGTGTCTTCGATTACTACCACAGGTCACATCCAAGCGCATGAGATGTGGAGACGACTGTCGACCTAATGTAGCAAAAATGCGGTTGTGAAAACACACTTGACCTCTTAGCAACAAATAATCCTGAGTTAATAACGAGCATCAAAACCGATTCAGGGATTAGTGAACACAGGGTTGTCGTAGCAAGATTGAATATTGTAATCCCCGAATTCTCGAAAAATAAGCGAAAAATACACCTGTTCAAAAAAGCAGATAAAAATTCACTCGACGCCTTCCTGAGAGACAATCTCCACTCATTCCAAATTAATAATATAAATGTAGATCAGATGTAGCTTAGATTCAAAGAAATAGTAATGGCAGCAATTGAGAGATTTATACCAAATAAATTAACAAACGACGGAGCTGATCCTCATTGGAACACAAAACGGGTTAGAACACTGTTGCAAAAACAACGAAACAAACATGCCAAATTTAAACAGACGCAAAATCCCCAAGATTGGCGATCTTTTACAGAAGCTCGAAATTTAGCGCAGACATCAATGCGAGATGCCTATAACAGTATCCACAACGAAACTTTGTTCGAAAACTGGCAGAAAATCCGAAGAGATTCTTGTCGTATGTGAAGAATGTTAGCGGCAAGAAACAATCTATGCCTTCGATGCACGATAGCAATGGAGATGCTATCGAAAACAGTGCTGCAAAGCAGAGTTACTAAACACAGCCTTCCGAAATGCCTTCAGAAGTAAATATTCCAGAATTCGAATCGAGAATAGCTGCCAACATTAATAACGTAGAAGTAAATATCCTCGGAGTAGTGAAGCAACTTCAATCACTTAATAAAAACAAATCTTCTGGTCCAGACTGTATACCAATTAGGTTCCTTTCGGAGTATTCTGATGCATTAGCTTTATACTCAACAATCATATACAACCGTTCGCTCGACGAAAGATCCGCACCCAAAGACTGGAAAATTGCACAGGTCACACGAATATTCAAGAAAGGTAGTAAGAGTAATCCACTAAATTACAGGCCCATATCGTCAACGTCGATATGCAGCAGGATTTTAGAACATATATTGTGTTCGAACATTATGAATTAACTCGAAGAAAACGGTCTATTGGCACACAGTCAACATCGGTTTAGAAAACATCGTTTCTGTGAAACACAACTAGCTCTTTATTCACATGAAGTGTTGAGTGCTATTGACAACGTATTTCAGATCGATTACGTATTTCTGGATATCCGGAAGACTTTTGACACTGTACCACACAAGCGGCTCGTAGTGAAATTGCGTGCTTGTAGAATATCGTCTCAGTTATGTAACTGGATCTGTGATTTCCTGTCAGAGAGGTCACAGTTCGTAGTAACTGACGGAAAGTCATCGAGTAAAACAGAAGTGATTTCTGGCGTTCCCCAAGGTACTGTTATAGGCCCTTTGCTGTTCCTTATCTATCTAAACGATTTGGGAGACAATCTGAGCAGCCGCCTTCGGTTGTTTGCAGATGACGCTGTCGTTTATCGACTAATAAAGTCAGCAGAAGATCAAAACAAACTGCAAAACGAATTAGACGAAATATCGGAATGGTACGAAAAGCGTCATATGACCTTAAATAACGTAAAGTGTGAGGTCATCCACATGCGTGCTAAAAGGAACTCGTTAAACTTCGGTTGCACGATAATCAGTCTAAACTAAAAGCCGTAAATTCGACTAAATACCTAGGTATTACAATTACGAACAACTCAAATTGGAAGGAACACAAAGAAAATGTTGTGGGGAAGGCTAACCAAAGACTGCGTTTTATTGTCAGGACACTTAGAAAATATAACAGATCTACTAAGGAGACTGCCTACACTACGCTTGTCCGTCCTCTTGTAGAATACTGCTGCGCGGTGTGCGATGCTTACCAGATTGGACTGACGGAGTACATCGGAAACGTTCAAAGAAGGGTTGCACGTTTTGTATTATCGCGAAATATGGGAGAGAGTGTCACTGAAATGATACAGGATTTGGGCTGGACGTCATTAAAAGAAAGGCGTTTTTCCATGCGATGAAATCTTCTTAGGCCAGCCGGTGTGGCCGAGCGGTTCTAAGCGCTTCAGTCTGGAACCGCCCAACCGCTACGGTCGCAGGTTCGAATTCTGCCTCGGGCATGGATGTGTGTGATGTCCTTAGATTAGTTAGGTTTAAGTAGTTGTGGGGGATTGATGACCTCAGAAGTTAAGTCCCAAAGTGCTCAGAGCCATTTGAACCATTTGAATTTGAATCTTCTCACGAAATTCCAATCACCAACTTTCTCCTCCGAATGAGAAAATATTTTGTTGACACCGACCGACATAGGGAGAAACAATCACCACGATAAAATAAGGGTAATCAGAGCTCGTACGGAAAGATAGAGGTGTTCGTTCTTTCGGCGCGCTATATGATATTTGGAATAACAGAGAACTGTGAAGATGGTTCGATGAACCCTCTGCCAGAAACTTAAATGTGATTTGCAGAGTATCCATGTAGATGTAGATGTAGTTATAGATGTAGATTACAGGGAAGACACTGCAAGACAGAGAAGAAATGAAAACATTAGAAAAGGATGTAAAGTGGACTCCTTTAATGACTGGGTATATAAGAGAAAGCATGAACGGCACGAACACATAGACAGGATGGATGAACGAAAGAAAATCGTAAGACATAAATTCACAGCTGGTAAAAGAAATATTGGCCGTCCAAGGAAAAGATGGGGCGACAAACTCAAGATAGACAGAGAGGTATTGAAGGAAACAGGCTTTGGCCTCAGATACAAATTTAACCAGAATTTTCCAAAGTATGTTTTCTTGTTATCAGTGTCACCCAACAGATCGTCTGGGATTGGAGTATATGCGTATGTTGTCAGGAGTTGAGTCTAATAAATAAAGTACGGAGTTGATGTAATACTTAACTTTAATCCATAATTGGAGAACATCGCTCTTGTTGATACATTATATAATCTCAATATAAACTGCTCATGGCGCCTTGCTAGGTCGTAGCAAATGACGTAGCTGAAGGCTATGCTAACTATCGTCTCGGCAAATGAGAGCGTATTTGTCAGTGTAGCATCGCTAGCAAAGTCGGCTGTACCACTGGGGCGAGTGCAAGGACGTCTCACTAGACCTGCCGTGTGGCGGCGCTCGGTCTGCAATCACTGACAGTGGCGACACGCGGGTCCGACGTATACTAGCGGACCGCGGCCGATTTAAAGGCTACCACCTAGCAAGTGTGGTGTCTGGCGGTGACACCACATATGTATTACAGTAATTACTGAAAGACGATGTATGTATGTCACGTGTTCGTCCTTCATTATCAGGGGTATGATCATTTCGCCTCTGGCTGTAACTGCTAGACACTGATTGTTGGACATTATCTTGTAGTCATCATGTGAAACCCAACTTGTACTTTTCTCACATGACATAATAAAAGCTTTGGATGAAGGTAGTCATAGAGATTGCAGTATTTCATTTGACTCAGTGCCACACCTCCGACTATTGTCAAAAGTACGGTCATATGGGTTGTCAAGTGAAATTTGTGATTAGATTTGTTTTGGCAGGGAGGACGCAGCATGTTATCTTGGATGGTGAATAATTGTCAGTTGTAGAAGTAACTTTGGGTGTGTCCCAGAAAAGTGTTCAAAATGGTTCAAATGGCTCGGAGCACTATGGGACTCAACCGCTGTGGTCATAAGTCCCCTAGAACTTAGAACTACTTAAACCTAACTAACCTAAGGACTGCGCACAACACCCAGCCATCACGAGGCAGAGAAAATCCCTGACCCCGCCGGGAATCGAACCAGGGTACCCGGGCGTGGGAAGCGAGAACGCTACCGCACGACCACGAGATGCGGGCCAGAAAAGTGTATTGGGACCCTTTCTGACCATGTTGTATATTAATGACGTAGCAGACAATATTAATAGTAGAGCACTTGCCCGCGAAAGTCAAAGGTCCCGAGTTCGAGTCTCGGTTCGGCACACAGTTTTAATCTGCCAGGAAGCTTCAGTATTAATAGATGTTGTCCGGGAACAGTACTGGCCTGCGAAATGAGCCTGCTTTGCAGGGCGGCCTACGTGACAGGGGAAAGAAATGGTTTTTCCAGACCTCGAGAGGTAGTCTGCCCTGCACGACTTGTGTATTCTGTTGCAGTATCATCACCGTACTTTTCTGAACCGCCACACTTAACCATCGAATTCACTCATCAAAACGTTGATGCCGAATCGTAAAATTTGGCAAGAAGCAAGGTTTTCTAGTACTAGTAAAGTAAAAAAATCCGAAAATTGCTAAACTGTAATTATATCACGTAAGTTATACTCGTATTTCTGACATTAGAACTTACGTTGCATTCATCATATGTCAAAAGCGTAGTAGGCGAGTATTACTGTATGCTAACACAAAATGTATATTGTAGTCATGTTGTAGTAAGTAAATAAAAAGTATTTTATTAATTCTCCTCTCTCTACATATATAAAGTGAACTTACTGGCTCGCTTCTCTTTGTATCCGTGCTCGAATCAGGAGCTACTGTAGAGATTTTAATACACTCTTTGAATTCCTGCGACGAGATTTTGCTAATCTATAAATCGTAGAGATTCTCGATTCGCAGAATGGATGAACTAGCGGTGTCTGTACAGAAAATAAAATTTGTATGGAAAATTCACACTTGGCCAATTTTTTATCACAATAATCACCCCCCACCTACATTACTGATTTCCTTAGAGACGCTATTTATACACACATCCTGAAGCTAGACCTTGACTGCGGATGTTGTATCACAGACACAGTCCCTTTCACTATTCAGAGATGCCACTAAATCCGCCCAAAGATGTAAACAACCAAGATTGAGCAGCACCTATTACACGGAGGCGGCCCGACAGCCGATCAGTTCCACTCATTCCACCAGGAAGGAGGTACACGGCTCGTGTTGTCTGTAGTTCAACCACGCCTAGACGGTCAGTACGGCGCCTCTATCGTGTCCGCATTGTTACGTTGTGCCAGGAACGGCTCTCAACGAGGGAAACGTCCAGGCGTCTCGGAGTGAACCAGTGATGATATTCGTACATGGAGGAGATACAGAGAGACAGGAAGTGTCGATGACATGCCTCGCTCAGGCCGCCCAAGGTTTGGAAGAACCCTGACAGCAACGCCACCATGTTGAATAATGCTTTTCGTGCAGCCACAAGACGTCGTGATAACGACTAGAACTGAGCGCAATAGGCTGCATGATGCGCAACTCCACTCCCGATGTCCACGGCGAGGTCCATCTTTGCAACCACGACACCATGCATCGCGGTACAGACGGGCTCAAAAACATGCCGAATGGGCCGCTCGACATTGGCATCACGTTCTTTTCACCGATGAGTGTCGCATATGCCTTCAACCAGACAATCGTCGGAGAGCTGTTTGGAGGCAACCCGGTCAGGCTGAACGCCTTAGACACACTATCCAACGAGTGCAGCAAGGTGGAGGTTCCCTGAAATTTTGGGATGACAATATGTGCGGCCGACGTACGCCGCTGGTGGTCATGGAAGGCGCCGTAACGGCTGTACGATACGTGAATGCCATCCTCCGACCTATAGTGCAACCATATCGGCAGCATACTGGCGAGGCATTAGTATTCATGGACGACAATTCGCGCCCCCATCGTGCACATGTTGTGAATGACTTTCTTCAGGATAACGACATCTCTCGACTAGAGTGGCCAGTATGTTCTCCGGACATGAACCCTATTGAACATGCCTAGGAGAGATTGAGAATGGCTGTTTATGGACCATGTGACGCACCAACCACTCTGAGGGATCTATGCCGAATCGCCGTTGAGGAGTGGGACAATCTGGACGAACAATGCCTTAATGAACTTGTGGACACTATGCCACGATTAATATAGGCATGCATCAATGCAAGAGGACGTGCTACTGGGTATCAGAGTTACCTGTGTGTACGGCAGTCTGGACCACCACCTCTGGAGGTCTCGCTGTATGGTGGTACAACATGCAATGTGTGGTTTCCATGAGCAATAAAAAGGGCGGAAATAATGTTTATGTTGATCTCTGTTTCAATTTTCTGTACAGGCTATGGAACTCTCAGAACCGAGGTGATGCAAAACGTTTTTTGATGTGTGTATTTTATGCTAATTATTTGTGCTTAAACAGCTTGTCGGTGTGTTGTTTCTGCGTAGCAAAAAGTAATGGAAATGGAGCAAAGTAACTGCTACACACGTCTCACCAGCGGCGCTGTTGATCACTTGCTAATGTGGTACAGTACACTGTAGATGCCACACTAAAATTGTGCCGTTTCTCTTCGAACGGGAGCCAGAAGTCACAATAAAACTACGCCTCTTCTCTTCGAATGCGTGCTGGCATGCAAATAAAAGGGGCGAAAACATGTTTTGTAACGCACCGTCAGCGATAACAAGAAAGCAATGTCCAGTGCTAAAATGTCAGTCAGCACATTACGAGTAACTCACTGAGGCGACGCAGCCGTCTGTTTTCTGCTCCGCACGCTCCGATGTGACGTCATCCCTTTAGACGCTGTGAGTGCTACGTTTTTCACAGCGCCAGGTCAGTATTCTTTTCTGTAAGTGCATGTAAAGTATTCCGGAAGCAACACGGCGAATCCTGTAGATCATATAATAAAGGGGCCCTTCTCCTGTGGATCTTTTGGGGGAGAAGCGAGAGCTAAATAGTTAAGTAGTCCCACTACAAATTTAAATTTAAGTCAGAGGACTACAGCAGATAGTGAAGGAAGCGAGCTTATGAGGAAAATAAGCACGAAAGTGTATGAAAAAAGTTGGATGTGTGGGTGTAATGATCAAATACACTTTTCAGCTTTTCGTTTTTGTTACTCAGGAACGATGATGGGTGGCGCACAGCTGGAGTAAAAGATCTACAACATACACTACTGGCCATTAAAAATGCTACACCACGAAGATGACGTGATACAGACGCGAAATTTAACCGACAGGAAGAAGATGCCGTGATATGCAAATGATTAGCTTTTCAGAGCATTCACACAAGGTTGGCGCCGGTGGCGACACCTATAACGTGCTGACACAAGGAAAGTTTCCAACCGATTTTTCATACACAAACAGCAGTTGATCGGCGTTGCCTGGTGAAACGTTGTTGTGATGCCTCGTGTAAGGAGGATAAATGCGTACCATCACGTTTCCGACTTTGATAAAGGTCGGATTATAGCCTATCGCGATTGTCGTTTATCGTATCGCGACATTGCTGCTCGCGTTGGTCGAGATCCAATGACTGTTAGCAGAATATGGACTCTGTGGGTTCAGGAGGGTAATACGGAACGACGTGCTGGATCCCAACGGCCTCGTATCACTAGCAGTCGAGATGACAGGCATCTTATCCGCATGACTGTAACAGAGCGTGCAACCACGTCTCGATCCACGAGTCAACAGATGGGGACGTTTGCAAGACAACAACCATCTGCACGCACAGTTCGACGACGTTTGCAGCAGCACGGACTATCAGCTCAGAGACCACGGCTGCGGTTACCCTTGACACTGCATCACAGACAGGAGTGTCTGCGATGGTGTAGTCGACGACGAACCTTGGTGCACGAATGACAAAACGTCATTTTTTTGGATGAATCCAGGTTCTGTTTACAGCATCATGATGGTCGCATCGATGTTTGGCGACATCGCGGTGAACGCACATACTGGCGTATCACCTGGCGTGATGGTATGGGGTGCCATTGGTTACACGTCTCGGTCACCTCTTGTTCGCATTGACGGCACTTTGAACAGTGGATGTTACATTTCAGATGTGTTACGACCTGTGGCTCTACCCTTCATTCGATCCCTGCGAAACCTTACATTTCAGCGGGATAATGCACGACCGCATGTTGCAGGTCCTGTACGGGCCTTTCTGGATACAGAAAATGTTCGACTGCTGCCCTGGCCAGCATATTCTCCAGATCTCTCACCAACTGAAAACGTCTGGTCAATGGTGGCCGAGCAACTGGTTCGTCACAATACGCCAGTCCCTACTCTTGATGAACTGTGGTATCGTGTTGAAGCTGCATGGGCAGCTGTACCTGTACACGCCATCAAAGCTCTGTTTGACTCAATGCCCAGGCGTACCAAGGGCGTTATTAAGCCCAGAGGTGGTTGTTCTGTGTTCTGATTTCTCAGGATCTATGCACCTAACTGCATGAAAATGTAATCAAATGTCAGTTCTAGTATAATATATTTGTCCAATGAACACCCGTTTATCATCTGCATTTCTTCTTGGTGTAGCAATTTTGATGGCCAGTAGTGTATTAACGCATTAATACAACAAATATAGCAGAAATCATAAACATACGAGGGTCATTCGGAAAATCAAGAATGTTTTCTTTTGACACGTCACTGTGTCCCCCCACCACCACAGCCGACGCACCACTGACCTTGGTTTTCTTCCACCTCAGTTTGGCGGCAACTACGATCCAGCACGGCTGCCTACTGCTTAGCTGTACGACTCTAAAATATGTGACAAAATTGACGTTCTCGCCTAGTCTGAGGTGCACGGTATTGTCAGCTTTTTACATGCGCAAATGTCCTAGCCGTCTTAATTTTTTGACAGATAACTGAGGTTTACGGTAATGTGATGAACGGAGCATCATTTAGCAAGTGGTGTCTCACGTTTAATGGCTGACGGAAAGAGGCTGGCCGTCAGTGGTGACTGACGGACTCCATGTTGAATCCTGCCTACTCCTCGAATATGGGGTGTCTAGCAAATCTGCCTTCTCGGATCACTACAAAACAGTTGAAGCTAATTGTATTAACGAGTTTTATTACGAAAAGGAAAAACAATAATTAACTTAGTGTTAAACAGATGTGTCCCAAGCATAGGGCGACAGAGAAAATAAGAAATCCCTTCACTATAACAATTCCAAGTTTGAGCTACATATACTACACTCCTGGAAATGGAAAAAAGAACACATTGACACCGGTGTGTCAGACCCACCATACTTGCTCCGGACACTGCGAGAGGGCTGTACAAGCAATGATCAAACGCACGGCACAGCGGACACACCAGGAACCGCGGTGTTGGCCGTCGAATGGCGCTAGCTGCGCAGCATTTGTGCACCGCCGCCGTCAGTGTCAGCCAGTTTGCCGTGGCATACGGAGCTCCATCGCAGTCTTTAACACTGGTAGCATGCCGCGACAGCGTGGACGTGAACCGTATGTGCAGTTGACGGACTTTGAGCGAGGGCGTATAGTGGGCATGCGGGAGGCCGGGTGGACGTACCGCCGAATTGCTCAACACGTGGGGCGTGAGGTCTCCACAGTACATCGATGTTGTCGCCAGTGGTCGGCGGAAGGTGCACGTGCCCGTCGACCTGGGACCGGACCGCAGCGACGCACGGATGCACGCCAAGACCGTAGGATCCTACGCAGTGCCGTAGGGGACCGCACCGCCACTTCCCAGCAAATTAGGGACACTGTTGCTCCTGGGGTATCGGCGAGGACCATTCGCAACCGTCTCCATGAAGCTGGGCTACGGTCCCGCACACCGTTAGGCCGTCTTCCGCTCACGCCCCAACATCGTGCAGCCCGCCTCCAGTGGTGTCGCGACAGGCGTGAATGGAGGGACGAATGGAGACGTGTCGTCTTCAGTGATGAGAGTCGCTTCTGCCTTGGTGCCAATGATGGTCGTATGCGTGTTTGGCGCCGTGCAGGTGAGCGCCACAATCAGGACTGCATACGACCGAGGCACACAGGGCCAACACCCGGCATCATGGTGTGGGGAGCGATCTCCTACACTGGCCGTACACCACTGGTGATCGTCGAGGGGACACTGAATAGTGCACGGTACATCCAAACCGTCATCGAACCCATCGTTCTACCATTCCTAGACCGGCAAGGGAACTTGCTGTTCCAACAGGACAATGCACGTCCGCATGTATCCCGTGCCACCCAACGTGCTCTAGAAGGTGTAAGTCAACTACCCTGGCCAGCAAGATCTCCGGATCTGTCCCCCATTGAGCATGTTTGGGACTGGATGAAGCGTCGTCTCACGCGGTCTGCACGTCCAGCACGAACGCTGGTCCAACTGAGGCGCCAGGTGGAAATGGCATGGCAAGCCGTTCCACAGGACTGCATCCAGCATCTCTACGATCGTCTCCATGGGAGAATAGCAGCCTGCATTGCTGCGAAAGGTGGTTATACACTGTACTAGTGCCGACATTGTGCATGCTCTGTTGCCTGTGTCTATGTGCCTGTGGTTCTGTCAATGTGATCATGTGATGTATCTGACCCCAGGAATGTGTCAATAAAGTTTCCCCTTCCTGGGACAATGAATTCACGGTGTTCTTATTTCAATTCCCAGGAGTGTATGTGATCAAAAGTATCGGGACACCTGGCTGAAAATGACTTACAAGTTCGTGGCGCCCTCCATCGGTAATGCCGGAATTCAATATGGTGTTGGCCCACCCCTAGCCTTGAAGACAGCTTCCACTCTCGCAGGCATACGATCAATCAGGGGCTGGAAGGTTTCTTGGTGATTGGCAGACCAGTCTTCACGGAGTGCTGCACTGAGGAGAGGTATCGATGTCGGTCGGTGAGGCCTGGCACGAAGTCGGCTTTCCTAAACATCGCAAAGATGTTCTGTAAGAAACAGGTCAGGGCTTTGTGCAGGCCAGTTCATTACAGGGATGTTATTGTCGTGTAACCACTGCGCCACAGTGAGTGCATTATGAACAGGTGCTCGATCGTCTTGAAAGATGCAATCGCCGTCCCCGAATTGCTCTTCAACTGTGGGAAGCAAGAAGGTGATTAAAACATCAATGTAGGCCTGTGCTGTGATAGTGCCACGCAAAACAAAAAGGGGTACAAGCCCCTCCATGAAAAATACGACCACACCATAACACCACCGCCTACGAATTTTACTGTTGGCACTACACACGCTGGCAGATAACGTTCACCGGGCATTCGCCATACCCACACCTTGGCATCGTATCGCCACATTTTGTACTGTGATTTGTCACTCCACACAACGTTATTCCTCTGTGCAATCGTCCAATGTTTACGCTCCTTACACCAAGCGAGGCGTCGTTTGTCATTTACTGGCGTGATGTGTGGCTTACGAGCAGCCGCTCGACCATGATATCCTAGTTTTCTGACCTCCCGCCTAACTGTCACAGTACTTGCAGTGGATCCTGAGGTAGTTTGGGATTCCTGTGTAATGGCCTGGATAGACGTCTGCCTATTACACAATACGACCCTCTTCAACTGTCGACGGTCTGAGTCACTCAACAGACGAAGTCGACCTGTACACTTTTGTGCTGCACGTGTCCCTTCACGTTTCCACTTCACTATCACATCGTGAACAATGGACCTAGGGATGTTAAGGAGTGTGTAAATCTCGGGTACAGACGTGTGACACAAGTGACACCCAGTCATCTGACCATGTTCGGTGAGTTCTTTGGAGCGCCCCATTCTGCTCTCTCACGATGTCTAATGCCTACTGAGGTCGCTGATATGGAGTACCTGCTAGTAGGTGGCAACACAATGCACGTAATATGAAAAACATATGTTTTTGGGGATTGATCAAAAATGGTTCAAATGGCTCTGAGCACTATGGGACTTAACATCTATGGTCATCAGTCCCCTAGAACGTAGAACTACTTAAACCTAACTAACCTAAGGACATCACACAACACCCAGTCATCACAAGGCAGAGAAAATCCCTGACCCCGCCGGGAATCGAACCCGGGGAGGGGATTGATCACATAGTGTAGAATATACGAGCAAAGTAATGAGCTTCGACACTTCTATTCAGGTTGCTGGTCTTGAAGTTTCTCGTAGAACTGGTCCATGGCCAGTCGGCGCGGGGCTTATGTCCTCTTTGCATAGCGGCCGCTGTTGTTGCGTTGTCGCCCTGGAGCGGGTTGATCAGCGTATAACTGGCTGACGTATTCACAGCCCTCTCCGCTCTCTCGTTTCCGATCGGTGTGCCAGCGCTTGACTTTACGCCGTAGCACGCCATGCAAGGATTCAAATACAAATCCAAAGAGACAGTCGTTCAACAATTAGTGGACTGCACTCAAACTTTCCAGACAAGAACTTTGTCGTGCGACATTGTCTTTGCAGACTTGCGCTATGTAAGTAGCGTGTGCCAGCTGCATTCCTCGAATTTTGTCAGACGAGCATAAAACGAGACGGGTAGCAGCTGAAGGGGGGTAGGACGTCAGACGGGCCGACTTGGAGCTGGAGAGACACCACAGGACATTTTAATTTCCACTGTCTATAATTTTACGAATAAATTCATAAAAGTTTGTCAGCATCACCAGGAAGGATTGCAGTGGAAGTTCGAAAACATAACAAAATAAATTTTTTTACGTGCGAAATTTCATCATTTTTTCACTTACTAATGGCTGCATTTGTTGCTATAGGTACACTTTTCTTCATAAGCTAGAGAGATTCTTCAATGAATTTTGCACAGCATACATACCATACTCACAGGTTTATGAAACTCTAGAATTTATTTAATTTATGAAAAAACGAATGAATTGTTATGTTTTAAACTTCATGTTTAGATAAAACACGAATTTTACAGTTATTTACCTCAATTTTTACCACAGTTTTTATTAGATTTGGAAAATTCTAGAGTTTCATACACCTTTAAGTATGGTTTGTATGCTGTGCAAAATTCATCGAAGAATCTCTCTAACTTATGAAGAAAAGTGTACCTACAACAACAAATGCTGCCATTAGTAAGTGAAAAAAATGATGAAATTTCACACGTGAAAAAATTACTTTGTTATGTTTTAGAACTTCCACTGCTATGAGTGTAAATTCTGAATCCTTCCTGGTCATGCTGACAAAGTTTTATGAATTTATTCGTAAAAGTATAGACAGTGGAAATTGAAATGTGCTGTGGTGTCTCTCCTGGTCCAAGTCGGCCTGTTTGACGTCCTAACCCCCTTAATTGGCATTTCTCACTCGCTATTGAAAAGGATGGTGACAAATTTTTGAATCACGTTGTTACTGGTAATGAGCCTTGAATATCACATTTCACATCAGAAACAAAGCTCCAGTCAATAGAGTGGCATCATTTGCAATCCAAAATCAATGGACTGGCATCATTTCCAATCCCCACCGAAAATACGAAAAGCAAAACAAATTTTCAGCACCAGTAATATTATGGCTAGAGTGTTTTCGCATCGTAAGGGTGTCCTGTTCATCAACTAAGTGCACAGAGGTCAGAGCATAAATGCAGCGGCCTACTGTTAGACGCATCAACAGTTTTGCCGAGCCACTAAAAAAGAAGCAGCGCGGAATGCTAACCAGTGTAGTCATCCTCCTTTGCGATAATACTCGTCTTTATGCAGCTGGAGTGTCACAGAACTTGCTTCAGTGGTTTCAGTGCGAAATTTTTCAACATTTGCCGCACTGTACAGACTTAGCCCCAAATGAGTATCACTTTTCCCCTAAACTGAAAGATTTTTCGAGTGAACAACGCTAGGAAGGTGATGACGAACTTTAAATGTGTGTGAAATCCTATGGGACTTAACTGCTAAGGTCATCAGTCCCTAAGCATACACACTATTTAACCTAAATTATCCTAAGGACAAACACACACACCCATGCCCGAGGGAGGACTCGAACCTCCGCCGGGACCAGCCGCACAGTCCATGACTGCAGCGCCTAAGACCGCTCGGCTAATCCCGCGCGGTGACGAACTTTAAAAAAAGCCATTAACCAGTGGTTGAACAATTTGGTGGCAACCGAGTATGCTGAAGGCATAGAGAAGCTGTTGAAAGGTTATTAACAGCTACCTAAATCTGAGCGGTGACTACGTAGAAAAGTGACTTGGGTATCAAATTGTATGTAAAATACAGTTTCGTTTCAATGTATCAAATAAAAGTTTCTATAGAAAAGCACTTTTTTACTTCCCGAAGGAGAAGAGTTCTTTCCACGAACAATACGAGACTGGAAGAGAAGGGAGAACCGATAGAGGTACTCAGGGTACCCTCCGCCACACACCGTCAGGTGGCTTGCGGAGTATGGATGTAGATGTAGATGTACATGTAGATCTTAGTGTGTTACATATACGCCCGCATCTCGTGGTCGTGCGGTAGCGTTCTCGCTTCCCACGTCCGGGTTCCCGGGTTCGATTCCCGGCGGGGTCAGGGATTTTCTCTGCCTCGTGATGGCTGGGTGTTGTGTGCTGTCCTTAGGTTAGTTAGGTTTAAGTAGTTCTAAGTTCTAGGGGACTGATGACCATAGATGTTAAGTCCCATAGTGCTCAGAGCCATTTTTTGTGTTACATGTACGTAATACCGCAACAGTATTAAGTCGCTCCTATCATAACTACATAACTCTAAACTTCGTACGAACAGGCCTTGGAAGGCCCTACGGAACCGACCGACCGCCGTGTCATCCTCACATCACAGGCGTCACTCGATGCGGATATGGAGGGTCACGTGGTCAGCACACCGCTCTCCCGGCCGTATGTCAGTTTACGAGACCGGAGCCGCTACTTCTCAATCAAGTAGCTCCTCAGTCTGCCCCACAAGGGCTGAGTGCACCCCGCTTGCCAACAGCGCTCGATAGACCGGATGGTCACCCATCCAAGTGCCAGCCCAGCCCGAAAGTGCTTAACCTCGGTGATCTGACGCGAACCGGCAAGGCCGTTCATTTTTGTAATATTGTATAACACCCGTGAAATATTCCACTAGCCTCCTCCGTGTCTCACCAGTGTTGTGCACTATGCTCAAACCAGTCCGCAGGCCGAAGAGTCTCAATGAAGAAATCTCGGGCGTCCTCGGCTATCATAACTGCATGACTCTAAACTTCATATGAACAGACCTTGGAAGACCCCAGACTAGCTCACACGACGAATGTTTATGCCAACCAATCAGGGTCCAGGATCTACCGACACGCTGCTGTAGCTTTTAATATCATTTTAACGGAGCATAACTTAATCATAGCTAACACTTGGTTCAAGAATCATGAAAGAAGGTTGTATACATGGAAGAATCCTGGAGATACTAGAAGGTATCAGATAGATCATATTATGGTAAGACAGAGATTTAGGAACCAGGTTTTAAATTGTAAGACATTTCCAGGGGTAGATGTCGATTCTGACCACAATCTATTGGTTATGAACTGTAGATTAAAACTGAAGAAACTGCAAAAAGATGGGAATTAAAGGAGATGCGATCTGGATAAACTGACTAATCCAGAGGTTGTACAGAGTTTCAGGAAGAGCATAAGGGAACAATTGACAGGAATGGGGGAAAGAAGTACAGTAGAAGAAGAACGGGTAGCTTTGAGGGATGAAGTAGTGAAGGCAGCAGAGGATCAGGTAGGTAAAAAGACGAGGGCTAGTAGAAATACTTGGGTAAAAGAAGAAATATGGAATTTAATTGATCAAAGGAGAAAGATTAATGAAAGGCAAACCCACGTTTCTAGAATTTGTAAACTCAGAGAAAGCTTTTGACAATGTTGAGTGGAATACTCACTTTCAAATTCTAAAGGTGGCAGGGGTAAAATACAGGGAGCGAAAGGCTATTTACAATTTGTACAGAAACCAGATGGCAGTTATAAGAGTCGACGGGCATGAAAGGGAAGCAGTGGTTGGGAAGGGAGTGAGACAGGGTTGTAGCCTCTCACCGATGTTATTCAATCTGTATATCGAGCAAGTAGTGAAGGAAACAAAAGAAAAATTCGGAGTTGGTATTAAAATCCATGGAGCAGAAATAAAAACTTTGAGGTTCGCCGATGACATTGTAATTCTATCAGAGACAGCAAAGGACTTGGAAGAGCAGTTGAACGGGATGGACACTGTCTTGAAAGGAGGGTATAAGATGAACTTCAACAAAAGCAAAACGAGGATAATGGAATGTAGTCGAATTAAATCGGGTGATGCTGAGGGAACTAGATTAGGAAATGAGACACTTAAAGTAGTAAAGGAGTTTTGCTATTTGGGGAGCAAAATAACTGATGGTCGAAGTAGAGAAGATATAAAATGTAGACTGACAATGGCAAGGAAAGCGTTTCTGAGAAAGAGAAATTTGTTAACATCGAGTATAGATTTAAGTGTCAGGAAGTCGTTTCTGAAAGTATTTGTTTGGAGTGTAGCCATGTATGGAAGTGAAACATGGACGATAAACAGTTTGGACAAGAAGAGAATAGAAGCTTTCGAAATGTGGTGCTACAGAAGAAAGCTGAAGATTAGATGGGTAGATCACATAACTAATGATGAAGTACTGAATAGAATTTGGGAGAAGAGGAGTTTGTGGTACAACTTGACAAGGGACCGTTCTGAGGCGTCAAAAGATCACAAATTTAGCATTGGAGTGCAGCGTGGAGGGTAAAAATCGTAGAGGGAGACCAAGAGATGAATACACAAAGCAGATTCAGAAGGCTGTAGGTTGCAGTAAGTACTTGGACATGAAGAAGCTTGCACAGGATAGGGTAGTATGGAGAGCTGTATCAAAACAGTCTCAGGACTGAAGACCACAACAACAACAACATCATTTTATCATTACTGCGGCTTTGGAATGCCTTTTCTGAGCGACAGCAATGGAGATACTATCCAAGACAGTGCTGCCGAAGCACAGTTACTAAGCACAGACTTCCGAAATGCCTTCGCGAAAGGAGACGAAGTAAATATCACAGAATTCGAATCAAAAACAGCTACCAAAATGAGTGACGTAGAAGTAAATATCCTCGGAGTAGTGAAACAACTTAAATCACCTATTAAAATCAAGTCTTCTGATCCAGACTGTATACCAATTAGGTTCCTTTCAGAGTATGCTGATGCAATAGCGCCATAATTAACAATAATATACAACCATGCACTCGGCGAAAGATCCGTAAACAAGGCTGGAAAGTTGCACAGGTCACACCGATATTCAAGAAAGGTAGTAGGAGTAATCCACTAAATTACAGACCCATATCATTAACGTCGACATGCAGCAGGATTTAAGAATACATATTGAGTTAGACCATTACGAATTACCTCGAAGAAAACTATCTATTGACACACAGTCAACACGGATTTAGAAAACATCGTTCTTGTGAAACACAACTTGCTCTTTACTCGCACGAAGCGTTTAGTGCTCTATTGGCAAGGGATTTCAAATGAATTCCGTAATGCTGGATTTCCGAAAGGCTTTTGACACTGTACCACACTAGCGGCTTGTAGTGAAACTGCGTGCTAATAGAATATCGTCTCAGTTATGTGACTGGATCTGTGATTTACTGACTGCTACGGTCGCAGGTTCGAATCCTGCCTCGGGCATGGGTGTGTGTGATGTCCTTAGGTTAGTTAGGTTTAAGTAGTTCTAAGTTCTAGGGCACTTATGACCTAAGATGTTGAGTCCCATAGTGCTCAGAGCCATTTCAACCATTTTTTTTGTTTTGTGATTTACTGTCAGAGAGATCACAGTTCGTAGTAACTGACGGAAAGATATCGAGTGAAACAGAATTGATTCCCGCCGTTTCCCATTGTTGCGTTATAGGCCCTTTGCTGTTCCTTGTCCACATAAACGATGTAGAATACAATCTGAGCAGCCGTCTTAGGTTGTATGCAGATGACTTTGTCGTTTATCCTCTAATATAAAGTCATCAGAACATCAAAACAAATTGCAAAAAGATTTAGAAAAGATATCTGTACGGCGCGAAAATTGGCAATTGACCCTAAATAACGGAAAGTATGAGGTCATCCACATGACAGCTAAAAGCAATCCATTACATTTCAGATACACGATAAATCAGTCAAATCTAAAGGCCGTAAATTCAACTACATACGTAGGAATTACATTTACGAACAACTTAAATTCGAAGGAGCACATAGATAATGTTGTGGGTAGAGCAAACCAAAGACTGCGTTTTATTGGAAATGTAACAGATCTGCTAAGGAGACTGCCTACACTGCGCTTGTCCGTCCACTTTTAGAATACTGCTGCTCGCTGTTGGATCCTTACCAGATAGGATTGATGGAGTATATCGAAAAAGATTAAAGAATAGCAGCAAGTTTTGTATTATCGCGAAATAGGGGAGAGAGTGTCACTAAAATATACAGTATTTGGGGTGGACGTAATCAAAACAAAGGCATTTTTCGTTGCGACGAAATCTTCTCACGAAATTCCAATCACCAACTTTCTCCTTCGAATGCGAAAATATTTTGTTGACGCAGACCTACATAGGGAGAAAGGATAATCACAACAAAATAAGGGAAATCAGAGCTCGTACGGAAAGATATAGGTGTTCGTTTGTAACCTCCCAACAGTAAAATATTATAAATAATATTCACATTTAGCGTAACTACCCAACAGTGAAAATATGTATAGCATTGACATTTACTGTAACCTAGCAACAGTTTATTATTCCGTAACCTACCAATAATAACGTGACTAATTTCTCAATAAAATTGTGGCTCACTTATAACCTTTCAATAATTGGCTGTGAATTTAAACTGGTAAATTGGACGTCAGCAATGTTGCGTCATGGCCCTAAAAGATCATTCCGAATAAATTGAAAATTCTTACCTCAATGAAGTCGCCGGATAACGCGTGTATATCTGCTCCTATAAGAAATTTTTCTGGCACAGCCTAGTGCAATGCTGGCCGATAGATTTGTCATGTATAAAAGAAACAACTGATTTTTCCTTACAATAATCAGGATGACCATGGATTGGAGAAATTAGTAAATTCTTTAAATTGAGGCGAATAATTGTCAAAAGTTAATTTTTTTATGAGAAAGATTATTATTAAGAGATTTTTTAAAACATTTTACATGGGACCTGATATAACAGTAGTACATATGCGTGAGGGTGCTTTTACCTTATACTACAATGCTCAGGCTCCGCCATCGCTCCCCACAACCGGTTCAGCCAACTCCACACACACGACTGATAGCTACTACTACTACAACTGCCACACAGTTCCTCCTGCATACAATACTGCTCTCTGGTCTGAGATTCTCTTATAGCTTACATATCGCAGGCAGCGCAGTGTGCTAGCAACAAATTCCTTAATCATGGACCTCTTACACGTTCTTTCCGCGCCCTATAGGAGACTGGAATAATGGAGAATTTTGAAGGTGGTTCGATGAACCCTCTGCTGCGCGGGATTAGCCGAGCGGTCAGAGGCGCTGCAGTCATGGACTGTGCGGCTGGTCCCGGCGGAGGTTCGAGTCCTCCCTCGGGTATGGATGTGTGTGTTTCCTTAGGATAATTTAGGTTAAGTAGTGTGTAAGCTTACGGACTGATGACCTTAGCAGTTCAGTCCCATAAGATTTCACACACGTTTCAACATTTTGAACATCGAACCCTCTGCCCCGCACTTAAATGCGGTTTGCGGAGTATCCATGTAGATGTAGATGGAAAAGTAATTCAGCTTTCCAAATGCCTTGGTGGGGCACGGTCCCTCTATGGTTGCACGTCTTGAATTTAGGAATTAGTTTTTATAGTAGACAGGACACATACAGTCTAAAAACAGGGCTGTGATTCGCTGACTCCGTTTTCTGGCAGCCTCCAGTATTTTGTGGTGAACTAATGCTGGCTAGTCCGATCATTTGCGCCACTGGGCAGTCGACGGTATAAGTCTGGCGCCATACCGTTGGTAAAATAAAATGTGATGCCTTCCACCTGCCCTTTCACGATGGGCTGTTGTGTCCCTTAAAACCCATACCAAGACTGGCTGGACAGTTGGGTGGCTCTGAGCACTATGGGACTTAACACCTATGGTCATCAGTCCCCTAGAACTTAGAACTACTTAAACCTAACTAACCTAAGGACAGCACACAACACCCAGTCATCACGCAGCAGAGAAAATCCCTGACCCCGCCGGGAATCGAACCCGGGAACCCGGGCGTGGGAAGCGAGAACGCTACCGCACGACCACGAGCTGCGGACTGGACATTTTCCACTCCAGTATCTGCCCTCAAGTGATATTTCATAGGCCGGCCGGAGTAGCCGAGCGGTTCTAGGCGCTACAGTCTGGAACCGCGCGACTGCTACCGACGCAGGTTCGAATCCTGCCTCAGGCATGGATGTGTGTGATGCCCTTAGGTTAGTTAGGTTTAAGTTGTTCTAAGTTCTAGGGGACTGATGATCTCAGAAGTTAAGTCCCATAGTGCTCAGAGCCATTTTGAACCATTTTTTTTGATATTTCACAACAGCCATAGCATTTGACACTAAACTGGCTGACATTTCTGATTTGATGAAGATGCACACACCTCTTATCCCTCGACTGATGCACTAAATCACCCAATCTTCTTCAACTTCTTCTCTTCAGCGATCACAGGCCCTGTAGACCATGCGCTGCTTCCATCTTCTTCAATCTCGCGCTGCCTCTCTTCAATGTCCAGGGATTCCTAATGCTGCCACATTCTTTTCTATCATCATCTTTCGACCGTGTGTGAAGTCGGCCCAATGGTCTTTCGCTTCGAGAGTCTCCTCAAACGCCTTCTTAAGAATTCTGTTGATTTCCTTCCAAGCCACTTGAACGGTCCATTGCAGTCTCCTACTTTTTAATTAATCGACGATAGTGGATTTCTTCGTTAACTGATAAATTTCAATATTCTTTCGATCTCCCCATAAGTCACTCCCCAACACAGGTCGTCAGATTTCGCTCATCACTTTTCTTTCGAAAACATTCAGTTTTTTCTCTTTCTTCTTTGATAAGTGTCCACCTTTCCAAACCATATTGAACTATTGAGCATGTTGTGTACATAGTTCCGCGTAGTCAGCGCGTACACAACTTTCCCAATAGAGTGCGCCCCGCTAAGCACAACAGTGCAGGCGCAGCGCTCGTTCATCTCCGCACTACAAGATGGCCAAATTCTGCTTCTGCCGATCTGCATATTAATATGTAACGCAGCCAATGAGATTGCTGCGAATGTAGAACCTTTTCTCCCCACGGATCACACTCCCGCAGTGATACCTGAATGCGCGAGGTATCATAACGAGTGTACAGACCTCCGATTAGTCAGTCTGCATTAGTCTGCATTAGACTGCATTAGTCTGTAGTCAAGTTTCAGTCTGCGCCTAATATGATTATCGTATTCCTGTACATAGCCATGAAGAGAAATGTATGGACACTTTTGTCAAGTATCAGAGATACGTGAGAATAAGATTAACGTACCAAGACCAAAGGAACTTCAGATTGTCAATTGTAAACAGCATCCAGAATCAAGTTACGTAATGTCTATTATCTTTATTATTTTAATAAATGTGTGTGAAAATTAATCAAGTTCTGTTTAAAGTTGGTCACCGTCAATCTGCTACTCTCAGCGTGCAAGTGGCATTTCTATCGTCTGACCTAACGGCAGAAGATAAACACGCCACGATAAGACCACGAGATATATTGCTGACACTCGCCTACTTCGTTAGAGCGACAAGTCAAATAATCTGGTGGTGTGTGTACCGAAGGTCTTACAGTACGCACACCTCATAGCGGATGATGGCGTTATATATCTTCAACCTTGTGGTGACTGACAAAGCTTTATTTTTGAGTGGGCTGCATATAGCGAAGAGACATCTTGATCCTGAGGCTATTCTCTCATTTATGTCCAGAGTTATGATACACTATGTCATCAAAAGTATCCGGACACCTAGCTCAAAATGACTTGCAAGTTCGTGGCGCACTCCATCGGTAATGCTGGAATTCAGTGTGGTGTTGGCCCACCCTAAGCCTTGGTGACAGCTTCCACTCTCGCAGGCATGCGTTCAATCAGGTGCTGGAAGGTTCCTTGGGGAATGGCAGCACATTCTTCACGGAGTGCTGCACTGAGGAGAGGTATCCATGTCGGTCGGTGAGGCCTGGCACGAAGCCGGCGTTCCAAAACATTCCAAAGGTGTTCTATAGGATTCAGGTCAGGATTATGTGCTGGCCAGTCCATTACAGGGATGTTATTGTCGTGTAACCGACACAGGCCGTGCATTATGAACAGGTGCTCGATCGTCTTGAAAGATGCAGTCGCCGTCCCTGAATTGCTCTTCAACAGTGGGAAGCAAGAAGCTGCTTAAAACATCAATTTAGGTCTATGCTGTGACAGTGCCACGAAAACAACAAGGCATGCAAGCCCCCTCCATGATAAACACGACCACACTATAACACCACCACCTCCGAATTGCACTGTTGCCACTACACACGCTGGCAGATGATGTTCACCAGGCATTCGCCATACCCATACCCTGCCATCGGATCACCACATTGTATACCGTGATTCGTCACTCCACACAAAGTTTTTCCACAGTTCAGTCGTCCACCAAGCGAAGCATCGTTTGGCATTTCCGGCGTGATGTGTGGCTCGACCATGAAATCCAAGTTTTCTCACCTCCCGCCTGTTGTAGAACTTGCAGTGGATCCTGATGCAGTTTGGAATTCCTGTGTGATGGTCTGGATAGACGTCTCCCTGTTACACAGTACGACCCTCTTCAGCTGTCAGCGGTCTCTGTCAGTCAACAGACGAGGTCGGCCTGTAAGCTTTTGAGCTGTACATGTTTCTTCACGTTTTCATTTCACTACCACATCGCAAACAGTGGACCTAGGGATGTTTAGGACTGTGGAAATCTCGTGTACAGGCCTATGATACAAGTGACACCCAATCACCTGACCACGTTCAAAGTCCGTGAGCTCCACGGAGCGTCCCATTCTGCTCTCTCACGTTGTCTAATGGCAACTGAGGTCGCTGATTTGGAGTACCTTGCAGTAGGTGGCACCACAATGCACCAAATATGAAAATCGTATGTTTTTGGGGAATGTCCGGATACTTTTGATCACATAGTGTATTTTCACTGGTGAAGCGCTGTCCAAGGTATTTAAAGTGACGAACTTTTCTGAATCTAGAATGGTTGCCAATCAAAGCGTGGAGTTTGGTTTATGACTCGACTATTTCGGCATATTCTTTTTTGTTTTTTGGTTTATCGAAAGTTTCGTTTTGCTGGCACTGTGCGTGGGAGACCTGTACATGTCCTTCAGCTCTCCTTCTGGTAGCTGAGTGGTCAGCGCGACGGAATGTCATGCCTAACGACCCGGGTTCGATCCCCTCCTGGGTCGGAGATTTTCTCCACTCAGGGACTGGGTGTCGTGTTGTCCTTGTCATCATTATTTCATCCCCATCGACACGCAAGTCGCCGAAGTGGCGTCAACTCGAAAGACTTGCACCCGGCGAACGGTCTACCAGACGGGAGGTTCTAGACACGGCATTTCCATTTTAGTGTGTTAGAATCAGAGACCATTGTATAGCTCTAATTTTCGAACCACTTTTTCTAATGCAAGGTTGAAGATAATGCATCAAAGAGAATCTGCATGTAGTAAGCCTGTTTTGATTGGGAAGTTGGAGGATATGGATCCTCTGAACTTCACTACTGCCAGTGAGCCATCTGTGCCATGTCTGTCCCATGTAAAATGTCTGCGACTATGTGAGAAAGTGAATGAATATCACTGTCGTTTCTTCACTCAACTAAACCTAAGCATATGTCTGGCAGTATATGGAAGAGTGGGTCAAACGTCCAATGAACATTGGTTCAAATGGCTCTGAACACTATGGGACTTAATATCGGAGGTCATCAGTCCCCTAGCTCGGGAATTCAATATTCCAAGATCCACAGTGTCGAGAGATTGCCTTTGTTAACAGCCGGCCGCGGTGACCGAGCGGTTCTAGGCGCTTCAGTCCGGAACCACGTGACTGATACGGTCGCATGTTCGAATCCTGCCTCGGGCCTGAATGTGTGTGATGTCCTTAGGTTAGTTAGTTTTAAGTAGTTCTAAGTTCTAGGGGCCTGATGACCTAAGATGTTAAGTCCCATAGTGCTCAGAGCCATTTGACTGATGACCCCAGATGTTGTCCCATAGCCATTTGAACCATTTTTTACTAACAGCACGACATCATCTGCAGCGGCTCTCCTGGGTTCGTGACCATACCGGTTGGAACCTAGACGACTGAAAATCGTGGCCTTGTGAGATGAGTCCCGATTTCTTTTGGTAAGAGCTGGCGGTAGGGTTCGAGTTATGGCGCAGACCATGGACCCAAGTAGTCAGTAAGACGCTGTGCAAGTTGGTGGCGGCTCCACAATGGTGTGGGCTGTGTTTACATGGAATGGAATGTTTCCTCTGATCCAACTGTGTCGATCATTGAGTGGAAATGGATATGTTCGGCTATTTGGAGACCATTTGTGCCATTTACGAACACAACGATGGAATTTTTATGGATGACAGTGAGCCATGTCAGTGGGTTACAGTTGTTTGCCATTTGTTTTGCAGAACATTCTGGAAACTTCGAGTGAAGGTGAGCCGTGCGTGGCTCATGTACAAGCCATCTATTATTTAACATCTTGTTTTTACGGCCGCCACGTCATTTCACTTTTAATTACTGGTGTCACTGAACCGCTGTCTTGCCTATCCGTGAGTGGCAACAGCAGCCGTATTATCTTTGCTGGGCGGCTATTACTTCCTGGTCGTCGTGTGTCGTGAGGGGAAATCGGACCTGGAGCGGTTGGAGTTGGAACGCGGCAGTAGTGCAGGGACGTAGCAGCAGTCGGGGCTGAGTGCTAGGGAGGCGCGGACAGCCAGGACTCGCCGAACTCTCGCGACTCAAGATGAACTGTCCGACGGACGGAGATGGCAGCGGGATCGACCGTTGGTCGGTCGTTCAGTTGGTCGCCTCTTTAGGCGACTTGTGTTTGGTCTTTTGACCGTTTCTCGACCTCGCCAATGGGTCATCTTGCTGGACGTGGCTCGGTTCCTTCTTGTGGGGAGACGTTGTGGCCAATGGGCGAGAGTTACCTCTGCAGGATTGTGTCTGAGCCAGCGTGCCCGGATCAAAAATGGCTCTGAGCACTATGGGACTTAACATCTATGGTCATCAGTCCCCTAGAACTTAGAACTACCTAAACCTAACTAACCTAAGGACATCACACAACACCCAGCCGTCACGAGGCAGAGAAAATCCCTGACCCCGCCGGGAATCGAACCCGGGAACCCGGGCGTGGGAAGCGAGAACGCTACCGCACGACCACGAGATGCGGGCTGTGCCCGGATCGCCGTGGAGTTGGATCGCGGCAGAAGTCCAGTTGGGACATAGCAGTAGTCGGAGACGGAATGCTAGGGAGGCGCGGACAGCCAGTACTCGCCGACCGCTCGTGACTCAGGATGAACTGTCCGAAGGACGGAGATGGCAGCGGGATCGACCGTTAGTCGGTCGTTCAGTTGGTCGCCTCTTTGGGCGACTTGTGTTTGGTCTTTTGACCGTTTCTGGACCTCGCCACTGGGTCATCTTGCTGGACGTGGCTCGGTTCCTTCTTGTGGGGAGACGTTGTGGCCAATGGGCGAGAGTTACCTCTGCAGGATTGGGTCCGAGCCAGCGTGCCCGGATCGCCGTGGAGTTGGATCACGGAAGAAGTGCAGTCGGGACGTAGCAGCAGTCGGGGACGGAGCGCTAGGGAGGTGCGGACAGCCAGTACTCGCTGACCACTCGTGACTCAGGATGAACTGTCCGACGGACGGAGATGGCAGCGGGATCAACCGTTGGTCGGTCGTTCTGTTGGGTTCTTTGGGCGACGTTTGTTTTGGAATGTTGACCTTTCCTGGACCTCGCCACTGGGTCATCTTGCTGGACGTGTCTCGGTTCCTTCTTCTGGGGAGACGTCGTGGCCAGTGGGCAAGAGTTACCTCTGCATGACTGGGACCGAGCCAGTTTGTCCAGATCGCCGTGTCTCCCAGTTCCCGACGGATATCGGGGTGAGTCGGGTTGGAGCTGCAGTGAGCTCCAGATAGGTAAGACTCACCCGACCGTTGCTGACACACACAGTTTGAGTGGCAACGACCTCGGTTGGTTGTTGCTTGGTCGTCTGGTCTGACGATGTGTGTATCGTCACCGACCATCCTTCGGGTGTATGTGTGTGTCCGCCAGTGATTTGTTCTAGTTTTTCATCAGTGATTCGTTTTACGCGTGTAACCTCCCAACAGAAAAAAATATAAGTATATTGTGTTCACATTTAGCGTCACCTACCAACAGTTTACTTCCGTAACCTTGGAATAATGAAATGACTAAACTCTCAATAAAATTGTGGCTTACTTTTAACCTTTCAATAATTAACTGACTGTGAATCTAAAGTGGTAAGCCGGCCGGTGTAGCCGTGCGCTTCGAGGCGCTTGAGTCTGGAACCGCGTGACCCCTCCCGGTCGCAGGCTCGAATCCTGCTTCGGGCATGGATGTGTGTGATGCCCTTAGGTTACTTAGGTTTAAGTAGTTCTAAGTTCTAGGGGACTGATGACCACAGATGTTAAGTCCCATAGTGCTCAGAGCCATTTTAACCATTTTAAAGTGGTAAATTTGGACGTCAGCAATGCTGCGCCATGGCCCTGAAAGATCATACTGAATAAATTGAAAATTCTTACCTCAATAAGGTCACCGGATAACGCGTATATATCTGCTCCTATAAGAATTTTTTCTGGCACAGCCCAGTGCAATGCTGGCCGCTAGATTTGTCATACATAAAAAGAAACAACTGATTTTTCTTTACAATAATCGGGATGACCATGGATTGTAGAAATTGGTAAATTCTTTAAATTGAGATGAACGATTGTCAAAAGTTAACTTTTTTAAGAAAGATTATTATTAAGTGTGGTGTGCGTACTGTAAGACCTTCGGTACACACACCATCAGATTATTTGACTTGTCGCTCTAACGAAGTAGGCGAGTGTCAGCAAAATGTCTCATGGTCTTATCGTGGCGTGTTTATCTTCTGCCGTTAGGTCAGACGATAGAAATGCCACTTGCACGCTTAGAGTAGCAGATTGACGGTGACCAACTTTAAACAGAACTTGATTAATTTTCACAAACATTTATTAAAATAATAAAAATCATAGACTTTACGTAACTAGATTCTGGATGTTGTTTACAACTGACAATCTGAAGTTCCTTTGGTCTTGGTACGTTAATCTTATTTTCACATATCTCTGATACTTGACAAAGTGTCTATACATTTCTCTTCATGGCTATGTGCAGGAATATGATAATCTTATTAGGCGCAGAATGAAACTTGACTATAGACTGGTACAGACTAATGCAGACTGACTAATCGGAGGTCTGTACACTCGTTATAATACCTCGCGCGTTCAGGTATCACTGTGCGAGTGTGATCTGCGAGGAGAAAAGGTTCTACATTAGCAGCAATCTCACTGGCTGCGTTACATATTAACACGCAGATCGGTAGAAGCAGAATTTGGTCCGTCTCTAAGGCAGCGCCATCTCGTAGTGCGGAGACAGATGAGTGCTGCACCTGCGCTGTTGTGCTTAGCGGGGCGCGCTCTAGTGGGAAAGTTGTGTACGCGCTGACTACGCGGAACTATGTACACAACATTAAGAGATTTTTTAAAACATTTACGTGGGACTTCATATAACAATAGTACATATGCGCGAGGCTGCTTTTACCCTATACTACAACGCTCAGGCACCGCCATCGCTCCCCACGACCGGCCCAGCCAACTCGATATACACGACTCCTAGCTACTACTGCTACACACTTCCTACTGCAGTCAACACTGCTCTCTGGTCTGAGTTTTCTTATAGCTTACATATCGCAGGCAGCGCGTGAGCAATCCATCGAAATTACATCTGCTCCAGTGCGCTAGCAACAAATTCCTTACTCATGGACCTCTTACACCGGTGTTCGAGTTTCTAGTTGCAGTGTTTCGTCCAACACTGCGTACCGTGTGTCAGTTCGACTGAGCAATGGTTTAAATGCTGTAACGCTGTCCGCCTACAGAAGTAGCCAGTTGGTCGGTTGCGACAGAGCAGCGAGTGGGCGTTTTCTTACCGTGTTGATGCTGTCCGCCACGGTGTGTAGTTCCATAGCCGTTGCGACGCTCATGTATGTCAGTGGTTATTGTGCCTTGGCTTACTAACACACCAATATTTGAAGACGAGTGTTACTGGTCTCTTCGCTTCGCTGGCATTTTGATTGTAGTGTTTTTGGTCTGGTGACCGAAATCGGGTAGTTGGTTGGTTCGTCGGTTGTCTGTCGGTTGGGTTGCCTTCCGATTTAGAGATCGTTGGTCAAGCTACCTGTCTCGCCTAAACGGGCATTAGTGTTATAATTACAGGCCGACCCTTGTAAACTTCTGAGCGCCGTTCCGTGTCTGTTACATAGTATCTTCCCTGTCTGAGTTTTAGTTATTTGGTTGATGTGTGGCGTTCGGGACGAGTTTTTATATATCCTGAATTAATGTTCCTGTCTTGCAGTTTAGACATAAGATTGTTATTCCTCATATGGGCCTTTCAGCCGAATTTTACATCAAATCTTTTAAGGCTTTAAGCCGTTAAATTATTGTGGCCTTAAGCCGAGTATTGATATCTCTTAAAATAATGTCCTTGTCTTGCCCTTAAGGCATGAGATTGTTATTCTTTATTTTATATGAAATGTTTTAGGATAAGTTACTTTTGAATACATTATGGGAGTGACAATGATCAATGTGTTACAAATATTTACTATTAAAAACGGTCTTGATCACAATTTATTTATTACGGTGACCGGTTTCGGCCACTACTGTGGTCATCTTCAGACCAATGAGTAAGGACCTCCTTCTGCTGGAGAAACACTACAGTCCACAGTAGTGGCCGAAACCGGTCACCGTAATAAATAAATTGTGATCAAGACTGTTTTAGATAGTAAATATTTTAAAGATAAGGCCTTCTGCCTTTTGATTGAAACTCCTCTTATGCGACCTCCAGCCTAGTTCCATTAAAATTAAATTGATAAGGCCTTCAGCCGATTAGATTGAAGATTTAGAAAATATGCTTGGGTGAAACCTCCAGAAGAATCTTGTATTTCAATTTTGCTTTGGCCTTGTGTCTTGGATTTCGAATGTGGCATTCAGCCGATCTAAAGATAATCAAAGGAGGTCGATTAAAGTTTTTGTAATATTGTGTGTTGATAAATAAAGCTTGTACGTTGAGTGCAACTGACAGGAACTCATTTTGGCCCCTTTCCACAGCCTTATCCGTTCTGTCCTGCTAGTCCAGGCATTTCAGAAGGATTTGGCCGCCCAGATCGCCCAACATGAATCCCATGGAACATTTATTGGACATAATGGACGTGTTAGCTTGTGTACGAAATCCTGAACCTGCCCAATTTCGCAGTTATGGACGGCTGGCTGTACAGACAGCATGGTTCAGTATTTCTCCAGGGGACTTCCGACGACTTGTGGAGTCCATGAGGCGTCGATTCCGTGCACTACGCCGGGCGAAACGAGGTCCGACATGATGTTAAGAGGTATCCCATGACTTTTCTCATCTCAGTGTAACTTGGGTAACACACTGAAGCGCCAAAGAAACTGGTATAACCATGCGTATTCAAATACAGATGGAAAGAGGCACGTACCGAGTAAAACTGTGAGGGATGGGAAAAACCCACCGTGGTTCAACAACAAAGTTAGGAAACTACTGCGAAAGCAAAGAGAGCTTTACTCCAAGTTTAAACGCAGCCAAAACCTCTCAGACAAACAGAAGCTAAACGATGTCAAAGTTGGCGTAAGGAGGGCTATGCGAGAAGCGTTCAGTGAATTCGAAAGTAAAATTCTATGTACCGACTTGATAGAAAATCCTAGGAAGTTCTGGTCTTACGTTAAATCAGTATGTGGCTCGAAACAGCATATCCAGACACTCCGGGATGATGGTGGCATTGAAACAGAGGATGACACGCGTAAAGCTGAAATACTAAACACCTTTTTCCAAAGCTGTTTCACAGAGGAAGACCGCACTGCAGTTCCTTTTTTAAATCCTCGCTGACATCGAAATAAGTGTCCAAGGAATAGAAAAGCAACTGGAATCACTCAACAGAGGAAAGTCCACTGGATCTGACGGGATACCAATTCGATTCTACACAGAGTACGCGAAGGTGCTTGCCCCCCTTCTAACAACCGTGTACCGCAAGTCTCTAGAGGAATGGAAGGTTAGAAAAGAGCACAGGTAGTCCCAGTCTTCAAGAAGGGTCGTCGAGCAGATGCGAAAAACTATATCTCTGACGTCGATCTGTTGTAGAATTTTAGAACATGTTTTTTGCTCGCGTATCATGTCGTTTCTGGAAACCCAGAATCTACTCTGTAGGAATCAACACGGATTCCAGAAACAGCGATCGTATGAGACCCAACTCGCTTTATTTGTTCATGAGACCCAGAAAATGTTAGACACAGGCTCCCAGGTAGATGCCATTTTCCTCGACATCCGGAAGGCGTTCGATACAGTTCCGCACTGTCGCCTGATAAACAAAATAAGAGCCTACGGAATATCAGACCAGCTGCGTGGCTGGATTGAAGAGTTTTTAGCAAACAGAACACAGCATGCTGTTATCAATGGAGAGATGTCTACAGACGTTAAAGTAACCTGTGGCGTGCCACAGGGGAGTGTTATGGGACCATTGCTTTTCACAATATATATAAATGACCTAGTAGATAGTGTCGGAAGTTCTATGCGGCTTTTCGCGGATGATGCTGTAGTATACAGAGAAGTTGCAGCATTAGAAAATTGTAGCGAAATGCAGGAAGATCTGCAGCGGATAGGCACTTAGTGCAGGGAGTGGCAACTGACCCTCAACATAGACAAATGTAATGTATTGCGAATACATAGAAAGAAGGATCCTTTATTGTATGATTATATGATAGCGGAACAAACACTGGTAGCAGTTACTTCTGTAAAATATCTGGGAGTATGCGTGCGGAACGATTTGAAGTGAAATAATCATATAAAATTAATTGTTGGTAAGGCGGGTACCAGGTTGAGATTCATTGGGAGAGTCCTTAGAAAATGTAGTCCATCAACAAAGGAGGTGGCTTACAAAACACTCGTTCGACCTATACTTGAGTATTGCTCATCAGTGTGGGATCCGTACCAGATCGGGTTGACGGAGGAGATAGAGAAGATCCAAAGAAGAGCGGCGCGTTTCGTCACAGGGTTATTTGGTAACCGTGATAGCGTTACGGAGATGTTTAGCAAACTCAAGTGGCAGACTCTGCAAGAGAGGCGCTCTGCATCGCGGTGTAGCTTGCTGTCCAGATTTCGAGAGGGTGTGTTTCTGGATGAGGTATCGAATATATTGCTTCCCCCTACTTATACCTCCAGAGGAGATCACGAATGTAAAATTAGAGAGATTCGAGCGCGCACGGAGGTTTTCCAGCAGTCGTTCTTCCCGCGAACCATACGAGACTGGAACAGGAAAGGGAGGTAATGACAGCGGCACGTAAAGTGCCCTCCGCCACACACCGTTGGGTGGCTTGCGGAGTATAAATGTAGATGTAGATGTAGAATACGGCGCTGCGGTCTGCAACGCCTGTATAAGACAATAAGGGTCTGGCTCAGTCGTTAGATCGGTCACTGCTGCTACAACGTCAGGTTGTCAACATTTGGGTGAGTTTGAACGGGTTGTTACAGTCGGCGCAGGAGAGATGGGACACAGCATCTCCGGGGTAGCGATGAAGTGTACCATGAATATCAAGAATCCGGTAAAACTTCAAATCTCCGACATCGCCGCCGCCAGAAAAAGATCCTGCAAAAACGGGACCAACGACGACTGAAGAGAATCGTTCAACGTGACAGAAGTGCAACCTTTCAGCAAATTGCTGCAGATTTCAATGCTGGGCCATCAAGTGTCAGAGAGCGAACAATTCAAGGAAACATCATCGATATAGGCTTTGGGAGCCAAAGGCCCATTCGTGTACCCTTGACGACTGCACTATGCCTCGCCTGGGCCCGTCAACACCGACACCGGACTGTTGATGACTGGACGGATGTTGCCTGGTCGGACGGGTCTCGTTTCGATTTGTATCGAGTGGATGGACGTGTACGAGTATGGAGACAACCTCATGAATCCGTGGATCTTGCGGGTCAACAGGGATATTTTCAAGATGGTGGAAGCTCAGTAATGGTGTGGGGCGTGTGCTGTTGAAGTGGTACGGGATCCAGAATACATCTAGATACGACTCTGACAGGTGATACATACGTAAGCATCCTCTCTGATCAGTTGCATCTATTCATGCTCATTTTGCATTCCGACGGACTTGAAATTACTACAGAGTGGCCCCAGGAACACTCTTCTGAGTTTAAAGACATCCGCTGGCCACCAAACACTACATCTACATCTACATCTACATGGATATTCTGCAAATCACATTTAAGTGCCTGGCAGAGGGTTCATCGAACCATCTTCGCAATTCTCTATTATTCCAAACATCATATAGCGCGCGGAAAGAACGAACACTTAAATCTCTCCGTCCGAACTCTGTTTTCTCTTCTTTTATCGTGGTGATCATTTATTCCTATGTAGGTCGGTGTCAACAAAATATTTTCGCATTCGAAGGAGAAAGTAGGTGATTGGAATTTCGTGAGAAGATTCTGTCGCAACGAAAAACGCCTTTCTTTTAGTGATTTCCAGCCCAAATCCTGTATCATTTCTGTGACACTTTCGCGATGAGACAAAACGTGCTGCCTTTCTTTGAACTTTTTCGATGTATTCCGTCAGTCCTATCTGGTAAGGATCCCACACCGCGCAGCAGTATTCTAAAAGAGGACGCACAAGCGTAGTGTAGGTTGTCTGCTTAGTAGGTTTGTTACATTTTCTGAGTGTCCAGCCAATAAAACGCAGCCCTTGTTTAGCCATCCGCACAACATTTCCTATATGTTCTTTCCTATTTAAGTTGTTCGTACTTGTAATTCCTAGGTATTTAGTTGAATATACGGCTTTTGGATTAGACTGATTTATCGCGTAACCGAAGTTTAACGAGTTCCTTTTAGCACTCATATGGATGACCTCACACTTTTCGTTATTTAGGGTCAACTGCCACTTTTCCCACCATTCAGATATCTGTTCTAAATCGTTTTGCAGTTTGTTTTGATCTTCTGATGACTTTATTAGTCGATAAACGCCAGCGTCATCTGCAAGCAACCGAAGACGGCTGCTTAGATTGTCTCCCAAATCGTTTATACAGATAAGGAAGAGCAAAGGACCTATAACACTGCCTTTGGAACGCGTGAAATCACTTCTGCATTACTCGATGACTTTCCGTCAGTTACTACGAACTGTGACCTCTCTGACAGGAAATCAAAAATCCAGTCACACAACTGAGGCGATATAAACACGGAATTTCGCTGCGAGCCGCTTGTGTGGTACAGTGTCAAAAGCCTTCCGGAAATCCAGAAATACGAAAACGATCTGAAATCCCTTGTCAATATCACTCAGCACTTAATGCGAGTAAAGAGATAGTTGTGTTTCACAAGAAGGATGTTTTCTAAACCGATGTTGACTGTGTGTGAATAGACCGTTTCCTTAGAGGTAATTCATGATGTCCGACCAAAGTATATGTTCTAAAATCCTCAGACACGGATATTGTTGAGCATATCTTCTGGGCTCGACCCCCCCCCCCCGTTCTCTTACGGATTTACGGACAGCCCTGCAGGATTCATAGTGTCAGTTCCCTCCAGCACTACTTCAAACATTAATCGAGTCCATGCCACGTCGTGTTGCGGCAATTCTGTGTGCTCGCGGGGATCCTACACGAAATTAGGCGGGTGTACGAGTTTCTTTAGCTCCTGAGTGCAATTCTATTCACAACATATTTCAGGACAATGTGGCATCCCACACCTCCAGAATTGCTACAGAGTGGCTCCTGGAACACTCTTCTCAGTTTAAACACTTCCGCTGGCCACCAAACTCCGCAGACACGGATATTGTTGAGCCTATCTGTAATGGCAACGTGCTGCTCAGAAGAGGTCTCCACCACCTCGTACTCTTACGGATTTATTGACAGCCCTGCACGATTCACGACTTCAGTTCCCTCCAGCACTACTTCAGACATTAGTCGAGTCCATACCTTGTCGTGTTGTGGCACTTCCGCCCGCTCGCAGGGGCTCTACCCGATATTAGACAGTTGTCAACAAGACACTATGCAATGGTGGTGACTCCATAATGGTGTGGGCTGTGTTTACATGGAATGGAATGTTTCCTCTGATCCAACTGTGTCGATCATTGAGTGGAAATGGATATGTTAGGCTATTTGGAGACCATTTGTGCCATTTACGAACTTCATGCTCGCCAACACAAAGGTGGAATTTTTATGGATGACAATGACCCATGTCAGTGGGTTACAGTTGTTTGCAATTCGTTTGCAGAACAGTCTGGAAACTTCGAATGAAGGATTTGGCCGCCCAGATCGCCCATCATGACTCCTATCATGAATCCCAAGCACAAAAATGGAATTTTTGTGGATGGCAATGAGCCATTTCGGTGGGTTACATTTGTTTGCGATTTATATGAAGAACAGTGTGGAAATTTCGAATGGATTCATATGAAGAACAGTGTGGAAATTTCGAATGAAGGATTTGGCCGAACAGATGTCCCAACGTGAATCCCATGGAACATTTGTTGGCCCAATTTCGCAGTATTAGAGTTGTTGGTTTGGGTTGTTTGGGGAAGGAGACCCAGACAGCGAGGTCATCGGACTGGGGAAGGATGGGGAAGGAAGTCGGCCGTGCCCTTTCAAAGGAACCATCCCGGCATTTATCATGAACGATTTAGGGAAATGATGGAAAACCTAAATGAGGATGCGCAGTATTAGACATGTGTACCAGTTTGTTTGGCTCCTCTGTGAAGGGTACCTAGAGACAGTTGTGGACTGTCGAGGCTGGGCTGGACCCATGTTGGAGCCTAGACGGCTATGCTGGAGGAGGGGTCGGCTGAGGGTCCAGGAGGCGGCGGCCCGGCCCCTCCCCTGCTCCGGGCTGCCCCCTCCCCTGCTCCCTGGCCCCCGCCTCCCGGCCGCCTTGAGACTGCGGGCCCGCGGCTGCTGCGCCCAGACGGCCAGAGGCCTCCAGACGGCAGCATGCGCGCCCCGCCGCCGCTGCTGCTCGTGGCGCTGCTGGTGCTGGCGGCGCTGGCCGCCGCCGCCGCCGCCTCGCCCGACGCCGCCTCCAGAGGCCGGGGGCGCGGCAGGGACCGCACGAGGCAGCGGCCCGCCGCAGACGCCCCGGCCAGGGCGGCGCGCCGCCGCATGCTGGACCGGCCGCAGGCGCAGCAGCCGGAGGACGACGAGTACGACAACTACGACTACGGCGAGTACGGTACGTGCACGGCAATCCGCACTGGCTCCCTCTAGTGTGCTTCAAATGGCTCTGAGCACTACGGGACAACATCTGAGGTCATCACTCCCCTAGAGCTTAGAACTACTTAAACCTAAGGACATCACACACATCCATGCCCGAGGCAGGATTCGAACCTGCGACCGTTGCGGTCGCGCGGTTCCAAACTGACGCGCCTACTCGACCGAATAGTAGCGGCTCCGGTCAAAGAAAACCATAGTAACGATCGGGAGAGCGGTGTGCTGACCACACGTCCCTCCAATCCGCATCCTCATCTTAGGATGACACGGCGGTCGGATGGTCCCGATGGGCCACTTGCGGCCAGGCGACGGAGTGCTTTGCTTTGCTTTAGAACCGCTCGGCCACCTCGACCGGCCCTCTAGTGTGGCCACGTCGCCCCGTCTCTAGCGGTAAATGTTTCACAAAATCAAACAAGGGTCACTCTTTGATCAAATGTTTGAGCGGACCGACAACGAGCCCCCTCAAATTACACAATGGTTCACCGTCCCAATTTTCACAGAAAAATGTAAAGTGGGAAATTGACAAATGGGCTACCAAGTTCACCAGTTTGTGATCTAATTCTGCAAAGCAAAGTATTTGGTCCCAGAATGAGATTTTCACTCTGCAGCCGAGTATGCGCTGATATGAAACAGATTTTTAATCTGCTAGTAAGTTTCGTTTTAAGGAACAAAAGCTGATAGCTAAGTAAATCGAGTGTCAAAAAGTTCCTCTCTTCACGACTTGCATATTGGGTTGTTTTGAGGGGCCGTCCGGAGTGACCGAGTCTCGAACCGCCAGACCGCTACGGTCGCGGGTTCGAATCCTGTGTCGGGCATGGATGTGTGTGATGTCCTTAGGTTAGCTGGGTTTAAGTAGTTTTAAGTTCTAGGGACTGATGACCTCAGCTGTTAAGTCCCATAGTGCTCAGAGGCATTTGAACCATTTTTTTGTTTTGGGGGGAAGAGACCAAAATGCGAGGTCATCGGTCTCATCGCATTAGGGAAGGATGGGGAAGGAAGTCGGCCGTGCCCTTTGAAAGGAACCATCCCAGCATTTGCCTGGAGTGATTTAGGGAAATCACGGAAATCTAAATCAGGATGGCCAGGATTGAACCGTCGTCCTCCCATTTGCGAGTACAGAGTGCTACCACTGCGCCACCTCGCTCGGTACGACTTGCCTATTTTGCGTATAAAAAGCTGTCTTCGTGTTATATTTAACTGTCAAAAAGCCTTCCTTCGAACCAACTACTTCATTTAGAACATTTTGATAGCATAGGACATTAGGAAGGCAAATGAGACGTCAAAAAGTTCATCTCTTCAAGGCGCAGCTATTTTCCGCGCACATTCCGCTGCACAGTGAAAATCTCATTCTGGAAACATCCCCCAGGCTGTGGCTAAGCCATGTCTCCGCAGTATCCTTTCTTTCAGGAGTGCTAGTTCTGCAGGTTCGCAGGAGAGCTTCTGTAAAGGTCGGAAGGTAGGAGACGAGATACTGGCAGAAGTAAAGCTGTGAGGACGGGGCGTGAGTCTTGCTTGGGTACCTCATATGATAGAACACTTGCCAGCATAAGGCAAAGGTCCCGAGTTCGAGTCTCAGTCCGGCACACAGTTTTAATCTGCCACGAAGTTTCAAAGTATTTGGTTGTTTCAAAGTAATTAGGGTTATTTAGGAGTAAAATAGTAATTTGAGAAAAAAATTTCGTCCAGATACTCATACACAAACGAAGAGTGGAAAATGGACAAATGGGAAATCAAATTCGCTAGCATTAGGTCTAGTTATGCAAATAAATATCTCCCTGCCTCAAAGTAATGAAAGAAATTAGGAAAACTAATTATGGATTTGTGGGAAATTTTTGCCCGAATTTTTATAGCAAAACAAGACGGGGAACTTGCAAAAGGGGTACATAATTGACAAGGGTGAGGCCTAATTGCACGAAATAATATTTCATACCCTCGAAAGAATAAAGGTTATTAAGAAAAAATTAATAATTGGAGCAACAAATTTTTTGCGAGTTTTCGTAACCAAAGGAAGAGTGGAAAATGGACGAATGAGGTATCAAATTGAACAGCATGAAGTCTAGTTTCGCAAAAAAAAAATTTAGCTGTCTGAAAGTAATTAGACAAATTGCGAAAACTATTTGTTGGTGGATGACGCAACCAGTCACAAGTACTTTTTGAAAATTTAAATTTACTGTCATAACCGATTTCGGACTGCCATGCCCATCTTCAGATAGCCAATACTTTTTGTTACATGGATGTTTCAGTTAACACCGTGTCGTCTGGCCCACACTGTACAAGAATATTTGAGTATTTACTGCCACTTTATCAGTTGTTTCATTAATAAAAATGTATATTCTGTTTTATGTATATATATGATGCAAAATAGTTGTTATGTTTGCATCAGGCGTATATAAAATACAAGCACTTTAGCGTACTTTTATTAATGAAACAACTGATAGAGTGGCACTAAATGCTCATATATTCTGGTTCAGTGAGAAGCAGACGATACGCTCTTAACCGAAACCTCCATATTACCAAAAATATTAGCCATCTGAAGATGGGCATGGTATTCGGAAACCGGTTATGGCAGTAAAATAAAACCTTCAAAAAGTATTTGTGGCTGGCTGCGTCATTACGCAACTATTATTAACACCTGCGGGGATCGCAGGATCCATAGACAAAATAAAACTAATCAGTGATTTTCGGGAAAAATTTTGCCTGAATTTTGACAGGGGAACGAAGAGCAGGAAATGGACAAATGGCGTGTCAAACTGACCAGCGTAACGTCTAGTTTTGCAAAAGAGACAAAAAAATACTTCGAAGTAATTACGGAGATTTAGAAAGGATTAACTGATTTTAGCGAAAATTTTTGTCCAATTTTCTTAACCAAAGGAAAAGCGTGAAATCGACAAATGGGATATCAAACTGACCAGCGTGAAATTTTGTACTAAAAAATGTTAATTGTTTTAAAGTAGTTACGATAATTAGCAAAAAATTATTTACTCGTTTGAAGGGAAATTTCTCTCCAAATTTTCAGAACCAATCGAAGAGCGAGATATCGGCAAATGGTTATTTAGGGCAAAATTAGTTGTAGGTTTGAGAGGAAATTTCGTTCCCAATTTGCATACTCATACGAACAATGGAAAATTGACAAATGTGGTATCAAACTGGCCGGAGCCAGATCTGCCTTTGAAAAGAATATTTAGTTGCACGAAAGTAATTAGGGTTATTTAGGAAAAAAATAATTACTTATATGAGTGAAAATTTTTGTCCCAATTTTCATAACCAAACGAACAGTGGGAAATGGTGAGATGCCACATCAAACTGACCAGCGCGGGGTCTACTTCTGAAAAAACTGGATTCCTCGAAAGAAATTACTGAAAATAGCAAAAAATGAACTAACGATTTGAGGGAAAATTACTATCCAAATTTTGACAGCCGAACAAAAGTGTGGGAAATGAACAAATGGAGTATCACATTGATCAGCGTGAGGTAATTAATAAAAAATTTCATTGGTGATTTGAGCGAAATTTGAAGTATTTTATGGAAAACAACTGCTGATAGCTAACTAAATCGAGTGACAAAAAGTTCATCTCTTCACGACTTGGCTATTTTGCGTATAAAAAGCCATCTTCGTGTTATATTTAACTGTCAAAAAGCCTTCCTTCGAATCAACTACTTCATTTAGAACATTTCAGTTGCATAGGACATTAGGAAGGCAAATGACACGTCAAAAAGTTCATCTCTTCAAGGCGCAGCTATTTTGCGTGCAAAAAGTTGCACTGATGTGATATTTGATTTTTAAAATCGATGCCTTCCAATCGAGTACCACATGTTGGACATTTCGAAAAGAGCAGGCGCTAGGAAGGTACACGGAGTGTCAGAAACTTTATCTTTGCAACGTCTAGCTATTCTCTGCTTAAAAAATTTACAATCCTTTGGTATTTGGCTGTCAAAGTGGTTTCCTTCGAATCAAGTACTAAATTCAGAAGACTATAGGAAAGCAAAGCTTTCTGAACAAAAGCTGAAATTTAAAAAAAAAAGAAATATTGCAAAATCGGTCAAATGTCTTGTGAAACGATTTGTCCGAAAGTAAGAGATACAATATATTTGCGAATCATTTGGCGTGTCTTTGAAAGAAGCTCCAAGTCATGTACAGCAAATCAAGTACGTCAAATATTTCTCTATCTGCTTTATTTCTTACTTTCAGACAGAACATTTCACACATTTGCTCGATTTTTTTTTCAAAACATATTTAAACATCTGAATGAGTTTATTGTTTCAAAAGTGAGGGCTGTAGTTATTTTAGTATATATTCCATACTTTTTTTCTCGGAGAAACGCCTTTCCCAGGAAACTGGACCATTTTTGTAACCACTTCAAAAGTTGGAATTATCGATCCCTCTGAAATACAGCTCTCTCTCGACGATGACGTCCTCATTTCTGCTGGACATTTTGCCTGGGAGCCTTTTTTCACGTGTACATCTACATATATACCACGAAAGCAACTGTGCATCGCTCCAGAATTATCGAATTTCTGTCGTATTCCACCCACCCTAATCCCTGTCATCTTATTCTCGTGAGTCCCATGCCAGATACACAAGCATATTGGCTTCAAAATGGGTCTGAGCACTATGGGACTTAACTTCTGAGGTCATCAGTCCCCTAGAACTTAGAACTACTTAAACCTAACTAACCTAAGGACATCACACACATCCATGCCCGGGGCAGGATTCGAACCTGCGACCGTAGCGGTGGTGCGGTTCCAGACTGTAGGGCCTAGAACCGCTCGGCCACTGCGGCCGGCAGCATATTGGCCCCACAATACTTTTCCATTACCGGTTCTCTAAATTTACCAAATTCCCTAGCGCAAGAACAACTATGTGTCTTTGACCGAGTATTCTGTTACATTTTCCTATGGCCTATAGCGACCTGTACGAGTTTCGGAGCGGTTGTTTGAATTCTTTCGATGTTTCGTGTCGCTCCTACCTCATAAAGACTCCAAACACCGAAACAATACTCTAGAATTGGTCGGAGTACTGTCTTGTACGCGATTTCCTTTACAGATGCAAATCCAAGTCTTCCATTCACCTTCCCCAATAATGATTTTACATGAGCGTCCTATTTCGCATCGTTTCTTACTATTACTCCTAATTATTGATACGATGTGACGTGTTCAACACGTTCACCAGTAATGCAGGAACCTGATGCTATTAGGTACTGTCTTACATTCACCCACATTTAAAGAGAGCAGACATTCGCTGCACCATGTGCAAATGTATGCCAGGTCTTTCCGCATTTCTCTACGACCGTCCAACGACTTTACTTTCTTCTAGGCAACTACGTCGTCAGCGGACAATCTCACAGTGCTGTTGATCCTGTATCACAAATACGAGGGGCGTTTGGAAAGTCCGTGCAAAAACAAAAACTACTTACGGGTTTGGGGTAAACCTTTTTTATTTTTCGATGTAGTCTCCTTTTAGACTTATACACTTGATCCATTCCGAATAATAGAAATTGTCCAAGTCTGCAAAATAGCTATTAGTTGCTGCAATGACCTCCTCGTTTGAATAAAATCTTTGTCCCGCCAGCCATTTCTCCAAACTGGGGAACAAATAGCAGTCCGAGGGAGCCAAGTCTGGAGAATAGGGGGGATGTGAAACGAGTTGGAATCCTATTTCCAATAATTTTGCGACTGCAACCACTGAGGTGTGTGCTGGTGCCTTGTCGTGATGGAAAACGAGTTTTTGCGGTCCTATCGCCGGCGTTTTTCTTGCATGTGTAATAGTTTTACCCTTTTTCAGATAGTCGATGAGGATTATCCCTTGCGAATCCCGAAAGACAGTCGCCATAACCTTTCCGGCCAAAGGAATGGTCTTCGCCTTCTTTGGTGCAGATTCTCCCTTGGTAACCCATTGTTTAGATTATTGTTTGGTCTCAGGAGTATAGTAATGTATCCATGTTTCATCCACAGTGACGAAACGACGCTTAAAGTCCTGAACAGCTGCAAACCATCCTTGCAACACTTCACACGATTTCGTTTTTGGTCAAGCGTGAGCAATCGCGGAACCCATCTTGCCGATAGCTTTCTCATGTCCAAACGTTTATGCAAAATATTATGTGCCCGTTCATTCGAGATGCCAATAGCACTAGTAATCTCACGCACCGTTTATGTTATCCATCACCATATCATGGATTTTATCTATGATTTCTGGAGTCATAACCTCCACAGAACGTTCAGCATCACTTGTGCCCATATGGCCACTCCAAACAATTTGAAACCAATCATAAACGGTTCTATTCGAAGGTGCAGAGTTGCCATAATGTTTATCAAGCTTCTCTTTGGTCTCCTGAGGCGTTTTGCCTTTCATAAAGTAATGTTTAATCACCACACGAAATTCTTCATCGTCCATTTTTTGACAATTACTCGACTTCCTTGATTCACACGAATGTCAAACACAAAGAAATACGTTCTTTCCAAAGATGCTACTAACTAAACATGAACTCGTTACGCGCTGGTGGTGCCATTTCTCGGACTTTGCACGGACTTTTCAAACGCCCCTCGTAGTTTACATGAACTGAAAACAATGGCGGTACTATTAACGCTTCATGGGACAACACCCGATGTCACTTTCAACCTCCAGTACAACGTACTGCCATTTTTCAAAACATCCTTCTAAAATCGATGTACCTTTCCATTAAATAAAATCAGTCCTTATACTCAATACCTATTTTTACTATATTCGATCACGCGTTGTCGTGATGGAATTTTTTATGAACTTTTCCAAAAATTTGCAGTGAAGAGAATCTCAGTAGCAATCGGAAATAACGGTGTGTCTGTCTTCTAATGCTACATCGGAATTTTGTTCCTTTTCTGGAAAGAAAAAAAAAGTAGCAACCGTCTTCCTTGCAGCATTACCAGTTCGTCGGACTTTTGTAGGCTTAGTTTCTGCTCGAAAGACCCTTTGACCCTACTGTCTTTTCTTCACAGAACCATAACAGTGAAACCGAGATTCATAAGCAGGAACAATATTTCAAAGCAAATTTGAAGTACCACGTTACAATTCTTCATAGTTTTCTGTACGAGTTAAATTGTTGCTGTTTTTGATCTGGCGGCAGTTTATGCCGAAAGTATCGACAACTAAACTTCCTCGCCGTCTTACTGTTGAAGTAAAATGTTTTTTATTTGACTCATGCCAACGCGCAATGTGGCCCGAATAAATTCGTACGATGTCTCTCGATCTTCTTCAAGCACCAGTCGAACAGCGAGAAAGTAAGAGTAACTCTCGGGAATTCACGCAGTTCATCATTAAAAACATCCAATGTCTTTGAAATAGTTGCACCAACTACAAACTGTCGCCGTGGATTGGGCTTCTTCACGAAATGCTTCACTAATCTGAACTTCACATTGTTTAGACATTACCGACGAAACAACGTATCGATCTAATTACTCAAGATTTACATCATTTTTGTCTTATTTTGTTATCCCTGTTTTTAAGTCCTTGTCCGACAGATTTTTAAAACCGCCATTGTCTAAGTCCCAAAATCTACAAATTGGAGCTGGCAACACTAACAATGAGTAACCACGACGTTGGCATCACGGATGTACTTCAAACTGTGCACACCTTTAGTAGGCCATTAAAACAATGTAGTGTGCAAGCAATAAGGTGCACTACTTTGGCAATTCCGAGAAAGTCGTAAGGGAAGTTTTAAGCGTCTGTTGTATAACTGATGTATCTCTGCATCAGGGGTCGTAGGACTTTATGGTGGTCCTATGGTTAGGGGTCGAGCTCCGTAAGATGGACGTATATGAGGCAACCGTTCGACTCCCGCTCAAACCTTCATTTTTGTACTAAAAGTGTAAATTATGTCATACTAAAAAAAAATTGCAGCTATACTATTCGTTATTTATTTTATTTTATTCATACGTCAAGTTCCGTAGGAACAAATTGAGGAGCACATCTCCAAGGTCATGCAACGTGTCAGTACATGAAATTACAACATAAAAGTAATAACAGATAAAAATAAGATGTTAATGAACCCCAAAAAAGGTCAAGCCATGAGTATAAGCAAAAGCAATCAACAATATAACGTAAGAATCAGCTTAATTTTTCGAGGAACTCCTCACAAAATGGTTCAAATGACTCTAAGCACTATGGGACTTAACATCTGAGGTCATCAGTCCCCTAGACATAGAACTACTTAAACCTAACTAACCTAAGGACATCACACACATCCATGCCCGAGACATGATTCGAACCTGCGACCGTAGCAGCAGCGCGGTTCCAGGCTGAAGCGCCTAGAACTGCTCGGTCACAGCGGTCGGCGAACTCCTCACAGAATAGAAGGCGATGATCCATGAGGAAACTCTTGAGTTTCGATTTGAAAGCGCGTACATTAATGCTAAGATTTTTGAATTCTTGTGGTAGCTTAAGGACATCACACACATCCATGCCCGAGACATGATTCGAACCTGCGACCGTAGCAGCAGCGCGGTTCCAGGCTGAAGCGCCTAGAACTGCTCGGCCACAGCGGTCGGCGAACTCCTCACAGAATAGAAGGCGTTGATCCATGAGGAAACTCTTGAGTTTCGATTTGAAAGCGCGTACATTAATGCTAAGATTTTTGAATTCTTGTGGTAGCTTATTGAAAATGGATGCAGCAGTATACTGCACACCTTTCTGCAGAAGTGTTAAGGAAGACCGATCCGAATGCAGGTTGGATTTCTGCCGAATATTAACTGAGTGAAAGCTGTTTATTCTTGGGAATAAGCTGATGTTGTTAAAAAGAAACGACAGTAAAGGATATATATTGAGAGGCCAATGTCAAAATAGTGAACAGGGGTCGAGAAGACGTTAGCGAAATTACGGCACTGCCAGTTTCTGTGCCAAAAATAACCTTTTAGAATGCGAAGAGTTACCCCAAAACATAATACCATGCGACTACATTAGCAACGTCTCTCCACCGAGCAGGCTAACTGCCAAATGGGACCTGCGTCTGTCTCTGCAGCTCGAAGCGTCGAAGTGTAAAACAGCTCCGGGTCCGCCCCCGTGGTCTCGCGGTAGCGTTCTCGCTTCTCGAGCACGGGGTCCCGGGTTCGATTCCCGGCGGGGTCAGGGATTTTTCCTGCCTCGAGATGATTGGGTGTTGTTGTGTCGTCTTCATTATCATCATTCATCCCCATTACGGTCGGAGGAAGGCAACGGCAAACCACCTCCATTAGGACCTTGCCCAGTAAGGCGGTGCGGGTCTCCCGCATCGTTCCCCTACGCTCTGTAAAGAAGCATGGGACTTCAGTTCCATTTTCACCTTACCAGATTACGTGTACAAGGGATTTCGCAAATCACGACAGGCATACATTTTCAGGAAAACACTGTGTTTCTTCATTTACTTGTCGATAGTTATAAATATCGGTGTTGTAATAATTAAATTTAATTAAAAATAGTAAGTAGTCAAATAACACGAAATTCACTAAAACTTTATGCTAATAAACGGGGATTTTATAATTATATTACCTCTTAAATGTCATACAGATTGAATAATATGTCCAGTGGTGAAACAAATATAGTAGATTAAAATTATGTATGAGGACGAGTCGAACCGTCGGGTCAAACCCCTTCGTCTTACGAAGCAGGACGCACAGACGTTCGCGATGAAGGCGGTCGGGGCAGGTAACGAGCGTCAACGAATACGAGTTCAGCGAGTGGATCGGGTGATTTGAGAAAATCATCTACGAAGGGCAGTTCAGAATAATCGATAAGCAACGTTGTCATCACGCATTGTCCTTCCCCGCGACAATGTTCGGACGCCCACTGAAGCCGTAATAAAGATGATCCAGCAGCGATTCTGATGGGAAGTGTTTGACTAGTCACTACACATCCTAGACTCGGCCCCCTCCAATTTTCACCTCTTTGTTCGGTGGCTATGAGAGCATTTCGGCACGGACAACGAGCCTCACACCGGAGTTGAGAATTGGCGAAAATCACACCCAGCTGCCTTCTATGAGGAGGTTCTACATCTAAATCTACGTGATTACTCTCCTATTCACAATTAAGTGCCTGGCAGTGGGTTCCATGAACTACCTTCAAGCTCTATACCGTTCCACACTCGAACGGCGCGCGGGGAAAACGAACACTAAATTTTTTCTGTGCGAGCCCTGATTTCTCTTATTTTATCGTGATGGTCATTCCTCCCTATGTAGGTGGGTGCCAACAGAATGTTTTCGCAATCGTAGTACAAAACTGGTGATTGAAATTTCATGACAAGATCCAGTCGCAACGGAAAGCGCCATTGTTTTGGTGATTGCCACTCCAGTTCACTTGTCATGTCTATGACACTATCTCCCCTACTTCGCGATAATACAAAACGAGCTGCCCTTCTTTGTACTTTTTCGATGTCATACGGCAGTCCCATCTGATGTGGATCCCACACCGCACAGCAGTACTCCAGAATATGGCGGACAAGCGTGGTGTAAGCAGTCTCTTTACTGGACCTGTTGCACCTTCTAAGTGTTCTTCCAATGAATCGCAGTCTTTGGTTGGCTCTACCCACAACATTGTCTATGTGATCATTCCTATTTAGGTTATTTGTAATTGTAATCCCTAAGTATTTAGTTGAATGTACAGCCTTCAGATTTGTATGACTTACCGCGTAATCGAAATTTAGCGGATTTCTATTAGTACTCATGTGAATAACTTTACACTTTTCTTTATTCAGAGTCAATTGCCAATTTTCGCACCTTACAGATATGTTATCTAAATGATTTTGCAATTCGTTTTGGTCATCTGCTGACTTTACAAGATGGTAAATGACAGCATCATCTGCAAACAGAAGGCTACTCAGATTGTCTCCTATGTCGTTAATATAGATCAGGAACAATAGAGGGCCTATGACACTTCCTCGGGGAACGCCGGATATTATGTTTTACCCGATGACTTTCCGTCTATTACTATGAACTGTGACCTTTCTGACAGGAAATAACGAGTCCAATCGCACAACTGAGGCGATACTCCGTAGTCACACAGTTTGGTTAGAAGACGCTTGTGAGAAACGGTGTCGAAAGCCTACTGGAAATCTAAAAACATTGAATCAATTTGACATCCCCTGTCGATAGCACTTATTACTTCATGAGTATAAAGAGATGTGTTTAGCAAGGACGATATTTTCTGAATCCGTGCTGACTACGTGTCAATAAGTCGTTTTCTTCGAGGTACTTCATAATGTTCGAATACAGTACATGTTCCAAAACCCTACTGCAAATCGACGTTAGTGATATGGGCCTGTAATTTAACTGATTACTCCTACTACCCTTTTTAGGTATTGGTGTGACTCGAGCAATTTTCCAGTATTTAGGCACGGATCTTTCTGTGAGCGACCGGTTGTATATAATTGCTAAATATGGAGCTATTTTATCAGCGTACTCTGAGAGGAACCTGACTGGTATACAAACTGGACCGGAGGCCTTGCCTTTATTAAGTGATTTAAGCTCCTTTGCTTCACCGAGGATATCTACCTTTATGTTTCTCATCTTGGCAGTTGGTCTTGATTGGTATTCAGGAATATTTACTTCGTCTTCTTTGGTGAATGAGTTTCGGAAAACTGTGTTTAATAACTCTGTTTTAGTGGAACTGTCATCAGTGACTTCACCGTTGTTATCGCGCAGTGAAGGTATTGACTGCGTCTTGCCACTGGTGTGCTTTATGTATGATCATCCATAATGTTCTAGAAAAGCAGAGATATTAGTAGACCCAGAGGTGAGCTGCAGGTATAACAACAGAGGACACTATAGATTAGAAATATCTCTGGAGTGAGCGTACGATCTGCGCAACATTAAGCTGGGACTGTCACCTTATCTTGGGGCGACGCTGTTCTCTTAAAACCAACTCACACTGACCATCGCGTCGTGTTACATAATACCACAACGCAAATGGCGGCATTCATACAGCTCGTCAACGGACCGCCACATCATCTCAAGGCACATAAAGGTTTCTCGGCAACAAACTTTTGAAGGTATCGTCATCTAGTCATTCGGCGATCCCCCAAAACAATTCTCTCCACTTTCTCGATCGTGTCGTCAGACCGGCTTGTGCGAGCCTGAGGTTGTTTCGGTTTGTTGTCACACGATGTTCTGCCTTCATTCAACTGTCGCACCCACAAACGGACTTTCGACACATCCATAACTCCATCACCACATGTCTTCTTCAACTGTCGATGAATTTCAATTGGTTTCACACCACGCAAATTCAGAAAATGAATGACTGCACGCTGTTCAAGTAAGGAAAACGTCGCCATTTTAAGTATTCAAAACAGTTCTCATTCTCGCCGCTGGCGGTAAAATTCCATCTGCTGTACGGTGCTGCCATCTCTGGGACGTATTGACAATGAACGCGGCCTCGTTTTAAAACAATGTGCATGTTTCTATCTCTTTCCAGTCCGGAGAAAAAAAATCGGAGGCCTTAGAACTTGAATGCACCTCGTAGTAGTGGATGCTGTGCTGAACAGCTGCAAACCATCCTTGCAACACTTCACACGATTTCGCTTTTCGTCAAGCGTGAGCAATCGCGGAACCCATCTTTCAGATAGCTTTCTCATGTCCAAATGTTTATGCAAAATATTATGTACCCGTTCAGTCGAAATGCCCACAGCATTAGCAAACTCACGCACCTTAACTCTTCTGTCATACATCAACATATCATGGATTTTGTCAATGATTTCTGGAGTCGTAACCTCCACAGGGCGTCCAGAACGTTCAGTATGACTTGTGCCCATATGGCCACTCCGAAAAATTTGAAACCACTTATAAACTGTACTAATCGAATGTGCAGAGTCACTGTAATGTTTTACCGGCAGCGGTGGTCGAGCGGTGCTAGGCGCTTCAGTCCGGAACCGCGCGACTGCTACGGCCGCAGGTTCGAATCCTGCGTCGGGCATGGATGTGCGTGACGTCCTTAGGCTAGTTAGGTTTAAGTAGTTCTAAGTTCTAGGGCATTGATGACCTCCGATGTTAAGTCCCATAGTGCTCAGAGCCAATTGAACCATTAGAACTGTAATGTTTATCAGGCTTCTCTTTAGTCTCCTGAGGCGTTTTGCCTTTGATAAAGTAATGTTTAATCACCACACGAAATACTTTTTCGTCCATTTTTTTTTTTACAATCACTCGAATTCCTTGATGCAGACGAATGCCACACAAAGAAATAGACTAACGTGGCTGATACTTGGTGTGTGTTCTCTCCAAAGATGCTACTAACTAAACATGACCTCGATACGCGCCGTTGGTGCCATCTCTCGGACTTTGCACGGACTTTTCAAACAGCCTCGTCCAGTCTCAGTCCAGCACACAGTGTTGTCTGCCAGGAAGCTTCATATGGGCTGAGTGCACACTCCGCTAGAGAGTGAAAATTTCATTCTGGAAACCTCGCTCAGGCAAGTTTCGCAGGAGAACTTCTGTGAAGTTAGGAACATAGGAGACGAGGTACTGGCGGAAGTAAAGCTGTGTGGACATGTCCTGAGTCGTGCATGGGTAGCTCAGCCGGTGAAGCATTTGCCGCTTAAGGCAAACGTCCCGACTTCGAGTCTCGATCCGGTTCAAAAATGGTTCAAATGGCTCTGAGCACTATGGGACTTAACTTCTGAGGTCATCAGTCCTTTAGAACTGAGAACTACTTAAACCTAACGAACCTACGGACATCACGCGCATCCATGCCCGAGGCAGGATTCGAACCTGCGTCCGTAGCGGTCGCGCTGTTCCAGACTGTAGCGGCTAGAACCGCTCGGCCACCCCGGTCGGCAGTCTCGATCCGGCACACAACTTTAATCCGCCAGGCAGTTTCGTATCAGCGCACACTCCGCTGCAGAGTGAAAAATTCACCCGGGCTTTAGTTTGGTCAGAGTGTAGAAAACGATACACGCGCTCGTATTAAACATCAGAGCGGCATGTTTACTGGCCCGCGGCTGTTTTCGGGGGTCACGGCCCGCGCATGCGCCGATAAGCCGACGAGGTCGACCGCGCCACATGCTCTTCTACAAACTGGACTTCGCGAAACCGTCGCACGCACCCTGCCTCAGGAGGGCCAGCCGTAAAGCTTTAATTGTCGACTCGCACAAATTGGTTGTTTGGTTGGTTTGGGGAAGGAGACCAGGCAGCGAGGTCATCGGTCTCATCGGATTAGGGAAGGACGGGGAAGGAAGTCGGCCGTGCCCTTTGAAAGGAACCATCCCGGCATTTGCCTGGAGCGATTTAGGGAAATCACGGAAAACCTAAATCAGGATGGCCGGACGCGGGATTGAACCGTCGTCCTCCCGAATGCGAGTCCAGTGTCGCACAAATTAACTGGGTTTCATGAAACTTAGCGGTGGTGTCACATACGACGTGCCACAATAAAGTAAAGTAATCAGGTTGGCAAAGGCAAGGAAAGTATTCCTGAGGAAGAGAAATTTGTTAACATCGAGTATAGATTTAAGTGTCAGGAAGTCGTTTCTGAAAGTATTTGTATGGAGTGTAGCCATGTATGGAAGTGAAACGTGGACGATAAATAGTTTGGGCAATAAGAGAATGGAAGCTTTCGAAATGTGGTGCTACCGAAGAATGCTGAAGATTAGATGGGTAGATCACATAACTAATAAGGAAGTATTGAAATAGGATTGGGAAGAAGAGAAATTTGTGGCACAACTTGACTAGAAGAAGGGATCGGTTGGTAGGACATGTTCTGAGGCATCAAGGGATCACCAATTTAGTACTGGAGGGCAGCGTGGAGGGTAAAAATCGTAGAGGGAGACCAAGAGATGAATACACTAAACAGATTCAGAAGGATGTAGGTTGCAGTAGGTACTGGGAGATGAAGGAGCTTGCACAGGATAGAGTAGCATGGAGAGCTGCATCAAACCAGTCTCAGGACTGAAGACCACCACAACAACAACAACAACAACAATCAGGCTGATGTGAAAAAAATTAAAAAAAGCCGGCCAGAGTGGCAGAGCAGTTCTAGGCACTATAGTCTGGAGCCGAGCGGCCGCTACGGTCCCAGGTTCGAATCCTTCTTCGGACATGGATGTGTGTGATGTCCTTATGTTTCTTAGGTTTAAGTAGTTTAAAGTTCTAGGGGACTGATGACTTCAGAATTTAAGTCCCATAGTGTTCAGAGCCATTTGAACCACTTTTTTTTAAAATGGCGTTTACAGTTTTGTCAAGTTTAGTGTTGTCTCCTTCAAATCAGTTCCTTTCTGATTGCACATACTTTTTCCAGCGCTTCTGCCACTGATGGTAACATTTCTGGAACTCGTCTTCTGTAATATCCTCCAAGACTCTCGTCACAGCTTTTTGGACATCTTGTGTTGTTTGAAAATGGTGTCCCTTGACCGCCGTTTTGACTCTTGGAAATAGAAAAAAGTCGCACGGAGCGATATCTGGTGAATAAGATGGCTGTGGTAGCACTAAAATTTGTTTTGAGGTTAAAAATTGCTGTTCTAAAAGAGCAGTATGGGATGGCGCATTACCGTGATGTAGAATCCAATTACACTACTGGCCATTAAAATTGCTACACCACGAAGATGACGTGCTACAGACGCGAAATTTAACCGACAAGAAGAAGATGCTGTGATATGCAAATAATTAGCTTTCAAGAGCATTCACACAAGGTTGGCGCCGTTGGCGACACCTACAACGTGCTGACAGGAGGAAAGTTTCCAACCGATTTATCATACACAAAAAGCAGTTGACCGGCGTTGCCTGGTGAAACGTTGTTGTGATGCCTCGTGTAAGGAAGAGAAATGCGTACCATCACGGATTGTAGCCTATCGCGTTTGCGGATTATCGTATCGCGACATTGCTGCTATAGTTGGTCGAGATCCAATTACTGTTAGCCGAATATGGAATCTCTGGGTTCTGGAGGGTAATACGGAACGCCGTGCTGGATCGCAACGGCCTCGTATCACTGGCAGTCGAGATGACAGGCATCTTATCCGCGTGGCTGTAACGGCTCGTGCAGCCGTGTCTCGATCCCTGAGTCAACAGATGGGGACATTTCCAAGACAACAACCATCTGCACGAACAGTTCGACGACGTCTGCAGCAGCACGGACTATCAGCTCGGAGACCGTGGCTGCGGTTACCCTTGGCGCTGCATCACAGACAGGAGCGCCTGCGATGGCGTACTCGACGACGAACCTCGCTGTACGAATGGCAAAACGTCATTTTTTCGGATGAATCCAGGTTCTGTTTAGAGCATCATGATGGTCGCATTCGTGTTTGGCGACATCGCGGTGAACGCACATTGGAAGCATATATTCGTCATCGCCATACTGGCGTATCACCCGTTGTGAAGGTATGGGGTGCCATTGATTACACATCTCGGTCACCTCTTGTTGGCATTGACGGCACTTTAAACAGTGGACGTTATATTTCAGATGTGTTACGACCCGTGGCTCTACCCTTCATTCTATCCCTGCGAAACCCTACATTTCAGAAGGATAATGCACGACCGCATGTTGCAGGTCATGTACGGGCCTTTCTGGATACAGAAAATGTTCGACTGCTGCCCTGGCCAGCACATTCTCCAGATCTCTCACCAATTGAAAACGTCTGGTCAATGGTGGCCGAGGAACTGGCTCGTCACAATACGCCAGTCACTACTCTTGATCAACTGTGGTATCATGTTGGAGCTGTATGGGCAGCTGTACCTGTACACGCCATCCGAGCTCTGTTTGACTCAATGCCCAGGCGTATCAAGGCCGTTATTGCGGCCAGAGATGGTTGTTCAGGGTACTGATTTCTCATGATCTACGCACCCAAGTTGCGTGAAAATGTAATCACATGTCAGTTCTAGTATAATGTATTTGTCCAATGAATACCCGTATTTCATCTACATTTCTTCTTGGTGTAGCAATTTTAATGGCCTGTATTGTGTCAGCAACGTTGGCATGGACACGAAGAATTCTTTGAAGAAGTCTTTCTAAAATTTCTTTGTAGAAATATTGGTTAACTGTTTGCCCAGGAGGCACCCACTCTTTATGAATAATTCCCTTGGAATCGAAGAAACAAACAAGCATGCATGGTCGTCCGCTGATGTCTTCATCTTATCAACATCCGTTCTGCCTTCATTAAACATTTTATGCCAACGAAAAACTTTTGCTCTTGACATAATCTCCTCTCCAAAAGCCTTCTGAAGGTTACCGTAAATTTCCGTCGCGTTTTCACCCAGGTTAACACAAAAAGAAATGTCATACCATTGCGCAATATTATGCGGTTCCATTTCCGTGACGAGAGACACAAACACATGTTAACTTATTGTAGCACAACTCACGACTGAGCAGTTGCATCGATGTGCCGCTTGGACTAGAAGAAGCTTGTAGACCAAGGTCAAAGATATCGTGCCTACGCAAGCCTGCAGGGTTGCCACATCTTGCAAAGAAAATCAGTCTCATTACTTTATTGTCACACCTTGTACGAGTCTATCTCTACATATCCTGTCTTCAGTGTGATACATTTTGCGCGACGATGGATCACTTGGCGCAGTCCTCGGCTGTAGTTTGGCTATTCAGGAAAGGTCTCCATCATGGAAATCAGCTCGTCATTATGGAAATGCCAGTCAGGCAGTGATTCCTTCATCCCGGAAAGAAGAACAGTTCTGAGCACTATTAGACCGCTAAAAATCAACATATCACTTGGGGTTATAAATCGTATTGGTGACGTAGCTCATCATCAGGACACCTGCGAAATGAGACACACTTGCCATGCCTGCAAGTGTGTTAGTGTGCACGGGTATTATATGGAAAAATAAATTGGTATTACGAAATTTCTGTCATTTATTATGGTAGATAATTCTGTGTTAATGTTCAGACTGATCCCAAACCTCTTCAGTTTTTCCAACATAAAAATGCAGTATAATATACATATAGCCATATGTTAAAATAAGTTTAATATTCAGGGCTATTACAAATGATTGAAGCGATTTCATAAATTCACTGTAGCTCCATTCATTGACATATGGTCACGACACACTACAGATACGTAGAAAAACTCATAAGTTTTGTTCGGCTGAAGTCGCACTTCAGGTTTCTGCCGCCAGAGCGCTCGAGAGCGCAGTGAGACAAAATGGCGACAGGAGCTGAGAAAGCGTATGTCGTGCTTGAAATGCACTCACATCAGTCAGTCATAACAGTGCAACGACACTTCACGACGAAGTTGAACAAAGATCCACCAACTGCCAACTCCATTCGGCGATGGTATGCGCAGTTTAAAGCTTCTGGATGCCTCTGTAAGGGGAAATCAACGGGTCGGCCTGCAGTGAGCGAAGAAACGGTTGAACGCTTGCGGGCAAGTTTCACGCGTAGCCCGCGGAAAATTGGCTCATGCCAGAACTGGAGACCGACAGCGCCGACTTTATCTTTCAACAGGATGGTGCTCCACCGCACTTCCATCATGATGTTCGGCATTTCTTAAACAGGAGATTGGAAAACCGATGGATCGGTCGTAGTGGAGATCATGATTAGCAATTCGTGTCATGGCCTCCACGCTCTCCCGACTTAACCCCATGCGATTTCTTTCTGTGGGATTATGTGAAAGATTCAGTGTTTAAACCTCCTCTACCAAGAAACGTGCCAGAACTGCGAGCTCGCATCAACGATGTTTTCGAACTCATTGATGAGGACATGCTGCGCCGAGTGTGGGAGGAACTTGATTATCGGCTTGATGTCTGCCGAATCACTAAAGGGGCACATATCGAACATTTGTGAATGCCTAAAAAAAACTTTTTGAGTTTTTGTATGTGTGTGCAAAGCATTGTGAAAATATCTCAAATAATAAAGTTATTGTAGAGCTGTGAAATCGCTTCAATCATTTGTAATAACCCTGTACAATTTAATAAATGCCGGACAAATCAGTGGTTCCAAACGTTCAGGGCATAGGTGGCTTCACACTATCTAAAAACCTTTTCCATGTTTTCCAGAGAAAATCTAAGACCCTTGTAGTCAGTAATAACTTGTGTGCCGAAAAATAACTCTCCCCATCAACGGATGTGAAGGTGACGTAATTTTGGCGCGTCTTGGACAGGAAAGCTGCAGTCGCGAGCGCTGGATTCTCAGCTAAGTCCGTGTGCTGCTGCGAAAAAGTCCATAGGGCTGGTGTCGTTCAACAGAACGTTTTGTATTCTTGCCTGTACTTCTTCTGTCACTTCACCTGGTGCTTCATCAATTTGCTTTTTGACTTTATTCAGTAAATAAATGTTGTCGTAGCCAGGTCTCCCTAAGCCTCCTAATATGGGAATAATTCTTGCCACAAATGTAGTTGGTTTAAAATACGCCAAGTCCCTTCAGAGGATCTTTGAGTAATTGCTTTACTGAAGTTTCAGAGCCGGCATCCACCAGTTGATTTTCAGCTACGTTCTTCACGCCTGGAAGATGGTTTCTGCAATGTTCCACTGCTGTTAAAGTGCCCCAGCGGGTAACAACAGGTTCAAGGGGACATCTAGAAGTAGTTCCATGAATATCCGGATCTGTGATGATGCTTTACAAAAACTTTATTTACCGTGGATATTTATTTATTTACCTTAGGGAACTCTAGTCTTACTTGCTGTGCTAATATGCGCTACACAACTTACACTATGTGATCAAAAGTATCCGGACACCCCGGAAAACATACGTTTCTCATATCAGGTGCACTGCGCTGCCACCTACTGCAAGGTGCTCAGTATCAGTGGCCTCAATAGTCATTACACATGTGGCTGAACACTTCCTGTTTCAAAAAATGGCTCTGAGCACTATGGGACTCAACTGCTGTGGTCATAAGTCCCCTAGAACTTAGAACTACTTAAACCTAACTAACCTAAGGACAGCACACAACACCCAGCCATCACGAGGCAGAGAAAATCCCTGACCCCGCCGGGAATCGAACCCGGGAACCCGGGCGTGGGAAGCGAGAACGCTACCGCAGGACCACGAGATGCGGGCACTTCCTGTTTCCTTAAGTAACGTAACTACCCGGCGAACGGTCCGGACACTTGGATGATGTCGTCCAGGATACCGAGCAGCATACATAGCACACGCCCGTTGGGCATTTTGATGTCAATAGCCATAAATCAACACGATATCGACCTTTTCCGCAATTAGTAAATGGTCCATTTTAACACGGGTAATGTATCACGAAGCAAATACCGTCCGCACTGACGGAATATTACGTGATACCACATGCTTACAAGTTTGTGACTATTACAGCGCCATCTATCACAAAGCGAAAAAAGTGGTCCAACTAAAACAATCATATATCTTTACGTACTACACGAATATGCAATAATAAATGGGGGTCCCTATTTAAAAGAAAACGCAGTTGATATCCGTTTGACCTATGGCAGCGCCATCTAGCGGGCCAACCATAGCGCCATCTGGTTTCCCCCTTCAAGCTACACAAGTTTCGTTCTTTGTAGTTTTTTCGTTTGACGCTTATTTCGTGAGATATTTGGCCGGTCACGATCAATGGACCACACTGTATATGGTTTAATTCATGAGGATATGCAAATATTCTAATATGTTATTGTGTAAGTGAAACTAAAGAAAAAAATTCATATAAACTTAGGTCCGCAAATGTTTAGTTAGGAGTTACGGCTAATAAAAGATTTTGCCTGAAATTCAGCAACTTCGCGAATACGAAGCCATCGCAAAACTGTATGACGTAAAAGTAAGCCGCGATTTCCATATATTTTGTTGTTACTGGTCTGGTGAATCTAATAAAACATGTCCCAGACGCGTTTCTGCAGCAGTTTTCCAGAAAGTCCGGAGAAGCAAAGATTATTATACAGTTAAGTTTGTTTACTTTCCATTAAGAATGTAGAAACGTTTATGTCATTGTTGGCAGCAGTTAGTGAGTTGTTTCAGTCGTTTCCTAATCTTGTTTTCTGTATTGTTCAGTGAAAGAACATAACAAGAACAGTGTAGTTAAGTGAAACTCAAACGAGCAACAAAATCTGTTCATACACGTGAGCTAAATGCATTGAACTCGGTGGAGACGTTTTTGGGCACTTATTGCGAATGTATTGTGGAATTGTATACACACTGTATAGCTTTGATTTTTCCGGTTTAACATGAATTCACGTTTGCTATGATATTAATAAAAGCAGACTATCTGACACATCCATACAGTTTCAGTTAACGTTATTACCATCATTCTTCCAAAATTAAATTCTCTACAATTCCTGCTGAAAACTTTGTGCAATTGTCTGGAGCCGGCCAGGGTGGCCAAGCGGTTCTAGGCGCTACAGTCGGGAACCGCCCGACCGCTTCGGTCGCAGGTTCGAATCCTGCCTCCGGCATGGATGTGTGTGATTTCCTTAGGTTAGTTACGTTTAAGTAGTTCTAGGGGACTGATGGCCTCATAAGTTAAGTCCCATAGTGCTCAGAGCCATTCGAACCATTTTTTGAATTGTCTGGAATTTAAAAAACAAATTGGACCAAGTAGTTAATAAATTAAAAATTTTACGAAATTACGTCTTTGCTTCTCTGTATTTCCTGGAAAACTACTGCAGATGCACGTCGGGGGCATGTTTTATTAGATTCACCAGACCAATAACAACAAAATGAATGGAAACCGTATCGTGCTTTACTCTAACCTCGTACAGTTTTGCGATGGCTTCTTATTAGCGAAGTTGCTACATTTCAGGCAGAATTTTTTATTAGCCGCCGGCCGGTGTGGCCGAGCGGTTCTCGGCGCTTCAGTCTGCTACGGTCGCAGGTTCGAATCCTGCCTCGGGCATGGATGTGCGTGATGTCCTTAGATTGCTTAGGTTTGAGTAGTTCTAAGTTTTAGGGGACTGAGGACCTCAGATGTTAAGTCCCATAGCGCTCAGAGCAATTTTTTTTTTAGCCGTAACTCAAGCCGCGCGGGATTAGCCGAGCGGTCTGAGGGACTGCAGTCGTGGACTGTGCGGCTGGTCCCGGTGGATGTTCGAGTCCTCCATCGGGCATGGGTGTGTGTGTTTGTCCTTAGGGTAATTTAGGTTAAGCAGTGTGTAAGCTTAGGGACTGATGACCTTAGCAGTTAAGTCCCATAAGATTTCACACACATTTGAACATTTTTGAGCCGTAACTCCGTAACTAAACATTTGCGGACCCATGTTTATGTGGACTTTTTTCTGAAGTTTTACTTGTAGAATAAAATATTTGCATATCGTCCTGAATCACACTATATATATATATATATAGTTTCAAAAATGACCGGTATATTTGAAACGGCAATAAAAACTAAACGAGCAGCGATAGAAATACACCGTTTGTTGCAATATGCTTGGGACAACAGTACATTTTCAGGCAGACAAACTTTCGAAATTACAGTAGTTACAATTTGCAACAACAGATGGCGCTGCGGTCTGGGAAACTCTATAGTACGATATTTTCCACATATCCACCATGCATAGCAATAATATGGCGTAGTCTCTGAATGAAATTACCCGAAACCTTTGAGAACGTGTCTGGCGGAATTCACATGCAGATGAGATGTACTGCTTCACCTGTTCAATTGTTTCTGGATTCTGGCGGTACACCTGGTCTTTCAAGTGTCCCCACAGAAAGAAGTCACAGGGGTTCATGTCTGGCGAATAGGGTGGCCAATCCGCGCCGCCTCCTGTATGTTTCGGATAGCCCAAAGCAATCACACGATCATCGAAATATTCATTCAGGAAATTAAAGACGTCGGCCGTGCGATGTGGCCGGGCACCATCTTGCATAAACCACGAGGTGTTCGCAGTGTCGTCTAAGGCAGTTTGTACCGCCACAAATTCACGAAGAATGTCCAGATAGCGTGATGCAGTAATCGTTTCGGATCTGAAAAATGGGCCAATGATTCCTTTGGAAGAAATGGCGGCCCAGACCAGTACTTTTTGAGGATGCAGGGACGATGGGACTGCAACATGGGGCTTTTCAGTTCCCCATATGCGCCAGTTCTGTTTATTGACGAAGCCGTCCAGGTAAAAATAAGCTTCGTCAGTAAACCAAATGCTGCCCACATGCATATCGCCGTCATCAATCCTGTGCACTATATCGTTAGCGAATGTCTCTAGTGCAGCAATGGTAGCGGCGCTGAGGGGTTGCCGCGTTTGAATTTTGTACGGATAGAGGTGTAAACTCTGGCGCATGAGACGATACGTGGACGTTGGCGTCATTTGGACCGCAGCTGCAACACGGCGAACGGAAACCCGAGGCCGCTGTCGGATCACCTGCTGCACTAGCTGCGCGTTGTCCTCTGTGGTTGCCGAATGCGGTCCCCCTACCTTTCCAGCACGTTCATCCGTCACGTTCCCAGTCCGTTGAAATTTTTCAAACAGATCCTTTATTGTATCGCTTTTCGGTCCTTTGGTTACATTAAACCTCCGTTGAAAACGTCGTCTTGTTGCAACAACACTGTGTTCTAGGCGGTGGAATTCCAACACCAGAAAAATCCTCTGTTCTAAGGAATAAACCATGTTGTCTACAGCACACTTGCACGTTGTGAACAGCACACGCTTAAAGCAGAAAGACGACGTACAGAATGGCGCACCCACAGACTGTGTTGTCTTCTATATCTTTCACATCACTTGCAGCGCCATCTGTTGTTGAAAATTGTAACTATTGTAATTTCGAAAGTTTGTCCGCCTGAAAACGTACTGTTGTCCCAAGCATATTGCAACAAACGGTATATTTCTATCGCTGCTCGTTTAGTTTTTATTGCCGTTTCAAATATACCGGTCATTTTTGAAACACCCTATATATATATATATATATATATATATATATATATATATATATATATATATATATATATATATATATATATATATATATACCACAACTACTTTTGCCTGATGATAGTTAGCCACAATCGGAACCTGCAGCAACGATAAAGATTTCCAGAGCAGCTGAAAATGTGCTACGTGTTTTTGGACAGATGAATGGTTTGCTTGTGGAACAATGGCGCACTGATTGCTAGGAGTGCGGCGCCGCCAGAGCCAGCGAGTGCCTCTGCCGCCTCGTGACCCTGCAGTTGTGTGTGACCCATGCTATCTCGGCACGCTCCACTGGCAGTCCCGTGGCCCCTGCCGAAATTCTCCTCGCGATAGCGGCCACTCACTTGCTATTTTTGACCGCCGCCTAACATCCGCTGCCCGTCTCATCTCGTGCCGTAAGACAGCCCGTATCAGCTCTTCTTGTTAATGGAGCGCCACAGGGTTCCATATTAAGTCCACACTTTTTAGGGGCAATGGAGGACAACATACTGGGTACTATTACTTAAGTGGTCTTCGAGCCATCCACATATCACTGAACTTATTGCATACTCTCGTTTCTTCGTTAACAGTGGGCCACCGTGTCGAACACTTCCCGGAAATCTGGAAGTATGGTATCTGGCTACATCTACATCTACGTGATTAATCTCCTATTCACAATAAAGTGCCTGGGAGAGGGTTCAACGGACCACCTTCATGCTGTCTCTCTACCGTTCCACTCTCGAACGCCGCGCGGTAAAAACGAGCACTTAAATTTTTCTGTGCGAGCCCTGATTTCTCTTATTTCATCGTGATGATCATTTCTCCCTATGTAGGTGGGTGCCATCAGAATGTTTTCGCAGTCGTAGTACAACACTGCTGATAGAAATTTCATGAGAAGATCCCGTCGCAAAGAAAAACGCCTTTGTTTTAATGGTTGCCACTTCAATTCACGTATCATGTCTGCGGCGCTATCTCCCCTATTTCGCGATAATACAAAATGAGCTACCCTTCTTTGTACTTTTTCGATGTCATCAGTGAATCCTACCTGATGCGGATCCCACACCGCACAGCAGTACTCCAGAATAGGGCGAACAGCCGCGCGGGATTGGCCGAGCGGTCTTAGGCGCTGCAGTCATGGACTGTGCGGCTGGTCCCGGCGGAGGTTCGAGTCCTCCCTTGGGCATGGGTGTGTGTGTGTTTGTCCTTAGGGTAATTTAGGTTAAGTAATGTGTAAGCTTAGGGATTGATGACCTTAGCAGTTAAGTCACACACATTTGAATAGTGCGGACAAGCGTAGTGTAAGCAGTCTCTTTGGTAGACCTGTTGAACCTTCTAAGTGTTCTACCAATGAATCGCAGTCTTTGGTTCGCTCTACCAACAATATTATCCATGTGATCGTTCCAATTTAGGTTATTTGTAATTGTAATCCCTAAGTGTTTAACTGAATTTACAGCCTTCAGATCTGTGTGACTTACCGCGTAATCGAAATTTAGCTGATTTCTTTTAGTACTCATGTGAATAACTTCACACTTTTCTTTATTCAGGGTCAATTGCCACTTTTCGCACCATACAGATATCTTATGCAAATTAATTTGCAATTCGTTTTGGTCATCTGATGACTTTACAAATCGGTAAATGACAGCATCATGTGCAAACAATTAAGCCGGCTACTAAGATTGTCTCCTATATCGTTGATATAGATCAGGAACAACAGAGGGCCTATAGCACTTCCTTGGGGAACGCCGGATATTACTTCTGTTTTACTCGATGACTTTCCGTCTATTACTACGAACTGACAAGAAATCACGAATCCAGTCGCACAACTGAGGCGATATTTCATAGGCACGCAGTTTGGTTAGAAGACGCTTGTGAGGAACGGTGTCGAAAGCCTTCTGGAAATCTAAAAATATGGAATCAATTTGACATCCCCTGTTGTGTTTCACAAGAACGATATTTTCTGAATCTGTGCTGATTGTGTGTCAATAAATCGTTTTCTTCGAGGTACTTCATAATTTTCGAATACAGTATAGGTTCTAAAACCCTACTGCAAATCGACGTGATATAGGCCTGTAATTCAGCGGATTACTCCTACTTCCCTTTTTGGGTATTGGTGTGACTTGAGCAGTTTTCCAGTCTTTAGGTACGGATCTTTCTGTGAGCGAGTGGTTGTATATAATTGCTAAATATGGAGCTATTTTATCAGCATACTCTGAGAGGAACCTGACTGGTATACAATCTGGACCGGAGGCCTTGCCTTTATTAAGTGATTACACCGAGGATATCTACTTCTATGTTTCTCATCTTGGCAGTTGTTCTTGATTGGAATTCGTCTTCTTTTGTAAAGGAGTTTCGGAAAACAGTGTTTAATAACTCTGCTTTAGTGGAACTGTCATCAGTGACTTCACCGTTGTTGCTCTTTATTCACAGTTCGCAGGATGACACGCGAGAAAAGGGCAAGCTGAGTTTCTCACAAGCGATGCTTTCCAAAATCGTGCATATTTGTGGACAGAAGTTCCTCCGTCTCAAGGAAATGTATTATATTCGACCTGAGAATATGTTCAAGAATTATGCAGCAGACAGATATTAAGGATATTGGTCTTCAATTCTACAGTTTCGTCCTTTTAACCTTCTTATATCCAGGATTCACCTGCACTTTTTCACAGTCACTTTTTCTCTAGGTCACAGATTCGCGATCAATGTCAGCGTAAGGCTTACAGTAATTTGGCAGTAGCGCATCGGATACAAATTACTGGAGTCCCAGTAGAGGTTATGTACAGTGAGCGTAGCAATGTTAGTCTCTTGGAAAGAAAATTTGAAAATTTTGACATTTTACAAAGCATGCCGTGGGATATTATTTATTCTTTCGTGCATAAAATTGTGTTTAAATTGCCTGTGTATGACATTTAGAACTATTTTATTTTCCATTTTCTGGTCTTATATGAGTATCTCTGAAATCATCAAATTCTGGATGTGCATCTGTTTATATGTAAATATCTCTGAAACTACAGTTTATAGAAGGCTGTGATTTCATCAACGGACAGAACATACGTGGTGCTCGATGTTAGTCACACTGCTGTATTATCTGTCGCTTGGCACTTGTTTCGAGTGAAACAGTGACTTTCGGTGAAATGTGGTGCAGTTTGGCGTAATATAAACATGTCTAAAAGTGCTACCCTCTTCAAGAAACGTAAGTCTGGAGCTAGCCAACTCACTATAATTGTACAACTGGGTGTTGTTCAGGAGTTGGAACCCACAAGTAGTGTAAAATCAAACAACCTCAATGTCCCACCAGAGAACAAGAGGGCGGCGACATCACCCAATGCAAGTAAAACTAAAACTGATAAACAATATGAGGAACTAGGATTATTGTACGATAATCTAGGAAATAGCACGCCTGGTCTGGGTTGTATTTTGCGTGATATGAACATTTTAATTCAGGTGTATTGTAATTCATTCTGCTGTAATATCTGTGCCGGAAAAGTAATTATTAAAGAAGATTTTTCTTCAAGAATTGGACTTGCTACGATAATAGCAGTTATTTGCACTGGCTGTCACACAGAAAGTCATTTGCAACGCCAAATGAATGCAACACTTTTCTATGCCGTGAGAGCTTTCGGAAAAGGTCTCAGTGCAGTTCAGTGTTTCTGTTCGCTTACAAATCTACCACCACCACCTACGAAAATCCAGAGGTGGTTGTAGTTGTTGTTCTTGTTGTTGGTTCAAATGGCTGTAAGCACTATGGGACTTAACATCTGAGGTCATCAGTCCCTTAAACCAAACGAACCTAAGGACATCACACACATCCATGCCCGAGGCAGGATTCGAACCTGCGACCGTAGCAGTCGCACGGTTCCGAACTGAAGCGCCTAGAATCGATCGGCTACCGCGGCCGGCTCTTATTGTTGCTGTGGTCTTCAGTCCAGAGACTGGTTTGATGCAGCTCTCCATGCTACTCTGTCCTGTGCAAGCTTCTTCATCTCCCAGTACGTGCTACAACCTACATCCTTCTGAATCTGCTTTGCGTATTCATCTCTTGGTCTCCTTCTTCGATTTTTACCCTCCACGCTGCCCTCCAATACTAAATTAGTGATCCCTTGATGCCTCAGTACATGGCCTACCAACCAATCCTTTCTTCCAGTTAAGTATTTTAAACATAGCTGCGCAACAGCAACGGTTCCACGTAATAAGACTAAAAACAGCCGACCAGTTGCAATGGATAAAGTAATCTTTACCTAGGTTTCGACAGATTTCTTCTGAAGAAGATAGATTTAAATCTGTCGAAACCTAGGTAAAGATTACTTTATCCATTGCAACTGGTCGGCTGTTTTTAGTCTTCTTCCAGTTAAGTTGTGAAGGCAAAGAGATAACATATTGATGCTCCTTTGACAGCAATTTTTGAAATTACCGGAAGTTGACTTCAAATCCAGCAAATATCGCGGACATTTGCCTTTTCGGCCCGAACGTTTTCATTTACCCTAAAATCGCGGACTGTCCGTGAAATCCGTGGCGTATGGCAACCCTAGTAGTGCCACAAATTTCTCTTCTCCCCAGTTCTATTCAGAATCTCCTCATTATTTATGTGATCTACCCATCTAATCTTCAGCATTCTTCTGTAGCACCATATTTCGAAAGCTTCTATTCTCTTCTTGTCTAAACTATTTATCGTCCATGTCTCACTTCCATCCATGGTTACACTTCATAAAAGTACCTTCAGAAACGACTTCCTGACACTTTAATCTATACTCAATGTTAAAAACTTTCTCTTCTTTAGAATCGCTTTCATGACGTTACAGGAGAAGCGGTTGCATCTGTCGCTTCCCTGTCAATGAAGGCTGCAACAAATGAAGGTATTGAAATGAACGAAGGCAGCATTGATATAACAGTTGCGTTTGATGGGACATGACAAAAGCGTGGACACACGGTTGCCACAATCACAAGTGCAGACACAGGCAAAGTAATTGATTCTGAGGCACTTACAAAACATTGCTATAGAAATGTGCGAAAAATGAAAGAAATTAACAAGAAAAATGCAATGTTGTGTAGCGAGGGCCTCTCTGCGAGTAGTCATCGCTTGGTGCAAGTCTTTTAAGATGACGACACAAACACCCAGTCCCTGAGCGGAGAAAAACTCCAACCGAGGAATCGAACCCGGGTCCCTCGGCATGACAAGTCGGTGAGCTGTCCACTCATCGACTGTGACGGACAACATAAAAACTGTCAGAAAAATTATGTAGAAACCTGCAGAGGAATGGAAGCTGATGGCGCAATGAAAATGTTTAGCCGATCACTGCAGACGAGGGATGTCCGATACTGTGGTACATCTACATCTACGTTTATACTCCACAAGCCACCCAACGGTGTGTGGCGGAGGGCACTTTACGTGCCACTGTCATTACCGCCCTTTCCTGTTCCAGTCGCGTATGGTTCGCGGGAAAACGACTGCCGGAAAGCCTCCGTGCGCGCTCGAATTTAATTTTACATTCGTGATCTCCTCGGGAGGTATAAGTAGGGGGAAGCAATATATTCGCACCCTCTCGAAACCTGGCGAGCAAGCTACACCGCGATGCAGAGCGCCTCTCTTGCAGAGTCTGCCACTTGAGTTTGTTAAACATCTCCGTAACGCTATCACGGTTACCAAATAACCCTGTGACGAAACGCGCCGCTCTTCTTTGGATCTTCTGTATCTCCTCCGTCAACCCGATCTGGTACGGATCCCACACTGATGAGCAATACTCAAGTATAGGTCGAACGAGTGTTTTGTAAGCCACCTCCTTTGTTGATGGACTACATTTTCTAAGGACTCTCCCAATGAATCTCAACCTGGTACCCGCCTTACCAACAATTAATTTTATATGATTATTCCATTTCAAATCGTTCCGCACGCATACTCCCAGATATTTTACAGAAGTAACTGCTACCAGTGTTTGTTCCGCTATCATATAATCATACAATAAAGGATCCTTCTTTCTATGTATTCGCAATACATTACATTTGTCTATGTTAAGGGTCAGTTGCCACTCCCTGCAGCAAGTGCCTATCCGCTGCACATCTTCCTGCATTTCGCTACAATTTTCTAACGCTGCAACTTCTCTGTATACTACAGCATCATCCGCGAAAAGCCGCATAGAACTTCCGACACTATCTACTAGGTCATTTATATATATTGTGAAAAGCAATGGTCCCATAACACTCCCCTGTGGCACGCCAGAGGTTACTTTAACGTCTGTAGACGTCTCTCCATTGATAACAACATGCTGTGTTCTGTTTGCTAAAAACTCTTTAATCCAGCCACACAGGTGGTCTGATATTCCGTAGGCTCTTACTTTGTTTATCAGGTGACAGTGCGGAACTGTATCGAACGCCTTCCGGAAGTCATGGAAAATAGCATCTACCTGGGAGCCTGTATCGAATATTTTCTGGGTCTCATGAACAAGTAAAGCGAGTTGGGTCTCACACGATCGCTGTTTCCGGAATCCATGTACGTTGGGGATGAAGATTCTAAAGCGTGTAAGTGTGTTGTTGACGCAAATCAATATGAAAATATTGTGATAAAGAAATTGGAATGCACTGGGTATGTGCAAAAAAGGAAATTGAAACAAACTCTTCGCACCACCGCCATGTCTGATGGCAAGCCATTTAGAGGTCGGCTAACTGATGAAACAATAAATCAGTTTCAGCAGTATTATGAATTGGCCATCAGAACTAACGGGAATGATTTAGAAAGTATGAGCTAAGCAGTCTGGGCCTCGTACTTCCACAAACTTGCAACCGATAGAAACTGGACACATTCACTCTGCCCACCTGGACCTGAATCATGGTGTAAATTCCGGAAGGCTGAAGTTTCAGGAGTCTTTTGAACTCAAGAATATTCCTGACGCTGTTATGGAAGCAATCACGCCAATTTATAGAGACCTAGCTCACCCAGACCTTCTCCAAAAGTGTCTACATGGGCGAACACAGAATCCTAACGAGTCATTCAAAAACGATATCTGGACATTAGTTCCCAAAAAGGTTTTTATAGAGCTCAAGACACTAAAATGGGGAGTTAGTGATGCTGTATTCCATTTAATTATCGAATCATGGGAAGAATAAGAGTTGTACAACATCACTCCAGGCTACCGTACAGTAAAGGGCTTGAATTTATTGGACAAGTTGAGACTCGACCCTGCAAAGTGTGGAGCTGTGTTCACCACCAAAGAGGCAAGGTCAGTCGGAAGAAAGAATCTTTTAGAGAAGGAAGCTGGCAAATATGATGACGCTCACTATGCTGGGTGTTTCTGACATTTAATTTAAAATTACAAGTCTATTTTTATCATTTTAAACTTTCAAGGGGATTTTCTCAAAACGACATTTTCATGCTTCATTTTTTTTGCATCAAAAACTACTATGTGATCAATAGTATACGGACACCTGGCTGAAAATGACTTACAAGTTCGTGGCGCCCTTCAACGGTAATGCTGGAATTCAATATGGTGTTGGCCCACCCTTAGCCTTGACGACGGCTTCCACACTCGCAGCCATACGTTCAGTCAGGTGCTGGAAGGTTTCTTGGGGAATGGCAGCCCACTCTTCACGGAGTGCTGCCCTGAGGTATCGATGTCGGTCGGTGAGACCTGGCACGAAGTCGGCGTTCCAAAAGTGTTCTATAGTACACTACTGGCCATTAAAATTGCTACACCACGAAGATGACGTTCTACAGGCGCGAAATTTAACCGACAGGAAGAAGATGCTGTGATATGCAAATGATTAGCTTTTCACAGCATTCACACAAGGATGGCGCCGGTGGCGACACCTACAACGTGCTGACATGAGGAAAGTTTCCAACCGATTTCTCATACACAAACAACAGTTGACCGGCGTTGCCTGGTGAAACGTTGTTGTGATACCTCGTGTAAGGAGGAGAAATGCGTACCATCACATTTCCGACTTTGATAAAGGTCAGATTGTAGTCTATCACGATTGCGGTTTGTCGTATCGCGACACTGCTGCTTGCGTTGGTCGGAATCCAACAACTGTTAGCAGAATATGGAAACGGTGGGTTCAGGAGGGTAATACGGAACGCCGTGCTGGATCCCAACGGCCTCCTATCACTAGCAGTCGAGATAACAGGCATCTTATCCCCATGGCTGTAACGTGCAGCCACGACTCGATCCGTGAGTCAACAGATGGGGACGTTTACAAGACAACAACCATCTGCACGAACAGTTCGATGACGTTTGCAGCAGCATAGACTATCAGCTCGATGACCATTGCTGCGGTTACCCTTGACGCTGCATCACAGACAGGGGCGCCTGCGATGGTGTACTCAACGACGAACCTGGATGAACCAATGGCAAAACGTCATTTTTTCGGATGAATCCAGGTTCTGTTTATAGCATCATGATGGTCGCATCCGTGTGTGGCGGCATCGCGATGAACACACATTGGAAGAGTGTATTCGTCATCGCCATACTGGCGTATCATCTGGGGTGATGGTATGAGATGCCATAGGTTACACGTCTCGGTCACCTCTTGTTCGCATTGACGGCACTTTGAACTGTGGACGTTGCATTTCAGATGTGTTACGACCCGTGGCTCTACCCTTCATTCGATCCCTGCGAAACCCTACATTTCAGCAGAATAATGCACGACCGCATGTTGCAGGCCCTGTACGGGCCCTTCTGGATACAGAAACTGTTCGACTGCTGCCCTGCCCAGCACATTCTCCAGATCTCTCACCAATTGAAAACGTCTGGTCAATGGTGGCCGAGCAACTGGCTCGCCACAATACGCCAGTCACTACTCTCGGTGAAATGTGGTATCGTGTTGAAGCTGCATGGGCAGCTGTACCTGTACACGCCATCCAAGCTCTGTTTGACTCAATGCCCAGGCGTATCAAGGCCGTTATTACGGCCAGAGGTGGTTGTTCTGGGTACTGATTTCTCAGGATCTATGCACCCAAATTGCGTGAATATGTAATCACATGTCAGTTCTAGTATGACATACTTGTCCAATGAATACCCGTTTATCATCTGCATTTCTTGTTGGTGTAGCAATTGTAATGGCCAGGAGTGTATTTAGGTCAGAACTCTGTGCAGGCCAGCCCATTACAGGGATGTTACTGTCGTCTAAACACTCCGTCACAGGCCGTGAATTATGAACAGATGGTCGACTGTGTTGAAAAATGCAATCCCCATCCCCAAATTGCTCTTCAACAGTGGGAAGCAAGAAGGTGCTTAAAATATCAATGTAGGCCTCTGCTCTGATAGTGCCACGCAAAACAGCAAGGGGTACAAGCCCCCTCCATGAAAAACACGATTACATCAAAATACCACAGCCTCCGGATTTTACTGTTGGCACTACACATGCACCGGGCATTCGCCGTACCTACATCCTGCCATAGTATCGCGACACTTTGTACCGTCATTCGTCACTCCACACAACCTTTTCCCACTGTTCAATCGTCCAACGTTTACACTCCCTACACCAAGCGAGACGTCACTTGGCATTTACCGGCGTGATATGTGGCTTATGAGCAGCCGCTCGACCGTGAAAACCAAGTTTTCTCACCTCTCGCCTAACTGTCATAGTATTTGCAGTGGATTCTGATGCAGTTTGGAATTCCTGTGTGGTGGTCTGGATAGATGTCTGCCTATTACACATTACGACCCTCTTCAACTGTCGGCGGTCCCTGTCAGTCAACAGACGAGGTCGGCCTGTACGCTTTTGTGCTGTACGTGTCCCTTCACGTTTCCACTTCAGTATGACATCGGAAACAATGGACCTAGGGATGTTTAGGAGTGCGGAAATCTCACGTACAGACGCATGGCACAAGTGACATCCAATCACTTGACCACGTTCGAAGTTCGTGAGTTCCGCAGACTGCCTCATTCTGCTCTCTCACGATGGCTAATGACTACTAAGGTCGCTGATATGGAGCACCTGTCGTTAGATGGCAGCACAATATAACTAATGTGAAAAACCTATGTCTTTTGGGGGTGTCCGGATACTTTTGATCACATAGTGTATATGAAACTTTGGCACCTCTTTCATTATAACATTCTGCTCCAACAGAAGCACAACCATAGCAACCATAGCAATAATTTGAATAGACAGACATCTAGGGCAATTTGTAATAACAAATAGCATAATTCAAAATGCATATGTATCTCTCTGTCTTTTGTAGCTCATCTTTTAATTCTGGTTCAGTAGACACTCTGAAAAAAGTATAGGTAAGCTATAGGGAGAGACGGTTCATATACAATATATACAACAACCAAGAGGGAATAATAAGAGTGGACGATCAAGAACGAAGTGCTCGTATTAAGAAGGGTGTAAGACAAGGCTGTAGCCTTTCGCCCCTACTCTTCAATCTGTACATCGAGGAAGCAATGATGGAAATAAAAGAAAGGTTCAGGAGTGGAATTAAAATACAAGGTGAAAGGATATCAATGATACGATTCGCTGATGACATTGCTATCCTGAGTGAAAGTGAAGAAGAATTAAATGATCTGCTGAACGGAATGAACAGTGTAATGAGTACACAGTATAGTTTGAGAGTAAATCGGAGAAAGAGAAGGTAATGAGAAGTAGTAGAAATGAGAACAGCGAGAAACTTAACATCAGGATTGATGGTCACGAAGTCGATGAAGTTAAGGAATTCTGCTACCTAGGCAGTAAAATAACCAATGACGGACGGAGCAAGGAGGACATCAAAAGCAGACTCGCTATGGCAAAAAAGGCATTTGTGGCCAAGAGAAGTCTTTTAATATCAAATACCGGCCTTAATTTGAGGAAGAAATTTCTTAGGATGTACGTCTGGAGTACAGCATTGTATGGTAGTGAAACATGGACTGCGGGACAACCGGAACAGAAGAGAGTCGAAGCATTTGAGATGTGGTACTATAGACGAATGTTGAAAATTAGGTGGACTGATAAGGTAAGGAATGAGGAGGTTCTACGCAGAATCGGAGAGGAAAGGAATATGTGGAAAACACTAATAAGGAGAAGGAACAGGATGATAGGACATCTGCTAAGACATGAGGGAATGGCTTCCATGGTACTAGAGGCAGCTGTAGAAGGCAAAAACTGTAGAGGAAGACAGAGATTGGAATACGTTAAGCAAATAATTGAGGACGTAGGTTGCAAGTGCTACTCTGAGATGAAGAGGTTAGCACAGGAAAGGAATTCGTGGCAGGCCGCATCAAACCAGTCAGTAGACTGATGACAAAAAAAGAAGACATAAATAACATGGAGAAGATACCTGTACAAATTTTGGAGTGAAGAGTGTTATCTTCATTGGTTCCAGAGATGAAGGTACATAAAGTAGGCTAATTTGACAGTGCCCGCAGAGGCCCTGCAAACTCCTCTTGGGGGCCAATGCCGAGGATTACTGTCTGTGAAATGTGTACCAGCTCTGTACTAAGATGGTACGCACATTGTTCTCGATGCTGTCTTCAGCACAGCGGATAATGTAGAATGGGGTGATGTCATAATAGCAATCTGGTCGGCGGTGGAGATAAGTGTGCAGACGGCCTTGGAAGTGTCGTTGACAGCACGCAGACGCGCGCCCCATCCCCTCTGGACTGCCGCGCAACGGTCGCAGAGTTTATTGGCCTCGCGATCGCAGACGTGACGTCACACTGGTCAAAAGCGCCAGATACTGGCGCGTCTGTTTACGTGACCGGGGGAGCTTGACCCGATTATTTCGGCTGTTTAGACACCGCCGAAGCGTCCGGCGGCCGAATGCTATCGCAGGGACGCAATGCTGCTAGGAAATACACGCGGAAGTTGGCTTACGCAATCATAAACACTGCTATTTCGTCGACAGCTAATTTGTTGAGACCGTTGCTGTTTGGAGACGTGGCTTAAGCTATACTACTATACAGGGTGAAAAAAATTGTTCAAATGACTCTGAGCACTATGGGACTTAACATCTATGGCCATCAGTCCCCTAGAACTACTTAAACCTAACTAACTTAAGGACAGCACACAACACCCAGCCATCACGAGGCAGAAAAAATCCCTGACCCCGCCGGGAATCGAACCCGGGAACCCGGGCGTGGGAAGCGAGAACGCTACCGCACGACCACGAGATGCGGGCATACAGGGCGAAGAAAAATTCGTGCACTCGGACTTCGCAGCGCGATTGCCCACATACTGGCAATACAAAAATCTCTCTCACGAAATTTCGTCATGCTCATGTTTTAGGTACTAAATCCAGCCCCAGATCTACGATATTTCCGAACCGGGGCAAAAACCTGATATTGGCACGCCCCCCCCCCCCCCTCCTCCCTGGAGCGTTTGAGATAGGACATTAGAAATTTAAAAAAAAATTGTTTTTCGAAAATATATTCATTTAGTTGCGCACATCTTTCTTAAGGTTGTGGTGGGTTTGGGGAAGGAGACCAGACAGCGTGGTCATCGGTCTCATTGGATTAGGGAAGGATGGGGAAGGAAGTCGGCCGTGCCCTTTCAGAGGAACCATCCCGGCATTGGCCTGGAGTGATTTAGGGAAATCACGGAAAACCTAAATCAGGATGGCCGGACGCGGGATTGAACTGTCGTCCTCCCGAATGCGAGTCCAGCGTCTAACCACTGAGCCAGCTCGCTCGGTAAATCTTTCGTAAGGGTTTAATGTATAAACATATATTTTCAAGGAAAGGTGAGACGTTGTTATTTGGTCTTAAGTGTGCCAGAGTGCAGTGCCACACCTTTTCAAACAGCATTCTTCTATCGCACGTCACTGTGCTTCGCTCCATGAATTGAAACATGTGTATTTTGCAATTGAAGCCATCAAACCTATATTCAGGACAGTGGAAATTAAAATGTCCTGTGGCGCCTCTCCTGCTCCCAGTCGGCCGGTTTGACATCCTATCCCTCTTAAAATAATTCTAATACTGGGTGATATTATTTGTGGTTGGGAGAATAAGTACCCTTCAGGAAATTTACATTCTCTTACCTAACTTTCTCTTTTGTATGACATCAGATTAAATACAGGAAACATAAAACTAGCAAAGACAAGAGACAATCCAGACAGTACAGTTTTCTTCAATCCTTGCGTGCCAGCATATTCTTCTCTCTAATCTTGCTACAACTTTACGCGGCATACTGTCCTAACTGAGAAAGAATCTATTACCTCCTCAATGGCTCTGAGCACTATGGGACTTAACAGCTATGGTCATCAGTCCCCAAGAACTTAGAACTACTTAAACCTAACTAACCTAAGGACATCACACAACACCCAGTCATCACGAGGCAGGGAAAATCCCTGACCCCGCCGGGAATCGAACCCGGGAACCCGGGCGCGGGAAGCGAGAACGCTACCGCACGACCACGAGCTGCGGACTTACCTCCTCAAAGTTTGTCAATTATTTTGCTATATAAAAAATCAAAATGTCGTTGCCTAGTACTAAAAAAAACTGTTAATAAGAACAGCACCTAAGGCTGGTGTCGTTTCTCGATTACGTCTATTTTGTCACTGTCTGCTAGATAAAACGAAATAGCAGGAGATACCGGTTTCGAGTCCCGGTTGGGGCACACATTTTCAACTGTCCCCGTTGACTTATATCAACGCCTCGGGGTATTCATTTCATTGTAATCTCATTCTAACGAGCTGCATGGTCACCGATGGTATCGGTTCTTTCGGACATGTCCGAAAGAACAGATCCATATAGTTAAGGCTCACCGGAAATTTGGCCATCGTCTTCTGTGCGGATGCAAAAACAGTGCCCGAACTCTTACGGGAATCGGCAAAAAGCGGCTAGTAATGAGTATAATGGACAGGGGCTCTATGAATATAGTGCGGGACAATAATTTGGGAATGGTGGATCTCACGGGAGGCGTGCCAGAAGAACAGATACAGTGCAGTCGCACTATCCTCTGTGTCCTCGATGGCTCAGATGGGATGTATGTGTTCTGGCCGGAGGCACTTCGCTCCAAGCTCTTGTACGTGCAAGTGCTGAATAAACCTTCGTTAAGTGATGTTAGTGTTCGTCATTCATCTAATTACACCTTCTTCTACGTGACATTATTCTGGTGGAGGCGCCGAATAATGTAACTTATGATAGCTCACACGCCGGCACGGTAGCTCAGTGTGTTCGGTCAGGGGGTTAGCTGCCCTCTGCAATAAAAAAAAAAACTGAGATAACCGATCAACGACGAACTTAAGGGGAGCCGGAGGTGCCTATGCTGCCCATGTTAAAATCACTAAGTTTGAGGAACATTTATTCATAAACTACCAAATAGAAAAATTTGAATTTTTTTTTACATATATTGTGGTTTAGTATTGCAGTTATGACAGAGGGATTTTGGAGTATCTTTTCTAGTTTCCTTCCAATTATTTTTTTTATTAATGACCCAAACTTTTTTACAAATAATTGCTTTATAATTAAACTGAAATGAAACTACTGAACATATTGCCAAATGGCTGTGTTACAATGTAAGTTTGACCACTAGGAGTGCTGTATAAAAATTTCATCTCTCTAGCTTGAGGGGAGTTTGAGAAAATGTTCCTTATATTCGAAAAATTCTAATTTACGGGATATGGCTATCAAAGTTTCTCAATACATTCCTGCACTATAGGATGGATTATCAGGGTCTTCTTCTTCATCCTCCAAAAGCTTCCTCCTCTGTCTTCTTTTCTGGCCTGTTGTTCCATCATACTTCATATGCCTTTCTCTTCTTTCTGCTCCTCTTATCCTTTCTGTGTCAATATTTCTTAGTGCTCGTACAGTGTTCACCCCAGCTGTAAATCCTAATGCCTTCAGAACTTCACACTTCACACTGTTTCCTTGGTTGTAGGTTGCTATTGCATCATAAATGCCAAACTGCAGTGTTTTTATGCTTACAAACACCCTTTTAGGAACCACTTTCCAAATCAAATTGTTGACGCTCTCATTAGGATTCTGCGTCTTTCCGTGCAGACATTTGTGTAACAATTCTGGCTGTGCTCTCATGAAAAATTGGTTTTATTGTTCCCTCGTGATTCTTGTGCATACTGCATATTACCCGCTTTACGCAAGAAGTATAATACTACCAACAACAGGCGCAACACTGAACTAATTCGAAACAGCAAACAGCAAAGAGACGATGTTCCGCGCTCTTATTCATTGTAGTATCGCAACTTGGTATTAGTGTTAATTTTCTTTTCCCTACATTCTTCCTCTTCTTATATACATGGTTGCTAAAACGTGGCATCGTAACCAGAACAAAAGTGTACGACAATATTAAATGGAGCAAGATGTTCGAAATTCTGAGGAAAATAGGAGTAAGCTGTAAGGAAATACGGGTAATATTTGTCACAGAAAACAATGTAGCCAACCCTTGCACACTCGCTGTATGCGTAACAGGCCGAGAAAATCCCAAGCAGTTCGCCAGGAAGTCACGAGAGGGTGTTAGATGCATTCAGCGGCCGCCCATTTCCTCTGCAGGCGTGGGGGAAATTGGTAATAACTCCACTTCTAGAGCGAGTAGAACAATAATTCAAAGCTTACATTAAAGAGGAATGTTCCAATTAATTTTCGGTAGGAAAAAAAAAGATCGTAATTTTTTGGATTTGACCACCTCCGGCTTCCCTTAAACGGGTGTCTTGCGACGTCCGCCCCCAGCAGGTGCAACGAACGAAAGCGAATAAAATGAGATTAAAAAACAAAAAAGATGGATTGAGCGTCTGCCATGTAAGCAGGAGATCCCGGGTTCGAGTCCCGATCGGGGCACACATTTTCAACTGTCCCCGTTGACTTATATCAATGCCTGTATGCAGTTAGGGGTATTCATTTCACTGTAAAACGAAATAAGCATTTCTAATATATCAGTTGTAACACAGGCCAAATAAGCGAGTCTGTTTTGTCACAAATGGTAATTTTTATGTACTTCATTTACATAAATAACATAACAATATAATTCACGAAGTACCAATATCAAATGCCTATTAGGCTTACTACAAGCGAAAAGTTCTATGTTAGGAAATAGTTTCACATTTCATTCACACGCTCCAGTTTCTCAAGGATGAGATCGAAAAGTAATAGTACGAAATTTTTTATATAAATGTGGAATCGTCATATTCTTCCATATAGTTTGTGTGATGACCCCGCTTCTTCCGCTTCCTCGTTGCAACAAACAATTTTGTCATCACTAATTCTATAACTATTCTTGCCACTGTGAAAATCTATTCTCCAGTTAAATTCACTAACCCTGCCAGAATCACCGGTTTAGTTATCCCGCGTTTAATCCCCGGTTAGGCGTTATTACGTCTTCGTACAACGCGTTTTCCGCGCTATTACGATAACAGAATTAAGTGGCTGCTATCCGGGGACTGTACGACTGGCAAAAATTTTCTCTCAAAATCTCAATCTCTTGGATACGCTGGTAAGATAATATGTAATCTTTCTTATCTGTTATTCCCGTTCATCGTTTATTTTCGCTCTTGTAGTCTGAATCTATGGATTTCGCTAGAAATTATAACAACACTTATCATCATTCGCACATCGCATGAACACGCCCCTGAGCTGTGAGAAGGGGACGTGAATCGTTCTTGGGTAGCTCAGTTGGTAGAGCACTTGCCCGTGAAAGGCAAAGGTACAGAGTTCGAGTCTCGGCCCGGCACACAGTTTTAATCTGCCAGTAAGTTTCATATCAGCGCACACTCCGCTGCAGAGTGAAAATCTCATTCTGGACCTATTAGGTACATTACGTATGTAGATTGTGAACAGTTGGGAATGTGGGTCTCACGGGAAGTGTGCAAGGGATAAGTCCCTGCAGTCGCGCTATTCATCTGTGTCCTCGGTGGCCCAGAGGGATAGAGCGTCTGCCATGTAAGCAGGAGATCCCAGGTTCGAGTCCCGGTTGGGGCACACATTTTCAGCTGTTTCCATCGAGGTATATCAACAACACCTGTCGGCAGGAGGGTTTCAATTAATTATCATTTATTCTTGGGAAGCTGCACAGTCATCAATGGTATCTGTTCTTTCGAGAACAGTTACTATCTCTTCTTTCGAGAACAGTTACTATCTCCGTACATAAAGAAAAGAAAAAGCTGTAAAATTTCATGGTCGAAAAGATGTCCTCTGCAGGAACTAGGTCAACTCCATGGGGTATAACACAGCACCGAATGCAGTTACAGAGCTACGGATTGTGCAGTCCAGTTGGTATAAGTGCACAGCAGTGTGACAGGCTTGGTTTAGTCCAAAGGTGTCCGTCTATTCTGTAGATTCAATTTGGGTGTAGTTCTCGATTATTTTTCACGTTCATTTAGTCGGTTATAGGTCTTATGTCACCAAGACAAAAAACGGAGTTTTCAAAACAGATTTTGTTCACCTTTAGTTATGCTGCCCAATATGAAAAAATACAAAGCATGAAAGTGATGAAGTAAATCCATTAACATGATCAGATGTGTTTTGTAAACGAAGAAAGTGTTGTACATGATATCAAATCTAATAAAAGTTTTTTTCCAGCCTCTTCCTCCGCTTACAGGAGTATTAGTAATTTTTGTTGTCACTGAAAAGGATATGCTCAGCCATTCTGACTTTTCCTGTTCCATATTTTCAATTTTCGTTACATACCATATCACGGGGCTATAAATAACTTTTTGTAAGCATTTTCAAGCTTTATTTCATAAATTGTTGCGTACACTGGATTTAATCACATGAGGATAAAATTTTATATCCTTGAAACAAAAAGGTGGCGTATATATTCATATTAATAACATCAAAGATTTACTTTTCGTACACAGCTGAATAAGCTTAAAATTAAGATATCAAATTAATCTACCTTAATAATATTACACTACTGGCCATTAAAATTGTTACACCACAAAGATGACGTGCTGCAGACGCGAAATTTAACCGACAGGAAGAAGATGCTGTGATATGCAAATAATTAGCTTTTCACAGCATTCACACAGGGTTGCCGCCGGTGGCGACACCTATAACGTGCTGACACAAGGAAAGATTCCAACCGATTTCTCATACACAAACAGCAGCTGACCGTCGTTGCCCGGTGAAACGTTGTTGTAATGTCTCGTGTAAGGAGGACAAATGCGTACCATCACGTTTCCGACTTTGATACTGGTCGGATTGTAGACTATCGCGATTGCGGTTTACCGTATCGCGACATTCCTGCTCGCGTTGGTCGAGATCCGATGACAGTTAGCAGAATATGGAATCGGTGGGTTCAGGAGGGTAATACGGAACGCCGTGCTGGATCCCAACGGCCTCGTATCACTAGCGGTCGAGATGACAGGCATCTTATCCGCATGGCTGTAACGGATCGCGCAGCCACGTCTCGATCCCTCAGTCAACAGATGGGGACGTTTGCAAGACAACAACCATCTGCACGAACAGTTCGACGACGTTTGCAGCAGGACGGACTATCAGCTCGGAGACCGCGGCTGCGGTTACCCTTGACGCTGCATCACAGACAGGAGCGCCTGCGATGGTGTACTCGACGACGAACCTGGGTGAACGAATGGCAAAACGTCATTTTTTCTAATAAATCCAGGTTCTGTTTACAGCATCATGATGGTCGGATCCGTGTTTGGCGACATCGCGGTGAATGTACATTGGAGGCGTGTATTCGTCATCGCCATTCTGGCGTATCACCCGGCGTGATAGGTGCCATTGGTTACACGTCTCGGTCACATCTTGTTCGCAATGACGGCACTTTGAACAGTGGACGTTACATTTCAGATGTGTTACGACCCGTGGCTCTACCATTCAATCGGTCCCTGCGAAACCCTTCATTTCATCAGGATAATGCACGACCGCATGTTGCAGGTCCTGTAAGGGCCTTTCTGGATACAGAAAATATTGGACTGCTGCCCTGGCCAGCACATTCTCCAGATCTCTCACCAACTGAAAACGTCTGGTCAATGGTGGCCGAGCAACTGGCTCGTCACAATACGCCAGTCACTACTCTTCATGAACTGTGGTATCGCATCGAAGCTGCATGGGCAGCTGTACCTGTACACGCCATCCAAGCTCTGTTTGACTCAATGCCCAGGCGTATCAAGGCCGTTATTACGGCCGGAGGTGGTTGTTCTGGGTACTAATTTCTCAGGGTCTATGTGCCCAAACTGCGTGAAAATGTAATCACATGTCACTTCTAGTATAATATATCTGTCCAATGAATACGCGTTTATCATCTGTACTTCTTCTTGGCGTAGCATTTTTGATGTTGTGTAATTTGACAACTACGAATCGTTTGACCTACAATAAGGTTTGTGTACTTCTGCTCAAATTTAGCTCCTGAGGCTCAACACATTGTGTAACTCACCGAATCGGTTATGTAAAAAGGGGAAATTTTATATTTTGCTCACTCCTGGAGAAACTTCTGTGGACGCCCATGCTCTACGCCATACATTATTTCATCAACCCCAAGCGACTAGCGCTCAACAGGAGTAGTATATTTTGCTCGCCTGCGCGAGGTGGTACAGCAATGTAGACAGAGTGAGTCAGTAAAGGACTTGCTGAATCCTTCCCGGTCATGCTGTTGTAAGTTTTATGAATTTATTTGCAAAAGTATAGACAGTGGAAATTAAAATGTCATGTGGTGCCTCTCCCGCTCCAAGTCGGCCCGTTTGACGTCCTACCCACCTTACACAAACCTTTCGGTCAAATTTCAAGCTTATGCGTTGCAATGGGAGACCATTACGTGTTTCGAAAAAGTGATCGTTTAATAGTATCGTAGAAAGGGTTCAAACGTTTAGTAAGTGATAAACAGTTTTCCCTTCAATGTTTGTGCAACTGCAGGCGAGAAAAGTTTGGAAAAGGTCTGAAATTATGTAAAGTTTATTGTGAATTGATAAGTGTCCTCATCCTGAAATTCTAGATGATTGTAATCTGACGAATTTGTGCGCTGTGACTTACGCTGCCCTCAAGACCCACACCAGATTTGCAACTGCCAATACTTGACTAATTGTGTTCGAGCTTTAACGTAAGACTACGCCTCTTAACGAGAACGTTATGTCAGCATTTTAAGTCGGAAAGCCGTTTGTAATTACGTAAAATATTGAAACTCAAATTCATGTTCTTCCTGAAGTTCGTTAGACAGGCAAAGTACAACTGTTTGCCGTCACACGCACAATGAGTAAAATTTTGTTTTCTGTTCTACTTGCTAGTGTTTCATTTGTAATGGCCAACACTGTAATTTGGTTTTATACACCATTTAATATTTTAATTTTGTAGTGTAGTCCGATAAATGTCCTGCTTCTCTAATTATGTCACATAACAATGTCTGATGAAATGAGCCTTGCGTGAAACCAATAATAACTGAAACAAAAATTGTGCCATTGTTGCAGGGATCAAGGAGCTATATGACTAACGTTAGCAATTATGGCTGCATCTCTTCGAGCTGTCTTTTACTCAGCATTTCAACTGATGACTATTTTCCTGTTGTTACAGATCTTAACGGGGAAGACCTGGATGTGGAAAACGGCGACATAGACGACGGTAAGTTTTCTTCTGCTTCTAGGAGCAAGGAATTAAATAGAAATTAAGTGAGATTAGTGCAGGAAAAGTCAGTAAGATTCGAGTAGTCAACGACCGAAACGTGTTTCGCAAATAAAAAAATTACGTAACATTATGGCTACCAGAGTTCATTTCAGCAAGTTTTTTTTATTATTATTTTATTATTGGCTTCTAGCATACATACGTTTTATCCATGAAAGATTAAAAGGTTTGACAAATATAGCAAGATAACATTTGACCTTCATTATATTAGGTAATCCATTCGTAAATTTATCTTCAGACTGAAAATGTTATACATGTTCACGTAATCTACTAGATACTGTTGCCAGCTAATCTCTCGTTTGTATTAAAGCAGTTAATTCAGTTCGTGAATAAAGTTCAAAGGGCAACGTTCCTTTTAGATTTTGTTTCCTTCTTGTGCTATAAACATGGCTGTGGCGTCATACGTACTCATGGTTGTATCTTCAAGAACTTTTCCCTTGTGCCTTTCGACAACGGTGCCGATATTGTTTTATGGATTTTAGCAATGTTAGTGAAAATATGCACGGGGATGGTCTAACCCCCTCGGACGGCATTCGCGTATCCCGTTTGTCTGCGTCTGGAGAAACTCTCATGCTCATGTGTGAGATCGTTGTCTAAATGTTCGTGTGTCTGGGGTGGGACGTGATAACCAGCCAGATATTCGTCTAGTTGGATGTGGAAAACCGCATAAAAACACATCGAGGCTGGCCGCAGGTGGATTCGGCTTGGGGCATGGGCGCCTCTCCGATTCCCGGAAGCAGCGTTTTAATGCGCTGGCCTATCTGGATGGACTGTGTCGAAACAGAACAACGTGTTTCGCATATGAAGGGCGAGGCTGCAAAGTTCACCCAGAAGTACACTACTGGCCATTAAAATTGCTACACCAAGAAGAAATGCAGATGATAAACTGGTATTCATTGGACAAATATATTATACTAGAAGTGACATGTGATTACATTTTCACGCAATTTAGGTGCATAGATCCTGAGAAAGCAGTACCCAGAACAACCACCTCTGCCCGTAATAACGGCTTGATACGCCTGGGCATTGACTCAAACAGAGCTTGGATGGCGTGTACAGGTACAGCTGTCCATGCAGCTTCAACACGATACCACAGTTCATCAAGAGTAGTGACTGGCGTATTGTGACGAGCCAGTTGCTCGGCCACCATTGACCAGACGTTTTCAATTAGTGAGACATATGGAGAATGTGGTGGCCAGGGCAGCAGTTGAACATTTTCTGTATCCAGAAAGGCCCGTACAGGACCTCCAACATGCGGTCGTGCATTATCCTGCTGAAATGTAGGGTTTCGCAGGACTCGAATGAAGGGTAGAGCCACGGGTCGTAACACATGTGAAATGTAACGTCCACTGTTCAAAGTGCCGTCAATGCGAACAAGAAGTGACCGAAACGTGTAACCAATGGCACCCTATACCATCACGCTGGGTGATAACGCCAGTATGGCGATGACGAATACACGCTTTCAATGAGCATTCACCGCGATGTCACCAAAGACGGATGCGACCATCATGATGCTGTAAACAGAACCTGGATTCATCCGAAATAATGGCGTTTTGCCATTCGTGCACCCAGGTTCGTCGTCGAGTACACCATGGGAGGTGCTCCTGTTTATGATGCAGCGTAAGGGGAACCGCAGCCATGGTATCCGAGCTGCTCATGCTGCTGCAAATGCCGTCGAACTGTTCGCACAGGTGGTTGTTGTCTTGCAAACGTCCCCATCTGTTTACTCAGGGATCGAGACGTGGCTGCACGATCCATTACAGCCATGCTAGTGATACGAGGCCGTTGGGATCCAGCACAGCGTTCCGTATTACCCTCGTGAATCCACCGATTCCATATTATGGTAACAGTCATTGGATCTCGACCAACGCGAGCAGCAATGTCGCGATACGATAAACCGCAATCGCGATAGGCTACAATCCGACCTTTATCAAAGTCGGAAACGTGATAGTACGCATTTCTCCTCCTTACACGAGGCATCACAACAACGTTTCACCAGGCAACGCCGGTCAACTGCTGTTTGTGTATGAGAAATCGGCTGGAAACTTTTCTGATGTCAGCACGTTGTAGGGGTCGCCACCGGCGCCAACCTTGTGTGAATGCTCTGAAAATCTAATCATTTGCATGTCACAGCATCTTCTTCCTGTCGGTTAAATTTCGCGTATGTAGCACGTCATCTTCGTGGTGTAACAATTTTAATGGCCAGTAGTGTATATTTGGAACGTATTAATATACTGGAAGTGCGGTTTCCGCTAACAAGGGAATGTTCTTAGATGTGAATAACCGATCTTGATGAAAGTTGGGTATGTATAGGAGTCAAAATAACGCAGTACGTATTTTTGCGCTTTTATCAAATTTCACTTTTAAGCGGTAAAAGGCACCCCAAAAGGTAATTTGGCACATAAAGTATCTTCGAAACCATGATGTATAAAAGAAGTATTTCATATAAAAGTTCCGGAGTGGCCGTGCGGTTCTGGGCGCTACAGTCTGGAGCCGAGCGACCGCAACGGTCGCAGGTTCGAATCCTGCCTCGGACATTGATGTGTGTGATGTCCTTAGGTTAGTTAGATTTAATTAGTTCTAAGTTCTAGGCGACTGATGACCTTAGAAGTTAAGTCGCATAGTGCTCAGAGCCATTTGAACCATATAAAAGTTGATATGCAGTTAACGTTCTTGAAAGCTGTATAACCAGCTTTTGCAAGAATTTGAAATTTTGCAAAATACCCCACCACCATTAATTAATTTTGAAAATTGAAAACTTTCTTTACAACACAAACTAAAGAACCCTTCACACCACATTCACTCATGTGTAATGAATCTGGTTTCTGAAACACCGTTTTAGGAAAACAAGCTGTACACAATGTGCTGTCAGAGTATTTTCAACATACCTAAGAAAAATATCTAAACATTGCTTATTATTTTAATTATGTGTTATACTTATTTTTGTTTTATGTTTTAATTTGTCCTTTTAAATTCTTAATTCAAGCTTTTTTCTTAGTTTACTGTTTCACGTACGTATATTTTGAAACTTGAAAATATAAGTGACTCGCTATTGTGATGATACAAAATCATCAGAATGATTATCTATAAAGAAAAGCTTAAAACATACAGTTTTAAACACAGTGCACAGTAAATGTACGAAATTTCTTCACATAATACACACAATGGACACCACAATATTAAACAAAATTCGGCAGGATTCCCAAATTATGGCAGGTAGTCCTCTGAATATCCTAAAATTACCAGGCATGTTTCAGTACATTGGAAAACTTGGCGAAGGTAACTGATTATGTACTAGAGGCTGCAGCTTGATTATTTATTTCCCTAGTGGAGATTGGCGCCATAATCATTCAACAGAACTGTAATTAGCATATTGGTGAAGCTCGTAAGTGCTTTCGGAACCGCCTGAGCGACACGGTTGGTTAAAGGAAAATAATAATCTTACACCGCTGCTCCCAAACTCTACTAGATGAAATTCCCTGCATGGTTGCCTACGAACCTTTATTGCTAATCAATAAAAGTATGTTGAAATTCTAGGAGAGCGCTCCGAACAAGTCCATGCTAACATTATCAGTGTCTTGGCAAAGTTACTGTTTATCAAGATGCTACTCATCTTCTCTGACAAGTGCTTTTCAGGATTGCTGATTCCGATTATTTTCCTGCAACTATGTTTTCTGATGCAATTGTAACAAATGTTCCATCCAAACGAAAGGTGGAAGATAATGATGCTGAAAACAACAAAAAAAGTGCATCCATCCAGAGAAACTTCTCCATCCACGGGCTTGTGTGGTTAAAATTAAGAAATAATTTAGGAACGAAGAAAGTCGAGAAATTAGTGTAGGTCTATAAAGTTCTGCATGCTTCCAAAACGGGCTAAATTGTACTGTTCAGCCATTACGATTCTACGTAAAGTTAAAGCTTATGATAGTAAATTGTTGCCTTTGATAAATATGATTGCTATTTTTAATTTAGTATGTAACTGTGTAACATTTTGTTAATTACGTTTTCATAATTAAATATAACTTGGGTTTTCTTGGGTTTTTGACAATTTTATTTAAATTTGTTATTTAAAAAACATCATCACTCTTTTTCGGGTCTGGTTAACTTACAAAAATCTTACTTGCACTAGAAAATTCCACTGTCAGAAGTATCAAAAGGATTTTCGCTTATAACTTTCGAATCTATCGTTTCCGGACCAGGGTTCTTCATCTCAAATTAATAAATTTACCTTCATCCCTAAAAGTTTGTAACATTATCACACATCACCAAGTGTACAGAGGAAACACTGCCTTCAGAAAACCAAAAATTTTTTGTCCAAACTATAGATCGCTGCGTCTCGGCTCGGCTATTGGAGAAACGAATACATAGTCTAATTTATATTAATAGCCGCTAGATGTCAGTTGTCTTCTGTTTTGCTTGGTAACCGTCATGTGTTGATAATGGCTACTCCGCTGCAGAAATCATTTTTGTTCTCCAGTTTGCGAAGTGCAATTCCGTGATTGCAGTACAAAGACGTTTCAGGCTGGTAACAAATTGATCCTCCGAATGGGTGGAACATTCACAGATGGTGTCTAGATACAGGATGTGTATGTACAAGAAAGAGCTCTGGGCGCCCTAGTATTCCTGAAGAAAATGTTGCACGAATTTAAACTGCTTTCGAACGTAGACCTTCAAAAACAACTCGTAGTGCCAGTCGGGAGTCACAACTGCCTACAACAATTTGGGCTGTTTTGAGACGTCGGTTGGTTATGAAGCCGTACAAGCTACAAGCTCTGCTTCCTGATAACAAGCGCGTGGCATTTTGTAACGAGATTCTTGATGCTATTGACAATGATAAGACTTTCGCACAACGCAGCGACTTTCCATGTTAGTGGTCAGGTAAACAAACACAATTTTCGAATTTGGGGTCTACAGAATCCACATGCAACCATTGAACATGTACGAGATTCGCCCAAAGTCAATGTGTTTTGTGCGATATCCCCATCATCTGAAACTTCCTGGCAGATTAAAACTGTTTGCCCGACCGAGACTCGAACTCGGGACCTTTGCCTTTCGCGGGCAAGTGCTCTACCATCTGAGCTACTGCAGCACAACTCACGCCCGGTACTCACAGCTTTACTTCTGCCAGTACCTCGTCTCCTACCTTCCAAACTTTACAGAAGCTCTCCTGCGAACCTTGCAGAACTAGCACTCCTGAAAGAGAGGGTACTGTGGAGACATGGCTTAGCCACAGCCTGGGGGATGTTTCCAGAATGAGATTTTCACTCTGCAGCGGAGTGTGCGCTGATATGAAACTTCCTGGCACATTAAAACTGTGTGCCCGACCGAGACTCGAACTCGGGACCTTTGCCTTTCGCGGGCAAGTGCTCTACCATCGGAGCTACCGAAGCATGACTCACGCCCGGTCCTCACAGCTTTACTTCTGCCGGTACGTCGTCTCCTACCTTCCAAACTTTACAGAAGCTCTCCTGCGCAGGAGAGCTTCTGTAAAGTTTGGAAGGTAGGAGACGAGGTACTGGCAGAAGTAAAGCTGTGAGTACCGGGCGTGAGTCGTGCTTCGGTAGCTCAGATGGTAGAGCACTTGCCCGCGAAAGGCAACTCCTGCGCAGGAGAGCTTCTGTAAAGTTTGGAAGGTAGGAGACGAGGTACTGGCATAAGTAAAGCTGTGAGTACCGGGCGTGAGTCGTGCTTCGGTAGCTCAGTTGGTAGAGCACTTGCCCGCGAAAGGCAAAGGTCCCGAGTTCGAGTCTTGGTCGGGCACACAGTTTTAATCTGACAGGAAGTTTCATATCAGCGCACACTCCGCTGCAGAGTGAAAATCTCATTCTGGATCCCCATCATCTGTTTACGGTCCATACTTCTTTGGTGGTAACACGGTTGACGGTCAGCAGTATCTCGCTATGCTACTAAACTGGTTGTTTCCGGGGCTGCACGAAGACAACTTTATTTTTCAACTAGACGAGGCACCCCCTCAATGGAGTCGCCAAGTGCGTGAATATCTGAATGAAACTCTACCGAACCGTTGGATTGGTCATCAAGGAGCTGGCGACTTGGCATGTCTCAGCCGGGCTCCACTGTCACCGGATTTGACACCCTCTGACTCTTTTAAGTACCACCACACCCACAGAACCTGGAACAGTTGAAGAACCGGATCCGTACCTTCGACCATAAATATAATAGACTCGCCCTGACGTCATTTTCGTGGCTCCAACATCTCTGTGCTGAAGTCACGTGAATGTTGGCAAAACAAGGTTGTTTCGTGTTGCGCTTATGGCTGCACTCAGCGTTTTGTCGGGGGAAATGGCATTACATTTCACGTGTAAGAGTTTCTATGATAGTTCAGATCCATTTATTGAAATCTGCTGAAGTGACTTTTATGTGTTTTTTACGCTTGAAATAGGGTATCGCGTAAATTAAAGTGTTGAAAGTGATGCCTGTAAAGTCAGACTCATATTACATTTTGGAAAGTGTCTGTGATAATTCGGTTACAGAAGTAAGTATAAGTGTTTCTCGTTCCTACTCATAGTTCCCTAAGGATGAAAACAGGAGGCAGCTTTGGATACAGGCCCTGAAACGGAAAAACGCGCCTTTGCTCGAAGCAAAGGTTAGTTATTATTTACAATGTATATTTATAATTTATATTTACAGTTTCTGTCAGTTTTGAACCTAGGATCCAAAATTATTTTCTGAAACTTAAAAGTCTCACCTTTCATCCAAAATATCATTTTTTTTAAACTGATAGTTTAAACTTTTCTAAAAATAGTGGGAACTGAACCTTTGAAGTGCACCTAAAATTGATACTCTAAAATGGACCTGCTCCTAAAGTCGACAATTTTGGCACCTATAGTAGACATAATTCCCATATCCCACTTTCTTTTATAAGTGACTAGAGCTCATAACGCGGCGAACCCATAAAGTTTCGACACGAGCCCACTCTTACTGTTTAAAAGAATGTTAACGACATTTTACTTTAATTGATAGTTTACAGTAATTTCGTCCCGCTGCCCACCAGAGTGGCGTTCGCTGTATTTGTTAGATTTTATAAATGGTACTGTGAACAAATCCAGGTCAACTGTAGTTCTGGCATAATTTTTCACAAATTAAAAAGAAATTTTCGTTGGAAGCGTTTGGCAGTCAATTGAGAAATGTGGGTAAAATACGATACAAACATAGGACGGCAGACCGCTGATTTGAAATCGCGCCACGTTTTGCCAAGAGTCACGTGGTTTATGTTGGAGCCACACCAGCCCTATAACTTCTGCACAGCAAGGCCAGTCTACTAGTATCTATGGTCGAAGATCCGTACTGCCATAACGTCAGTGACGAAGGAAATGCTTGCCCGAGTATGGGAGGAATTTGAGTATCGATGTGATATTGTTCGTGTCGCTGATGGAGGACATACTGCACATCTGTAATCTGAACTTGAGGGGTTCGTAAATGTTGTTGTTGTTGTGGTCTTCAGTCCTGAGACTGGTTTGATGCAGCTCTCCATGCTACTCTATCCTGTGCAAGCTTCTTCATCTCCCAGTACCTACTGCAACCTACATCCTTCAGAATGTGCTTAGTGTATTCATCTCTTGGTCTCCCCCTACGATTTTTACCCTCCACGCTGCCCTCCAATACTAAATTGGTGATCCCTTGATGCCTCAGAACATGTCTTACCAACCGATCCCTTCTTCTAGTCAAGTTGTGCCACAAACTTCTCTTCTCCCCAATCCTATTCAATACTTCCTCATTAGTTATGTGATCTACCCATCTAATCTTCAACATTCTTCTGTAGCACCACATTTCGAAAGCTTCTATTCTCTTCTTGTCCAAACTATTTATCGTCCATGTTTCACTTCCATACATGGCTACACTCCATACAAATACTTTCAGAAACGACTTCCTGACACTAAAATCTGTACTCGATGTTAACAAATTTCTCTTCTTCAGAAACGCTTTCCTTGCCATTGCCAGTCTACATTTTATATCCTCTCTACTTCGACCATCATCAGTTATTTTGCTCCCCAAATAGCAAAACTCCTTTACTACTTTAAGTGTCTCATTTCCTAATCTAATTCCCTCAGCATCACCCGACTTAATTCGACTACATACCATTATCCTCGTTTTGCGTTTGTTGATGTTCATCTTATATCCTCCTTTCAAGACACTGTCCATTCCATTCAACTGCTCTTCCAAGTCCTTTGCTGTTAATATTCTTGTGTCTTAAAGTGTAATAAATATATCCATTTGAAATACATATGTTCTTTTTGAAACACCCTGTACTCTAATAGAGATTCGGACAGCCATAGACTATGTATTTTAACATATATAGCATATAAACATACGACATATATGGTACTATGTAAGTGGGAAACGTCCTTAACAAAAATCTCGAAAAGTCCTTGACCGGTTAACTTCAGATTTTACTCGATACCTTAGCAAACATTCAGATGAACATAGGTTATTTATTTCTTAATCAACAATGTACAACTTTATTATTGAAACCGTCACCGAGAAAGAAAATACTGTGGTGGACTGTGAAAATGTGTAGTCCATAACTGGCATACTAATTGACAGAGTTGTCTCATCTTTGGTAGTGTAATAGTCTGTAGTTCCGGCAATCGCCACACAAGCGTTGTATTGTTTTGTCAGATGACAGTCGCCAGATAGTCACTGTTGCACTTAGTTACTCGAGTAAATATGGCTGGCGCAACGCCTACATTCGATGAAAGAAAGTCAGTTTTGAAGTGGTATTTTAAGTACGAAAACATTAATGAGGCTGGCTGGCTCTGAGCACTATGCGACTTAACTTCTGAGGTCATCAGTCGCCTAGAACTTAGAACTAATTAAACCTAACTAACCTAAGGACATCACACACATCCATGCCCGAGGCAGGATTCGAACCTGCGACCGTAGCGGTCGCTCGGTTCCAGACTGTAGCGCCTAGAAACGCACGGCCACTCCGGCCGGCCATTAATGAGGTTCAACGGTAATGGCGAAATGAGTATCAAACAGAGCCACCGGCACGTTTAACGATTCGTCGCATTCGAGACAGATTTGAAGCCGAAGGCTGCGTTAAAGATGTACACAAACAACGATCTGGACGACTTGTAACAGTAACAAGTCCAGCTAACTCCCGTAGTGTGTTACAATTCACTCGCTCACCACGGAAGTCTGTGAGACAGTGTGCCCGTGAAACTGGAGTGAGTCGCTCAAGTGTTCGGCGAATTTTGAAGACGGCAAAGTGGAAGTGCTACATCCCACGACTGCTACACGCAATGAACAAGAACGACCCAGATCGTAGAATGGAGTACTGCGAGTGGTTTACTAACATGGTGCGCAACGATGAAGAGTTTGCAGAGATGATTGTGTGGTCTGATGAGGCACAGTTCAAACTCAATGGTACAGTAAATCGCCACACTTGCATCTACTGGGGCGTCGAAAATCTTTGACGGCACAGTTACCGGTGAGGTGTACCTTCAGAAGCTTCAGACATCCATTTACCTGCCATCCAAGTCTTGTATGGAGACGGAAGAGTTTAATTTCAACAAGATGGTGCCCCAGCCCAATCGTGTTAGGGCGTATCTAGACGAAAATCTACCAGGAAGATGGATAGGCCGTAGAGGTGCTGTGGAGTATCAACCACGTTCCCCAGACCTAACTCCTCTGGACTTTTACCTGTGGGGAACACTAACAGACGTCGACTCACGCCCGGTACTCACAGCTTTACTTCTGCCAGTACCTCGTCTCCTACCTTCCAAACTTTACAGAAGCTCTCCTGTCTCCGCAATATCCTTTCTTTCAGGAGTGCTAGTTCTGCAAGGTTCGCAGGAGAGCTTCTGTAAAGTTTGGAAGGTAGGCGACGAGATACTGGCAGAAGTAAAGCTGTGAGTACCGGGCGTGAGTCGTGCTTCGGTAGCTCAGATGGTAGAGCACTTGCCCGCGAAAGGCAAAGGTCCCGAGTTCGAGTCTCGGTCGGGCACACAGTTTTAATCTGCCAGGAAGTTTCATATCAGCGCACACTCCGCTGCAGAGTGAAAATCTCATTCTGGAAAAGACGCACATTGGATGAACTTCGAGAATCCATCGTACATTCATGTGCAAATATCCAACTGAACACGTTGCAGTCAGTAGTTTGCGCTGCAGTTCGGCGGCATCGTTTGTGTGTGGATGTTAATGGTGACCATTTCGAACACCTACAAAGATATCTTTGACTTTAAGCTACACTTTCACCAAAAATGAGACAACTCCGTCGATTAGTTTGCAAGTTATGGACCTTTAAACAGTAGATACATTGTTTTGGACCCCTCCATATTTGGGAAGTTGTATTTCTGGCTTATCTGCTTATGATTAGAATATTATCACGTAATCTGACTCGTTTGAAACTATGCAGACTAAAACTATGCGATATATTGTCATTGAAGCTATTATTCTCACAGCTACAGCTGGAGAGCAGGTCTCTCACGTACGCCGTGTATCAATGATACCAGTCTATTTACCCATTCATTTTAAGCGCCTGCAATTGCCAACCAAGGTTTAGTTTGCAATAACACTAAACAAGACTCAAGGTGAGACATTCACATACGTTGGAATTGATTTACGATGACACTTGTTTATTGCATGTCAATTGTATATTGTCCTCCAAGAACTGGAAGTTCAGAAAACCAGTTCATACTCTTACCGCACAGTGTCCAAATAAAAAACGAAAAATGCTGTGCATTCAAAGCTTTGTAGTTGTATTGCGTACAGAATTATTTAAAAAAAAACGTTTCGAGTTCCATGCCTTCAAGATGAGCGAACTCACAACGAGGAGCTGAAATCTGTGTAATGACACGATTCCTAGGGGTACCCCAGTACAGAACGTACATCCAATTCCCATACATATTATGGGGTTCTGAAGCATTGAGACTAGATTCGTCTTTTCCTTTCAGAGAGTTCACAGTCCGTAGTAATTGACGAAAAGCCATAAACTGAAACAGAAGTGATTTCTACCGTTGCTCAAAGCCCTGTACTGTTCCTTAGCTATACAGTGATTAGGAGACAATCTGAGCAGCCGTCTTAGGTTGTTTACAGATGATGCTGTCGTTTATCGTCTAGTAAACGCATCAGAAGAGCAAACCAAATAGCATACCGATTTGGAAACGATATCTGTATGGTGCGAAAATAGGCAATTGAACCTAAATAACGAAACGTGTGAGGTTATCCACATGAGTGCTAAAATGAATCTGTTACATTACAAGATAAATCAGTTAAATCTAAAGGCCGTAAATTCAACTAAATACCGGGGAATTACGATTATGAGCAACTTAAACTGGAAAAAATACATTGGAAATGTTGTGCAGAAGGTAAACCAAAGACCGCGTTTTATTGACAGAACACTTAGAAAATGTAAGAGATCTACCAAAGAGACTGCCTACATTACGCTTGTCCGTTGTCTTTTGGAGTACTGCTGTGCGATCTGAGATTCTTACCAGATAGTCAGTGTGGAATCGCGCGACTGCTACGGTCGCAGGTTCGAATCCTGCCTCGGGTATGGATGTGTGTGTTGTCCTTAGGTTAGTTAGGTTTAAGCAGTTCTAAGTTCTAGGGGACTGATGACCTCAGATGTTAACTCCTATAGTGCTCAGACACATTTGAACCATTTTTTACCAGATAGGATAAAGTGAGTACATCGAGAAAATTCAAAGAAGAGCAGCACGTTCTGTATTATCGAGAAATATGGGAGAGAGAGTCACTGACATGATACAGGATTTGGGATGGGCGTCTGAGCTGATACTGAGCGGCCGATTCTGGCAGAAGCGGCGCTTATATTCTCCTCTTAGGAGGTGCATTCAAGTTCTAAGGCCTCCGATTTTTTTCCTCCGGACTGGAAAGAGATAGAAACATGCGCACTGTTTTAAAATGAGGCCGCGTTCATTGTCAATACGTCCCAGAGATGGCAGCACCATACGGCAGATGGAATTTTACCGCCAGCGGCGAGAATGAGAACTGTTTTAAATACTTAAAATGGTGACGTTTTCCTTACTTGAACAGCGTGCATTCATTCGTTTTCTGAATTTGCGTGGTGTGAAACCAATTGAAATTCATTGACAGTTGAAGGAGACACGCGGTGATGGAGTTATGGATGTGTCGAAAGTGCGTTCGTGGGCGCGACAGTTTAATGAAGGCAGCACATCGTGTGCCAACAAACCGAAACAACCTCGGGCTCACACAAGCCGGTCTGACGACACGATCGAGAAAGAGGAGAGAATTGTTTTAGGGGATCGCCGAATGACTGTTGAACAGATCGCCTCCAGAGTTGGCATTTCTGTGGGTTCTGTGCACACAATCCTGCACGACGACCTGAAAATGCGAAAAGTGTCATCCAGGTGGGTGCCACGAATGCTGACGGACGACCACACGGCTGCCCATGTGGCACGTTGCCGAGCAATGTCGACGTGCGACGACAGCACGAATGGGACTTTCTTTTCGTCGGTTGTGACAATGGATGAGACGTGGATGCCATTTTTCAATCCAGAAACAAAGCGCCAGACAGCTCAATGGAAGCACACAGATTCACCGCGACCAAAAAAATTTCGGGTAACCGCCAGTGCTGAAAAAATGATGGTGTCCATGTACTGGGACAGCGAGGGCGTAATCCTTACCCATTGCGTTCCAAAGGGCACTACGGTAACAGGTGCATCCTACGAAAATGTTTTGAAGAACAAATTCCTTCCTGCACTGCGACGAAAATGTCCGGGAAGGGCTGCGCGTGGGCTGTTTCACCAAGACAACGCACTCGCACATCGAGCTAACGTTACGCAACAGTTTGATAACAACTTTGAAGTGATTCCTCATGCTCCCTACTCACCTGACCTGGCTCCTAGTGACTTTTGGCTTTTTCCAACAATGAAAGACACTCTCCGTGGCCGCACATTCACCAGCCGTGCTGCTATTGCCTCAGTGATTTTCTAGTGGTCAAATCAGACTCCTAAAGTAGCCCTCGCCGCTGCCATGGAATCATGCCGTCAGCGTTGTGAAAAATGTGTACGTCTGCAGGGCGATTACGTCGAGAAGTACGCCAGTTTCATAGATTTCGGGTGAGTAGTTAATTAGAAAAAAATCGGAGGCCTTAGAACTTGAATGCACCTCGTATAGATGCCGATTCTGTTGTGGTGCGATCGTGATCAGCGCACCATTGGTGAACGTCGTTCCACTGCCTTCTCTTCTCTTGCGATCTTTGTTCTCGTTCCGGCGCTATTAACATCTAGTATCGTTCGATTGCCCGCCCGGTTGGCCATGCGGTCTAACGCACGGCTGTCCGGGCGGGAAGGAGCGCCTGGTCCCCGGCATGAATCCGCCCGGCAGATTTGTGTCGAGGTCCGGTGAACCGCCCTGTTTGTGGATGGCTTTTAGGCGGTTTTCCATCTGCCTCGGCGAATGCGGGCTGGTTTCCCCTATTCCGCCTCAGCTATACTATGTCGGCGATTGCTGCGCAAACAAGTCCTCCACGTACGCGTACACCACCATTACTCTACCACGCAAACATAGGGGTTACACTCGTCTGGTGTGAGACGTTCCCTGGGGGGTCCACCGGGGGCCGAACCGCACAATAACCCTGAATTCGGTGTGGGGAGGCGGAGGGGTGAAGTGGACTGCGGTAGTCGTCGTGGGTTTGTGGACCACTGCGGCTGCGGTGGGGACGGAGCCTCTCGGTCGTTTCTAGGTCCCCGGTTTACATACAATACAATACATTCCTTGTGTATTTACCATCTCTAACCTCTAATGATAAAGACTGCTTATTACTGTGTGATTTTAGATTTGATTTGATTTTAACAGGGAATGTAAAACAGCTCAGTAGACAGTTTTATATTTCAGATAATAAACTTAGAGCCCCAACGAGGGTTCCTTTTAGTCATAGTCCCACTGTCCGCCCTTGGCACCTGAGTGGCGCCGGCATGGTAACTCAGCGTGTTCGGTCAGAGAGCTGATTGGCCTCTGTAGTACAAAAAACTGAGTGAAAGGATCAACAAGGAACTTGAACGGATGTCATGTGACCGTCCGCAGCGACCAAACACAACGAGAAAAAAAAAGGTTGTCAGCGCGACAAAATGTCAATCCTAAGAGCCCTGGTTCGATTCCCAGCTGGGTCGGAGATTTTCTCCGCTCAGGGACTGGGTGTTGTGGTGTCCTAATCATCATCATTTCATCCCCATCGACTTGCACCTGGCGAACGGTCTACCCAATGGGAGGCCGTAGTCACACGACATTTATAGATCGTCCAGCTAAAGTATTGACAGTTACTTACTGTGTATTTGGCTCACGATTTTTCAAAGTAAGCATGTTTGGCGATCCCTCGTTATGCCAAATACAAGGTGTGAAAAACAACTGTAGTTACGTTTAGAATGGTTCGAATGGCTCTGAGCACTATGGGACTTAACATCTGAGGTCATCAGTCCCCTAGATCTTAGAAATACTTAAACTTAACTAACCTCAGGACGTCACACACATCCATGCCCGAGGCAGGATTCGAACCTGCGACCGTAGCGGTCGCGCGGTTCCAGACTGCAGCGCCTAGAACCGCTCGGCCACCTCGGCCGGCCTACGTATAGATGGCTTGTTTTATGCAATGCAAATGAAGTCAGCGTCAATCTACATTATGCTTTCGGCTGTACTATGTTGTGCCTAACACCTCCTTCCCTGGCCACTTTTAAATTCTGCTGCAAACAGAGTAATTACAGTGTGTAGCAGCGAGAGAGGATGAGCAAGACTATCCTTCAGGGCTAAGACAGCTGTAATTGCTGCAATGTCGGTGTTTACGGCGCTCGTAGCGGTAACAAGTTGTAGCAGTTCCGTCGATACGCTGACTACACCGGCAAATGAGTAGCGATGCACCTAAGCACTCAAATTAGTAAACTCTGATAGCAGCCAAGAACATCTATGAAGTAATCGTGGTACTTAGGTGCAATCGTAATTTAATTCCCACAAAGCCTGCTAACTTCCAAACAAGCAGATGAAATTAACAGTAATCACAGGCTTTTGTATACGGTGTAGTCCATACTGAGGCGACAAAAGTCACGGGACAGAGAGATATGCTCAGACACTATGTGATCAAAAGTATCCGGACACCCACAAAAAACATAATTTTTTCATACGAGGTGCGCCGGCCCATGTGGCCGAGCGGTTCTAGGCGCTTCAATTTGGAACCGTGCGACCGCAACGGTCGCAGGTTCGAATCCTGCCTCGGACATGGATGTGTGTGCTGTCCTTAGCTTAGTTAGCTAATTTCTAGAGGACTGATGACCTCAGATGTTAAGCTCCATAGTGCTCAGAGCCATTTGAACCATATGAGGTGCATTCTCCTGTCACCTACTGCCAGGTACTCCGTATCAGTAGTCATAAGACATCGTGAGGGAGCAGAATGGGGCGCTCCGTGTAACTCACGGACTTCGAACGTGGTCAGGTGATTGGGTGTCACTTGTGTCATACGTCCGTACGCGAGATTTCTGTGGTGTCACCGCAAGACACCACACTTGCTAGGTGGTAGCCTTTAAATCGGCCGCGGTCCGTTAGTATACGTCGGACCCGCGTGTCGCCACTGTCAGTGATTGCAGACCGAGCGCCGCCACACGGCAGGTCTAGAGAGACTTCCTAGCACTCGCCACAGTTGTACAGCCGACTTTGCTAGCGATGGTTCACTGACAAAATACGCTCTCATTTGCCGAGACGATAGTTAGCATAGCCTTCAGCTGCGTCATTTGCCACGACCTAGCAAGGCGCCATTACCAGTTACTATTGATGCTGTAATCATGTACCGGCAAGAGCGACTCTCATCATTAATGGATTAAAGTTAAGTATTCCACCAGCTACGTCCGTTTTTCTAAAGTCTAATTTCCTTGTCCTGTTCCAGAACTCACGCCAGCCTGCGTAAGCTAAAACGCGTGCCTTTCGGCTTCCTCTAGTACCCGGTGTTGGCTCTCCTGCCAACCCACAACAATTTTCCACACTCCTAAACGTCCCCGGGTCCACTGTTTCCGATCTGGTAGTGACGTGGAAACGTGAAGGGACACCTACAGCACAAAAGCGTACAGGCCGACCTCGTCTGTTGACTGACAGAGACTGCCAACAGTAGAAGGTGGTCATAATGTATAATAGGCTGACATCTATCAAGACCATCACACAGGAATTCCAAAGTGCATCAGCACCCACTGCAACTACTATTACAGTTAGGCAGGAAGTGAGAAAACTTGGATTTCACGGTCGAGCGGCTGCTTATAAGCCACACATCACGCCGGTAAATGCCAAACGACGCCTCGCTAGGTGTAATGAGCCTAAACATTGGACGATTGAACAGACGAAAAACGTTGTGTAGAGTGACGACGGTACACAATGTGGCGACCCGATGGCAGGGTGTGGGTGTGGCGAATGCCCGGTGAACGTCATCTGCCTGCGTGTGTAGTGCCAACAGTAAAATTCGGACGTAGCTTGCACCCCTTGTTGTTTTGGGAGGCACTATAACAGTACAGGCCTACATTGATGTATTAAGCACCTTCTTGCTTCCCACTGTTGAAGAGCAATTCGAGGATGGCCAGGAACACTAACGAGGAAAACTTTACACAAGTGACGCTGCGGCAGGTGAAATAAACAAGCACCTTCCCGCTCGGCGCTCGAGTCGGAACGCCATTTGGCTATCCTTACACGAGTCACCGCCGGACTCAAAACTCCCATATGTTGTCAACCATGCGTCTACAATATGTACTTCTACATTCATTGTGTATATTCTCGTACATTCCCGTACGGGCGAGACATTTTACTCGAAACTTACTTGCACGGTGTCGGCGGATAAACATGATATTGCAGTACCTGTGTTGTCCCGAATTACGACGCAAAGTTACTTTGGACATGCGTGCAAGCCGGCCGGGGTGGCCAAGCGGTTAAAGGCGCTACAGTCTGGAACCGCGCGACCGCTACGGTCGCAGGTTCGAATCCTGCCTCGGGCATGGATGTGTGTGATGTCCTTAGGTTAGTTAGGTTTAAGTAGTTCTCAGTTCTAGGGGACTGATGACCTTAGAAGTTAAGTCCCATAGTGCTCAGAGCCATTTGAACCATTTGACATGCGCGCATGCAAGAGACTTTCAAGTAAAATGTCTGCCCTGTACGGGAATATACATAATGGATCTGAAACTTCCTGGCAGATTAAAACTGTGTGCCCGACCGAGACTCGAACTCAGGACATTTGCCTTTTGCGGGCAAGTGCTCTACCATCTGAGATCCCGAAGCACGACTCACGCCCTGTCTCACAGCTTTACTTCTGCCAGTATCTCGTCTCCTACCTTCCAAACTTTACAGAAGCTCTCCTGCGAACCTTACAGAACTGGAAACATCCCCCAGGCTGTGGCTAAGCCATGTCTCCGCAATATCCTTTCTTTCAGGAGTGCTAGTTATGCAAGGTTCGCAGGAGAGCTTCTGTAAAGTTTGGAAGGTAGGAGACGAGATACTGGCAGAAGTAAAGCTGTGAGGACCGGGCGTGAGTCGTGCTTCGGTAGCTCAGATGGTAGAACACTTGCCCGCGAAAGGCAAGGGTCCCGGGTTCGAGTCTCGGTCGGGCACACAGTTTTAATCTGCCAGGAAGTTTCATATCAGCGCACACTCCGCTGCAGAGTGAAAATCTCATTCTGGATACGTAATGGATGTACGAGAAAGTTTGCAGACGCATGGTTGACGACATACGGAAGTTTTGGTCTGGCCGTGTTTCGTGAACTGATAGCAAAATGGGTTGCCCTCTGTAATAAAATTAAAAGAAACTGAGTGAATGGATGAACGATGAACTTGGATTGTTGTCATGGGAAGTCTGCCCCAAACAAACACACCGAACAATAACCAACAAAATGAGATTAAAAAAAACGGTAAGGCGACCCCTCGTCATAGGCGGAAAATCCGGATTCGAGTCTAGATCCGACACAAGTATTTATTCTCGTCATTCCATTCTACAGCTGATGATTGTCCACATTCTCAACAGCGAATATACACTGAAGCGCCAAAGAAACTGGTATAGGCATGCGTATTCAGATACAGAGATATGCAAACAGGCAGAATACGGTGCTCCGGTCGGCTACGCGTATATGTACAGGGCTATTACAAATGATTGAAGCGATTTCATAAATTCACTGTAGCTCCATTCATTGACATATGGTCACGACACACTACAGATACGTAGAAAAACTCATAAAGTTTTGTTCGGCTGAAGCAGCACTTCAGGTTTCTGCCGTCAGAGCGCTCGAGAGCGCAGTGAGACAAAATGGCGACAGGAGCCGAGAAAGCGTATGTCGTGCTTGACATGCACTCACATGTCAGTCATAACAGTGCAACGACACTTCAGGACGAAGTTCAACAAAGATCCACCAACTGCTAACTCCATTCGGCGATGGTATGCGCAGTTTAAAGCTTCTGGATGCCTCTGCAAGGGGAAATCGACGGATCGGCCTGCGAGCGAAGAAACGGTTGAACGCGTGCGGGCAAGTTTCACGCGTAGCCCGCGGAAGTCGACGAATAAAGCAAGCAGGGAGCTAAACGTACTACAGCCGACGGTTTCGAAAATCTCACGGGAAAGGCTAAAGCAGAAGCCTTACCGTTTACAATTGCTACAAGCCCTGACACCCGATGACAAAGTCAAACGCTTTGAATTTTCGGTGCGGTTGCAACAGCTCGTGGAAGAGGATGTGTTCAGTGCGAAACTTGTTTTCAGTGCTGAAGCAACATTTTTTCTTAATGGTGAAGTGAACAGACACAATGTGCGAATGTGGGCGGTAGAGAATCCTCACGCATTCGTGCAGCAAATTCGCAATTCACCAAAAGTTAACGTGTTTTGTGCAATCTCACGGTTTAAAGTTTACAGCACCTTTTTCTTCTGCGAAAAAAACGTTACAGGACACATGTATCTGGACATGCTGGAGAATTGGCTCATGCCACAACTGAAGACCGACAGCGCCGACTTCATCTTTCAACAGGATGGTGCTCCACCGCACTTCCATCATGATGTTCGGCATTTCTTAAATGGGAGATTGGAAAACCGATGGATCGGTCGTGGTGGAGATCATGTCATGGCCTCCACGCTCTCCCGACTTAACCCCATGCGATTTCTTTCTGTGGGGTTATGTGAAAGATTCAGTGTTTAAACCTGCTCTACCAAGAAACGTGCCAGAACTGCGAGCTCGCATCAACGATGCTTTCGAACTCATTGATGGGGACATGCTGCGCCGAGTGTGGGAGGAACTTGATTATCAGCTTGATGTCTGCCGAACCACTAAAGGGGCACGTATCGAACATTTGTGAATGCCTAAAAAAACTTTTTGAGTTTTTGTATGTGTGTGCAAAGCATTGTGAAAATATCTCAAATAATAAAGTTACTGTAGAGCTGTGAAATCGCTTCAATCATTTGTAATAACCCTGTAAGTGTCTGGCGCTGCTGTTAGACCGGTTACTGCAGCTACAATCGTAGGTTATCAGGATTTAAGTGAGTTTCAACGTTGTGTTGTAGTCAGCGCACGAGCGATGCGACACAGCATCTCTGAGGTAGCGATGAAGTGGGGAGTTTCTTGTACGACCATTTCACGAGTGTACCGTAAATATCAGGAATCCGGTAAAACATCAAATCTCCGACATCGCTGCGGACGGAAAAAGATACTGCAAGAACGGGACCAACGACGACTGAAGGGAATCGTTCAACGTGACAGAAGCCCAACCCTTCCGGAAATTGCTGCAGATTTCAATTCTGAGCCATTAACAAGTGTCAGAATGCGAACCATTCAGCGCAACGTCATCTATGTGGGCTTACGGAGGAAAAACGCCTAATTGTATACCCTTGATGACTGCACGACGCGAAGCTTTACGCCTCGCCTGGGGCTGTCAACACAGACTGTTGATGACTGGAAACTTGTCTGCTCGAACGAGTTTCGTTTCAAATTGTATCGAGCGGATGGACGTGTCATTTTCAATGGAGAGAAGTCTTCCGAAGTAAGAGTGATTTCAGGTGTGCCGCAGGGGAGCGTCGTAGGACCGTTGCTATTCACAATATATCTAAATGATCTTGTGGATAACATCGGAAGTTCACTGGGGCTTTTTGCGGATGATGCTGTAGTATATCGAGAGGTTGTAACGATGGAAAATTGTACTGAAATGCGGGAGGATCTCCAACGAATTGACGCATGGTGCACGGAATGGCAACTGAATCTCAATGTAGACAAGTGTAGTGTGCTGAGAATACATAGAAAGAAAGATCCTTTATCATTTAGCTACAATATAGCAGGTCTGCAACTGGAAGCAGTTAATTCCATAAATTATCTGGGATTAGTTAGGCATTAGGAGTGATTTAAAATGGAATGACCATATAAAATTAATCATCGGCAAAGCAGATGCGAGACTGAGATTCATTGGACGAATCCTAAGGAAATGCAGTCCGAAAACAAAGGAAGTATGTTACAGTACACTTGTTCGCCCACTGCTTGAATATTGCTCACCGGTGTGAGATCCGTACCAGATAGGGTTCTTAGAAGAGGTAGAGAAGATCCAATGGAGAGCAGCGCGCTTCGTTACAGGATCATTTAGTAATCACGAAAGCGTTAAGGAGATGACAGATAAACTGCAGTGGAAGACTCTGCAGGAGAGACGCTCAGTAGCTCGGTACGGCTTTTGTTGAAGTTTCGAGAACATACCTTCGCCGAGGAGTCAAGCAGTATATTGCTCCCTCCTACGTATATCTCTCGAAGAGACCATGAGGATAAAATCAGAGAGAGATTAGAGTCCACACAGAGGCATACCGACAATCTTTCTTTCCACGAACAATACCAGACTGGCATAGAAGGGAGAACGGATAGAGGTACTGAAAGTACCCTCCGCCACACACCGTCAGGTGGCTTGCGGAGTATGGATGTAGATGTAGATGTAGACGTAGGTGTAGACGTAGATACAGGTATGAAGACAACCTCATCAATCTATGGACCCTGCATGTCAGCAGGGGACTGTTCAGCTAAGGGAGGCTCTGTAATGGCGTGAGCCGGCCGCTGTGGCCGTGCGGTTCTAAGCGCTACAGTCCGGAACCGCGGGACTGCTACGGTCGCAGGTTCGAATCCTGCCTCGGGCATGGATGTGTGTGATGTCCTTAGGCTAGTTAGGTTTAAGTAGTTCTAAGTTCTAGGGGACTGATGACCTAAGATGTTAAGTCCCATAGTGCTCAGAGCCATTTGAACCATTTGGTAATGGCGTGAGGCGTGTGCAGTTGGAGTGATATGGGACGCTTGATACGTCTAGATACGGCTCTGAGAAGTGACACGTACATAAGCATCCTGTCTGATCACCAGCATCCATTCATGTCCATTCCGACAGACTTCTGCAATTCCAGCCGGACAATGCGACGCCTCACACGTCTAGAACTGCTACGGAGAGGCCCCAGGAACACTCTTCTGAGTGTGAACACTTCCGCTGGTCACCAAACTCCCCAGACATGACCATTATTGACCATATCTGGAATGCCTTGCAACGCGCTGTTTAGAGGAGATGTCGTACTCTTACGGATTTGTGGACAGTCCTGCAGTCGAGTCCACGCCACGTCGTGTTGCGACAGTTCTGCGTGCTCGCGGGGAGCCTACACGGTATTAGGCGTGTGATGATGATGTTTGGTTTGTGGGGCGCTCAACTGCGTGGTTATCAGCGCCCGTACAATTACCCAATCTTTGCTCAGTCCAATTTCGCCACTTTCCTGGATGATGATGAAATGATGAGAACAACACAAACACCCAGTCATCTCGAGGCAGGTGAAAATCCCTGACCCCGCCGGGAATCGAACCCGGGACCCCGTGCTCGGGAAGCGAGAACGCTACCGCGAGACCACGAGCGGCGGACGATATTAGGCGTGTGTACCAGCTTCTTTGGCTCTTCAGTGTAAATGAAAATGTATATCATAATGGCTGTAGTCGCCGCAGTGCATGCATGCATGTCCAACGGAACTTTGCACCGTAAATCAGAATAATACAGACACTGCAATATCGTATACAGGGTGAGTCACCTAACGTTACCGCTGGATATACACTCCTGGAAATGGAAAAAAGAACACATTGACACCGGTGTGTCAGACCCACCATACTTGCTCCGGACACTGCGAGAGGGCTGTACAAGCAATGATCACACGCACGGCACAGCGGACACACCAGGAACCGCGGTGTTGGCCGTCGAATGGCGCTAGCTGCGCAGCATTTGTGCACCGCCGCCGTTAGTGTCAGCCAGTTTGCCGTGGCATACGGAGCTCCATCGCAGTCTTTAACACTGGTAGCATGCCGCGACAGCGTGGACGTGAACCGTATGTGCAGTTGACGGACTTTGAGCGAGGGCGTATAGTGGGCATGCGGGAGGCCGGGTGGACGTACCGCCGAATTGCTCAACACGTGGGGCGTGAGGTCTCCACAGTACATCGATGTTGTCGCCAGTGGTCGGCGGAAGGTGCACGTGCCCGTCGACCTGGGACCGGACCGCAGCGACGCACGGATGCACGCCGAGACCGTAGGATTCTACCCAGTGCCGTAGGGGACCGCACCGCCACTTCCCAGCAAATTAGGGACACTGTTGCTCCTGGGGTATCGGCGAGGACCATTCGCAACCGTCTCCATGAAGCTGGGCTACGGTCCCGCACACCGTTAGGCCGTCTTCCGCTCACGCCCCAACATCGTGCAGCCCGCCTCCAGTGGTGTCGCGACAGGCGTGAATGGAGGGACGAATGGAGACGTGTCGTCTTCAGCGATGAGAGTCGCTTCTGCCTTGGTGCCAATGATGGTCGTATGCGTGTTTGGCGCCGTGCAGGTGAGCGCCACAATCAGGACTGCATACGACCGAGGCACACAGGGCCAACACCCGGCATCATCGTGTGGGGAGCGATCTCCTACACTGGCCGTACACCACTGGTGATCGTCGAGGGGACACTGAACAGTGCACGGTACATCCAAACCGTCATCGAACCCATCGTTCTAGCATTCCTAGACCGGCAAGGGAACTTGCTGTTCCAACAGGACAATGCACGTCCGCATGTATCCCGTGCCACCCAACGTGCTCTAGAAGGTGTAAGTCAACTACCCTGGCCAGCAAGATCTCCGGATCTGTCCCCCATTGAGCATGTTTGGGACTGGATGAAGCGTCGTCTCACGCGGTCTGCACGTCCAGCACGAACGCTGGTTCAACTGAGGCGCCAGGTGGAAATGGCATGGCAAGCCGTTCCACAGGACTACATCCAGCATCTGTACCATCGTCTCCATGGGAGAATAGCAGCCTGCATTGCTGCGAAAGGTGGATATACACTGTACTAGTGCCGACATTGTGCATGCTATGTTGCCTGTGTCTATGTGCCTGTGGTTCTGTCAGTGTGATCATGTGATGTATCTGACCCCAGGAATGTGTCAATAAAGTTTCCCCTTCCTGGGACAATGAATTCACGGTGTTCTTATTTCAATTTCCAGGAGTGTATTTCGTAAACCACATCAAATACTGACGAACCGATTCCACAGACCGAACGTGAGGAGAGAGGCTAGTGTAATTGTTTAATACAAACCATACAAAAATGCACGGAAGTATGTTTTTTAACACAAACCTACGTTTTTTAAAATGGAATCACGCTAGTTTTGTTAGCACATCTGAACATATAAACAAATACGTAAACAGTGCTGTTTGTTGCATTGTAAAATGGTAATTACATCCGGAGTTACTGTAACCTAAAGTTGACGCTTGAAACCTCCTACGTTCAGTTGCGTGTTGTAACAAACACGGGCCACGGTCGGCGAGCAGCATCTGCAGGGACATGTTTACGATGACGACCGTGTTTACGAGTGTGGCTGTAGTGCACTGTTGTGGTTTGGTCTAGCTGTCGCAGTGTCCGCATGTAGCGCTTGCTGCTATTGTTATTCTGCGTTCGTCTCCGCATGCAGACCAACTATAGTACACCGTGTTACCAGACGTCTCTGATAGTGTAGTGTTGTAGGAACTGTGACCACGGTGTATTCGAACTCTGAAAAGGCGGAGATGATACTCATCTATGGCGAGTGTCGACGAAATGTAGCTGAAGCCTGCAGGGTGTATGCAGAACGGTACCCGGACAGAGAGCATCCAACGTGCCGCACATTGCAAAACATCTACCGCCAACTGTATGCAACAGGTATGGTCGTAGCACGCAAACGGGTCCGTAACAGGCCCGTCACAGGAGAAGCGGGTGCAGTTGGTGTGTTAGCTGCTGTTGCCATGAACGCACACATGAGTTCACGGGACATTGCGAGAGCCAGTGGACTGAGTCAAAGTAGTGTCATGCGCATACTGCATCGTCACCGCTTTCATCCGTTTCATGTGTCGCTACATCAGCAATTACATGGTGATGACTTTAATCATCGAGTGCAATTCTGTCAATGGGCATTAACAGAGAATGCGTTGCAGTTCTACCTGTTTACCGATGAAGCGGGTTTCACAAACTTGGAGAAACACCTGGGCGGTCAGCGTCTTCAATACGATGACCAAGTCAAAACAGTGGTCATGCATTGGTTAACAAGTCAGGCGGCAGACTTCTATGAGAAGTGTATTCAAAAACTGGTACAACGTTATGACAGGTGCCTCAATATTGACGGAAATTATGTAGAGAAGTAGATTAAGGTACAGGCTTTCATGTAAAAATAAAATTATTGAGATATCTTTGCACGTCTTTTTTAAATTTCAAAACGGTTCTTACTTAAAAAAACACGCCTCGTAACCCTTCGTAAGTGATTGACAGCGCGGCTCAGATACAAGCAGACCGTGCGAGTTTTAAGGAAATTCGTTGAAATTTCAGAAACGAAGAGCTCAAATGCACCTACCATTTATTTACAACGAAAAATAATTTTACAGAAGATGTTGAAAGTGACTCTTGCAACGTCAGTACGTAGCTGTGTACGTCTAACCATATTCAGTATACAGGGTGAGTCGCCTAACGTTACCGCTGGATATATTTCGTAAACCACATCAAATACTGACGAATCGATTCTACAGACCGAACGTGAGGAGAGGGGCTAGTGTAATTGGTTAATACAAACCATACAAAAATGTACGGAAGTATGCTTTTTAACACAAACCTACGTTTTTTTTTAAATGGAACCCCGTTAGTTTTGTTAGCACATCTGAACATATAAACAAATACGTAATCAGTGCCGTTTGTTGCATTGTAAAATGTTAATTACATCCGGAGTTATTGTAACCTAAAGTTGACACTTGAGTACCACTCCTCCGCTGTTCGATCGTGTGTATCGGAGAGCACCGATTTACGTAGGGATCCAAAGGGAACGGTGATGGACCTTAGGTACAGAAGAGACTGGAACAGCACATTACGACCACATGCTAACACCTTTTTATTGGTCTTTTTCACTGACGCACATGTACATTACCATGAGGGGTGAGGTACACGTACACACGTGGTTTCCGTTTTCAATTACGGAGTGGAATAGAGTGTATCCCGACATGTCAGGCCAATAGATGTTCAATGTGGTGACCATCATTTGCTGCACACAATTGCAATCTCTGGCGTAATGAATGTCGTACACGCCACAGTACATCTGGTGTAATGTCGCCGCAGGCTGCCACAGTACGTTGTTTCATATCCTCTGGGGTTGTAGGCACATCACGGTACACATTCTCCTTTCACGTACCCCACAGAAAGAAGTCGTGTAAGATCAGGAGAACGGGCTGGCCAATTTACGCGTCCTCTACGTCCTATGAAACGCCCGTCGAACATCCTGTCAAGGGTCAGCCTAGTGTTAATTGCGGAATGTGCAGGTGCACCATCATGCTGATACCACATACGTCGACGCGTTTCCAGTGGGACATTTTCGAGCAACGTTGGCAGATCATTCTGTAGATGTATGTTGCAGCTGTTTGGGCCCCTGCAATGAAGTGAGGGCCAATGAGGTGGTCGCCAATGATTCCGCACCAAACATTTACAGTCCACGGTCGCTGTCTCTCTACCTGTCTGAGCCAGCGAGGATTGTCCACGGACCAGTAATGCATGTTCCGTAGATTCACTGCCCCGTACTTCACAGTCGGCGTGACTCACGATTATCGAACGCACACTCAGCACACAGCGTAAACAAGGAAGAATCAGACTGTAATGGCGTCAGTGCGTAGAATAAAGTACAGGCTTTCATGTAAAAATAAAATTATTGAGATATTTTAGCACGTCCTTTTTTAATTTCAAAACGGTACTTAATTAAAAAACACGCCTCGTACATGAGAGTGAGGAGTATGTACTGGAGCCCCCTTGAGCGTTGGGCCGTGTAGCCGGGACCGCCTCGTTCAGCTGCGAGACCTTTCGGCTGCGTCTCTCTTAACTGGCCGCGCGTTTTTGCCGCACTCCCAATTCCGGGCGTCCGATTACTGCAGCAAGTGCTGCCATTTCTGGACGCCCTTTTGTTGATGTGGCGCCTTTTTATACAAGTCACCCACACTGAGAGGGCATCCGGCCGTACGAGAATAGTATCGCTGCGTCTACGTTACATCAGCCGCTACTGCATTAGTCGGAATGCACAGCATTAAAGTTCAGGGTGAATAACTAGAAAGTTTAATCCTGCTGTTGCCTTCGGCTGAATATGAGTTTCTCCTTCCGTAACCGTTGTGTATTGACACGCTTGCACTGAAAATTATAGACTTTGTTTTGCTGTATATTCTGCGTGCCTTAATAAAGAGAGCCAACCCGGTACTACTAGAGGAAGCCGAAAGGCACGCGTTTTAGCTCACGCAGGCTGGCGTGAGGTCTGGAACAGGACAAGGAAATTAGACTTTAGCAAAAAACGTACGTTGCTGCTGGAATACTTAACTTTAATCCATAAATGGTGAACATCGCTCTTGATGGTACATTATTCATAATCTCAATAGTAACTGGTAATGGCGCCTTGCTAGGACGTAGCTGAAGGCTATGCTAACTATCGTCTCGGCAAATGAGAGCGTAATTTGTCAGTGAACCATCGCTAGCAAAGTCGGTTGTACCACTGGGGCGAGTGCTAGGAAGTCTCTCTAGACCTGCCGTGTGGCGGCGTTCGGTCTGCAATCACTGATAGTGGCGACACGCGGGTCCGACGTATACTAACGGACCGCGGCCGATTTAAAGGCTACCACCTAGCAAGTGTGGTGTCTGGCGGTGACACCACAGAAATAGGTTTCCTACCACTTGTTGTAGCTTAAAATGATAACACTTGAGTTCCTGAGATCCATATTGCCATTCGGTATAAACATTCACAACATGTACAGATATCGGTAGTAAAATTTTATTTCGACGTGTGTTTGACGCATTCATAATGCGCTGATGTGAAATTTAAAATTTCCCGGCGAACTAAATATTCAAAAAGATTTCGTGCTTGCAGCCGGTCGTCGTTAGCTTCCATCCACGACGTTTCGTCTGAACAACTGCCGGCCATCCTCAGGTGAGCCATCGAAGACTGACGAAGACACTCTCCGTTCCGCAATATACAGGGTGTTACAAAATGGTACGGCCAAACTTTCAGGAAACATTCCTCACACACAAAGAAAGAAAATTATGTTATGTGGACATGTGTCCGGAAACGCTTACTTTCCATGTTACAGCTCATTTTATTACTTCTCTTCAAATCACATGAATCATGGAATGGAAACACACAGCAACAGAACGTACCAGCGTGACTTCAAACACTTTGTTACAGGAAATGTTCAAAAGGTCCTCCGTTAGCGAGGATACACGCATCCACCCTCCGTCGCATGGAATCCCTGATGCGCTGATGCAGCCCTGGAGAATGGCGTATTGTATCACAGCCGTCCACAATACGAGCACGAAGAGTCTCTACATTTGGTACCGGGGTTGCGTAGACAAGAGCTTTCAAATGCCCCATAAATGAAAGTCAAGAGGGTTGAGGTCAGGAGAGCGTGGAGGCTATGGAATTGGTCCGCCTCTACCAATCCATCGGTCACGGGATCAGTTGTTGAGAAGCGTACGAACACTTCGACTAAAATGTGCAGGAGCTCCATGGTGCATGAACCACATGTGTCGTACTTGTAAAGGCACATGTTCTAGCAGCACAGCTAGAGTATCCCGTACGAAATCATGATAACGTGACCCATTGAGCGTAGGTGGAAGAACATGGGGCCCAATCAAGACATTACCAACAATGCCTGCCCAGATGTTCACAGAAAATCTGTGTTGATGACGTGATTGCACAATTGCGTACGGATTCTCGTCAGCCCACACATGTTGACTCTGAAAATTTACAATTTGATCACGTTGGAATGACGAAACTACAATGAGCTCTAACATGGAAATTAAGCATTTCCGGACACATGTCCACATAACATCTTTTCTTTATTTGTGTGTGAGGAATGTTTCCTGAAGGTTTGGTCGTACCTTTTCGTAACACCCTGTATAGCGTGCAGCGAGTATTCCGCGCATGCATCAAAATCATGTTGACAGACGAACCACACCGCCCGCCGGCAGCGCCCTCGCTGGTGGAACTGCAGAACTCAGCTGCCTTCGGCTTTGTTAATTGCCGCGGCCGTCGGAGTACTCGGACGTCTTCGTCTGGAGCAGATCTTAGAGATGACGGGGTTCCACGCATTATCTAGCTGGTAGCCATTTTCACGGTTCATAAGATTGTCTGTCATGCGAATTTCCACTGATTCTTTTATGACGGAGTCCCAAAAGGATGTTGCTGTGGCCAAAATTGTCTTGTCATACTCCATTGAGTGTCCAGTGGAAATGCAGTGCTCAGCAATTGCAGACTTGCTGGGTTGCAAAAGGCGAGTACAGCGCTGATGTTCAGTGCAACGTTCTTCTACCGTTCGCAATGTTTGTCCTATATGTGACATGCCACACTGACAAGGTATTTTATAAGTTCCCGCCTTCCGCAATACCAGACCGTCTTTCACTGATCCCAGCAGGTCGGAAATCTTCGATGGTGGACGGAAAATAACTTTCACTTCGAAACCGCACTGCACTGCACTGTTTTATACTGCTATACCCTACCTACAGGGCTATTACAAATTACTGAAGCGATTTCATAAATTCACTGTAACTCCATTCATTGACATAGGTCACGACACACTACAGATACGTAGGAAAACTCATAAAGTTTTGTTCGGCTGAAGCCGCACTTCAGGTTTCTACCGCCAGAGCGCTCGAGAGCGCAGTGAGATAAAATGGCGACAGGAGCCGAGAAAGCGTATGTCGCGCTTGAAATGCACTCACATCAGTCAGTCATAACAGTGCAACGACACTTCAGGACGAAGTTCAACAAAGATCCACCAACTGCTAACTCCATTCGGTGATGGTATGCGTAGTTTAAAGCTTCTGGATGCCTCTGTAAGGGGAAATCAACGGGTCGGCCTGCAGTGAGCGAAGAAACGGTTGAACGCGTGCGGGCAAGTTTCACGCGTAGCCCGCGGAAGTCGACGAATAAAGCAAGCAGGGAGCTAAACGTACCACAGCCGACGCTTTGGAAAATCTTACGGAAAAGGCTAAAGCAGAAGCCTTACCGTTTACAATTGCTACAAGCCCTGACACCCGATGACAAAGTCAAACGCTTTTAATTTTCGGCGCGGTTGCAACAGCTCGTGCAAGAGGATGCGTTCAGTGCGAAACTTGTTTTCAGTGATGAAGCAACATTTTTTCTTAATGGTGAAGTGAACAGACACAATGTGCGAATCTGGGCGGTAGAGAATCCTCACGCATTCGTGCAGCAAATTCGCAATTCACCAAAAGTTAACGTGTTTTGTGCAATCTCACGGTTTAAAGTTTACGGCCCCTTTTTCTTCCGCGAAAAAAACGTTACAGGACACGTGTATCTGGACATGCTGGAAAATTGGCTCATGCCACAACTGGAGACCGACAGCGCCAACTTCATCTTTCAACAGGATGGTGCTCCACTGCACTTCCATCGCGATGTTCGGCATTTCTTAAACAGGAGATTGGAAAACCGATGGATCGGTCGTGGTGGAGATCACGATCAGCAATTCATGTCATGGCCTCCACGCTCTCCCGACTTAACCCCATGCGATTTCTTTCTGTGGGGGTTATGTGAAACATTCAGTGTTTAAACCTCCTCTACCAAGAAACGTGCCAGAACTGCGAGCTCGCATCAACGATGCTTTCCAACTCATTGATGGGGACATGCTGCGCCAAGTGTGGGAGGAACTTGATTATCGGTTTGATGTCTGCCGAATCACTAAAGGGGCACATATCGAACATTTGTGAATGCCTAAAAAAACTTTTTGAGTTTTTGTATGTGTGTGTTAAGCATTATGAAAATATCTCAAATAATAAAGTTATTGTAGAGCTGTGAAATCGCTTCAATCATTTGTAATAACCCTGTATTATTGAGTAGGGCCCCCGCGAGTACGTAGATGTGTGGCAACACGACGTGGCACGGACTCGACTAATGTCTGAAGTAAACTGGAGGGAACTGACACCACAAATCCTGCAGGGCTGTCCATAAATCCGTAAGAGTACGAGAGGCTGGAGATCTCTTCTGAACAGCACAGTGCAAGTCATCCCACTTATGCTCAATAATGTTCATTTCTGGAGAGTTTGGTGGCCAGCGGAAGTGTTTAAACTCAGGAGAGTGTTCCTGGAGCCACTCTGTAGCAATTCTGGACGTGTGAGATATCGCATTGCCCTCCAGGAATTGCCCAAGTCCGTCGGAGTGCACAATGGACATGAATGGATGCAGGTGATCAGACAGGATGCTTATTTACGTGTCACCTGTCAGAGCCGTATCGTAGGTCTCCCATATCACTGCAGCAGCACGCAGCCTCCACCAGCTTGAACAGTCCTCTGCTGACATTCAGATTCCATGGATTCATGACGCTGTCTCCACACCCGTACACGTCCATCTGCTCGATACAATTTGAAAACGAGAGTCGTCCGACCAGGCAACAGATTTCCAGTCATCAACAGTCCAATGTCGATGTCGACGGACCCAGGCGAGGAGTATAGCTTTGTGTCGTGCAGTCATCAAATGTACATGAGTGGGACTTCAGCTCCAAATGCCCATGTCGATGACGTTTCGTTGAATGGTTCCCACACACTGACACTTGTTGGTGGCCCAGCACTGAAATCTGCAGCAATTTGCGGAAGGGTTGCACTTCTGTCACTTTGAACGATTCTCTTCAGTCGTCGTTGGTCCCGTTCTTGCAGGATCTTTTTCCGGTCGCAACGATGTCGAAGATTTGATGTTTTCCAGGATTCTTGATAGGCCGGCCTTTGGCCGAGCGGTTCTAGGCGCTTCAGTCCGGAACCACGCGGTTGCTACGGTCGCAGGTTCGGATCCTGCCTCGGGCAGGATGCCCTTAGGTTAGTTAGGTTTACGTAGTTCTAAGTCTAGGGGACTGATGACCTCAGGTGTCAAGTGCCATAGTGCTTAGAGCCATTTGAAACATTTCATTCGTGATATTCACCGTACACTCTTGAAATAGTCCCCACTTCATCGCTAATTCGGAGATGCTGTGTCCCATCGCTCGTGCGTCGACTGTAGCTCCACGTTCAGACTCACTTAAATCTTGATAACCTGCCATTGTAGCAGCAGTAATCGATCTAACAACTGCGCCAGGCTCTTGTCGTCTGATGTAGGCGTCACCGACTGCAGCGCCGTATTCTACCTGTTTACATACCTGTGTATTTGAATACGCATGCTTATACCAGTTTATTCGGCAATTCAATTAACGCATTTAAAGTTTTGTTTCATAACCATCAAAAATGGCTCTGAGCACTATGTGACTCAACTTCTGAGGTCATTAGTCCCCTAGAACTTAGAACTAGTTAAACCTAACTAACCTAAGACATCACAAACATCCATGCCCGAGGCAGGATTCGAACCTGCGACCGTAGCGGTCTTGCGGTTCCAGACTGCAGCGCCTTTAGCCGCACGGCCACTTCGGCCGGCCTTTCATAACCATCCAGTAGTAATACTTTTACTAATGATGCACTAAGATTTTGTGTCTATTTCGGCTTTCAATTACGTTGGGAAGCGATTGGTTTTCGTGTGCCATCCTAGCGCCATTATATACACATTTGCGAGCTTTGTAATCTAATTTCCTTGTCACGAAGTCTGATTACTATTATTTCTTGCGTAATGCACAGTATACCTTTGCGTTAAACCTCTATTTTCACGATCCTCCATCACGAGGCTTTTCTGCTCCCCAGCAACCACTCTGTACCTGACTACAGCCGGCCGCTGTGGCCGAGCGATTGTAGGCGCTTCACTCTGGAACCGCGCTGCTGCTACGGTCGCAGGTTTGAATCCTGCCTCGGGCATGGATGTGTGTGATGTCCTTAGGTTAGTAAGGTTTAAGTTGAACTAAGTCTAGCGGCAACGGCCTTCCCGTGAGATCACCGAATTTAAGCGCTGTCGGGCGTGGCCGGCACTTGGATGGGTGACCATCCAGCTGCGATGCGCTGTTGCCATTTTTCGGGGTGCACTCAGCCTTGTGATGCCAATTGAGGAGCTAGTCGACCGAATATTAGCCTCTCCGGTCAAAGAAAACCATCATAACGACCGGGAGAGCAGTGTGCTGACCACACGCCCCTCCTATCCGCATCCGCAACTGAGGATGACACGGCGGTCGGATGGTCTCGATGGGCCACTTGTGGCCTGAAGACGGAGTGCTAGTGCTGCTGCTAAGTCTAGGGGACTGATGACATCATCTACATCTACATCTACGTCTATACTCCGCATGCCACCTGACGGGAGCCACCTGACGGTGTGTGGCGGTGGGTACCTTGAGTACCTCTATCGGTTCTCCCTCAGATGTTAAGTCCCATAGTGGTCAGAGCCATTTGGACCACTCAGAACCTGACTACAAAGGAAACCATTGTTCCCACAGATCACAGGTAACTAGTCCGTCTGTGGCCCAGCAGGGGTTCTATTACTACAGATGCGAAAAACATGTACAAAGTCCTTCCCGTAGAGGAATATCCAATGCTGACAACCTTTGCACCCATTGCAGGTGGCCCGTACTAGGGTTCGTCTGTATATCCTGTAGAACGCAGTCCTTCAAATCTGTTTGACGCACAGGCTACCGCCTCCCTGCACGTTCGCCTGTGTGGAAGGACCCAAAATCACACCCCCTACGCCCAAAAAGGGCTTGAAATGTCGTGTGATGTGGCTGGTGTCTGCGAGGGTACCAGCTTTGGTACAGCCGTGCTGCCTCTCGACCGTTGCAACTGCTTGGCCACACACAAACACCATATCGGCTTGTTTTTTTTTTTCCATCAGTCTACTGACTGGTTTGATGCGGCCCGCCACGAATTCCTTTCCTGTGCTAACATCTTCAGCTCGGAGTAGCACTTGCAACCTAAGTCCTCAATTATTTGCTTGACGTATTCCAATCTCTGTCTTCCTCTACAGTTTTTGCCCTCTACAGCTCCCTCCAGTACCATGGAAGTCATTCCCTCGTGTCTTAGCAGATGTCCTATCATCCTGTCCCTTCTCCTTATCAGTGTTTTCCACATATTCCTTTTCTCTCCGATTCTGCGTAGAACGTCCTCATTCCTTACCTTATCAGTCCACCTAATTTTCAACATTCGTCTATAGCACCACATCTCAAATGCTTCGATTCTCTTCTGTTCCGGTTTTCCCACAGTCCATGTTTCACTACCATACAATGCTGTACTCCAGATGTACATCCTCAGAAATTTCTTCCTCAAATTAAGGCCGGTATTTGATAGTAGTAGACTTCTCTTGGCCAGAAATGCCTTTTTTGCCATAGCGAGTCTGCTTTTGATGTCCTCCTTGCTCCGTCCGTCATTGGTTATTTTACTGCCTAGGTAGCAGAATTCCTTAACTTCATTGACTTCGTGACCATCAATCCTGATGTTAAGTTTCTTGCTGTTCTCATTTCTTGTTGGCTTGTTTCCGACATGAATACCGGACCATTCTGCTGCTTGCAGAACGCTCCGTTTGTCACGCAGTGCACCATGAACACACGGCACGTTGTCAGAGAAACAGTCATTCGTCAGTGCCGTCTACAGTGGCAACGACGCAGTTCCAGACACATGTTCACAGGAATTTTCTTTCTCCATTTACAGCCAGGAGACCATTCCTACAGTTTATCCGTTTCTCAATATATAATTGTTCATTTCTTGATAAAACAGTTTAAGTTGTTCTTAATTGCAGATTACAGGTGTTTAGTAGAATTGACAGCCTTAACATTTGTGTGATTTATCGTGTAAACAAAATTTAAGGGTTTTCTTTTCGTACCCACGTGGATGACCTCGCACTTTTCACCGAGCGAGGTGGCGCAGTGGTTAGACACTAGACTCGCATTCGGGAGGACGACGGTTCAATCCCGCGTCCGGCCATCCTGATTTAGGTTTTCCGTGATTTCCCTAAATCACTCCAGGCAAATGCCGGGATGGTTCCTCTGAAAGGGCACGGCCGACTTCCTTCCCCATCCTTCCGATGAGACCGATGACCACGCTGTCTGGTCTCCTTCCCCAAACAACCAACCAACCAACCTCGCACTTTTCCTTATTCAGAGACAATTGCCACTTTTCGCACCGTACAGACAACTTGTCTAAATCATTTTGCAATTGGTTTTCATCTTCTGGTGACTTTACTAGGAGGTAAATCACAGCATAATCTGCAAACATTCTAAGGTGGCTGCACACAGTTTTAATTTGCCAGGAAATTTTTGATATTCTTACAGTTTCCCTGTATGCTGCATAACTCTTCGATACCGCGCCCTCTTGAAACACGAATCACTTCGACTACCTTGATTACAGACGCACAAATACCACGAGCATTCCACCACGTGTGTGCCCTGGAACCATGGGGAACCGTCTGCTTGGAGCAAGACTAACAAGCGGAGGCCACGAAGTTAGGATCACGAATTTATTTCAAACTTTGTACACCTTTAGTAGGCCACTGAAACAACATAACAAGTAAACTACTGGCCATTAAAATTGCTACAACAAGAAGAAATACAGATGTTAAAAGGGTATTCATTGCACAAATATATTATATTAGAACTGACATGTGATTACATTTTCACGCAATTTGGGTGCATAGATCCTGAGAAATCGGTACCAAGAACAACCACCTCTGGCCGTAATAACGGCCTTCATACGCTTGGGCATTGAGTCAGAGCTTGGATGGCGTGTACAGGTACAGCTGCCCATGCAACTTCAACACGATACCACAGTTCATCAAGAGTAGTGACTGGAGTATTGTGACAAGCCAGTTGCTCGGCCACCATTGACCAGACGTTTTCAGTTGGTGAGAGATCTGGAGAATGTGTTGTGCAGGGCAGAAGTCGAACATTTTCTGTATCCACAAAGGCCCGTACAGGACCTGCAACATGCGGTCGTGCATTATCCTGCAGAAATGTAGGGTTTCGCAGGGATCGAATGAAGCGTAGAGCCACGGGTCGTAACACATCTGAAATGTAACGTCCATTGTTCAAAGTGCCGTCAATGTGAACAAGAGGTGACTGAGACGTGTAACCAATGGCACTCCATACCATCACGCCGGGTGATACGCCAGTATGACAAAGACGAATACACGCTTCCAATGTGCGTACACCGCGATGTCGCCAAACACGAATGCGACCATCATGATGCTGTAAACAGAACCTGAATTCATCCGAAAAAGTGACGTTTTGCCATTCGTGCAGCCAGGTTCGTCGTCGAGTACACCATCGGAGGCGCTCCTGTCTGTGATGCAGCGTCAAGGGGAACCGCAGCCACGGCCTCCGAGCTGATAGTCCATGCTGCTGCAAACGTCGTCGAACTGTTCGTGTAGATGTTTGTTGTCTTCCAAAAGTCCCCATCTGTTAACTCAGGGATCGAGAAGTGGTTGCACGATCCGTTACAGCCATGCGGATAAGATGCCTGTCATCTGGACTGCTAGTGATACGAGGCCGTTGGGATCCAGCACGGCGTTCCGTATTACCCTCCTGAACCCACCGATTCCATATTCAGTTAACAGTCATCGGATCTCGACCAACGCGAGCAGTAATGTCGCGATACGATAAACCGCCATCGCGATAGGCTACAATCCGACCTTTAATAAAGTCGGAAACGTGATGGTACTCATTTCTCCTCCTCACACGAGGCATCACAACAAAGTTTCACCGTCGCCACCAGCGCCAACCTTGTGTGAATGCTCTGAAAAGCTAATTATTTGCGTATCACAGCATCTTCTTCCTGTCGGTTAAATTTCGCGTCTGTAGCACGTCATCTTCGTGGTATAGCAATTTTAATGGCCAGTACTGTATTTACAGAATGACGAATCCTCCTTTTCCAGCTCCTTGTAAAGAATGTGGAACTCTCCATCGCAGTTTTGATTTTTTACCATTTTTCCTTTTTTCTAACACAGACTCTTTTCGTTCGCGGTTCCTGTTCCTCACCATCAAGCATTTTATGCATTAACTACGAAACAGCGCCCCTGGTGAGCATTTTGTGAACCAGCCGTAACGTCACGACGTTCTTTCGATGTTGATGTGCCGCGTACTGTGAATGCTGAGGAATCGCTCCGACCATTGATGCTCAAAGACGAGACGGCGACGTTCCGACAAGCGTGTAACCACGTTACCGCAACCAGTGTCCGCTCCACTGCGCAGGCAGCTATCACCGTGGTACAGCCACTTCTTCGACAGGGAGGTGATGTGCTGTTTCAGCAGGACATTACACGTTCCGATACGGCTGCTACGAAGCAACGTGCTCTTTTGGTGTATTACAACAGCCCTGGCTAGCAACATCACCGGATCTGTCACCAATTGCACACGTATGGGACATGATGAACCAGGAACTCGTTTTCCAGCGCATGCAAGAACCACTGATGGCAAGATGCTTGAGGATAATGCATCGCTGGATTACCTTATGGTCGTCTGCATGCGAGAGAACACGCGTTCGTTGCTGCCATACAGTACACTGCGCACTGATGCATTTGTCTGGGCACCCTCTATCGCAGGGCTTCACAACATACGTGCTCGCGGGAGCAAGCTGTGAGCAGCAAGGCGCGAGCACGGAGCAGCGCGAGCACGCTACCCCCACTACCGGACCAGGGCGGAGAGTGGGGAGAGTCACGTGGGGCACACAACAGCTGCCGCCAGTCAATGTAAATCCGCGGCCACCTGCAGGGGTATCACTCACGAATTATTACTGCGATAAATGAAACAAATAAAGGAGAATGTACACGTGCCACATAATTTTATTAGTGTATGCCTCTACCATCTGTAGACACTGAAACTAAAGAATTCCACGACAATCCTATATTTTCAACACTTTCTTCAACACTACTTAAAATATCACCTCCGGTTGTAGTGTTCTTCATGGCTACTACATCGAGGAGCTCCTCCCTCACCTGAAGATCTCTATTAACACCTCTAATAAATATGGCAAGCTGCGCTGTTCCAGTGATATCAACAGTTTCGTCCAGAGCTAGAGAATACGCCATAAAATCTTTACAGATATTTGCAAGTTGGCTCTGGACGTCGTCTGCCATGTCCTCTGTGCGACGCATAATGGTCATGTTAGATAATGGCACAATCCGAAACTGTTCAACTTGAGATGGACACAAATGTTCCACTGCAACTACCAAACATTCTTTTATTAAATCGCCATCAGTTAAGGGGCGCAGGGATTTTGCTAAAAGCAAAGCAATTTTGTAACCCACGCTGAGAGCTGCCTCAGTTGATTTTTCTTCGTCGTCCAGATCTTCTTAGGGTAGCTTCCTTTTAAGTTTAATAACTTCCTGTGCACGATCTGGTCCATCACATTTTCCACGTCCGTAGTCTTTCGCGTGGTACGACATATAATGTCGCTGCAAATTAAATTTCGTAAAAGAATTCAGCGTTTAGTAACATAGTAAACATTTTGTAACACCATCTTTTTCAGTAAACAGATACAATTCCTCCCAATGGGAGTTGAACTGGGAAAACATGGTTGGGGTTACACAACGGCGACTTGACATGATTCTTAACCAGCGAAGTGACTGTTAAGAGCTGATCGTAGTACTTTAAACGTTACACAGTCGGCGGGAATTCAATTGGCACGCTGCGGCCCTATTCAAACGTGCGCGCGCATTTCCCCTCCCTCCCCTCCCTCCCTACTCCACGACCTTGCAGCTGCTCGCGAGCACGTGCCTGAGCAGACGCGAGTACTCGCGCTCAAAACCGGCCAGTTGTTAGCCCTGCTCTATCGTGTACGCGTGTCGATTAGTTGGTTGATGTAGGGGATGAGACCAAACAGCGAGGTCAAACATTCCCAGCGGATTAGGGAAGCATGGGGGAGGAATCAAATACCGGCCTTAATTTGAGGAAGAAATTTCTGACGATGTACGTCTGGAGTACAGCATTGTATGGTAGTGAAACATGGACTGTGGGAAAACCGGAACAGAAGAGAATCGAAGCATTTGAGATGAGGTGCTATAGACGAATGTTGAAAATTAGGTGGACTGATAAGGTAAGGAATGAGGAGGTTCTACGCAGAATCGGAGAGGAAAGGAATACGTGGAAAACACTGATAAGGAGAAGGGACAGGATGATAGGACATCTGCTAAGACATGAGGGAATGACTTCCACGGTACTAGAGGGAGCTGTAGAGGGCAAAAACTGTAGAGGAAGACAGAGATTGGAATACGTCAAGCAAATAATTGAGGACGTGGGTTGCAAGTGCTACTCTGAGATGAAGAGGTTAGCACAGGAAAGGAATTCGTGGCGGGCCGCATCAAACCAGTCAGTAGACTGATGACCAAAAAAAAAAGGGGGGGGGAGGAATTCGGCTGTGCCATTTCAGATGAACCATCCCTGGATCTGCCCGAAGCGATTTAGGAAAATCACAGAAAACCTAGATCAGGATAGCCTGACGCGAATTTGAACTGTCGTCCTCCCAAGTGCGAGTCCAGTATGCTAACCACTGCGCCACCTCGCACATGTGTGTTCATTTGGTCTGAATTTGAAACTTCCTGGCACATTGTGTGCCGGAGCGAGACTCGAACTCGCGACCTTTGCCTTTCGCAGGCAAGTGCTCTACGTTCTAGGGGACTAATGACCTCAGCAGTTGAGTCCCATAGTGCTCAGAGCCATTTGAACCATTTTTTAAAATCGATCAACAACGAAGTCAAACGGATGTCTTACGACGTCCGCCCCGAGCAGATGCAACGAACAAAAGCGAACAAAAGAAAAAACCGGCACGGTAGCTCAGCGTGTTCGGTCAGAGGGTTTAGCTGCCCTCTGTAATAAATAACTGGGTGAACGGGTCAACGAACAACCTGAACAAGTGTGATCGGACGTCGGCCACGAACAAATTCAACGAGCAGTGTAGAACAAAATGAGATTACAAAAAAATAAAAATAAAAAAATGTAGAGCACTGGCCCGCGAAAGGCGAAGGTCCCGAGTTCGAGTCTCGGTCTGGCACACAGTTTTAATCTGCCAGGAAGTTTCATATCAGCGCACACTCCGCTGCAGAGTGAAAATTTCATTCTGGTCTGTATTTGTTATTGTGTAGGCCTACTCGTACAATGATGAACTGCTTGTCACCTCACCTGTCAATAAAATCACATTGTAATCGACGGTGTCGTATTTTTTTTTTTCCGCAGCAGAGTATTTGTTCGTTTTCGGTCGCAGGTCACGTTGTAACTTGTTTGTTTGCATGTTTGCATGTGCGTATGTGTATGTGACTTCGTGTGTGTGTGTGTGTGTGTGTGTGCGCGCTCGCGCGTGCGAGGATGTTCAGACACACACGTGAGCGCGCGCGCACACACACACACACGTACATCAGTTACACTGGTGTTCCGAAATTAAAGCAGCAAACGGAATTTTTGCAAGGTTGAGTTCATTTTGCAGCAAAACAGTACAAACAGGTGATACAAAGCAGAAATAATGTAAACAATACAGAATCTAAACAAGTGCAAAATGCATAACAGTAGACGAAAATGTTTTCCGTTTTCTTTCCAACTTGACAGATTTGCCCTCACATTGCGACAACTGCGTTACGTGCTCGCTGTGGGGTTTGACCGGCTCTGGCAGCAAAACAGGCCTGACAACGACATCGCATGCTGTGAATAACGTCACGAATGTCACGTTGAGGCAATAACGCCCAGTCTTCCTGCGGAGCTCTTCGCAAGCCTGGGAGAGTGGTTGGTGGATGTTCACGTGATGCAATCCGTATCCCTAGAGCATTCCAGGCATGCCCTATGTGAGACAAATCGGAAGAACGAATAGGCCACACCATGCGTGCACCATCTTTCGTTTCCAAGAAAACATCAACTACTCATTCTTTATGAGGTTGAGCACTGTCGTCCACCAACAGGTAGTCTGGGACCACAGCACCTCGCGACAACCGTACGTGAGGTACCAACATCATGGCAGTTAAACCTTCCCGATTCACCTGTACAAATTCCTGAAGAGGTGTTCGAGTGTCCAACACGATCCCTGGCCACACCATTAGTGATCCGCCTCAATATCGGTCTCTTTCCACAATGTTCTGGTCTCGAAATCTTCTTCCACATTCCCTTCCGATGCGAATCCGTCGAGAAACACTCTCCAGATCAATTCGGGACTCATCTGCGAAAAGAACATTGGCCCATTCTTCGCCTGTCCACGTGGTATGTTGATGACTCTACTCAAAAATGGTTTAGATGGCTCTGAGCACTATGGGACTTAACTTCAGAGGCCATCAGTCCCCTAGAACTTAGAACTACTTAAACCTAACTAACCTAAGGACATCACACACATCCATGCCCGAGGCAGGATTCGAACCTGCGACCGTAGCGGTCGCGCAGTTCCAGACTGTAGCGCCTAGAACCGCTCGATCACTCTGGCTGGCGCACCATTCATCAATTCTCTGCAGGTCGTTCTGCAAATTCTATCTTCTGGCGTTGCTACTTTGGCATAGACAACAGCATCGTCAATGAATAGCCTTAAAGAGCATCCGACGCTTTCTAGTAGATCATTTATATATATTTAAACAGCAACGGTCCTATCAAACATCCCTGTGGTACTTCGGATATTACCTTTACATCTGTCGGTTTTGTTCCGTTAAGAGTGACGTGCTGAGTTCTATCTACAAGACAGCTTGAATCCAATCGCAACTCTGCCATGGCATGGCTTGAAGCCCAGCTACATTACAGATCCAACAATACAAGTCTGCATGTTAACCCTTCAAGGCTGTCTATGGTGGTCTCCTTATGCTGTTGAGCAGGCCTTTCCACATAACATGATGAACAGAGACGACTGTCAGGAATTTGCAATGAACGGCATTTTGATTTCCAAATACAGATGGCCCAAATACCAGTTCCATTACAGTCCCAGAGTATAGGTCCCATGTTGACACCTGAGGGCAGCTTTTGGTGGTCTAAACCATCTTACGCCATAGGGCACAACATTCGATACACAAGTTGAACTGTGACACTCATCAGGAATTTACCGTGAATTACACTTTCACATCTAAATGAAAATGGTAGAATGCCATTTTTCTAAAGAATACTCAGTATTGTAGAACACTCAGTATAATGTCGTTTATTGAAACTGAACTACACTTCTCGAACAATCACTATATACACACAAAGAAAACAAATAACATGTAGACGACCATTCATCAAGAGCATGTGTGAGGTCTGTCGGAGCTGGTCCTAGCTCGGCGAGGAACTGGCCGTACTGCTGCTGCGCTGGCCTTATAAAGCCGGCGGAGATCCACGGAGTACTCCAGCTTTCCCTGTGTCTGTGAGGCGACCTCTGCAGAAAATGGTTCGCATTAGTCTCTTCCAAGTTCTGTTTGTTTTGAAGAATTTTTTTTCCTCTTGGTTGCGCCTGTAAATGCTTGTGTATGTTATATGGTACACAGGAGTGTCTTGAGTGTAGTCTGCCTGTCAGGGGCCGTCTGTGGCAGACGTGACATTTTCAATGTAAGTCCACTTTCTGCTCCCTGAGGACAGCGTTAGGTGATTGTTTTCCATCACCACGTCCAGCAAGCCACTCGCGACTTGCTTTCACACGGTGAACTGACTGGCTGCGCTTTGTGTCCCGCAGTGGAGGTGGAGGCCACGACGCCGCCGCCGACGCCGCCGCCTCCACCGCCGACGCCGCGCCGCCCGCCCCCGCCGCCTCCCACGCCTGTGGCGGTACCTCGGTTCCCACCGTCGCCCCCGCCAGAGCCGGAGCCACCGGCGACGCCACCCCCGCCACCACCCCCGCCCCCGCGACGGCAGCCGGTACCAGCCACTCCACCACCCACGCCACCTCCGGTCAAAGAGCCGCCACCTCCGCCGTCTGGTATCCCCTCCGCCTCCAGAGTGGAGCCAGTCATCCCGGGTGAGTACAGCAAGACTTCCACAACTTCCGTTTCTGTTCCCTGCATGCAGTACAGAGAGAAGGCCTGGTGCTCCATTAGCTGATATAATTGTGTGAGAAGCTAGCGCTTTTCCACAGCAATACGTTGATAGATCGACACTCCTCAGTTTTTCCGAATGCTGAGATTCGCAAGTGGAGATCCCTGAACAACGTTTTACCTCTAAGATCAGTCCTCGTTCCCCCTTCTGTTCGATTCATATGTCCACATTCCACTTAGGAATAGAGGCTATCGCTGAGAAAACCGGTATTAGGTTACATCGTTTTTTTTTGTTTTTTTTTTCAGTTTAACCGGTCTATTGTGTAACCATATACCGGGTGATCAAAAAGTCAGTATAAATTTGAAAACTGAATAAATCACGGAATAATGTAGATAGAGAGGTACAAATTGACACACATGCTTGGAAGGACATGGGGTTTTATTAGAACCAAAAAAATACAAACATTCAAAAAATGGCCTACAGGTAGCACTTCATCTGATCAGAATAGCGATAATTAGCATAACAAAGTAAGACAAAGCAAAGATGATGTCCTTTACAGGAAATGCACAATATGTCCACCATCATCCCTCAACAATAGCTGAAGTCGAGGAATAATGTTGTGAACAGCACTGTGAAGCATGTCCGGAGTTATAGTGAGCCATTGGCGTCGGATATTGTCTTTCAGCATCCCTAGGGATGTCGGTCGATCACGATACACTTGCGACTTCAGGTGACCCCAAAGCCAATAATCGCACGGGCTAAGGTCTGGGGACCTGGGAGGCCAAGCATGGCGAAAGTGGCGGCTGAGCACACGATCATCACCAAACGACGCGCGCAAGTAATATTTAACGCGGCTAGCAATACTTTGTTTTTGTTTTGGTTCTAATTAAAACCCATGTCATTCCAAGCACGTGTGTCAATTTTTACCTCTCTATCTAAATTATTCCGTGGTTTCTTAAGTTTTCAAATTTATACTGACTTTTTGATCACCCGGCATATGAAGATAGTAACTGTTCTCGAAAGAACAGATATCAGAGATGACCGAGCAGCTTCTCTAGAATAAATGATAATTAATTGAAACCCTCAGCTGCCGACAGTTGTTGTTGATATGAGTCGATAGGGACAGCTGAAAATGTGTGCCCTGATCGGTACTCAAACCCGGGATATCCGGGTTGTTTCGGGGAAGGAGACCAGACAGCGAGGTCATCGGTCTCATAGGATTAGGGAAGGACGGGGAAGGAAGTCGGCCGTGCCCTTTGAAAGGAACCATCCCGGCATTTGCCTGGAGCGATTTAGGGAAATCACGGAAAACCTTATCCCTTGCATGCTTCCCGTGAGACCCACATTCCCAACTGTCCACAATCTGGCCGGGTTCGAGTCCCGGTCGGGTCACACATTTTCAGCTGTCCCCATCGAAGTATATCAACAACACCTGCCGACAGCTTAGGGTTTCAATTAAATATCATTTATTATGTAACCGGACACTCAAAACCGGCCAAAGTAACTTGTTTCTGACATAACCAATTTTAGATTTATATTCCTATTATTTCCTTTACCAAACGTAGAAATCCAACAAAAATTGAAAAATTTTAAATGCCTCAGGTTCAAGAAACACAGAATCAAAATATTAAATTAAGCAGGCAAAGAAAAGAAAACTTAGCCCACCCACAGTTCGCTGCCTCTCTCGAAAAGTGGTAAGTGGCTGAATGGTATAAAAAATCAGTATTTTCCTATTAATTCTAATTTTTTAAAACCCTGCTCAAAAATCAAGTTGTAATCAAGGATTATGCCACTATCGCAACATTACAAACAGTCAGTGGTAAAGACTGAAAACTGCGGTTGAAGAACTCTATTTTTCGTGTTAATTTCTCCGTTTTCAAGGGTGACAAGCACATAAAGGCATGTTATGTGGACAAAGGCAGCTTTTGGTAACTGTGAATGAACTGTTAATGTCTAACTTTTCTACTTAAATGTTGTCACAATTCGTTGTCGGTGCTCCCGTTTTTGACTTTTTAAAGCAAATGCAACAATGTATTTAACTGATGCTGCACTTCGTAAAAACTTCCACACTAGGGATGGTGCTATCCTGTACTACAACGGATGTCGGACGACGACGTGAAAGCACCGTACAGACCAGACGCGGCAAGTCTTGCACACTGGAGTACAATCTACACTGAAGAGCCGAAGAAACTGGTACACCTGCCTAATATCGTGTAAGGCCCTCGCGAGCACGCAGAAGTGCCGCAACATGCCCTGTCATGGACTCGACCAATGTCTGAAGTAGTGCTGGATAGAACTGACACCATGAATCCTGCAGGCCTGTCCACAAATCCGTAAGAATACCAGCGGGTGGAGATCTCTTCAGAACAGCATGTAGCAAGGCATCCAAGTGTTTAAACTCATAAAAGTGTTCCTCGAGTCATTCTGTAGCAATTCTGGAAGCGTTGGGTGTTGCATTGTCCTGCTGGAATTGTCCACGTCCGTCGGAATGCACGATGGACATGAATGGATGCAGGTGATCAGACAGGATGCTTAAGCACGTGTCACTTGTCAGAGTCGTATCTAGACTTATCAGGGGTCCCATATCATACCAACTGCACACGCCCCACATCAATACAGAGCCTCCATCAGCTTGAACAGTCCCCTGCTGACATGCAGGGTCCATAGATTCATGAGGTTGTCTCCATAACGGTACTCGTCCATCCGCTCGATACAATCTGAAATGAGACTCGTCGTACCAGGTAACGTGTTTCCAGTCATCAACAGTCCAATGTCGGTGTTGAGGAGCTCCGGCGAGGCGTAAACCTTTCTGTCGTGTAGTCATCAAGGGTACACGAGTGGGCCTTCGTCTCCAAAAGCCCATATCGATTATGTTCCGTTGAATGTTACGCAGGCTCACAATTGTTGATGGCCCAGCAGTGAAATCTGTAGCAATTTGAGAAAGCGTTGCACTTCTGTCACGTTGAACGATTCTCTTCAGATGCTGATCCCGTTGTTGTAGGACCCTTTTCCGGCTGTAGCGATGTCGAAGATTCGATGTTTTACCAGATTCGTGGTATTCACGGTACACTCGTGAAATGGTCGTACGGGAAAATCCCCACTTGATCGCTACTTTGGATATGCTGTGTCCCACCACTCGTGCGCCGACTATACCACGTTCAGACGACTTTAAATCCTGACAACCTGTCATTGTACACTCCTGGAAATTGAAATAAGAACACCGTGAATTCATTGTCCCAGGAAGGGGAAACTTTATTGACACATTCCTGGAGTCAGATACATCACATGATCACACTGACAGAACCACAGGCACATAGACACAGGCAACAGAGCATGCACAATGTCGGCACTAGTACAGTGTATATCCACCTTTCGCAGCAATGCAGGCTGCTATTCTCCCATGGAGACGATCGTAGAGATGCTGGATGTAGTCCTGTGGAACGGCTTGCCATGCCATTTCCACCTGGCGCCTCAGTTGGACCAGCGTACGTGCTGGACGTACAGACCGCGTGAGACGACGCTTCATCCAGTCCCAAACATGCTCAATGGGGGACAGATCCGGAGATCTTGCTGGACAGGGTAGTTGACTTACACCTTCTAGAGCACGTTGGGTGGCACGGGATACATGCGGACGTGCATTGTCCTGTTGGAACAGCAAGTTCCCTTGCCGGTCTAGGAATGGTAGAACGATGGGTTCGATGACGGTTTGGATGTACCGTGCACTATTCAGTGTCCCCTCGACGATCACCAGTGGTGTACGGCCAGTGTAGGAGATCGCTCCCCACACCATGATGCCGGGTGTTGGCCCTGTGTGCCTCGGTCGTATGCAGTCCTGATTGTGGCGCTCACCTGCACGGCGCCAAACACGCATACGACCATCATTGGCACCAAGGCAGAAGCGACTCTCATCGCTGAAGACGACACGTCTCCATTCGTCCCTCCATTCACGCCTGTCGCGACACCACTGGAGGCGGGCTGCACGATGTTGGGGCGTGAGCGGAAGACGGCCTAACGGTGTGCGGGACCGTAGCCCAGCTTCATGGAGACGGTTGCGAATGGTCCTCGCCGATACCCCAGGAGCAACAGTGTCCCTAATTTGCTGGGAAGTGGCGGTGCGGTCCCCTACGGCACTGCGTAGGATCCTACAGTCTTGGCGTGCATCCGTGCGTCGCTGCGGTCCGGTCCCAGGTCGACGGGCACGTGCACCTTCAGCCGACCACTGGCGACAACATCGATGTACTGTGGAGACATCACGCCCCACGTGTTGAGCAATTCGGCGGTACGTCCACCCGGCCTCCCGCATGCCCACTATACGCCCTCGCTCAAAGTCCGTCAACTGCACATACGGTTCACGTCCACGCTGTCGCGGTATGCTACCAGTGTTAAAGACTGCGATGGAGCTCCGTATGCCACGGCAAACTGGCTGACACTGACGGCGGCGGTGCACAAATGCTGCGCAGCTAGCGCCATTCGACGGCCAACACCGCGGTTCCTGGTGTGTCCGCTGTGCCGTGCGTGTGATCATTGCTTGTACAGCCCTCTCGCAGTGTCCGGAGCAAGTATGGTGGGTCTGACACACCGGTGTCAATGTGTTCTTTTTTCCGTTTCCAGGAGTGTAGTAGCAGCAGCCGATCTGACAACTGTTCCAGACACTTGTTGTCGTACGTAGGCGTTACCGACCGGAGCGCCGTATTCTGCCTGTTTACACATCTCTGTATTTGAATATGCATGCCTATACCAGTTTCTTTGGCGCTTTAATGTAACACGCCACAACACATGGTAACACGTGCATTATTGCCGCAGCAGTGCTGAACCAATTCTTATGCCATGTGTCTGGTGCTCGTTTCCGTCGCTATTGTTCTTAAAATAACACTGATCGCTATTTCCATTTCTTACAACATCGCAATATTTCAAAGCAATGCAAATTTTAGGAGTAAAAATTACTCGTTGTTTAAAAAATAGGATGATTTAGAAACGAAAAATTTAGTAATGCTGCTATGTCTAATTCATTTTTAGATTTTCTTATCCGGTTACCAGTAAAAAATAAAATAGCCGCCTAAGACATGAGGCAAAATAAATACCGAGAACATACCGGTTACTCAGAACTAAAATACCGGTATCAGTTTCAACTGATCGGTTTCTCCCATCCGTAATTCTACTTACTATCTCGTAAATATACAGTGTGCAGATGAACTGGCATTGAAACATATCCAGTATTGCGAGCGTACATTCTCAAGTGACCTTGCCATATTGTATTGTTTCTTGACATTGTCTGTGCGAAGACATGCGATCTGTGAAAGCGTTAATCGTAAAAAGATTTTTTATATAAAATCTTTTAATAGTCCAGATCGCAATATTTCAACAATTACACATTACTAGTTTCGGCTGAACAATCAGTCATTTCCAGTTCAAAAAAGGTACACAAAATTGCACACAACAGAGCAAATATTAAACTTCCTGGTAGGTTAAAACTGTGTGCCGCACCGAGAGTCGAACTCGGGACCGTTGCCTTTCGCGGGCAAGTGTTCTACCATCTGAGCTACCCAAGCACGACTCACACTGCCTCCTTACAGCTTTACTTCTGCCAGTACCTCGTCTCTTATGTAAAGTTTGGAATTTAGGAGACGAGGTACTGGCAGAAGTACAGCTGTGAGGACGGGGCGTGAGTCGTGCTTTGGGTAGCTCAGATGGTAGAGCACTTGCCGGCGTTAGGTCCCGAGTTCGAGTCTCGGTCCGACACACACTTTTAACCCTCCAGGAAGTTTCATATCAGCGCACACTCCGCTGCAGAGTGAAAATCTCATTCCAGGGCAAATATTGTAAAGCACACTGGCAAGTTTAACAAGAGGTAAATGAAGGCAAACACAAATCAACAGATAAAATGAGAGGAGTGTCTAATCACGAGATCAAATGAAGCCAGACTGTCGTCAATAAACACATGTTTGTGGACGGAAGTGACCTCTGGGAGGTTTTGGGTGTTACCAATCGATGGAACATTACGCGGGCAATACGTAAAAAATGTAAATAAACCAAATAGTAACAAATGTGACATAATGCGTCTATACACCACTGTAAATTTATGAAGAGAAAGCGTTCTTACCCAAATACATAAGAACGTCATACGCACTGTCCAGTAACACTTTACCTATTACTAATAACATGTGTAACGTACACAATATAGAGCGTCGAGTCCGAGTGTAATAGACAGACATCTATCCAGACCATCACACATAAATTCCAGACGGCTTCAGGATTCACTGCAAGTACTATTACAGTTAGGGGGTGGGGGGGGGGGGGGAGAGAAATCTTAGATTTCATGGTCGAGCGGCTGCTCATAAGAAACACATCACGCTGGTAAATGCCAAACGACGCCTCGCTTGGTGTAAGGAGCATAAACACTGGACGACTGAACAATGGAAAAACGTTGTACGGAGTGACGAATCGTGGTACTCAATGTGGCGATGTGGGTATGGCGAATGCCCGGTGAACGTCTTCTGCCAGCGTGCGAACTGCCATCAGTAAAATTCGAAGGCGGTGGTGTTATAGCGTGGTCGTGTTTTTAACGGGTGGGGCTTGCACGGGCCTAAATGATTCAAATGGCTCTCAGCACTATAGGACTTAACTTCTAAGGTCATCAGTCCCTTAGAGCTACTAAAACCTAACTAACCTAATGACATCACACACATCCATGCCCGAGGCAGGATTCGAACCTGCGACCGTAGCGGTCGCGCGGTTCCAGACTGTAGCGCCTAGAACCGCTCGGCCACCCCGGTCGGCAGCACGGGCCTACACTGATGTTTTAAGTACCCTCTTGCTTCCTACTGTTGAAGAGAAATTTGGGTATGACGATTGCATCTTTCCGCACTATCGAGCACCTGTTCATAATGCACGGCCTGTGGCGAGGGGTTACACAACAATAACACCCCAGTCTGGAACCGCGCTACCGCTACGGTCGCAGGTTCGAATCCTGCCTCGAGCATTCATAAGCAATTATATATTGTGAAATACGTAATTCGTACCTGTCGAGTGAAGATGTCACTCCCTAATTTCAAATTATGCCTTGATTTCCAGTACTGTATTATTAAAATTTTAATATTTTTTATTACCTCCTTGGAGCGAAGTATTATTTGCTGGCACATTTTTTTTTCCGGGACACATAAACGCTACAGAAGCCTAACTCCTTTCAATCGTTCCCTTTATTTTTTTTAACTAGCCACTTATTGTAAGGCAACCGAAGTGATCTAGCTTCTTGCGTTTGAAATGTTTACTCGTAAAATGGCAGTTGATTCAATTTGCATTTTAATGCAAAATATAAACTATACACGAACACAATGGACTTTTTTCATCTGCATAAACAGGCACGAAGTAAAACACAAAAGGATATTTCGGAAGTGTTAAATTGGATATATGTTTCCGTCGGTTCAGGTTCTACTAAAGACATTTTGTAATTATCAAAATTACCTTTGTATGGAGAGATGAATAAACACGTAAACTATGGTCACCGCTCCTAACAAGCACATGCCATCGTCAGATTTCAATACTGGCGCCACGAGTTAAATCTATAACTGCCATCAGTTACAAAACATAAACAAATGAAATTCGATTTGCTGCAGTGATAATCGCTGTAGAGATCAATGGCACATCGACGAGGAAATGCTTTATGAAAGAATATTACGCTCTGGTGAAAATGTAAATACGTAAGTTTACGAAAAACATGGATTTGGCATTCTAAAGCAACAATGTGGAGCAATAATGTTTTTATCTTTCTTAGAACTTTGTACTCTTATCCATCCAAATTTAAAAATTTATATTCTGGTTTTACTATGTAATAGTACCTATTAGAGTGAATAAACGTGGTTAGCGTTTTAAGTTTTTAATAACTGATATAATTTATTGCTAATAAAACCAAGAAACACTCGCAAATTCGGCAAAAATGAAATCTGTTCACAAAACATGTATGTAGCATGGTATGATTTGATACATTGCCATGCTTAAAATGTATACTATAATGTATTGACACTATTTTATGTTGTTATGAAGCCAATATCATTGTAAAATGATCTATCGTGAACAAAATTATTCAGTCTCGATTCTATAGAAGTTCAGGAACTGCGCTTATGGAGTACCGTAGTGCAACTTCATATTATGTCCTAAAGTTGGGAGTGTTGACAACTGAAGATGCAGAGCAAGGAGGTATCGCTATTACCATTGGTATTGTTGTTCAGGTTAAAGGTTTTCCTTTCCTTTCGTTTTTTACTAGACGTATTGTTCAGTAATACAAAAGGACAAATAAAATAAAAATAAATTTTTTCTTAAGGACTTACAAGCACTTTAGAGGAAAAATGTGGTAGTACTCTTTAACATCTACATCTGCATCTACATAGCGGTTAGCCAACATTTACACAAATGTAACTAAATCTGCGTTTTTCGAAGTTGAGGCAATGGTGTGTATGTATCGGTGAGATATTGTTGATTTGTATATCTGAAATCAAATCTGAGGTACACACATCAAAAAAAGTTTCGCATCACCCTCAGTTCCGAGAGTTCCAGAACCTGTACAGCAAATTGGAATAGAGATCAACATAAACATCATTTCCGCCCTTTTTATTGCTCATGAAAACCACCATACAGCGAGACCTTCAGAGGTGGTGGTCCACACCGATTCCTCTGATATCCACTAGCACGTCCTCTTGCATTGATTTATGCCTGTATTCATCGCGGCATACTATCCACATGTTCATCAAGGTACTGTTTGTCCAGATTGTCACACTCTTCAACGGCGATTAGTGGTTGGTGGGTCATGTCGTCCATAAACAGCCCTTTTCAATCTATCCAGGAATGTTCGATAGGATTCGTGTCTGGCCACTCTAGTCGAGCGATGTCGTTATCCTGAAGGAAGTCATTCACAAGATGTGCACGATGGGGGAGCGAATTGTCGTCCATGAAGACGAATGTCTCGCCAATATGCTGCCGATATGGTTGCACTGGGTCGGAGGACTGCATTCACGTACCGTACAGCCGTTATGGCGCCTTCCATGACCACCAGCGGCGTACGTCGGTCCCACATAATGCCATCGCAAAACAGCAGGGAACCTCCACCTTGCTGCAATCGCTTGACAGTAGAGATGGGCAAACTGAAACACGTAACTGTTTCGAAACAAATGAAACAGTACAATGTAATGTTTCGATACGCTGTTTCGAAACAGTGAAACAGTTTGTGTTTTGTAATCTAATAAACCTAGACATTTTATCATCTTGAATGTCCACTGTATAGGTATGTCCATATAAACACAAATGAGGTGCGAGAGCGCTAATCATATCGCAGAAAGTATGAAACTATCACTTAGGCCTCTTGGCAGTTTCGTATTTCATGCAGCAAATGCGCTGCTTTCGTGTCGTGTGACTTTCATACTTTTCAATTGGCTGAGGACAGCCATAGCTGAAGACAGAAGAACCACCACGAACGGAACTGGAGGTGGGAGCGAACTGCAGAAACAACGGATATGGTACTGGGATTCCCACATTCCGCTAGTATGAGAATATACTCATCCTGCTAATTCCCATGCACACAAAGGGAATCATTGTGGATAATAAGCACAGTGACTATATACTCACAAATAATGACAAATAATTCGAATAAATAACAAAATATAACAGAAAAAATTTTGTCTTTCAAGATGTTTCGAACCGTTACTATAAATTGACCATGCTTCCCAGCCCTTCCCGTTCACCATTACACTATCAGTGAAATGTCAAACAGATTGCTTGCAATTATACCTACATTAAATTTATGTATATGTATAATAACTGTCACTCTACGCCTTTTTTTATTCAAAATGTTCTAGGCTTACTTGCGTTTCTTAATATGATTACTATACTTGAACAGAGAAACGTATGTTATAAAAAAAAGTGTAATTTAACTGAATGATTTTCACATATTTATTATTTTGAATGTGAATAGTATGCGTTGTTTTATTGTTTGGTTAATGTTTATAAAGCAAATGTTACGCCATTTCGGAATAGGACAGTCATCTAGAAACGAAGCTTTATTTTCGGATATCTTAAGCTTCATGCTATTGCTTGTCAAAACGATTTCGACACTCTTGAAAGTGTTTCACGAAGTGGTATGTTGTGTTTCAGTACCTGTGCCGAGCCCGAATCTCGTCCGACACAGACCGGAATGAAACATCACTGTTTCGATACTATCAGTCCGTTCCAAGCATAGGTGGACTGAAACAGCCTTATTTTGAAACAACGATACAGTTTCTGTGTCTGGCTCGAGATCGAATCTGGTCCGGATATCCGAGACAGGGGCGGAATGAAACACCACTGTTTCGAAACAGTGAACCACAGCCGTTCCGGAACACTGAAACAGTTCCACGTATCGATACACTGTGTCGAAACATAGAAACAGTGGCCAAGTCTACTGGACTGTGTGTCTAAGGTGTTCAGCCTGACCGGGTTGTCTCCAAACACGTCTCCTACGATTGTCTGGTTGAAGGTATATGCGACACTCGTCGGTGAAGAGAATGTGATGCCAACCCTGAGCGGTCCATTCGGCACGTTGCTGGGCCCATCTGTACCGTGCTGCACGGTGTCGTAGTTGCAAAGATAGACCTCGCCATGGACGTCGGGAGTGGAGTAGCGCATCATGCAGCCCATTGCGCACAGTTTGAGTCGTAACACGACGGCCTGTGGCTGCATCAAAAGCATCATTCAACATCGTGGCGTTGCTGTCAGGGTTCCTCCGAGCCATAATCCGGTCATCCATTGCAGTAGTAGCCCTTGGGCAGCCTGAGCGAGGCATGTCATCCACAGTTCCTGTCTCTCTGTATCTCGTCCAAGACCGAACAACATCGCTCAACTATAACAGACACGACCGATAAATGCACTTAGGTTCACTCCGAGAAGCCTGGACTCTTCCATTGTTGAGAGCCCCTCCTGGCACAAAGTAACAATGCGGACGCGATCGAACCGCGGCATTGACCGTCGCGGCGTGGTTGAACTACAGACAACACGAGCCGTGTACCTCCTTCCTGGTGGAATGACCGGAACTGATCGGCTGTCGGACCCCCTCCGTCTAATAGGCGCTGCTCATGCACGGTTGTTTACATCTTTGGGCAGGTTTAGTGACATCTGTGAACAGTCAAAGGGACTGTGTCTGTGGTACAGTATCCACAGTCAACGTCTATCTTCAGGAATTCTGGGAACCGGGGTATTGCAAAACTTTTTCTGATGTGTGTATAATCGGGCTGCAGGTATGGAACTCCAATAGCGCACTGAGACGATGTTGAAGAAACAGAACAATTACAAAATCTCGTAAGTCTGTTCGTAAATTTTCATTGCAGTAGAATATCAGTGCAACGTAACATACATACCACAGTATAGCTCAAGTCTTTTCTGTCTGTGGAAAGAGTCACAAAAGTTACGTACCGTAGTAGACATCTTGTATTTTTCGTAGTTTGTACACTGTACGGAGACTTGACTGCTGTCTAGTAAACATTTTTTGAATTTATATTGTATTTTTTATCGTTAACGACGTTAAGTGCTTTGAATATGACATACTGCGTTTACATATGGCATGCTGCAGGCCAATCCCATACAAACTTTATTTGTCATTCACAAACCTTGCCTTCGCCAACTCACAACCAAATTATCATCTTTGAAACCATGTAGACATCAGGCTTCGCTACTGATCAGTCTGTCTCCATAATCAGGATTTCAGGGAGGGGCTTAAGTACCTATCACACTCCAGCTCATATGCTCCTGTATGTCCTTCTCATTCCTGATTCATGTGTTTTCTCCTTCAGTGTAACATTCGTAATTAAAGAATCTGAATGTGAACAGTGTCACAAACACAGTGTGTGGGGACCTTGTTTTTGGTGTGCACTGAAGATGTCCTAATAATGTTTATTGCAACAACTGGTAACTCATTTGTACACATTATGACCTTTGTATGAACAGATGGCCCTTCTTCCTCAGAGTGAGGAATATTTATACCCAACGCACTGTTTCAAATTGACGTTAACAATGGTAGAACTTGATACCCCTGTAATAATGCAGGTGCATGCATCAAAATCTGTGCAATTCCTGACCCATTTTTTGAGGCAAATAACTTTAATCAACATAATTTGCTATACCAAAGACAAAACCTGCTCTGTTCACTATATGCGTATGCGTCGTGCGGACGGTGGACTTCTTGACAATATCTTCTGCTGAAGCATGTAAACTTTTCTCTGTTGTTTTCTTTTGTTGTATGTCAAAGTGATGCTAGACAAGAACTGACAGTCTTAATCAGCCATTGATAATATAAAATTCAATAGTCATTAGAAGACAATGGATACATTTCAAAGTAGGTAACAGTTTATATACAGACATATACTTAACACAATATTTTAAAACAGTGAATAAAGTGATTAAATGGTCATACTATTACGGTATATTGATAATTTTTACTTAGGGACCGTCTGACAGCAACTGAATAAAACACAATTTTAGTGCCATACGCGTTTCGCTTTTATTTTCTGCAAGGCATCATCAGTGGCAGGTTGCGTGGACAATTTCTTACATATTACGCTACTGTTGCATTTTTGGTGTTGTTCTTCTTCTTATGAACGCCAATTTGCGGTTTTTTCCACATTCCACAGTACTATGCACTGAACACTTGTTTTAATTCCAAATGCTCGGTTAGTATGCGTTTCTTCCTAAGAATATCACAATCAGCTTTTGTCCTGGTTTTGTAGCCATGCATTTCGTATGTGACAACGAGATTCATACCAATTGTTTCTGACAGAGGGTGCACACATGTAAATGTACGCATTTACAACAGTCAGTAGCCTGACCCTACATAGGAGAAGGTAACAGTGCTCCCTAGCACCAACCTACAAATTACGTGTAATATTCTTCTTCGTATTTTTAAAATATTGGTAATATGAGGAGTGTATCCCCACATAGGAAGTCCAAAATACATTACTCCGAGGTAGTCACAGCTAAGCTCTATTTTTCCACCAGAGATGTCAGACTTGTAAGTTTACAGACCTGACTGAAAGGGTGGTGCTTGAGAATTCTTCTTCTTCTTCTTCTTCTTGAAAAGTCCAGCTTATAATTCCTAGATGCTTTTAGTGTAATTGAAATAGATTTACACATCATCGAAGTAAATTTTCCAGGTTATACGTATCTCTTATCAGGGGCTCTCCTTGATGATGATCAGCCTTTATATATTAAACTTCACAGTTTAATAAGACAAATCGCGTTTACAGAAGCGTCCGATTCCATCCGTCTGCTTTGTACCATGACGTCACCAATATCGCGCAAACGACCATCCTCAACGTCTCCAATATGGCGCCTATGACGTCATTACATAAACACTGCAACAAACACGAAAATACATGTAAAACCAACAAACACATATCTATCCAAAAACGGGACCTGTGCGGGAAATTGGGGGTTTTTGGGTGGGGACAAACTAAATATAAACGCATACACACACCACGATCTCAAACAACACAAAACGACGACATAAAAACCCCGAATTCCGCTACACTTCAATATCGACAGGAATCGGTCACTTCCCTTCACTTAAACGGAGTTGTCAATACCACAAAATAAAAAACATGTACTCCAAAAATTATAATCACGCCGCAACTACCAATACCACAAAAACAACACTTAAAACAAAAAAAACTGGAATCTGACACTTCCCTTGACCTATATAGGTCAACAGCAACTCACAATACCAAAACACATAGCAGCGACACATTGGAGTCATACACTTCCCTTGACCTTTATAGGTCAACAGTAGCTCATGGTACCAAAATACAGCTACGTCGACAAATTGGAATCGAACACTTCCCTTGACCTATATAGGTCAACAACAACTCACGATACCAAAACATAGCTACAAAGACAAATTGGAATTGGTCACTTCCTATGACCTATACAGCTCAAATACAATTGACGATACCAAAAATTGTAATCGAGTACTTCGCCTAAGATACATAAATCACCACAAGTGCCAATACCAAACCATCAACCACCAACACATGTAGTAAATAACACCAACTCAACAACACATAAAAACCCCAGTGAACAACATAACATGCGAATAATAGATCCAAACAAGGGACTACTTACCACTAAAAAGTTCTGGTGCTACACACTAGGTCAGCCACCCCAATCTCTCTCTCTCTCTCTCTCTCTCCCTAAAACACACACACAGACACACACGCACACACACACACACACACACACACACACACACACACACAAACAAACAAAAAAACGCAACCAGAACAAACCCCAACTTGCATATTCTGCTTGCATATGCCACATTTCACTATCTCTGCCACAAGCCCAAAATGTTGGAGAAACTTAATGAGGGACAATATGGTGTCCCCCATTTCAGCCTGCAGATGCACTCTATTAAACTTAGAAGTCATATCCATACCTAACAAAAGAAGCCACAAATTGAATTAAACGACTTACCGTGCGACAAACAGCAAACCAATAACATCAAACGACACCACAATAACATACACACAACAAAAACTTAATTCTTAACTCACTAAAACTAATTTCCGCTCTTCTATTACAGTCACAACTGATAAATGCACACTTCAAGCACCGACACCTGGATGAACCCAATACACCACATAACACACGGACCATACACACACCACCAGAGGACACCACCAACCACAACAAGGTGACATCTACAAACACAACACACTCATGAACTATACTCCACACCGTCATGATGTCACACACCACAACACCCTTACGTCAAACCTGACGGGTGCGATCAGACGCCTCCGTTGACCCGAGAAATCAGTGAACCATGTAGACTTCGATGAATGTAACATAGTTTAACAAGCTGCAATAACACATTGCCCATGCTTCAGTTGGAAATTTACATCTAAATATACTTGAAACACAAAGTAAATAGAAAAGAAAACCATGCACCATGGAGATGTTATCCAAATAGGATGGAAATCAGTGGATGTGATGTACACATAGAGGAAAATGTCCCTCTTGATAGATATTGTGTCAAATTATTTGCAGTTTGCACTGGTTAGAGGGCCCTGCCCATAATGCTACAAATGTTCTCATTTGGAGGGGAGAGCTGGTTGGTTGGTTTGGGAAAGGGGACCAAACAGCAAAGTCATTGGTCCCATCGGATTAGGGAAGAATGGTAAAGGAAGCCAGCTGTGCCCTTTCAAAGGAACCATCCCAGATCTGGTGACCTTGCTGGAAAGGTAGGGTTTGACAAACATTAAGACGTGTGTGGGTTGGCATTGCTGAAATGTAAACTCAGGATTGCTTGTCCTGAAGAACAACAAAAGAGATTGTAGAATATCATTGATGTACTGCTCTGCTGTAAGGGTGCCATAAATGACAACCACAGGGGTCCTGGTATGAAATATAGTGGCATCTCGGCCACTCCTGGTTGTCACGCGGTATGGCAGACGATAGGCAGATTGTTGTAGTACTACTGTCTGAGGAGTCTCCAAATAGCCTGGAAACTCATTGACTGGCGAAGATTGTCTTCAGTGATGAGTCCTGCTTTGAATTTAGCCCCGATGCCCAGTGAAGATGCGTCTGGAGACACTCCAGACAGTGGTGGGATACTGAGTTGATTGTCGCCTGCCGTATGGACCAACAACCAGGAGTGATGGACTGAGATCCCATGTCTTTCCATAACAGGACCCTTTTGGTTATCAGCTGTTAAGCACAACAGTACGTCAACAATATTCTGTGTGTCATTTTATTGCCCTTCATGGCGAGCCATCCTGGGATTACATTTCATGAAGATAATGCCTGCCCTCACATGCCAAGAGTTTCTACTTCTTGTCTTTGGGCTTGCCAAACCCTATATTTTCCAGAAAGGCCACCGGATCGGTCTCCAGGTGAGAATGTTTGGAGCATCATTGGCAAGTCCCTCCAACCAGATCAGGATTTTGTATCTAAAGTGCCAGTTGGACAGAATCTGGCATGATAAATCTCAGGAGGATGTCCAGCAATCAATCAATCAGTGACAAGCCGAATAAACTGCTTGCATAGGGGCCAGAGGCAGACCAACACACTATTAACTTGCCCAATTTGTGAAGCTCTTTTCTGAAGTTGTAGTCATTTGTTTGTCAGATCACGTAATTACATCTACCAATTTCCATCCAGTTTGGATAATTACTTCATGGTCCATATTTTGCTACGTTCTATAGTAACTTGGCACGGGACTGCTTGTATATAAACATTACTCAGTTGAAAGCCCTTCCAGGACTGACCAGCTTAATGTCTGTACACTTGAAATGGTGGATGTGAACTCACTAATTATACACTATGTGTTGAAAAGTATCCAGACACCCCAAAAACATACGTTTTTCATATTAGGTGCATTCTGCTGCCACCTACTGGCAGGTATTCCATATCAGCGACCTCAGCAGTCATTAGGCATTGTGAGAGAGCAGACAGAGGCACTCCGCAGAACTCATGGTTTTCAAACTTGGTCAGGTGACTGGGTGTCACTTGTGTCATGCACACTCCTAAACATCTTTAGGTCCTCTGTTTGTGATGTGATAGTGAAGTGGAAATGTGAAGGGACACGTGCAGTACAGAAGCGTACAGGCCAACCCCACCTGTTGACTGACAGAGGCTGCTGACAATTGAAGAGGGTCGTAATGTGTAATAGGCAGATGTCTGTCCAGACCATCACACAGGAATTCCAAACTGCATCAGGATCCACTGAAAGTACTTTGGCAGTTAGGTGGGAGGTGAGAAAACTTCATAGTCGAGCGGCTGCTGATAAGCCACTATAACGATATGTTTACGTAATGAGTATACATAAACATACAGTTATAAACGTCCCCGTTCGTAGTCGCTAATTATAACAATATGTTTACTTTTGTGCTGTAACATATAGCTATAATCAGCGGTGGAAACATATTTGCGAACGCCGACCGTGTGCGGCTGATTCTTCTTTGATCGTCTGATCAGTCGGAAGTTGCATTGCAGAGGAGAGTAAATGCCTATTCAAAATATAATTATTTTGGATAGCTCAACATGAATTTCCTAAGGGACCGTAGTTTATCATGCATTTATCAGTAGAGTATGGCGCGGAGAAAATATTTCGCCGCATGCAACTTCCGTCCGAACTCGAGGAAAGAATTCGTGACTGTGAACTCTCTATTTGGCAGAAACATAAAGAAAATTAAATAACTTCATGAAGGAGTGAGACATAGATTCTATATTAAATAAATAGTCCATACACCAGTTCCATGAAACTCTGAATTTATGGCAATTAATAGACGAACTTACACTGCAATGAAGAATTTAACATGGATGACGTTTTGACTGGCACTTCTCTTAATGAAAACAATTCCTTCGACGTTTTCACATACACGTCGCACAATAAATCTACTGCTAGGCACTTTTAGTATTACACATGTACACTAGAACAATATTAATTTTAACAATAATAATACGGCGGCAAGACATGCGCGTTCGACACAAGTTACAGGAGACAAGAGAAGAATGAGTAACTGTTCATCGAGAATATCTCGTACCTCAAAAAAAAAAAAATGTGTAAAAGTGTTCTTCTTCTGTCTGTTTTTCGCGCCGCGGTTTTCAAAGTCAATAACTCACTGCATCTCTGACGGCGCTTCGACAATAAACAAGTTACGTCACAGGTCGTTCACCTTTTACATTCTCGCAACATTATTTGCTAACTGTAGCTGTTGCCGAGCGACTGCTCGATTAGTGAATGATTTAAAATGATACGACAATCACATAATGTTACACCACACATCACACCGGTAAATGCCAGACGACATCTCGCTTTGTGTGAGGAGCATAAACATTGTTCAATTGAACGCTGGAAAAACATTGTATGGAGTGATGAATCGTGGCTCACAATGTGCTGATCCGATGGTATGGCGAATGCCCGGTGAACGTCATCTGCCAGCGTGTGTAGTGCCAACAGTAAAATTCAGAGGTGCTGCTGTTATGGTGTGGTAGTGTTTTTCATGGATGGGGCTTGCAACTCTTGTTGTTTTGCATGGCACTATCACAGCTTGGGCCTACATTGATTTTTTAAGCACCTCCTTGCTTCCCACTGTTGAAGAGCAATTTGGGGGTGACAACTGCATCTTTCAACATGATCATGCACCTTTTCATAATACACGGCCTGTGGCGGAGAGGTTATACAACAATGACATCCCTGTAATGGACTGACCTGCACAGAGACCTGAGTTGAATTCTTCATAACACATTTGGGATGTTTTGGAATGCCGACTTCGTGCCGAGCCTCACCGACCGACATCGATACCTCTCCTCAGTGCAGCACTCCAGGAAGAATGGGCTGCCTTCTGTCACCTGATTGAACGTATACGTGCGGGAGTAGAAGCTGTCATCGATCGAGGCTAAGGGTGGGCCAACACCGTACTGAATTCCGGCATTACCGATGGTGGGTGCCACGAACGTGTAAGTCATTTTCAGCTAGGTGTCCGTACACTTTTGATCACAGAGTGTATATATGTAACTGTACTTCACTGTAGCTGGGCTCAGACTGACTGTGTTGTTTTCTACACTTTCTGTTCAAAGAAGCAAGTAGGAATGTTATCACAAAATATTAATATACAAAGTTATTACATTGTCAATATTGACATACAAGATAGGGATGATAACTGATCTGTATCTATATCTATCCTCTCTAAGCTGTCCTGTGGTGGGTAGTGAGGGGTACTTTGTGAAGCAGTGTCTTTTCTCCCCTTGCCTGTTTTGGTCACAAATGGCTTGGAAGAAAAACAATTGCTGGTAAGCATCCATGTGGGCTCAAATTTCTCTAATTTCCACTTTGTGGTCTTTTTGAAAGATGTAAAGAGGAGTAAGCAACACATTTGTTGACTCTTCTAGGAATGTCCACTCTGTGGTGCAGGAGGCTCTCTTGCAACATGTGCTGCTGAATTTGGCTGATAATCTCTATTAAACTTTAATGTTTACTAAGTGAAACTGTAAGAAAAGACGGTGCTCTTCTTTGGATCTTCAGTATTTCCCGTATCAATCCTATCTAGTATGGATCCCATATTGACAAATGTTATTCAAGTATTGGTTAAACGTGTATACATTAGGGAATGAAGTTATTTTGTTTAATATGGATTTAACAATGTTCAGGCAGCCTAAATGATGATAGGTTCTATCTTGTGTATTGGAGTACTGGACTTTTGGCTGTGCACTTTTATCTCCAGGATTTAGCAAAGCCTGCCCAGAATTTTTCTGGTAACTCAGATTTTCTAATTGAAATATTTCATTAACTAACATACTATCCGTGTAAAAATATAAATTTTTGGTAGAAGAAAAGTCAGGTCTATGATATAGTTACACTGGATTTTCAAAAGCACGAATTTCAAGAGAGGAAAGTTGTCGAATACTAGTGATAACAATAATTTTGAATAGAGGTAACCTGTGAAATACCCAGGACATAAAACTTTCAAATAAGATACGTCAGTCATAAAATATTAATGGTGTTAAATTTTCGCTCTTAAATTTTGCATATTTCTTTAAATAAGATGTTTGTGATGAACTACTTACACTATGTTATCTGCTGCATGTAAATTAAATAATGATAATAATAATAATAATAACAATAATAATAATAATGCCTTGAAAAATAAATTTGAGATCTTTTGTGTACATGGTACAAGTATTAAGTAAAGGAAAGTGTGAGCATAAAAAAAAAAAAAATTCTGTCCAGTAGAGCATTTCACCTTTCATCAGGGAAATTTTGCTGATATCTTCTTCCCAATTGAGTTTGGAATGATTATGTATTCCTAAGAGTTAAAAGATTTATTTTCGGCATCTGTAGGCAGCCCTAAAAGAAACTGTTGTGTTTTCTCTGGATTACAGACCAGTACAGTACTATGCTTCCTCTCCCCAGAAGAGGCCGGTGTCACTTGCTGAATGTCAGGCTGTTATCACTACATGCTGTTCACAGGGAATGGTGGGTGCCTCTTTGAGGGCAGCGTGTATCAGGATGGGGAGGAGTGGAGGGCCGATGCTTGCTCGTCTTGCTCCTGCTCGCGGGGTCGTGTCGAATGCATGCTGATCTCCGGATGCTCCAAAGGTCAGACAGCAATCCTTTGCCATCTCCGTGCATGTCAGCACTGGCCGTTCGACAGATCGCTTTGCGGTGGGGAAATGCTGGTCTCTTACCTCTGGCTGAATGCTGCATCATACCATTCATTATTATTTGTGACTAAAATATTACTGGGGTGAAAGTAAGCTGAAGTTTAGGAAAAAAATGTATCCCTCTCCCCAAGTGATTGCAAACATACTAAAACAGAGTGGGTGATGTTAATAGTGGATTTATTGAATTTAATTGAATTTTATCATTCAAGAGACCTCGGAGCTCATTTGAGGCATTACAAGCGTCAATGCAATTACGAAAGCACACGGACAACAAATTATTGTCATGGCATTACATGTCTCAAAGTATTACTGGTACAGCAAATTAAAGTATACACAATGTTACTATTCACTGATGTATCTTATCCTAATTATACAATACAATAATAAGCATGTTATAATCACAATTAAAAGTTGACCTGCTTCATAAGGACTCTGTTCTAATAGAAATTCTTTGATTTTTCCTTTTGAATTGTTGACGTGGTAGCTCCATGATATATTGAGGTGTTTATCTGATTTGTTTGCAAAGCATTTCTGTGTTGAAACTTCCAGACAGATTAAAACTGTGTGCCGGACTGAGACTCGAACTCTGCTGATGGTAGAGCACTTACCCACGAAAGGAAAAGGTCCCGAGTTCGAGTCTCGGTCCAGCACACAGTTTTAATCTGCCTAGAAGTTTCATATCAGCACACACTCCGCTGCAGAGTGAAAATCTCATTCTGGAAATATCCCCCAGGCCGTGGCTAAGCCATGTCTCAACAATGTCATTTCTTTAAGGAGTGCTAGTTCTGCAAGGTTCGCAAGAGAGCTTCTGTAAAGTTTGGGAGGTAGGAGACGAGGTAGTGAAGCTGTGAGGACGGGCCATGAGTTGTGCTTGGGTAGCTCAGATGGTGGAGCATTTGCCCGCGAAAGGCAAAGGTCTCGAGTTCGAGTCTCGGTCCGGCACACAGTTTAATCTGGCAGGAAGTTTAATATCAGCGCACACTCCGCTGCAGAGTAAAAAGCTCATTCTGCATTTCTGTGTTTTTTAGTTACAGTGGAATTATACCAGGTCATGCTTTTTTCCAGTTTAGTACTTAAGGCACATGTCATACTCTGGTATTTGCAATAGTTTTTCTTTATAAGCATTATACACTACAATGGCAAAATCTTTAGTTTTCTGAAGCTGTCTACAATCAGCTCTGGGTGCAAAGTTGCGTATTACACTCACTGCCTTGTTTCAGAATTTAAACTCAATGGTTGCATTCTTGGTAAGTCACAATGTATAAATTGTTAGATTCCTGTATAATTTATATACATGCTTGTTATGGAGACTTAGAAATGATAGCGAACTAGTATAAAGCAGGAGCAGGGGATTCCCAAAATAGCAACTTTGTCCAGATACACAAATACAGGGTGTTCTAGGAGGAATGGCCAATATTCAGGAATATGACAGGAATCATCATTCGAAGCAAGAAAGCACAGACTGTAAAATGCAGTTTTTCATTTTCGTTACTGTGAAGCAAACCTCTTCGACTGCAGGCTCTTTGCTTCCCATACTATGGGAGGGGATATTATGAACCAAAGTAAGGAAAAAAGTATTGTAAACATGGGATCTTAAGTCCATACCTTAAGAGCTACAAGCACTTTTTTCAGTAGATGTGTTTCACAGTAACGAAGATGAAGAGTTCATAGCTATTAAGGTGTGCATTTTAGAACCCATGTTTACTAGATTTTTTTTTTTTTTTTTTACTTCAAATGACCATTCCTGTCGTATCCTTGGGTATTGATCATTCCCTCTGAGACACTCTGTATAAATGAATCTGGAAATAATTCCCACAATTATCCATGTGAGTATATTAGCACATCACAATTTGTTGTTAGTATATTTTACACTAACAAATAGGTGGGCTGCTCCTGCTTGGTAATGTACAAATTGACTCATTCCATATCCCTGATTGCTTTCCTTCATGATGGGACTTAACAAACACAGACTGTAAATGAGTGAATGAGTTAGTGAATAGGGTGTTACTTGTGTAGAATGAGCATAGGAGATAGCATATGTTTGAAATGAATCACAAAAGTAGTGGAATTGCCCCTTTGTGGTCAATTCAAGGTAAACATGCGGACGGGACAATTAGAAGGAAGAAGTTAGCTGCTTAGTTTAGTAGTCTGGTCAGTTACTCAGTTTTAAGTTGTCGTGGAGATTCACTGATTGGTGAGTTGTAGAACTGTAACCATAAACACCTCCCCAAATCAGATATATCCATTGTGCACAGATTTTACATCCTGACCATTTTTTATTAAAGGGACTGGATTTTCTTACGCTTGTGTCCACAGTTCCATTTAGTTTCTTGTAAGAAGTCTTTTTTCTGTGTTAGACTGTCATTTTCTTTGGCAGCTAGCAAATTTGGCTCCCTTCCATGTAAACAAGCACCTCCACACAAAAATTTCATTATGTGCTTCTCAAGATTTATGCAGCAGTGAGGAAAGATCAACATCTAACTGCATCACATATCTCTGTTAAATAGCACAACATTGTATAATTACAGATGTGAGATTCTATATCTGGTGGGATAGAGGAGGGTGGGGGATAAGGATGGAGAGGAATGGAGGAAACAAACCTGTATGCCTATTCCTAATATTTGTGACTATATGGTTCTGCATCTGAGCACATCATAGATGTTTGTGGTATTCAATTTTAAGCCATTGTCTGTGTCATATGTATTTTTATTTCAATAAAAATGTTGGCCCACTTTAATGAATTGTATGCAGGTATTGTCCCTTAACCCTCAAATGTGTAGTTTGGTTTTTGTTTGGATGGGAATATGTGAGATACAATTAAAGGAAGACTTTTAAATCTCGTGCAAAAATGCTTTGTACGCTTCTCTCTAAATGGCTCCATATATACTGATGATCCAAAACATTATGACCACCTACTTAACAACTTGTTTATCCATCTTTGGAATGAAATACAGCACTGATTCTACATAATACAGATCCAACAGTTTGTCAGTAGGTTTGTGGAGGTATGTAGCATTAGATGTCTATGCACAGGTCATGTAATTCATGTAAATAACAGCCTGCTGATGTCCATACACAGTGATGGCACCCAATAGCGTCCCAAAGGACTTCCATAGGATTTACATCAGGTCAATGTGCTCTCTGAGAAATCAATGTGAGTTCGCTAAAATGCTCCTCAAACCACTGTAGCAGTATGTTACAGTGTGACAAGTACTAAGCTGTATATCCTTCATGTTTTATCTTTAGAACTGTCTTTCATCAGAACAAAGTACAATCTGAGTTTTGTGCCTTTGTTATGAAGTGCAGAGTGCCTATTAACATCATCAAATATATAGTCCTCATGCTACTATTTCATCTGAACCATTGGAAAACAATATTACAACTCAGTTGACTGTTGATGGTTTGCTCTGGGTCTCAATGCGCATGCAGCTTTTTATTTTGAGTCATATACTGGGAATGCATGTCAATTTTAAGGACATATAAACTAAAATAGCTTTATTCCTTGTGTATATGCAGACTGAAGTGATGAATGAAAATTTGTACCAAGGCTGGGATTCGAACATGGGTCTCCTGCTCACTCAGCAAATGCATTAACCACTACGCCACCCTAGCACAGTGGTACGACCCTAGCACACTTCCCTCCTCAATTCAAATTCCAGTTCACCCCTCAGCCCACTTAGTATTCCCCCTCAACTCGAACACCATTACGGGCTCTCCAACTGTATTGGAACAGCACCTCAGCATCGAATGAAACAGAGGATCGTTGGTACAAATTTTCATTCATTGCTTCAGTCTGCATATGCACATCATAGAATTTGGAGACATGGTAAGGTCCCTGCAACCATGTAATTTCATGTGATTAAGCACATAAGCCTGGGTTTCAGGAAGGATCCCTCGTTCTGTCTGATGCTGACAAGGGAAAATCCCCAATGCAACCCCCTCAGGTTTAGTGGTAAGATAGCACTGAAAACACATCGAGCATGAAAAGAGTAATAAAGGTGTACTGAAGTATGAAAAAAGAAGCAAATCCAAAACAGCAAACGGTCCAAGCTTAAGATGTCCATCATCAAGCAGATTTGAATAGCCACAGCATCGTGGTTATGTGGTCACGATGCTGGACTCCAAAGGGGGAGATCCATGTTCAAACCTCTCTTGTGCCCTTTATCTATTTTTCACAAAATTATGAGTCTACACCCAGTCATTGACGAGTCTGTTTGCTATATTCAAATTTATATCTGTGTATGGAGTAACATCCATTTGCAGCAGCTAGGTGTAGGGAACGGATTTCAAGACGTATGTACGCAGCGTTTGTTCTACACAAGTACCACACATTGTGACTCTTGCGTTCTGTGTTGGAAATTTTGACTCTTGAATTCCCTTGTAGTAACATAGTTCACACTCATTTATTTGTTGTTTTCATTTTTGTCAGAGCTCTGTGCGTCATCTTGCTGCACTTACTGTTCGTCACATTTATTTGTGATGGCAGTATATTCTTACCACAAGGTTCATATTCTACACTACTGGCCATTAAAATTGGTACACCAAGAAGAAATGCAGATGGTAAACGGGTATTCATTGGACAAATATATTATACTAGAATTGGCATGATTACATTCTCATGCAATTTGGGTGCATAGGTCCTGAGAAATCAGTACCCAGAACAACCACCTCTGGCCATAATAATGGCCAAGATACGCCTGGGCATTGAGTCAAACAGAGCTCGGATGGCGTGTACAGGTACAGCTGCCCATGCAGCTTCAACACGATACCACAGCTCATCAAGAATAGCGACTGACGTATTGTGACGAGCCAGTTGCTCGGCCACCATTGACCAGATGTTTTCAATTGGTGAGAGATCTGGAGAATATGCTGGCCAGGGCAGCAGTTGAACATTTTCTGTATCCAGAAAGGTGCGTACAGGACCTGCAACATGTGGTCATGCATTATCCTGCTGAAATGTAGGGTTTCACAGGACTCGAATGAAGGGTAGAGCCATGGATTGTAACACATCTGAAATGTAACGTCCACTGTTCAAAGTGCCGTCAATGCGAACAAGAAGTCATCGAAACGTGTAACCAATGGCACCTTATACCATCACGCTGGGTGATACGCCAGTATGGCAATGATGAATACACGCTTCCAATGAGTGTTCACTGCGATGTCACCAAACATGGATGTGACCATCATGATGCTGTCAACAGAACTTGGATTCTTCCGAAAAAATGACGTTTTGCCATTCATGCACCCAGGTTCGTCATTGAGTACTGCATCGTATGCGCTCCTGTCTGTGATGCAGCGTCAAGGGTAACCGCAGCCACGGTCTCCGAGCTGATAGTCCGTGGTGCTGCAAATGTCGTCGATTTGTTCGTGCAGATGGTTGTTGTCTTGCAAATGTCCCCATCTGTTGATTCAGGGATCGAGACATGGCTGCATGATCCATTACAGCCATGCGGATAGGATGCCTGTGATCTCGACTGCTAGTAATACGAGGCCATTGGGATCCAGCATGACGTTCCGTATTATCCTACTGAACCCACTGATTCCATATTCTGCTAACAGTCATTGGATCTCGACCAGTGCGAGCACCAATGTCGCGACATGATAAACAGCAATCGCAATAGGCTACAATCCAACCTTTATCAAAGTCAGAAACGTGATGGTACGCATTTCTCCTCATTACATGAGGCATCACAACAACGTTTTACCAGGCAATGCCGGTCAGCTGATGTTTGTGTATGAGAAATTGGTTGGAAACTTTCCTCATGTCAGCACATTGTAGGAGTCGCCACCAGCACCAACCTTGTGTGAACGCTCTGAAAAGCTAGTCATTTGCATATCACAGCATCTTCTTCCTGTCGGTTAAATTTTGCGTCTGTAGCATGCCATCTTCGTGGTGTAGCAGTTTTAATGGGCAGTAGTGTATAACCAATGTATAATATCACAATTGCCAAGACTACAGAAGGAGAACAGATACATCAATGACCAGATGGAAAGTTCATATTTTTGTGAAAAAAAAGGCATGCATGAGGGAGATTTGAAGGCACATCTGCCGCTTTGCACTCCAACACCGTGTCCGTACATCCACGACGCTGTGATTGTTGCAATTCACGCGACGTTGCACATCTCGAGCTTGGACTGATCACTGTTTCCATTTTGCTTCTTTTTTCAAGGTTCAGACCTCCTCCTTCCTGCTTTCGTGCTTGATCTGTGTTCAGTTCTTGATGGGTTAGCTAACGGGCTAGTTTATCACTAAATCTGAGGGGGGAGGGGGTGATGAGGTGCTTCCCTTGTGAGGTACTACTCTGTTATAGTTGTAGAGCCTCTACAATACTTTTCAAGCTTAGGGGGAATACCAAGTGGGCTGAGGGTGAATGGGAATTTAGATTGAGGATGAAGGTTTTGCTAGGGTAGTCCCTGCTGTCGTGCAAAGCCATCATGCCAGAGTGCCGTAGTGGTTAGCTCATCTGCCTAGTGAGCAGCAGACCCAAGTTTGAATCCCACCTCAGTACTAATTGTAATTCATTGCTTCAGTATTCATACACACATCATAAATGTTTGAGACTTGGAAAGGTCTCTGGAACCATGTAGTTTCATTTGTTTATTCCATGTGGTCAGACCTGTACTACACAGCCGATAGTGAATAGTCAGCTGAAATCAGCCACCACAGATCAAACTATTTTTCTTGTAAGAAACCAGAGTAGCAGAAATTATCAGATTGCTTTATACATTAGTTGATAACATTACATTTTAACCAGTACTCTATTGTTATGTACAGGGTGATTCAAAAAGAATACCACAACTTTAGGAATTTAAAACTCTGCAACGACAAAAGGCAGAGCTAAGCAGTATCTGTCGGCGAATTAAGGGAGCTATAAAGTTTCATTTAGTTGTACATTTGTTCACTTGAGGCGCTGTTGACTAGGCGTCAGCGTCAGTTGATGCTAAGATGGCGACCGCTCAACAGAAAGCTTTTTGTGTTGTTGAGTACGGCAGAAGTGAATCGACGACAGTTGTTCAGTGTGCATTTCGAACGAAGTATGGTGTTAAACCTCCTGATAGGTGGTATATTAAACATTGGTATAAACAGTTTACAGAGAATGGGTGATTGTGCAAAGGGAAAAGTTCTGGACGGCCGATAACGAGTGATGAAAATGTAGCACGCATCCAGCTGTTCCCTCAGCTCGAACAAGAAGCACAACAATTCATATTTCAGCAGGATGGAGCGCCACCACATTGGCACTTATCTGTCCATAACTACCTGAACGTCAACTACCCGAGGCGATGGATCGGCCACCAGGCAGCTCGTGACAGAGCACTTCATCACTGGCCTCCAAGAAGCACTGATCTTACCCCCTGCGATTTTTTCGTATGGGGGTATGTTAAGGATATGGTGTTTCGGCCACCTCTCCCAGCCACCATTGATGATTTGAAACGAGAAATAACAGCAGCTATCCAAACTGTTACGCCTGATATTGATATACTACAGAGAGTGTGGAACGAGTTGGAGTATCGGGTTGATATTGCTCGAGTGTCTGGAGGGGGCCATATTGAACATCTCTGAACTTGTTTTTGAGTGAAAAAAAACCTTTTTAAATACTCTTTGTAATGATGTATAACAGACGGTTATATTATGTTTCTTTCATTAAATACACATTTTTAAAGTTGTGGTATTCTTTTTGAATCACCCTGTATAATGCTGGAAAGAGTAGCAGTGAAAGTATGGTGGGATTGGACATTTAACATTTTCCTTCAAGGCAATTGGAAAGACCTGACAACAAATTACATGCAATGTTCATTAAGTATTGTAATTCCTGTCACCTCACTTCTAATTTGGAGTGAACAAAAGTGTAAAATAAACAGTGTTCATTACATATACTCTTGCTGACGTGATAATTTTGGAAAAAAGCCTCCTGTGGGTAGCAGAAATCATTGCAACATGCAAAATATAAACTGCTTTCTATCAGTCATAAACATTATCAATTTTGAAACTTCCTGGCAGATTAAAACTGTGTGCCGGACCAAGACTCGAACTCGGGACCTTTGCCTTTCACGGGCAAGTGCTCTACCATCTGAGCTACCCAAGCAGCTGCCTGCGAAAGGCAAAGGTCCCGAGTTTGAGTCTCGGTCCGGACACAGTTTTAATCTGCCAGGAAGTTTCATATCAGCGCACACTCCGCTGCAGAGTGAAAATCTCATTCTGGCATTATCAATTTTTTTTATTTGAGGATCAGCTGGAAGTGATTTCAGTATAGTAATATTTTATAATATTGAAAGATAGCACTGAAGAAAAGAAAATCACAGTGCCGAGAAGGAATCGTGTGACATAAACGAAAGTTGCTAGGCGTGTTTCTGCATCTACATCTACATCATATTCCGCAAGCCACCTAATGGTGTGTGGCGGAGGGTACTTTCAGTACCACTATCTGATCCCACCAAATCTGTTCCACTCGCAAATAGTGCATGGGAAGAATGATTGTTGGTAAGCCTCTGTATTGGCTCTAATTTCTCGAATTTTCTCCTTGTGGTCAGTATATGAGATGTTTGTGGGGGGAAGTAATATGTTTTCTGATTGCTCCTGAGCCAGCCGCTGTGGTAGAGCAGTTCTAGGTGCTTCAGTCTGGAACCGCACTGCTGCTGCATCCGGAGGTTTGAATCCTGCCTGGGACATGGATGTGTGTGATGTCCTTAGGTTGGTTAGGTTTAAGTAGTTCTAATTGTAGGGGACTGATGACCAAAGATGTTAAGTCCCATAGTGCTTAGAGACATTTGAACCATTTTGACTGCTCGTGAAAAGTCCATCCCGAAATTTCAATAGTAAATCTCTCCATGATGCACAACACCTCTCTTGTAACAGCTGCCAGTGGAGTTTGAAAGATGGTATCTATTTAGTTTTTGTGCCAGTCATATGAGAGTGACACTAGTAATGCCACTATGAGGATGCAAATCAGGTTTGATTTAAATTATCGCTGTAACAGTTGTGAGCAATAGATACCTTTGAGATTTGACTTGGTGAGTTAAGAATGTCTTTAAGGAGCTAAAGATGCTGTTATCAACATCTTACTGAGTTTTAACAAGGCTGTGTAATAAGACCATGTGAAGTTGGAAGTTCCGTCTGCAGTATTGCAGAAAAACATGACAGGAATGTAGCCACTATACACAATTAGTGCCAGTGGTGGTCAAGACTGTGGTGTCACCGCCAGACACCACACTTGCTAGGTGGTAGCCTTTAAATCGGCCGCAGTCCGCTAGTATACGTCGGACCCGCGTGTCGCCACTGGCAGTGATTGGAGACCGAGCGCCACCACACGGCAGGTCAACAGAGACTCCCTAGCACTCACCCCAGTTGTACAGCCGACTTTGCTAGTGAAGCTACACTGACAAATACGCTCTCATTTGCCGAGACGATAGTTAGCATAGCCTTCAGCTACGTCATTTGCTACGACCTAGCAAGGTGCCATTACCAGTTTATATTGAGATTGTACTTAATGTATCATTAAGAGCGATGTTCTCCAATTATGGATTAAAGTTAAGTATTACATCAACTACTATAATTCCCTTAACAGTTCCAGACCTCACACCTGCCTGCTTGAGATTAAACGCGTGCATTTCGGCCTCCTCTAGCAACACGGTGTTGGCTCTTCTGCCAATACATCAAAGACAATGGCATGTCTCAAGAAAATCTGGCTTCGGATGGCCTGATGGCACTACCGAGAGGGAATACCGTCATGTTCGGCATATGGCTGTGGCACATTGTACTGCATCTGCAGCAGCAATTTTAGCAGCAATTGACACTACAGTAACGCTATGAACTGTTACAGACTGGTTACTTCAAAGGCAGCTTGGAGCCAGATGCCTGTAGCATGCCTTTCACTGATCCCAAACCACTATGGTTTGCGACTTCAATGGTGTCAACTGAAAGGTCATTCGAAAGCAGGGTGGAGGTCTGCTCTGTTTTCTGATGAAAGCTTGTTCCGCCAAGGTGCCAGTGGATGGCTGTGTGTTGTTTAGGAAGGGGTCAGTTGAGGGACAGCAACCAACCTGTCTGCAACACTCTGGATGAACACGTGGAGCTATGATCGAGGGTGTGATTTCGTATGACAGCAGAAGTGCTCTCGTGGGTATACCAAGCACCCTGACTGCACATTTATATGTCAATCTGGTGACTCGATCTGTTGTGTTTCCATTCATAAACAGCATTCAAGGGGTTGTTTTCCAACTGGACATTGCTCGTCCTCATACCGCTGTTGTAACCCCAACACGCTCTGCAGTGTGTCGAGATGTTGCCTTGGCCTGCTCGACCGCCAGATCTGTCTCCAGTTGACCACATGTGGGACATCATCGGACAACACCAGCATCATCCACAACTGGCATTAACCACCCCTTTGTTGACTGACCAACTGTAACGGGCACTGAACTCCGTCCTACAAACTTCCGCAAACTGACATTTGGCACCTGTACAACGCAATGCGTGTTCATCTGCATGCTTGTATTCAACATTCAGGCAGTTCCACTGGTTATTAATGTTTCAGCATTTCACATTTGCAATGACTTGTCTGGCATCTTGCAATGTTAATCACTTAAATATATTACCTAGACAAATGTGTTCCCAAAATTTCACTACTCTACATTAATTATGTTTTGGTGGTGCAATATTTTTATGTCAGTAAATTTGTATTTCCGAACATCCAACATAGAGGTGAGCTGCAGCAGGACGGAATCTGCATGGTGGTTAATGACTGTAATCTAGTAAACAGGCCAGCCTGAGAGTGGTTTGTAGATGGTTTCTCATGCTCGATTAGTCTAATGCTGGCCTGATCCCTTAATTCTGCATCAGAGAAAATGATGCACAAACAGCTGAAACACAATAAAACATAGAACAAATCTTGTTTATATGCAGGTCCACAGCATCCAAAAATATTCATGAAAGAAAGCATTGTCTGTTGTAGGCTGTATACAGGGTGTTCTGAAACTGATTGTTCAATTAATACAGGTGGTAGAGAACATCAAAACAAATACATTTCAATAAGGAACTTATGGTCTCAGAAGTCAGCTTGTAATGTTAGGGAACATTTTGTTTGTGATTCTGGTATAAGCTGTTGTGTCAGTATTGCTAACTGGGAATGTGAATTGAGATTTAGGAATGGTCTGTGTACTGGTGGTTGGCTCTGAGGTCTGTCTGGAAATGCTCCGATTCATTCACAAGCATCACTGCCTTGTGACAAGAACAGTAACTTCCTTGTGAACACACCAATTCAGTTCCAATAATTACCACTTTGCTAGGACAATAAGAAATGTGGAATGGTTTATGTATGCTGAAATGGCTGACATACACCTGGTATATGGGTCTGCTAATGGAAATGGACAAGCTACAGTGAGAGATTATCAACAACGCTTTCCCAACCGACGCGTTCCACAGTGCCAAACATTTTAGACTTCAGCACTGCCTACTGTATTTCTGTGCACATCATATTCGTGATTCAGGTCACAATGAAACAGTATGAACTCCTGAAATGAAAGACGAGATTCTGCGGCATCTCGAAGGCACTCCATCTATGAGTACATGATGTTTTAGCGTGGCAGGCTAGCAAACCTAAAAGTCAATATATGCATATTTTCATTGGAAAGGCCACGTGCATCCATAGGGGATAATCTTTGCCAACACTTACTTTCTAAACCTATATACTAAATACAATTATTACAGTTTGGATCCCTTTTACGAAATTAATATACATATATTTACATAGTGTGTGTTTGAGCAAGCTGCTCGCCAGCGCAGTTAATGTTGTGCGCTTCCAGCGTTGGTTTCCCAATGCATCTCTGGCAGCATGTAGTCTTTGCGCATGCACAATAGCATCACTGAATTTCACGGTCGCCAGTTGTAGTGGTTAATAAAAAAAAAGAAAAGAGAGAAGAAAAGAAAAGGAGAAAAAGGTTGAAAATGTGGGAAGAAATCGTAAGTGAAAACGGTTTTTTGTGGCGTTTTTGAGCAAAAGTTAAACCAATTTCCACTACAAAACTTACTGAAAAGAAACAGAGAATAACAAAATGTAACTGACAGGGGGAAGTGGCGTAGATAAATCATCCTTTACCAGGTTAACTTGTTTTCTTTCGTGCGGCATCCAGCTCTTCAAAAATCTCCTTCATTCCGGCGTGAAAAGTCTGCTCCAAAATCTTGCAATCGTCCAGGAATCACTAATTTATATCAATTAAAATCATCTTGATACTATATGCAATTTAATTTACTTTGCTACTTCCATCCTCCGAATTTCTTAATAACTTTCACAATATGTCTACACATTAAAATCAGATCAAGACTAGCTAAAAAGTTTTTTTTTTTAACGTCTTCATCAGATCACGTCTGCCTTAAGCTTCCGCTGTCGAGAGACAATAAAGAAATGGATAGAAAAACAAAAAAGAGTTACAATTTTAGTATTTTCTCTGCCGTCGAGCGCTCATACGGCACAATTCATGTCTGAGGGAACGAGTGCAGCGCGGCGGCGAAATTCAAAGTCCCGCTACAATGTATTCCACTCATCTGTGGCGTCAGTCACAGTTGTATGTGGAATGTGTTACACGACTAGAAGCTACATTGTTTCTGTTTTCGGTGTGTGGCAGACCTAGCACCTGAAGATTTTCCCCACCGCATGCAGTTCACACAGCAGATTTTATAACAGACTGCCCTGCACTGCTTTTTTCCAGCTAAGGTTCTGTACACCTATGAGGACTGTTTCAGTATCCACAGTGTGCAAATTTGGGCATACACAAATCTATGAGGAACTCAACTTCACGCCCATCGACAGTGATTTGATGTCGATGTTCGGGCCGAAGTTATCGGTGATAGGTTGACTGGACCGCACATTCTCCTACATTTCCTCAGTCAATGGAGATATCACATCTTGGTGGAACTTGTGTTGCTAGAACTGGTGGAGGATGAACCTGAGAATGTTAGACAAAAGATGTACTTCCAGCACGATGGAATGCCAGTCCATTCCAGCATTGCTGTTAGGAATCATCTGTGAGCCTCCTCTGGGAATTGATAGATTGGCTGAGGTGGTCCTGTGGTTAGACACCCAGGTCACCTGACCTCATGTGTCTGAATTTCTGTCTCTTGTGGCATATGAAGCAGCTGGTGTACAAAACCATTGTGGAAACAGAAGAAGACCTCATCACTAGAATTTCCTTCACCACTGATGCCATTGTGGATGTGTCAGCAATGTTTGTACAGACATACTGTATTTTTATCATTTATTTCTTGTTCTATTGGCCAATTTTGACTACCATGTCATTACCAAGCATGTATACACTAGCAGTATGCACCGTGTAGCAAGAGATGTGGTACAAAGATTGATTTATCAATCCACATGTGAAGCTACACATGAATAACAATATGCTCTGTGTTGAATAGAAAGGAATGAGCAGTAAAAGATTCAGAAGCAATATGACTTGAGGACAAAGATTCTGCCTTTTCACTGCAAATGTATCGTGTGAGTTGTGCTTTGCACAATGGTACAGTGTGATCTTGCAGTGAAAAGACAGAATCTTCATCCTCAGTTATACTGTTTATGAATCTCTTACTGCTCTTTACTTTCTGTTCAATACATAGTATATTGTTATTTATGTGCCACACCTCCTGCTACATAGTGCATACTGTTAATGTGTATGTGCTTGGTAATGACATGATAGTCAAAACTGGCCAACAACACAGGAAATAAATGATATAAATAATCACCCTACAATGGACAAGTTTTCTTTTAAACAACTTCTTAACTTTGATAACTGCAGCATCGGGATGGGCATCCAGCCATAAGGTTCAATAAAATGAAAGTTGTCAAATCATGAAAAAGGGGAACCTGTGTTAGATGGTATAAATGCTAGAAAAAAGACAGAAATAAATAGCATTATTTCTTGTACTTATTAAAAAAGTGTTAAACCATTGTATGTTCAAAACAATTTTGTAATTTATTAATCCACTGACATACTCATAATTATTGAGATTATATTAAATTACTGAATGTTCAAATTATGCTGAATGAGGTTGCATGTGCTTCACCAGTAAAGAGTCTAATGAAGTACTAATACCAACTTGTACAAAGAAATTAAATACTGCTATTAAATTTAATCCTGCCAAATAAGTTAAAGTTGTAATTTTGAATTAATTTTACACTGAATTGAAAGGAATTAAAAGTGTTAATGACTTTTTAAATTACATAGTTAATCACAATGTCGTCACACACAAATATATAACAATGGTTTAAAATATTTTTAAAATGCTGAAACAATTTTCTCTGGTTAATAAGTATTTTTAAAACTCATTTAAAGTATTATGCAAGATATAATGAACAGAACTATAACTTTGAGAATACTAAACGATTGTGTTACTGTGGGAACTTATTAATTCTGCCAGCACCTCGTCTCCTACCTTCCAGGGGAGCTTCTGTGAAGTTTGGAAGGTAGGAGACGAGGTGCTGGCAGAATTAAAGGCGTGAGGATGGGCTGTGAGTTGTGCTTGGGTAGCTCAGATGGTAGAGCACTTGCCTGCGCAAGGCAAAGGTCCCAAGTTCGAGTCTCGGTCCGGCACACAGTTTCAATCTACCAGGATGCTTCATATCAGTGCACACTCCGCTGCAGAATGACAATTTCATTCTACAAATAAAATGGTTTGCTTAAAGCTATTTACACATTTTCGAAGCACTTCTTAGTCTGCATGTAAGTATGGTATTTTTATAATGTGTAAAATGGATTTTGTAACAGGAATTTATTTACCTGAAATTTAAGCTTCATTGTGGGTAGGGTCTTAACTTTACAGGGCAGTGCAGTGGCTAACTTTAAACCTGCATGTTGTGGACCCTTTTCATAGAATGTAAAATTTTTCTTTATATCTGGTATTGTACTGATACAAATCGGAGCAAATGTTGGCCAGCACTGTTAACTAGTAATGTGGCTTTTAGAATGTACATGTTTACTACAGTTAGTACACCAGTTTTTGGAAACAAGCCACCCAGTTTTTGGAAACAAGCCATCGCATAATTCCTTATATTTTGCTCCACATATGATTCTTATAGCCCTTTTCTGAAGTAGCAATAGCTTATTTAGATTTGCTTTGCTTGTTGCTCCCCAAATTTCTATTCCATAATTCAGGTGGAAGGAAAATAGAGCATAATATGCAGTCTTTAAGACAACAGTTTCTTTGCAAAACTTGCTAATTATATTAATTGCAAATATATTCTCAGACAATTTACATGCTACAGTGTCAACATGTGTGTCCCATTTTAGATTGCTCTGAGTTGTTAAAACGAGGAATTTTAAACTAAACTCTTTTTTTTACTAATTCATTGCCTGTGTATAGTTTAATTTCATCATTAAAACTACTGTTGTTAAACTCCATGAGACATGTTTTACTGCTTACATTTAAATGGCTTTCTTTTGTCACATTATTACAGTGGATGTGTAGTTCGTTAAATGAATCCTTTTTACACACAATGGATATATCATCCACATACAGAACTATTTTGGAACTTTGAGTGTAATATCTTATGTCATTTACATAAATCAGAAACAGAAGCGGACCCAGTACTGAGTCCCAGGGCTCTCCATATTTTTTGTGTGATTTTGGATTTCTGAACACCACTTTCACATTTAAGCAATACAAGCTGTTTTTGATTACTCATGTAAGATTTTATTAGGTCACGAGCAGTGCCTCTGATGCCAATGTTCCATAGCTTTTCTAATAGGATTGTGGCATTCACACAGTCTAAAGCTTTCCCAAGGTCGAGGTATATACCTGCAACATGTTGCTTGTTCTTCAAGTCACTTTTTATCTCTTCAATTAACTGAGCAGCTACGGTGCTAGTTGATTTACATTTTAAGAATCTAATTTGCTTTTCAAACATTAGGTTGTGCATCTGGAGAAAGTTTATAATTCTGCTGTATATGAATTTTTCAACCATTTTGAGAAAGACAGGGAATACTAAGACTAGTGTGTAGTTTTGAATTTTGAGTTCATCTTCTTTTTTAAAGGTTGGTGTTACCTGAGCTACTCTTAGCCTGTCTGGCGAAGGTGCCTGAATCTATTATATTATTTACTGCTACAGACAGAGGTACAGAGACATTTTGTGTGCACACTTTTGATACATTAATACTTTCGCGGGCAAGTGTTCTACCATCTGAGCTACCGAAGCATGACTTACGACTCCGCTGCAGAGTGAAAATCTCATTCTGGAAACATCCCCCAGGCTGTGGCTAAGCCATGTCTCCACAGTATCCTTTCTTTCAGGAGTGCTAGTTCTGCAAGGTTCGCAAGAGAGCTTCTGTAAAGTTTGGAAGGTAGGAGGCGAGGTACTGGCAGAAGTAAAGCTGTGAGGATGGGGCGTGAGTCGTGCTTGGGTAGCTCAGTTGGTAGAGCACTTGCCCGCGAAAGGCAAAGGTCCCGAGTTCGAGTCTCAGTCAGGCACACAGTTTTAATCTGCCAGGAAGTTTCATATCAGCGCACACTCCGCTGCAGAGTGAAAATCTCATTCTGGAAACATCCCCCAGGCTGTGGCTAAGCCATGTCTCCACAGTATCCTTTCTTTCAGGAGTGCTAGTTCTGCAAGGTTCACAGGAGAGCTTCTGTAAAGTTTGGAAGGTAGGAGACGAGATACTGGCAGAAGTAAAGCTGTGAGTACCGGGCATGAGTCGTGCTTTGGTAGCTCAGATGGTAGAGCACTTGCCCGCGAAAGGCAAAGGTCCCGAGTTCGAGTCTCGGTCCGGCACACAGTTTTAATCTGCCAGGAAGTTTCAATGCTATTGATGACAAACAGCTGGAGACAGCATCTGCCGTAAAATATTTAGACGTAACTATCCAGAGCGACCTTAAGTGGAATGACCACATAAAACAGATAGTGAGAAAAGCAGACACTAGACTCAGATTCATCGTAAAAATCTTAAGAAAATGTAACTCATCTACAAAAGAATTGGCTTATAAGGTGCTCGTTTGCCTGATTCTTGAGTACTGTTCATCTATCTGGGATCCCTGTCAGGTAGAACTGATAGAGGAGATGGAGAAGATCCAACAAAGAGTGGCGCATTTTGTCATGGGATCATTTAGCTAGTGAGAGAGCATTATGGAGATGCTAAACAAACTCCACTGGCAGACATTACAAGAGAGACATTGTGCATGACGGAGAGGTTTAGTATTTCAGGAGGAGTCAGACAGCACGTTACTTCCCCCCCACATACACCTTGCGTATTGACCACGAGGAGAAAATTCGAGAAACTAGAGCCAATACAGAGGCTTACTGACAGTCATTCTTCACACACACTATTTGTGAGTGGAACAGGTTTGGAGGGATCAGATAGTGGTACTGAAAGTATCCTCCACCACACACCATTAGGTGGCTAGCAGAGTATGATGTAGATGTAGATGTAGATAGCCCTTAAATTATGCCCATGCGTACTGGAGAGTTTTGTCTTATTTTTGGCCTCTGAAAATATATAAAGCAAAGAGCCTACAATAGAAGATACTTGTTTAGCAGTATTGAAGATGAAGAAGTGCTCATAGCTTGTAATACATGCATTTGGAGGCCATGTTTACAGTTTAGCGACTGATCCTATCATATCCCCGAATACTGACCACTCATCCTGGGACACACTGTATGTTGTAATAAATTGCCAGACAGCATCTACTCCAGTGCTTTTAAATGTCTCAGTGTGAAAAAAGATCCTATAGAAGTGTTGGTCAATGTTAATGTTGCATTATTCTGAGAGACTGGTGGTCATAGCACTTATTGCTTTGTTTTGTACATGGGGGAAAATGCTCATTACATTAACACAGGCAGTGTGTTTATTTTTTGGATAAATAGGTGTTAATTCTGCACTGAATGCGATTTGGTCTGCAAACTGATAGAAACAGCATTAAAATATATTTTTACTGGTGACACACTAGAGTGGCTGCTAGTTAATGGCTCTGCCCGTTTTTCTGTGCTGAATTTTTCAGCACAATGAACACTAAATTTTTAGAGTTTCATATTTCTATGATATATGGAAACCGGATCTTGAAAGGGTTTTCTACTGATGTTATATCAATTTGTGGTCAAAAAGTGAATTTTATTGTCGTATACGGTGTAGGTTTCACAGCTATCGGAAGAGTATGTGATATCTCCGACTTGAAAAGACCAGATCAAATACTTTATACTGATTCTTAGAGAAGGAGACAAATGTACATATGTATGTATTTGGAAACTGTGTGATAAGTGCATTGCCAGTGAAAGATGGAGATCAGTATTTGTTATACTTCACCCATTGCAGTAACTTGCCATAAATTTTCACCTTAAATGGCATTTTGCCACTGTGTAAGAAATTTCATACTTAAGATATTTCTCATGCTGTGGTGGATTTACTATCTCCAGTCTATCCTTGCTCCCAACATCACTTGTCATGTACCAGTGTAGTTAACTAGAGTGCCTACAGCAAGGCAGCAAGAAAAAGAAAAAAGTAATGACGTTCAGCTTTGTTGAAAGTGCGAACTATCTGCTTGGACAAATCATTTGAGAGAGACCTAATCATAGATATAGTGAACTAGATTTTCAATGACATTTGACACACCATTCTAGCATATTTGTAGCTTATGGGCTGATAAGGTAAGAAATGAGGACGTACTCCACAGAATCAGTGAGAAATAGAGTATACAGGGAACACTAACGAGAAGGGAAAGGGCAATAGGACATCTGTTAAGACATCAGGGAATGACTTCCATGCTACGAGAGGGTGCTGTAGGGGATAAAAACTGTAGAGAAAGACAGAGGTTGGAATACATCCAGCAAATAATTGACAGTGTAGGTTGCAAGTGCTGCTCTGAGATGAATTGATTGGCACAAGATAGAAATTCCTGATGGGCTGTATCAAACCAGTCAGGAGATTGATCACCTAAAAAAGTCTTTAGTTTTATTTCTTTTTACATCAGATTTCAAAGTAAATCATTTGAGAAAGACCTAACCAAAAAAGTTAGTGAACTACATTTTCAGTGCCATTTGACACATAATTCTAGACGGTTATCGATCTTCAGCTTTTTATATCAGATTTAGAAGTTGCACTAATAGTGACACTTTTATTTTGATGTCAGTAATTTATTCATTCATGAACATTTTAGAGTGATATAGGATGCTGCCTACAGGAAAATTAAAGGGACCTTTGGAGCAAAGAGCAGCAACTGCAGGACTATCAAGAACTCAGATGGCAAGCCAGTACTAAGGAAAGAAGGGAAAGCTGAAAGATGGAATGAGTATAAATAGGATCTGTATAAGGGAAACAATCTTGGGAACAGTATTGTAGAAAGAGAATAGGAAGTAAATGAAGATGAGAGGGGGGGGGGGGGGGGGGATAGGCTACTGCAAGAAGAATTTGACAGGTCTCTGAAAGACCTCATTCAAAACAGCATTTTTTCCTGATATATACAACAAATTGGTGGATGAAGTCAATTGACACAATAAGGATATCCAATTTTTGTCAATATTTTCTTACAATGAGCTCAGCTAGTACTTGGAATTATTATTCTTAGGGGCTTTTTTGCAGTCTGAAAATTGTTTCCGTGTTTTTCGTCTTTGATCCTTAAGAAAGAATCATAGTATGTGAGCCTAGCATACAAATTTGGGATGAAAAAAGTGTTTATACCATACAGTTGCAGGCTGCAGCTTTCTAATGGGAGAGGAATTCCATTCCGTGTAAAGCGACTATCAGTATCTGATGTGAGAGAGCAGTTAGCCCGTTGGAGGGAGCAGACAGTTTGAAATGGGAGTCACTGAACTCGGTGTGCTATCTGTGTAAACCTTGTGTGACCTCTGTTACAGCACAAGGCCCCATCTGTGCTAATCTTTCGAGTAGGCACTACGGGTCACTTCATTCAGGAAACATTCCTAAAAATACCCAGTGGACTCATGCTAATAGAGACATGCTTAACGACACTTTACGCAACATCTTGCACATTCAGCGGAAAATTTGTTTAAAATGTGTTAAATGTTGAGGCCATCATATGAAAATGACTGTATTATTTAAGGTACCTACGACATTCAAAATGCTTTTACTGACAAAACTGTGTATGGCTTTGCCTGGTCAGGATTATTGTAACTTTTGCAATAAATACTATGATTTGATTCTTAAGTAAACTTCTAAATATCTTGAGAAATGTGCAGTGTGTACAAAAATTGGTCATATTGAAGAGTGACATATAAGATGGTGTTAACTGTATTCGTAAGAATACAATCTAGGAGGAAACTGATGTAGCCAACACTTTTAATGAGAATTCCAATTTTTTATAGCAGCCTTATTTTTTAGAGGAAAATAGATACTCTTTGTTTGTAGCTATCAGTAATACAAAGCGAGTGCTCCAGAACCTGGAAACTAGTACCAGTTTCAGGTTGCCTATCTAACGTATTCCACGAGCAACAAAAAATTTGATTTTCAGTATTGTACATACTTATTGACTGAATTTAAAAATTTAAATTGCTGTCATAATCTATTCATTTAGAAGTATAATCTTGTGTTACAAGTGTAACACAATAAGAGGAGTATTGCTGTGAGAAACTGTGTGTTTGCTTTGAGACTGTGTAATTTACAGCACACAGAAACCTGGGTTTTACTCAACCAGTAGTTGAGAATGAAAGCACTTAGCTACTTCCAAAAAATTGACATGTTTTTTCAAATATTTATGAAACTTTGTCTACTGACACCCCCACAAAATGAAGAAAGGGAAAAAGTTCATTGTTTGCTACATTTTCACTGTACATACAGTAAAACTTCAGCATCTGATATGATGTTTTAATTGATTACTTCTTTACTTTTGATTCTATTTGCAGTACACTTTAAGACAGTATCCACATGTTCCACTGAATGTGTCTGCAAAATTATATCATTGTACAACTCATAGTTTGAGAGATATAACACCATAAACATTCAGATGCATGGTAAATTAGCATTTGCTTAAAATGGAGTACAAACTATCCAGACTATGTACATGGAGTGTTTCATAGTGAGACCACTTAACAACTTCCAACAAACTTTAAACATAATTTTGAACATTTTCTAAATGTTTTTCTCACTTACATGCTTAATGCCGAACATTTAACATCTTAACTAATTTGAAGTAATCAGATATGTTGTGCTACTTTATACATGGAAGTTGTTCTTTGAAGAATCGGGAGTGTACTGGTATTTTGTACCTTGTAAGGGGGTAGGAGTGGTGGGGGGAATGAGGGATAGATGAGGAAAGGTAATAAAAGAAGGGATGATCACTCAGACCCCAGGATTAAAGGGACTCACCTGTTGTCATGAAGCAGACAAATACTACAGTTAAAGAAGAAAAATTAGGAGAAAAAAATTGTGGACTTGCAGATTTTTGTACATTGGCAAGTGGGAGTAACGTGAACAACATACTACAAATCATGAGTGGTGGCATTTCAAGACCATTTTTTATTTTTTCTTGAATAACTTGAAAACTGTTGCTTTTAACAAAAATATTTCCCCACTGCAAAATTAAACTACATTAAATTTCCTGCAGAAAAGGTCATGCCTATTTTTTTCTGTGGGACTAATAGTTTCTGTGTAGCAGGAGATGGATAATTGACAGACTGTTTAAAATAGTGTTTTAATTGTATAGAATGAATTTTCATTGTTAAATGAAATGGGTAAAGACTGAATATCAAATTATGTATTATTTATAAAAGCAAGAAAACTCTATTGATGGATAAATTGTGTGACAATGTGGAGGAAGGGGGGGTGTAGGGTAGATGCATGAGTGAAGAAAGGTCACCAAATTGTGGTCGTGCACTTCCCTCATTCATAAGCTATATGAACAGTGAACACGCAAATACCCACTCTCCCTACCCCACTATGATGGAAGGAGCAACTGCAGGGTGTTTCACAAAGATACATGAACCCTCCCACAACCTGTCTTGTGAATCATGGCTTTGTAATGTGCAAATACGCCTGGAGTGTGTTTATTTTCCATGAAGTGCAGTAAAACTACCTGAAATATGAATACTACTGACAAAAGAAATGTCTGTGGATAGCTACATAAATCTCAGCACACTGCTGGAGGGAAAATTGATCATCAGTTATCGTGTATGGCAGCTGTAGATTCTTCCAGGAAAGGTGATTCTGCCATTGTGAGTGCTGCTTGCTTTTCAGTTTACAGATATTGCACCCCAGCATTTCATGATCAGCTCTCTTACCTGAGTAGACAAAATAACTTCACTGAACTCATATTTATAAAGTGGAGCTGTTTTCAGTTTATTAAGTGAGTACATATTTGTAGTTGTTAAGTCAACTATTATGTAACAAAGCTTAACAGCTGGAGCTGTTAGCTGTGTGATGCACTGAAGTGTGTGCCAGGCATAGTATGATTTCAGGTAGAATTCAGCAATGTTGATTTCATTTCCCGCACTATCAATTCCTGGAATATTTTTCACAGTATGAGAGGATCAAATGCATTGTCCCATCGTCAGCTCTCCCGACATTTGTAGAGGCCCAGATGTCTAAATTGGCTTCCTCTGCAACAGTAGTAGGTCACCTAGGTGTTATGAAACATCAGATATTTCAATATGTGCCAAGCAATGCACTACAGCAGATTATTGTTCTAGAGTTGAATGTGATCAGTACCATTCCATCAAATATATTCACACCCTCCTTGCAAGATGTCATATACTGTGGTAAGTGGCTCTACCCATTGCAGACACTCTACAAGCGCCAGCAATTGCTGAATGGAAGAGATTTGTGCAGTTGACCTATGACACAATTAATAGTGACAGAAGCGCAGTAACTTTCTGGTCACTGATAATTCACCACTAAGTGACTACAGCAAGGTTAACCTAATTTAAAATATGCTGTCAATAATAGGTGGGAGGAAGCTATGGTGTTTACCAATCAGATACCTTTCCCACTCTACAAAGCTCGTTGACAACATCACACAAATTAAGCATTTCTCAGCCATTATTTATAGAAACATATTTTATATAAAAGCTCACATAACAACTGCAAATAAGTACTCACCGAATAAACAGCAAATAACTCCACTACATAAACACATGCTCAGTGAAGTTAATTTGTCTACTCACATAAAAGAACTGAGTAGCAAATGCTTGGGAGGTAAAGTCTGCCCGTAAACTGAAAAACAATCAGTGCTCTTAGTGGAGGAAGTCACATTTCCTAGAGGAACAGTACAGCCAGTACAGCTGCCATATGAGATGACTAAGAATCAAATTCCCCTCTAGCAGCGTAAAGCAGTGTGCAGTGATTTACGTAGAATATTTCCATATGCTTTTCTTATGTTAGTGGTATTAGTAACTTGAATCTGTCTTCCACATAGTATTAACGAGTTTTGTGGAAAATAAACATCCCACTGTTTGTGTCTGTGCTCTGTGGTGCCAGTGATTTGTAAGGCGTACTATGGAGGGTCAGTGTAACTTTGTGAAACACCCCGTAGTTGTTTCTTGTGATGTAGTGTGGTAGAGAGAGTGGAATATTTGTTCTTTACCTACTAAATTCAACAATAAACATTAACATTACTTCATTAAATCATTATTTTTAATATTCTTTCAGTTTTCCGTTTCCTGCATTGTGAAAACTATAAATTCTAGAGAAAGAAATAAATAGAACATTTTTTTTGTGGCAAGCTAAATGTAGTTTAATTTTTTCAGCACTTTTGTTAAAAGTTGTGGTTTTTGCCTTATTCAGTTATTCAAGAAAAACATAAGAAAGTGACCTTTTAACTCATCTGCACCCCATGCTCACACCCCACTGGGCAAGATTTTTGATGTTATATTCATGGCACTCCCTCCTAACGTCTGTACAGTGTGTAGCAAAATATTATATTTTTGACATTTTGCTAATGTTATCTCCTGTTTTAAATATACATTTGTGGATACAGAAGAATGAGAGCTACAGTTTAGTAACATCAAATTTTTGGAAGCTTTGCGTTCAAGCATTTGGATAACTGTGCAACATAATTTTTGAGTATTAATATTTCTATAGCTACAAAATTTAGAAAGGAGAGAAGATGTTCTTTATTTAGAAGAGAACCAATAAAACAGAGTTCTTTAAAGATTTGAACTCCCATTTATAAAACAGCTTCAAACATCTGATTACTTTGCAAATGAATTAATGTGTTAAACATTTTACATTAAGCGTGTGAGTGAGAAAATCAATAGAAGAGGTTTGAAATTATGATTAAATATTTTTGGAAGTTACTAATGCTCTCATTATCAAACAGTGAGTGAGTATAGTCTGGGTAATTTGCCCTCCATTTTAAGCAAAAGTTGGTTTTAACACATCAGAGTGTTTGACATCGTAGCCTCTAAACTGTGTGTCATACAATAACATAATTTTGCAGGTACATTCTGTAGTATATGTGGATACTGCCTGAAGCAGAAGTTGTGAATAGAGGTGGTAGTAACAAAGCAGTAAATTAAAACATCATACTTGATGCAAAAGTTTTACTGCACGAGCAACGAAGATGTAGCAAGCAACAGACGTTTTTGCCTTTCTTCATTTTGTGGGGCTATAAGCAAGAAAAAGTTTTGTGAAGATTTGGAATTATGTGTAAGTTTTCTTGGAAGTTGCTAAGTGCTCTCAAATACTGGATGAATAAAATGTCTGCATTTGTACAGCTTGAGGTACACTGCCTCAGTATGAACACACTGTTTCTGTCATACTTGTCTTATTGTATTAAACCTGTGACATAAGACTATAGCTCTAAATGAGTAGATGATGACAGCAATTTAAATTTTGTCAATAATTACGCAAAGTATTGAAAGTTAAATTGTTGTGCCCCTTAAAAACTCTTAGATAGGCAACCTGTAACTGGAATGGATTCCCAGATGGGTACTTTGTACTACAGATCAGGACTGTAAAATGAGGTATGACAATCCTAAAGTGCCCACAATTTTTTCTGAGTCTTAAACTTGTTATATTTCCACAAATAAATTTTTTCTACATAAGATTTATATCATCGTCAAAAGCCACATACCAGCTATGTCTTAAACAATGGAGCTTCCACCTTGCTATCTTGCAATACATGTCCGCATCAGTGCCTTCTCTTCTTGGGCCATAGTGTATAGAATGTTATGAAACCCTTAAATATGACTCTACAATTTCACATTTCTTGTTACAGATGACAGGTGCAGAGACGTCATTTGTGAAGATCTGGTGTGTGCGACGCAGCAGTACATTCCACTGGGCGAGTGCTGTCCAGTCTGTGCAGGTGAGCCCTCTTCTCTCAGCCTTCTGCAGGATTCCGTTCTGTACAGTGTAGATCTGTATACATGAATGCTGTAAAGTGGTCTGAAAATGTTCTTCCTCTTGTAGTTTCTTAATGATTCTTACATATTAGGAAGTAGTTTCCAATAGCAGATCATGGGCCTAAATTCTGGGGCAGCCAGGAAACATATTGAAAAATCACCTTTCCTTCCATTTTAGTGTGAACATAACTGGCATTTCCAAAGACCCCCCACACAACCACAGACCCCACCACCACTACCACTATGATGACAACGACGACAACAACAACAACAACAACAACAACTACTACTACTACTACTACTACTACTACTACTACTACTGTTACTATTATCACTGCTATCACCACTGCTAGTGGTATTACTATTGTTAATAATAATAATAATAATAATAATAATAATAATAATAGTGGTATTACTATTGAAAACCCGTTGAGGCCCGGGAAGAGAATAGGCCTCCAGTGTGTTCTGCCAGTCGTAAAAGGCAACGAAAAGAATGAACCACTAATAGGGCTAACCCCCCTTTTAGTGTGATTAGTTGGTTCAGGACAGAACTAATGAAGCCTCGGACAAGTGCTGTCATGGTTGGGGACGACACTTCAACCCTATCCACAATGGTAACGACACTAGCTAGTCACACGGAAAATGATTTAAATCCAAATAGAGGTGTTTTCCAGGATATGCTTCCTGCAACCACTCTAGAAGGAAAACAAAGACAGAGGATGAGATGATCAGATGAAGTTAACCGACACCTCATGTTCTGTTATTACCAAGCAACAAACTTTGGAACCAACACAACTGGATACAGATCACAAGTATACACAACATTTATTACCAAATACCCAGAATTAAAATTTTTAACAGAACAATGACTAGCTGATCAGATCTGTGTAATAATAAAAAATAATAGGATACCCCAGTCAGAATTAGAAAACATCAAACAACAAGTACAACAAATACTGGAACAAAATAATGTGCAATCAGAAGAAGAAGAAAATACAGTAATGGACTCAAACATCCCAGAGCAAACAAACAAAGAACAACACGCATCAATTACTGTATTTACTCGAATCTAAGCCACAATCGAATCTAAGCCGCACCTGAAAAATGAGACTCGAAATAAAGGAAAAAAAAATTTCCCGAATCTAAGCCGCACCTGAAATTTGAGACTCGAAATTCAAAGGGAGAGAAAAGTTTTAGGGCGCACCTCCAAATCGAAACAAAGTTGGTCCATTGTAATATGAGACACAATTTAGGTCAAATGAATGACGATAAAGCTACAGTAGTTTGGTTCGAGTCGTAAGCTTAGCAGTTAAGCTTTACCACGTAGCCATTGCTATGCGTCAGGCGCTCCGACCGTATTTATACGGGTACCCTTCCTTTTTCACGTGCTTCGTCTGGTTTGAATCATTGCTTATTTTGCTTTGATCTGATAAATGCCGTTTTCTTTGTTATAGGTGTTTGCGTCACTCTTAAGCTGAAAATGCATTACTGCACTGTGTCATGCATTGTTTGTCGCATTCTGATAGTGCGTGTTTACGGCCTGTCGCCGCTCGCGGCATGGCTTGCTTTTGTGCGTGCTACCGCCGCGTAAAAAAAAAAAGGGGATGGGGAATCGTCTCATTAGCGAAACAATGGCAAGAGACTGCTATTTGTTGTTACTTACACTGCTGATTTCTTTGATAATGATCAACAAGAATCAAATAATAGACTGCGTATGATAGAACATGTTCTGAACGAGAGTTAGGCGAAAATTTTTCTCCGTTTGAAAATCTTTGCGGCCGCTTCTTTATTACATCAAATTCTGCACAGAAATTAGATTCATCTTAGATTTAAAAATTTGCCACTTGCCGTGCTTCATTTCTGACTGTATCACTATTAGGCATAAGAATAATACGAATATAAACATGAGACGATACATATATTCTTCCACGTTTGCTGTTGTCTCACTCTAGTTTCGTGGTTTATTAGGCAGACAGGATTTAAATGAGATAGCAGCAAACACGAAAGAATACATGGCAAAATGTTTATATTCGTATTATTCTTATGGTGAAGAGAATACCGTATGTGATTCAAATTTCATCAGGTTCCTATTAGCAACCATCTCTTCTCACAGATAGGAAAAAATTCAGAACGTAGAGTTGGCCATATTGACAAACATCCCAGTCCTGCCAGTCACATTTTCGTAGTACACTGAAATTGTGCTACATTCGAAGATTAACAATACGGAATTTGTATTTACTTCGTTGGATAATGTATGAAAATGCAGTGGTCGAAAATGCAGTGGAGAAAAAAAGCTCGTCTTCCACTTTTTTTTAAAAAATTTATTTACTGACGCAGAGGTTTTGGCGCCAGTATTTATCTTTGTGCCTACAAAGCATACCTGCGCAGCGCTACATATATTCGACGGCAGAAGTTAGTTGTGGCGGCACGTACCAACATTTTTCATAACTTCCGCTTGCTTGGCACTCGATTCTAAGCCGCACGCAGTTTTTTGGATTACGAAAACCGGAAAAAAAGTGCGGCTTAGATTCGAGTAAATACGGTAAACATTCAGAGGAAAACGAAATCTTAAGACAGCCACCAGAACAAGCACAAATAGAACATGAAGTGACACACATGTTAGATATAGAAGAAAATTTTCAGCTGACATATATAGAATACAAAGACACAAATACAGACATTAGACCATTCTTGCATAGACCACCAAATAACCCACAAGTCAAAACAACAATAACAACTATCAACACAATCATACACAACAAAATAAATGAAAAGATGAGTTACCACTACTGGTTTATATAGGAGCTCTCACTACACTAAATATACACACTAAGCAGAGATCAGAACCAACCAACACACAGAAGAAACCCACAAAACCAGCATGGCAATACAGGCTACAGATCAGAATAGAAAAACTGAGAAAAGACATCAGACAGCTAACACAATTTATAAGAAATGAAATATCAGACAAAAAACGAAAAAGGTTAGGTAAAATCTCACAACAAGAAGCGATAGAGCAATTAGATGAAAAGAAGCAGAAATTACAAGCATTGGCTAAACGACTTTGAAGATACAAAAAAAGTGAAAATAGAAGGAAACAAAACCAAACATTCAACACAAACCAAAAGAAATTTTACCAGTCAATAGAAAAAACACACATTAAAATAGACAATCCACCAAACATAACAGACATGGAACACTTGTGGAGCAACATATGGTCAAACCCGGTACAACATAACAGACATGCACGGTGGATACAAGCAGAAACAGACTCATACAAGATGATACCACAAATGCCTGAAGTGATAATTTTGCAACATGAAGTCAACTGAGCAATTAATTCTGCGCACTATTGGAAAGCCCCTGGAAAAGATAAAATAGCAAATTTCTGGCTAAAAAAGTTCACCTCAACACATTCACATCTAACTAAATTATTTAACAGTTACAGTGCAGACCCATACACAGTTCCTGATACACTTACACAAGGAATAACTTTGAAACCTAAAGATCAAGCAGACACAGCAAACCCAGCAAAATATCGCCCCATAACATGCCTACCAACAATATATAAAATATTAACTTCAGTCATTACACAGAAATTAATGACACATACAACACAGAACAAAATTATAAATGAAGAACAAAAAGGCTGCTGCAAAGGAGCACAAGGATGTAAAGAGCAACTGATAATAGATGCAGAGGTGACATATCAAGCTAAAACTAAACAAAGGTCACTACACTATGCATACATTGATTACCAAAAAGCTTTTGATAGTGTACCCCATTCATTGTTACTACAAATATTGGAAATATACAAAGTAGATCCTAAACTGATACAGTTCCTAAACATAGTAATGAAAAATTGGAAAACCACACTTAATAGCCAAACAAATTCAAATATCACATCACAGCCAATACAGATTAAGCGTGGAATATACCAAGGAGACTCATTAAGTCCTTTCTGGTTCTGTCTTGCTCTGAACCCACTATCCAACATGCTAAATAATAAAAATTATGGATATAATATTACTGGAACATACCAAGACAAAATCACACATTTGCTATACATAGATGATCTAAAACTACTGGCAGCAACAAATCAACAACTCAACCAATTACTAAAGATAACAGAAGTATTCAGCAATGATATAAATATGGCTTTTGGAACAGACAAATGTAAGAAAAATAGCATAGTCAAGGGAAAACACACTAAACAAGAAGATTACATATTGGATAACCACAGCGACTGCACAGAAGCAATGGAAAAAACAGATGCCTATAAATATCTAGGATACAGACAAAAAATAGGAATAGATAATACAAATATTAAAGAAGAACTAAAAGAAAAATATAGACAAATACTAACAAAAATACTGAAAACAGAATTGACAGCAAGAAACAAGACAAAATCTATAAATACTTATGCTATACCAATATTGACCTACTCATTTGGAGTAGTGAAATGGAGTAACACAGACCTAGAAGCACTCAATACACGTACATGACCACAATGCCACAAATATAGAATACATCACATACATTCAGCAACAGAAAGATTCATATTAAGCAGAAAGGAAGGAGGAAGGGGATTTATTGACATAAAAAACCTACATTATGGACAGGTAGACAATTTAAGAAAATTCTTTATAGAACGAGCAGAAACTAGCAAAATACACAAAGCAATCACTCATATAAATACATCGGCTAAACCTTTGCAATTTCATAACCACTTCTCCAACCGGGTCAACAGAAACATCCGATCTCACGCGTCGGCTTTGACCCGTGACGTAAGGGTGTTGTGGTGTGTGACGTCATTATGGCGCGGAGTTTGGTTTGTGAGTGTGGCGTGTTTGTAGATGTTGTGTTGTTGTTTGTTGTGCCCTCTGGTGGTATGTTCATGGTTTACGTTTGTTTGGTGTGTTGGGCTCAGTTTGCTGTTGGTCAGTGGTGAGTGCTGCGTGCTTCTTTTTGAAGCGGAATTTGTATTAGTGAGTTAACGGTTTTGTGTGATGGTTAATGTAATAATGATTGCTGTACATCGGCTGAGTTTGTTATTAAGTGTATTCGGTTGTGGTTTTTGTTCAGGAATGGATATGAAAGACCGGATTAATAGTTCTCGGTTGAGGGCTATTTTCGTCTTTATGATACGTATGCGACGTTTTTATATCCGCCATATTTGGTATTCATACTGGGAGATGTTTTTGAGTTACATAGGTCAAGGGTAGTGGTCGATCCTAAGTTATGGGATTGGTAGCTGCTGTTGAGCTATATAGTTGGAGGGAAGTGTTCAATCTCAATGTTTGGTGGAGTATGTTGATTTTTGTAATGGGAGATGGGATCGGGAGTTGCTGTTGAGCTATATAGGTCAAGGGAAGTGTTCGATCCCAATTTATGGGGTCGGGAGCTGCTGTAGATATATGTAGGTGAAGGGAAGTGTTTGTTCGCAATGTTTTGCGGTGTATTTTGATTTTTGTATTGGGGGATGGGATCGGGAGATGCTGTTGAGCTATATAGGTCAAGGGAAGTGTTCGATCCTAATTTATGGGATCGGGAGCTACTGTAGATCTATATAGGTCAAGGGAAGTGTCCGATTCCAGATAAGAATGTGTTTTGTGGTATTTGGTGAGTTTTGTGATGTCGATTTTTTTCGTCATCTTGCGTGGTTTTGTATGGCGGTGGGTGGCTAAACTTGTGTATATTTAGTTTGTCCCCACCCAAAAACCCTCAATTTCTCACGCTTGTCCCGTTAGAGTCATTAGTCTTTTTGTGAAACCTATGTGTGTGTTGTTTTTCTATGTATTTTCGTCTTTATGATACGTATGCGACGTTTTTATATCCGCCATATTGGAATTGTCATTTATGGTCATTTCCGCCATATTTGTGACGTCATGGGTCAAAGCCGACGGGTAGGATCGGACGCTTCTGTATTTCCATTCAACCCTTTAGATCACATGACATCAACAGATACAAAGAAAGTAAATTGGAAAAAGAAAACACTACATGACAAGCACCCGTATCATCTAACACAGCCACACATCGATCAAGACGCATCCAACACATGACTAAGAAAAGGCAATATATACAGTGAGATGGAAGGTTTCATGATTGCAATACAGGATCAAACAATAAACACCAGATATTACAGCAAGCATATTATTAAAGATCCCAATACCACAACAGATAAATGCAGACTATGCAAACAACAAATGGAAACAGTAGATCACGTCACAAGCGGATGCATAATACTAGTAAATACAGAATACACCAGAAGACATGAAAATGTAGCAAAAATAATACATCAACAACTTGCCATACAACATAAACTAATAAAACAACACATTCCCACATACAAGTATGCACCACAAAATGTACTGGAGAATGATGAATACAAATTATACTGGAACAGAACCATTATAACAGATAAAACAACACCACATATCCGGGGTTTGATTCCCGGCAGGGTCAGGGATTTTCTCTGCCTCGTGATGACTGGGTGTTGTGTGATGTCCTTAAGTTAGTTAGGTTTAAGTAGTTCTAAGTTCTAGGGGACTGATGACCATAGATGTTAAGTCCCTTAGTGCTCAGAGCCATTTGAACCAACACCACATAACAAACCTGACATCATACTCACCAATAAAAAGAAAAAATTAACACAACTAATCGAAATATCCATATGAAATACAACAAATACAAAGAAGAACAGGAGAAAAAATTGAAAATTACATCCAACTGGCTGAGGAAGTCAAGGACATGTGGCATCAGGATAAAGTTGACATTATACCAATTACACTATCAACTACAGGAATCATACCACACAATATCCACCAATACATCAACACAATACAGCTACATTCAAACGTATATATACAACTACAGAAATCTGTAATTATTGATACATGTTCAATTACCCGAAAGTTTCTAAAGGCAATGTAACATATACCGTACAGTTAAAAGGAAGGCACGCTTGATCAAGGTCCGTGTCACTTTCCATTTTTTACCAGACATAACGTCTGAGAAAGGAAAGAAATAATAATAACAATAATAATAATGGCTCTCACTTTTGTTTGCAAATATACTGCTAGGTTTAGCATTTGAGCATTGTTACTTGTAAAATCAAAGATAACTTCATGATCCCTCTTCTAGCCAAGTCTTTCGATGACATCGTTATACCGTGTGTCTCAGCTTTCAAGTACTTGCAGGGCTAGTTCTTCAATTGAGTTACAAGCAAGACCTGATAATTAATCCTGAAAATATTTTTTTTTTTTTTTTTTTTTTTTTTTTGCATTTAAGACAAGAAAAACTACTTTCAACTGAAGCACTTGTTGCAAGAATCAACTAAATTTAAACACTGCAAAAAGAGCTTGGGCGGGATGGAGGGGGGGGGGGGGGGGGGGGAGGCGTCAGGGGCAATTTCTCAGATTGTAGCTTGCATTATGTTTCATTTGTGCCAGACTGAATGCACCATCATTGGTTTGGGTTACTTATTAAATTATTTTACTTATTATTGCAAAAGAATATTACCAGGTGTACCGGTATGAAATTAGCGTTTTTTTGTGAAAATGAAACACTAATTTTGAATTGAAAAGTAAAAACACTTTATTCAAAGTACTGAACATTGCTTTCTATACATTTTGACCACCTTTCTGGCAATCTGTGGACACCATACCAATAGAAATGTTCATCTTTTGAAGCAAACCAATCAGACACCCAATTTTCTGCTTCTTCGTAGGATTCGAAATGGTCCTCAGCCAATGCATGTCCCATTGATGAAAACAAATGGTAGTCAAAAGGGGCCAAGTTTGGTGAACACAGTGGGTGGGGTAGCAGCTCCTAGCCAAGTGTTTTGATTGTATCCTGAACCAGTTTTGCTTTGTGTGCAGGTGCATTGCCGTATAAAAAAGTTACTTTGCCATGTCTTCTGGCCCATTCTGGTCTCTTTTTGATCAATGCGTAGTTCAGATTGATCATTTGTTGTCTGTAGCGATTAGTATTCACAGTTTCACCAGGTTTTAGAGGCTCGTGATACACCACACCTTTCTGATCCCATCAAACACAGAGCATTGTCTTCTTGCCGAATCGATCTAGTTTTGCGGTCAATGTTGATGGTTGTCCCGGATTAACCCATGATTTTTCCCATTTAGGATTCTTAAAATAAATCCATTTTTCATTGCCAGTAACAATTTGATGCAAAATTGATTTTCTTTCATGTCTTTGAAGCAAAATTTCACAAATGGTTTTTCGGTTTTCCATCTGTCTTTCATTCAGTTCATGTGTCACCCATTTTCCACACTTTTGGATCTTTGCCATAGCTTTCAAACGATCAGAAATTGTTTGTTGTGCAACGTTTAGCATTTCTGCCATTTTCTTCTGACTCAAAGTATCATCTTCATCCAATATTGCTTGCAATTCGGTGTCTTTGGGCTTTTTTGGTGGTCTTCCACATTCTTCATTTCTTAAATCAAAATCATTATTTCTGAACTGTTGAAACCATCTTTTGCATGTTGCTTCTGATAGAGCATGATCACCATATGCCTCAAGAAGCATTCGATGCGATGCTGCAGCACTTTTTTCAAATGAAAACAAAAAATTAATATTTTCTACAAGAAATCGCTCCAAGTGCGAGCCACTTGCTGTAACCTGCTTCCTGATCGCAGGAGGAATAACACCTACAGAAATTTTTTCATGAATCAAAAGGGTTTACTGTGAAGGTGTTATGAAAAGAATGAGTGTGTTTAAATGATGTAGGGAGTTTAGAGGAGGAAGAGCAAATGTTCGTGGTGAACAGAGGACTGGAAGACCTTCCATTTTGATTAATGAGGTAGTGAAAAAATCAACGAATTGTTAATGAAGACTGCCATTTGACAGTGGATGAAATTTCTGCAATGTTTCCACAACTCTCTAAAACTCTCTTGTATGAGACACTCACAGAAACACTGAGATACTGGAAACTGTGAACAAGATGTATCTCAAACCAACTGATGCAACAGGGATATATAAAAACAAAGATTCTGTAACTTACCAAACAAAAGCGTTGGTAAGTTGATAGAAACAATAACAAACACAAGCTTGTGTCTGTTATGTGTGGATGGATATGTGTGTGTGTGCGAGTGTATACCTGTCCTTTTTTCCCCCTAAGGTAAGTCTTTCCGCTCCCGGGATTGGAATCACTCCTTACCCTCTCCCTTAAAACCCACATCCTTTCGTCTTTCCCTCTCCCTCCCTCTTTCCTGATGAAGCAACCGTGGGTTGCGAAAGCTTGAAATTTGTGTGTGTGTTTGTGTTTGTTATTGTTCCTATTAACGTACCAACGCTTTCGTTTGGTAAGTTACAGAATATTTGTTTTTAGATAAATTTTTCTCACGTGGAATGTTTCCCTACAAAGGTTCTGGAACTTACCAAACGAAAGCATTGGTACGTTGATAGAGACACTAACAAACACAAACATACACACAAATTTCAAGCTTTCGCAACCAATGCTTTCGTTTGGTAAGTTACAGAATCTTTGTTTTCAGATATATTTTTCCCACGTGGAATGTTTCGCTCTATTATATATAGAGTCAGAAGCGTCTGTGAGTTTCTTCAGTAACTTGAATTGGAAGGTGAGGATTTTCTGACCTCTGTTGTGACTGAAGATGAAACATGGGTGACTCATCACATGCAGTGAGACAAAAAAGTAGTTGTCACAGTAGCATCACACTAATTCGCCATATGCCAAAAAGTTCAAAACCACAATTTTGGGAAACAATCATGGCTTCAGGTGTTGTGGGACTGAAAAGGCACTATGGTAGCCAAATTTCTGCCTCAGTGGGAGACCATTGGTGCACAACAATACTGTGAAAAACTAAAAAGTAGCACTCAAAATAAAGAGAGGGGAATGCAAGGGGAGTGTGTTTGTCGCACTAGAAATCCCGTCCTCTCACAGCCTTCGCCACTGAGGCAGTGTACTCATTTGGGTGGGATGTTTTGAACCATCCCCGTATATTCCCGGCTTGGTGCCATCAGAATACTATTGTTTCACCTTCCTGAAGGCACTCATGAGTGGAATTAAATTTTCACGTGACGAATAGGTGCAGAAAAAGGTTTTGAAGTGGGGGAAGGAGCTGGTGGAAAGTTCTTCGAGGAGGGCATAAAGGAGCTTGAGCCGAGGCTCATCACATGCGTTTAATGGGATTGATGATTATGGGGAAAAAATAGTCAACAACAGTGAAGGATACCCTGTAAATGTTTTTCTTTAAATACAATTTTCTTCAAATAATATAAAAATCTACTACAGTTACTTTCTCAACATGCCTCGTATATGAACTGAGGAACCCACCTTGATAGCAAGCACATCAATGCAGCTACTGTTGGGACACATGGAGGCACCCCAGACCCATATCGAAACTGCTTGACAGATTAACTATAGGGCCGGTGTGCCAGACAGCCTTGATGTGGGTTTTAGGCAGTTTTCCACATCTACTGATCTAAATATTGGCGTGGTTCCTGAGTCCCATCTCAAGTTACACAAGTCACAAACACTTTAAAAAACATTGTCGCATTTGACCAGGCAAAGTACACAAGGAGCAGGCAGAAGGGGTTGTTACGTAAGCCAAATGTTGTTCAAAAAATCTCAAATAATCCAAATAAAGTGGTGATGGCTGTTTTAGGAATGTCCTCTCTTGAGTAACCAATTGCCAAGACTGGTGGCAGCACTAACATGGCAATGATTAATACAACTGTGTTGACAGGATATTTATATCATACTTTTGTGTGTCTTTTGTCATTCCTCAGCTGTAATATGAAACATTTTTATCTTCGTAGGCTTTTAATGTTTTTTATTGATGGTGTAAGTGGATACTGCTAATTACAGAAGAATGCATGGGGAGTCAGACTAACACAGCTGTACCACCAACATTCGTGCAGCCATCTAGAAAAATCTGAAGCTACACCAGATGCTGGCAAGCAAGATACAAAGCATTCCTCTGTAAATTGGTGATCACACAGCCATGAATGTGACTGGTGTGCACTGAGAAAACAGTAGACCGCATTATTCACGAAATCAAAATAAAAATATTTCAAGGAAACTGGGAACACTTCTCCAAAGGGGGAACTGGAAAAGCCTCTCCAAAGCCTATTGCTAGGTTAATCTCCCTGGACATTGAGTTAGTGTGCAACTGTAAAATTGATAATCTCTCTAAATGTTTACTTTCTATAACTTTACACTAGTTTGTAATATTTTGCTATGTTTGTTTTATACCATATTATTTTTCTGTTTCATGTATGTCATACTTTTCTGTGGTTTTGCCATATGCTAAACAAAATAAAAATAAGTTTCCCTTTTTAATATTTACTATTTTACTTTATTTCAGATGAACCTGAACCAGAGCTGACAGTGCAGCCGGTAAGTGAAATGTTGCTGCTACAGTTTTGGGCAGGTGGCAGTTGACTGTGCGGGGGTGGGGGTGGCTTGCTTGATTTATAATGTGTTCTAAAACTGAAAGACAGTCAAAAAAGTGAACAAGAAAGGCGAAAGGTAGTAACTCTATTTCACAAAATGTACAAGGGCTATTCAGAAAGTAGGGAATGTTTTGGCATTAAAAAAGATCTAAGTATGAGAAATACATTTTATTATATACATCTCAAAGAGCGACTGACATACTACTTTTCCACATAGTCACCAAATGCATTGAGACACTTATCATAGCAGTGGACAGGCTTTGAAAAACCTGCATCATAAAATTCTGCCGCCTGAGACTTCAGCCAGTGGGTCACGCCCACCTGGAGTTCCGTGTCGTCATCCAAGCGCTATGTTGCAAGCCGGTTCTTCATCTTGGGAAACAGGTGGAAGTCGCTTGGTGCAAGATCGGGGCTGTAGGGCAGATGGAAAATTTCCCATTTGAATGAATTAAGGAGATTTTTAGTGCGGTTTGCCGTGTGAGTTTGGGCACTGTCGCGCAGAAACAAAATTTTGGATGTCAGCTTTCCTCGACATTTGTTTTAAACTGCTCTTATAAGGGTGTGCAAAGTTTGACAGTACCAGACAGAATTTATGGTTGCTCCTCATTCGAGAAAATCAATTAGAAGCACACCTTGCCTATCCCAAAACACTGTCGCCATCAACTTCCTTGCTGACGAGGTTTGCAAACATTTTCTTGATTTTTGGGGGGACGTTGAGTGCCCCCACTCCATGGACTGTAATTTTGTCTCGCAACTGACGTGTTTCTCCCAAGTCTCATCACTGGTTATGATTTGATCCAGTAATGAATCACCATGATTGTGGTAGGCCTCCAGAAATGTCAATGTTGCTCCCACTTGCTGTTCTTTATGGTGCTCTGTAAGCATTTTGGGTACCCATCATGCACAAAATTTGTGGTAGTCTAGCTTTTGAGTGACACTTTCAAACAAAAAAGCCCATGAAACTTGTGAAAAAGAAAGTGAAAGCTCCGTTATTGTGAAGCATCTGTTTTCACGAATAATTTCATCGACTTTAGCGACAAGATCGTCAGTCACACTGTTCGGGCATCCACTCTCCTCTTCATCATGAACGTTGGTTCGGCCATTTTTAAACCGAATGCACCATTTATGGATGGAGCATTCACTCATTACGTTGTTTCTGTACACAATTCATGACAAATTTCTATAGGTTTTAGGTTTATTGCCAACAAAAACCATATCGGAGACCGCACCTCACAACTGGCGGGATTTTCAATTGCAGCACACATTTCAAATTCAAATATTGAAAAAACCAGTTGCACAGAGATGTTCCCGCTGTCAGGGATGGATGATGACTGAGCAGCTGAGCACACACATACCAAAATATATGCGATCGGCACATGCTTAGCGGCGTCAGATGGTAATGTTCCCTACTTTCTGAATAGCCCTCGTATATTCAAAATGCAGTTTATCCCTTCTGGATGTCAGTTCGAGTTTCAGCTGCATACATCCATCGCGTGATTTTTGAGAGCACCATCAATGAAGCTGTGTTTTTGTTGTGTGTTAAGAAAATAGAACAGCCAAATTGAAAGCAATATTATGCCATCAAGTTTTGTGTTAAACTTGGAGAATCTGCAAGTGTGACCTTTGAAAAGTTGAAACAGGTTTTTGGGGAACATTCCTTATCAAGAGCACCAGTTTTTCTCTGGCACAAATCATTTCTGGAAGGTTGAGAACACACTGAAGATGAACCTCGCTCAGGACGACCTTCAACTTCAAAAACCAATGATAATGTCGAATATGTGCATGCACTTGTGAGAGTATTCCTCCAGGACAAACTGTCAACCAAGTGTTTTACAAGGATGTCCTTGAAAGACTAAGGAAAAGAGTGAATCAAATGGGACCAGACACTGCACACAAGTGGCTGCTGCATGACAACAACATTCCATGTCACACGACCATTTCCATCACGGAATCTTTGACCTCAAAAGTCATTCTTGTTGTTCCTTAGCCTTCCCCCCCCCCCCCCCCCCCCCCCTCCCGCCATCCCCTCCCCGCACCATTTCACATGTTCTAAGTCATTGTGAATCTTTTCTGGTCCCAAAATTAAATGTTAAAAGGATGTTATTTTGGGAGTCTCGAGGACATTCAGAAGAATGTGACCGACATGTTAAAGGCTGTACTGGTTGAAGCCTTTCTGCACTGCTACCACGACTGGAAACGATGACTCTAACGGTGTAGAGTTACCGAAGGGAACTGCTTTGAAGGTGACAGTATTAATGTTTGGAAAAAATAAAAAAACTTTGGTAGATAAAAAATCAGTCTCGTTACTTTTATCATGCACCTCGTACATCTTACCGTGTAAATTTCTCTGTACCAAACATTTTTGATATTGTGATATAAATTTTTTGTCTTTAATGTAAAATTTCTCCATTTTGAAATTCAACAACTGAAATCTTTTGTTTATGAGTTTCTTCAAGTCATTAAGATGTTACCAGCTTTTAAGCTGAAGGAGAAGTTGACAAACACTTCCAGATTGAAATATTTGAATGGCACAGTTTTATGGGCAGTGTTGTTTGTGATTATACCATTGCAGAGGTTTGATTCAGTATTCTATTGGCCAGTTGTGAATTATTTGCTCTTGTTTGAAAATGCGCTGTAGACTTGTAATGTGATGATTAGTTCTAGTACACAAATGGTTTCACCCCACCATTATAATTAATTGTTGAGATGGAGGTGGAAGGTGAGCTACATTTTTCTGATGTGTTAGTCGAGTGGTAGGGAGACAGATGAGTCAGACATTTGGCATTCAGGAAGCCAATCCACATTCCCCAATCAGTGCATGAATGCAAATAACTTCAGTTCAGTTTCCTCATGCTGAGAAATTAGAATCAGTGATCTGTTTGACTCGGTAAAAACTTTCTAAAGATGCCGGCACGGTAGCTCAGTGTGTCCACTACAACCAAATACAATGGAAAAAAAAAAAGCCAAGGTCGCAAAACCATTTCTTTAATTACAAACAATTGGTTTTGACAGACTTTGTTGTCTTCAGGTCTGTAACATAGTGTCTTTACATTGAATATATTCCGTATCATGAGTTACCATCTAATATATGAAATAAAACTTTGAGTATGGCATTACAAGAAATGGAAATCAAACTGTACATTAACGTAAATGTTTGTTATATAAAAACATGTGCATTATAAAATGTGTTCATTTTGAGTTGTATATCATGCCAAGTTGCTACATGGATAAAATGTAACACATTGTATAAAGGTTTGTTGTAAATACGAGGGCTATCCACAAAGTACATTACGTTTTGGAATTAAAAATAAATAAAGTATTGGAAATTTTTTTATTATATACAGATGAAAGCCACACTTAAATACTGCTTTTCTACATAGTTGCCATTTAAATTAAGGCACTTATCATAGTGATGGACGAGCTTGGAAATTCCTTTGTCGTAAAATTCGGCCGCCTGCGCCTTCAACCACGTGGTTACCTCTTCTTGAAGCTGTGCGTCGTTATCAAAACGCTCCATAGCCAACCACTTCTTCATTGCTGGGAATAAGTGGAAGGTGCCAGGTTGGGACTGTACGGCGGATGAGGAAACAACTCCCACTTAAAAGATTCGAGAACTTCACGAGTGGCATTTGCCGTATGGGCCTGGGCATTGTCGTGAATCAGCAAGATCTTTGAGCCCAACTTCCTCTGCACTAGTTTTGTGTTGCTCTTCTGAAGTTGTGCAGAGTTTGGCAATAATTTTGAGAGTTTATTGTAGTGCCTCTTTCCAGGAAATCCACAAAAATCACACCTTTTCTGTCCCAAAAGAAGAGGTAACCACGTGGTTGAAGGCGCAGGCGGCCGAATTTTACGACAAAGGAATTTCCAAGCTTGCCCATCGCTACGATAAGTGCTTAATTTAAATGGCAACTATGTAGAAAAGTAGTATTTAAGTGTGGCTTTCATCTGCATATAATAAAAAAAATTTCCAATACTTTATTTATTTTTAATTCCAAAACGTAATGTACTTTGTGGATAGCTCTCGTAAAACATTTAAAATTGAAAAGCACCTTGTGCACATCGCCATTTTTATAGGACAAGATTTTTAAAAATGCAGCAGAATTTTGGTATTATAATGTGTATTGCCTTACAACGGGAGCTTGGCATGTAAAGGGAATGGAAGTGCTTGATTTATTCATTTGAGGAGAGGAGCAGAGAGGAAAGCTTATTTTCAGAGTTAACAAAAATAAATGTTTTATTGGAGGTTTGTGTCTGTTAACCATAACTTTCTTTCAGTTGTCATTTTGTAACAGTCTAGTTCTACAGTAACGGAACCATTTCTTTTGCAGACTGGAGGTGGAAGGGGATTTGGAGAAAGACCCAGTTTGCCACAGACCAATGTGGAAACAGTTCCTATCCCTGGACCTAGGGTAAGTCTTACTAGATTGCAATAACAGTACAGATTAGAATAGATTGCAATTTCACTGTGCAGAGGAGATGTTGAACAGTGGTCTGTTCGATTTTTAACTACAGGACAAAGACCTTCGCCAGACAGAGAAACACAAACACATTCACACATGAACATCTCACACACAAATGGCCACTCTTATCTGTGAACTCCAGGGGTGGCCGCGACATTGAATATCTGTTACAAATCGCAAGTTATCGAGAAATTACAGTTTTCACAATAATAATGTATCAATACCTGGTTTTGGCCAAAGCCTTCTTCAGAAAGGGAAACACACACGCGCACACGCACACGCACACACACACACACACACACACATACACACACACACACACACACACACACACACACACACTAAAGTAAGATGTACTTGCTTTGTTTCTGAAGAAGGCTTTGCCTGAGGGCTATTATTTCACTACTGATGGTATTGACAAAAGAAATTTCTGGCTTTTGCTGCATTGGGGCATTGAAATAACTCAGTGGACAGAGGAAAATTTGTACCGTATTGGAATTCGACACCAGATTTCCCACTTTATGAGAGTGATTGCCATAACTGCTTCGGCTATCCGAGCACATCTCTCTTCTGCCCCAAATCTCCATATTTGTATTTGTATTTGTATTTATTTATTTATCCTGTGGATCACATATTGTACAAAGTACACATGATATAGGACAAGTCATTTTTCTTAACAAATATCATTTAAAAAAATGTACACAAAATTGTTCATTGATGAATATAGTAACTTCACATACAGAGAATACAAACAATTTACATGGTGAACTAAGAAGCATGTAGGCAATGTAGTGCTACTTTAAATTTACACAAATAATCACTGAGATTACAGAATAGTGAAAATGTAAACTGGAAACACAACAGAAGGACAGTGTCATTTAAAAACTACATTAAACATTTATTTATTTATTTATTATTTGTCCCGTGGATCATATCAGTACAATGGCTTGTACAACTGATATGGGATAAGTCAATACAAATATACAGTTTACAGGAGTCTAAGGTAGTAAACAAGAATACAGAGGAGAGATTATTTTACATTACCTACAAAATTATGTTACTTAAAGTTACATCTTTACAGAGAATTGTTACATGATGTGACAAAACTGACTTAACAACATTCAGCTTTGATACTTTATCATGCACTAAGACAATTTTGATTCCAAATATTCCTGGATGGTATAAAAGCATTCTTTTATTAAAAGAGATTTCACTGTCTGTTTGAATTTATTTATTTCTTGGATTTCTTGTATAGAAGTTGGAAGATGATTATATAATTTTATTCCCATGCACTTGACACCATCACTGTACAGTTTTGTTGAGTGGGGAAGTATTCTTAGAGAGGTTTTTGATCTTGTGTCATAATCGTGGTAGTCCATATTTTTGCTAATTTTGTTGATACTTTTTTTGGTAAAGAATAATAATTCTAGTATGTATTGGCATGGGAGGGGCAAAATATTTAGTTTCTTAAATAATGGTTTACTAGTGTCTCTTTGTTTTTTGAACATAATTGTTCTGACTACCTTCTTTTGCAGTTTGAATATCTTAATTGATTCAGAATTTTGGCCCCAGAAGATGATTCCGTAGTTAAGTACGGAGTGAAAGAGTGCATGGTACATTGTGGTTAGGGTACTTGTGTTAGTGACGTTCCTTATTGATCTAATCATGAAGCATACTTTACTAAGTTTTGTGCTGGTAACGTCAATGTGCCTTTTCCATGTGAGTGTATCAGTAATAGTGACCCCCAAAAATTTTATTTCATTTTCAAGTTTAACATTATTTTTTTCCAGTGATATAGTTGGTAGTAGTGGATTTCTGTTTTGGGCAGAGTAGCAGCTTTTCCTCTTCACTCACACTTCTACTGTATTCCTACAGGAGGTCAGTTATTATTGTGCATCTGCAATGAAAGATCGGTATGCTGTCAGGTGTATATACAAGTATGGTGTCTGTTATTTCGGACATTGATCTTTCTGTGCAAATGCACTATAATGTCTGACCTCTTGTGGGAATACAGTAGGTCTGTGAGTGGACAGGAATAATGGACAGGGGACACTACCCTGCAGTGTCTGGCATACGGAGACTTCGGTCACAAGGGAGACGTGCTCGGAGAGCCAAAGTGCTTAAGGCGACCACTCAAATACAAATTTTCATCTGTTGCCACTGGGTTATTCCAATGCCTCAATGCAGCAAAAGTTGCGAATTTCTTTTCTTTGAGTCACCTACACAATAATGCTCTGGTATTCCAATCTCGAATAGCGCGTGGGAAAAACGAACACGTATATCTTTCTGTGCGAGCTCTGTTTTCCTTATTTTATTATGATGATGTAGGTTGGCATCAACAAAATGTTTTTGCACTCAGAGGAGAAATTTGGTAATCAAAATTTCATGCGAAGATCCCACCACAATGAAAAATGCCTTTGTGTTAATGATGTCCACCTCAAATCCTGTATCATGTCAATGACACTCTCTCCCGTATTTCTTGATAATACAGAACACGCTGCTCTTCTTTGAACTTTCTCTACGCACTCTGTTAATCCCTTTATGGTATGGATCCCAGACCATGCAGCAGTAGTCTAAAAGAGCAGGGACAAGTTTAGTGTGGGCAGTCTCTCTTGTAGATCTGTTGCATCTTCTAAGTGTTCTGCCATTAAAACAAAGCTTTGGTTCGCTTTCCCCACAATAATTTCTGTGTGTTCCTTCCAATTTAAGTTGTTCATAATTGTAATTCCTAGATATTTAGTTGAATTTATGGCCTTTAGATGTGACTGATCTATCATGTAACCAAAGTTTAACGGATTCCTTTTAGTACTTACGTAGGTGACTTCACACTTTTGATTATTTAAGATCAATTGCCAGTTTTTGCACCATACAGATATCATTTTGTAAATCGTTTTGCAATTTGTTTTGATCTTCTGATGAATTTACTAGACGGTAAATAGCAGCAGCATCTGAAAACAACATAAGATGGCTGCTCAGATTGTCTCCTAAATTATTTATGTTGGTAAGGAACAGCAGAGGGTCGATAAAACTTGGGAAATGTCTGAAATCCCTCCTGTGTTACCTGATGACTGTCAGCTCTATGAACGGTGACCTCTCTGTCCGGAAATAACGAATTCAGTCACATAACTGAGATGATATTCCATAAGCATGCACTTTCACTACAAGCCGCTTGTGTTGTACAGTGTCAAAAGCCTTTTGGAAATCTAGAAATATGGAATCAATTTTAAATCCCTTGTCAATAGCACTCAACAATTCATGTGAGTAAAGAGCTAGTTGTGTTTCAAAAGAACAGTCTGCCTCGATAGTTGAGTGGTCAGCATGACAGAATACCATGCAAAGGGGCCGAGGTTCGATTCCTGGCTGGGTTGGAAATTTTCTCCGCTCAGGGACTAGGTGTTGTGTTGTCTTTATCATCATCATCATAAGAGCAATGTTTTCGAAATCTATGTTGACTGTGTGTCAATAGACCATTGTCTTTGAGATAGTTCATGTTCAAACGCATTATATGCTCCAGAATCCTGCCACATATCAACATTAATGACGTGGGCCTGTAATTTAGTGGGTTACTCCCCCTGGTGTGACCTGTGCAGCTTTCCAGCCTTTGGTACAGATTTTTCGTTGAGCAAGCAGTTGTATATGCTTGTTAAGTATAGAGCAATTGCATCAGCATATTGTGAAAGAAACCCGATTGGTATACAGTCTCGATTGGAAGACATGCTTTCATTAAGCAATTTGTTTCACTATTCCAAGGATATCTACTTCTAATTTATTCATGCTGGCAGCTGTTCTTGATTTGAATTCTGGAATATTTACTTTGGTGAAGGAAGTCCAGAAGGCTGTGTTTAGTAACTCTGCTTTAGCAGCACTGTCATTGACAGCATTTCCATTGTTATCATGCAGAGAAGGCACTGATTGTGTGTTGACACTAGCATGCTGTACATACGACCAGAATCTCTATGGATTTTCTGCCAGGTTTCACTGGATGTCTTTTCCAAAATCTACCCCATTTCCTTGATCTGGAGAGGGAAGAAAAGATACAAAAAAGAGAATGAAAATTGAATAAAGTGCAGTGTAATATCTCTTGAATTCATCTACCAAATGGTAGGTGACAATTCCTCTAAACCGTACTCCTTTTATAATAACCCCTCAAAGAAAATTACAGTTATCTGCCTGTGTTAAATTTTCAGTAACTGACCATTTTTCTACATCTGCATCTACATGAATAGTTCACAATCCACTCTATGGTGCATGGCGGAAAAGACAAGTTCCACCTGCCTGTCAGTAAATTCATCTCTATTTCTCTATTCATCTCATTCATTTCTATTAATAGGATGTCTTCCCTATGTGTTTACATATTCCATGTCATATGCATAATAAAATAAGATTCCACATCATGTATATAAAAGTATGCGATATTTCATATTGTAATTCTTGTCCAACTCTTTTCAGGACTACATTTTTATTTATCACTGTACATGCAGTAGTTGTGACATGCATATGACATCTAATATCTAAATGTGAGTCAGACAAGGATGATGTTCTTTTAAGATGAGAGAAAATGCATTGTTGCACTTCATACTGAAATATTAATTAAGAATGGCATAATAGCAGGAATCATGATTGTAAATAAATAAATTTAATAACAAAGCTGGCAGGGAAGTTTGTCGTTCATAAAATACAACAGGACTGTGGTTGCTAGTAAACAGAAAGTCGTCGTCATCATGTATATGTTTGGGTTAGAAGTCTATGCTTGTTACAAAACCGAACTATTTAAAGCTGAATGCACCTTCATCTTCATGGTCATTTTATCCTTTTTCTACCCTTTGCTCTATAGTCATGTGCTTTCTTTGGTATCTGACGTTGATACAAACGTAGCTGCTACTATTCCTAGAAAATGGAGCTCCTCACTTATCTCAGTGTCCATCCTATGATCTTCTAGTTTGTATCATACCAAAGGTCATAAAATTCTCATTTCTGCCACTTCAGTTCTCTGTAATAGTTTTCTCCAAGTCCATACTCGCATCCATAGAATGGTAAAGGTGCAGTCATAATACACTACTGGCCATTAAAATTGCTACACCAAGAAGAAATGCAGATGATAAACCAGTATTCATTGGACAAATATGTTATACTAGAACTGACATGTGATTACATTTTCACGCAATTTGGTTGCATAGATCCTGAGAAATCAGTACCCACAACAACCACCTGTGTCCGTAATAAGGGCCGTGATACGCCTGGGCATTGAGTCAAATGGAGCTTGGATGGCATGTACAGGTACAGCTGCCCATGCGGTTTCAACATAATACCAAGTTCAAGAAGAGTAGTGACTGGTGTATTGTGACGAGCCAGTTGCTCAGCCACCATTGACCAGACGTTTTCAGTTGGTGAGAGATCTGGAGAATGTGCTGGCCAGGGCAGCAGTCGAACATTTTCTGTATCCAGAAAGGCCCGTACAGGACCTGCAACATGCGGTCGTGCATTATCCTGCTGAAATGTTGGGTTTTGCAGGGATCGAATGAAGGGTAGAGCCACGGGTTGTAACACATCTGAAATGTAATGTCCACTGTTCAAAGTGCCGTCCATGTGAACAAGAGGTGACCGAGACGTGTAACCAATGGCACCCCATACCATCACGCCAGGTGATGACGAAAACACACTTCTAATGTGCGTTCACCGTGATGTCGCCAAAGATGGATGCGACCATCATGATGCAGTAAACAGAACCTGGATTCATCCGAAAAACTGATGTTTTGCCTTTCGTGCACCCAGGTTTGTCGTTGAGTACACCATCGCAGAGGCTCCTGTCTGTGATGCAGTGTCAAGGGTAACCACAGCCACGGTCTCCGAGCTGATAGCCCATGCTGCTGCAAACATTGTCGAACTGTTCATGCAGATGGTTGTTGTCTCGCAAACGTCCCCATCTGTTGACTCAGGGATCGAGACGTGGCTGCACAATCCATTACAGCCGTGCAGATAAGATGCCTGTCATCTCGACTGCTTGTGATACAAGGTCGTTGGGATACAGCACGGCGTTTCTTGTTACCCTCGTGAACCCACCAATTCCTTATTCTGCTAACAGTCATTGGATCTCGACCAACGTGAGCAGCAATGTTGCGATACGATAAACCGCAATTGCGATAGGTTGCAATGCGACCTTTATCAAAGTCGGAAACGTGATGGTACGCATTTCTCCTCCTTACATGAGGCATCACAACAAGGTTTCACCAGGCAACGCCAGTCAACTGCTGTTTGTGTATGAGGAATCGGTTGGAAACTTTCCGCATGTCAGCACGTTGTAGATGTCGCCACCAGTGCCAATCTTGTGTGAATGCTCTGAAAAGCTAATCATTTGCATATTACAGCACCTTCTTCCTATCGGTTAAATTTCACATCTGTAGCACGTCATCTTCATGGTGTAGCAATTTTATTGGCCAGTAGTGTATTATAGAATTTAAGTACTGTCTCATTCTTGGTTTGCAGGAACCCTACCACACAGTTACTCTGGCTATAGGTTGGTAACCTGTATCAGGGAAAGTAAATAATTTATTTTCACACACAAATAAATACGAACTAACTTCCTTTTTGGGCTGAAAGAGTATTTCAATAGAGAGTTGTTATTTACATGTTAAAGCTGCACATTTATTACTAATAATGCTGTACGGCAGACAGGATGCTACACTGTGCATAATTTTCTGATTTGTAGGGAGAGAGTGGACGACCGGGAGAGCCGGGAAGACCAGGAGAGGCAGGATATCCCGGACCACCGGGACAGCCGGGAATCCCAGGACTGCCCGGTCCGCCGGGACCCGCTCCAGATGTGAGTACATCCCATCTGCTGCTGCTGCTGCTCTAGGTTGCAGAATAGTCATTTGAGTCCTTGGAAGTTGGCAGAAGCTCGTAATGCTCATATATCCACTGTTACAAACTTTTATGATTAATATCCCTGATCTGTTTTCCCACCAGTCTGTTACGCAGCTGACCAGTGGGTGAGTTTTTGCTCGCCACAGATCAAGAACTTGTTTCGGGGTGGCCCTCTCCAATTTTATTTGTGCTTATAGAATCTGAAAGTCAATGCCCAGGCACCAGTTTCCTTAAGTAGGAGCAGCTATTTCCAGAAAAACTAAAAAAAGAAAAAAAAATCAACTTTGAAAATTAGAAAATTTCCATAAATTATTAATTGCCAACCATTTGTGGATTTATATCCTAGTTGTTGGTATCTGAGCACCTAGCTTAAAACTTTATTATTGTGAAGTCACTAATTTGAACTTGCTAGATACAATGTTTTAATTAAATTACATACCTATTATTGAATGGAGAGATTAATTAAGAAATATTGAATCATAATTCTTAATGAAAATACGTTTTTGTTATTAACTAGCAAACCTGCAATGCTTCGCAAATGTTAAATATCCATAGGAACTGCATATACATTATAAATTCCTTGTCCCCACTCTCTCTGTCCATTTTCTCGTCCCTACCCTCTCTCCACACATCTCCTCCTTCCCACATCTCTCTATGAGTAACCACCTCCACCCTCTCTGTGTCCATTTCCGTCTGAATGTTCAGTAGAGTATCGTGTAAAAATCTGAAGTAAATCTGTCAAGAATTTTTTGTGATATGTGGTACCAACAATTCCTCCCATATATATTACATATCTCAAAAATTTGTAGCCTATGTTCATCTGAATGTTCATTAGAGTGTCATGTAACAATTTGTAGTAAAACCTTCAAGAACTTTTCATGATTTTTGGTAACAGTGTTTCCCCTTTTGTATATTGCATTAACTGTTAAACTCATTTTTTTTGTTATGGACATACATGACAGCAGAACTGTCAAAATTAATACAATTTTTATTTCCTTTTTCATATTAAAAATATGTTTACCATCCACAATTACTAATGGAAAAAAACAACCAAATCAATCAAGCCATCCTCTAGCGGTGATCTTTCACAATTGATTTTAATTTCTGATTTTTCCAGTGGATTTTCAAAAATTTTTTTTTCATGCAGAACTTGTCCTGCCAATTACAAACGCAAAAAAAAAAGAAAAAAAAAGAAAAAGAAATCTGATGTCCCATTCATAATTGATGATATTTGATATATATGACAATTGATTTTTATTTGTGTAGATTACAGGTCTTTTGAAAATAAATTAAAGTTTAATACAGACTTATGAAATGCCTTCTTGTTAAAATAAAAACATTATGTACATCATTAATACTATTCTGTCTGTAGAAATAAAAAAAAAATTATTTTCTGTTTGAAATTTCTCATTGTTACGCCAAATTTTATAAAAAGTGTGAATACTGGGAGGTTCATGTGATTAGTAATTAAAAATAAAAACATATTACTTTTATTTAAAAATTATGTCAGTATATATTAAATAATGTTTGTGCTCATTAATAACTATGGAAATGAAATAAAAGTACAAACGAAATTGCATCTAGCAAGATTCAAATCAGTGAGTTTTTTAACATTTACCTGGCAATCCACTAATTATGTCATGTATTCATAGACAAGAAATGTTTGGTCCTGACCATGTTGCAACTTTAATGTCATGATTCACCATATTTAACCTGATAATGTGGTGGATAGTGGAGAGACACAGGGAGCTACAAGCCGATCTACATATGGCTTTCATTGATTTGGAGAAAGCATATAACAGAGTCCCAAGAGATGAAATATGGAGAAGCATGAGAGAGCAGAGCACACCAGAGAAGTATGTGAGGTTAGTGAAGGAAATGTACAGAGGAGCAATGACACAGGTGAGAAGTAGTTTGGGCATGACAAAGGAGTTTCCAGCAAAAGTAGGGTTACATCAAGGGTCTGCACTTAGTCCCTACCTCTTTGACATGATTATGGATGTGCTGGTGAAAGATGTGAAGAAGGAAGTGCCGTGCAATATGATGTTTGCAGATGTGGTTCTTTGTGAGCAGAGCATCGACAGACTTGAGGAAAATCTGGAGGATTGGAGGAAGGCACTAGAAGATAGAGGGATGAAAATTAGCAGGACAGAGTCAGAATATTTAGCACTGAAAAATGTGCAGATGAGGTCTTGCAAGATCCAGGATGATGAGCTGAAATCGGTCTGCAAATTTAAATACCTGGGGTCGTACATACAGAGAGACGGAGGACTGGAAAGTGAGATACAACACAATAAATTGCGGTTGGAACAACTGGAGGAAAATGAGTGGAGTGTTGTGTGACAAGAAGGTGAGCATTGTGTTGAAAGGGAAAGTCGGTGGTAAGGCCTGCTATGATATATGGGGCAGAAACATGGCCAACCACAGTAGCCCAGGAAAGGAAGATGGAAGTGGTGGAAATGAGGATGCTAAGGTGGATGTGTAGGGTAACAAGGAAGGACACGGTGTGGCCGTGCGGTTCTAGGCGCTCCAGTCTGGAACCGCGTGACCGCTACGGCCGCAGGTTCGAATCCTGCCTCGGGCATGGATGTGTGTGATGTCCTTAGGTTAGTTGGGTTTAAGTAGTTCTAAGTTCTAGGGGACTGATGACCATAGATGTTAAGTCCCATAGTGTTGAGAGCCATTTGAACCATTCAAGGGAGGACAGGATTAGAAATGAATTTGTTAGAGGAGCTGTGAAAGTGGGACCCATGGGGAAAAAGATACAAGAGATCAGACAAAGGTGGTACAGACACTTACAGAGAAAAGGGGAAGAGTATTTCGGAAACAGAGTTGAAGATATAAAATCGAAGGAGACATAAGGAGAGGAAGACTGAAGATGAGGTGGAAGGATAAGATATCCGGGGACCTAAGGGAGAAAGGATTGCAGAAGGAAGAGGTAATGGATAGAAGAGTACTATGGAGGAGAAGGATCCAGAAGAGCAACGCCGATCCTACGTACCGTGGGACAAGGCGACGGTGAAGAAGAAGAAGAAGAAGGAGAAGAAGAATAACCTGATAATGTGGCTTCTAGGCTATGAAACTGCTCATTAAATAAATTATTTACGATAGCAGCAAAGCAGCTATTATTCAAGATGAAAAATCAACACTTGCATTTTCATATTTATCCTCGATTTAAAAGAACCCACCTTCAAGTAGCTTTACTTTTCAGATCTCGCCGTTCTACACCCAGCTGGCCCTCTCGCAAGCCTCCGGCGACAAGGGCCCCACTGGGGGTGGCGGCCTAGGATTCGGCTTGTCTCCAGATGCCTACCAGTACCTTCACGCACAAGTCGGACCGGTCGGACCGAGGGGCCCTCCAGGTTAGTTTCTGACCCAAAATGTCATGTTGGCACTCTGTTTATGCATTTATTTGCCTTGTGAAGCCAATTATTTGCCTTGTGAAGCCAAGTGGGTTCATTAAAATTTATTTCCCCAGATAATTTCATTCCACGTGGGAAAAATATATCTAAAAACAAAGATGAAGATGATGTGACTTACCAAACGAAAGCGCTGGCAGGTTGATAGACACACAAACAAACACAAACATACACACAAAATTCAAGCTTTCGCAACCAACGGTTGCTTAATCAGGAAAGAGGGAAGGAGAGGGAAAGACAAGAGGATGTGGGTTTTAAGGGAGAGGGTAAGGAGTCATTCCAGTCCCGGGAGCGGAAAGACTTACCTTAGGGGGAAAAAAGGACAGGTATACACTCGCGCACACACACACACACACACACACACACAATAATATCCATCTGCACACATACAGACACAGGCACACAAACACATATCCATCCGCACATATACAGACACATAGGTGGCATTTACATATGTCTGCCTGTGTCTGTATATGTGCGGATGGATATGTGTGTGTGTGCGAGTGTATACCTGTCCTTTTTTTCCCCTAAGGTATGTCTTTCTGCTCCCGGGATTGGAATGACTTCTTACTCTCTCCCTTAAAACCCACATCCTTTCGTCTTTCCCTCTCCTTCCCTCTTTCCTAATAAAGCAACCTTGGGTTGTGAAAGCTTGAAATTTATGTGTGTTTTTTATTGTGTCTATCAACCAGTGCTTTCTTGTTTGATAAGTTACAGCACTTTTGTTTTTTATATATATTTTTCTCACATGGAATGTTTCCCTCTATTTTATAAAGATGATGTGACATACCAAACAAAAGTACTGGCAGGTCGATAGACACACAAACAAACACAAACATACACACAAAATTCAAGCTTTCGCAACAAATGGTTGCTTCATCAGGAAAGAGGGAAGGAGAGGGAAAGACGAAAGGATGTGGGTTTTAAGGAAGAGGGTAAGGAGTCATTCCAACCCCGGGAGTGGAAAGACTTACCTTAGGGGGAAAAAGGGACAGGTATACACTCACACACACACACATATCCATTCGCACATAAACAGACACAAGCAGACATATGTAAAGGCAAAGAGTTTGGGCAGAGATGTCAGTCGAGGCAGAAGTACAGAGGCAAAGATGTTATTGAAAGACAGGTGAGGTAAGAGCGGCGGCAACTTGAAATTACTGGAGGTTGAGGCCTGGTGGGTAACGGGAAGAGAGGATATATTAAAGGGCAAGTTCCCATCTTCGGAGTTCTGACAGGTTGGTGTCAGTGGGAAGTATCCAGATAACCCAGACGGTGTAACACTGTGCCAAGATGTGCTGGCCGTGCACCGAGGCATGTTTAGCCACAGACTGATCCTCATTACCAACAAACACTGTCTGCCTGTGTCCGTTCATGCGAATGGACAGTTTGTTGCTGGCCATTCCCACATAGAAAGCTTCACAGTGTAGGCAGGTCAGTTGGTAAATCACGTGGGTGCTTTGACACGTGGCTCTGCCTTTGATTGTGTACGCCTTCCGGGTTACAGGACTGGAGTAGGTGGTGGCGGGAGGGTGCACAGGACAGGTTTTACACCGGGGGCGGTTACAAGGGTAGGAGCCAGAGGGTAGGGAAGGTGGTTTGGGGATTTTATAGGGACGATCCAAAAGGTTATGAAGGTTAGGTGGATGGCGGAAAGACACTCTTGGTGGAGTGGGGAGGATTTGATGAAGGATGGATCTCATTTAAGGGCAGGATTTGACAAAGTCGTATTCCTGGGGGATGTTCCCAGGCTGTGGCTAAGCCGTGTCTCCGCAATATCCTTTCTTTCAGAAGTGCTAGTTCTGCAAGGTTCACAGGAGAGCTTCTGTAAAGTTTGGAAGGTAGGAGATGAGGTACTGGTGGAATGAAAGCTGTGAGGATGGGGCGTGAGTCGTGCTCGGGTAGCTCAGTCGGTAGAGCACTTGCCCGCGAAAGGCAAAGATCCCGAGTTCGAGTCTCGGTCCGGCACACAGTTTTAATCTGCCAGGAAGTTTCATGCCTGTGTAGTGCTACATATATTCGACAGTAGAAGTTAGTTGTGGCAGCACCTACCAACATTTTTCAGAACTTCCGCTTACTTTGCACTCGATTCTAAGTCACAGGCGGTTTTTTGGATTACAATAACCGGAAAAAAGTGCGGCTTAGATTCGAGTAAATACGGTAGCTTCTTTATTTTACTTTACTTCAAGTTGAAGTTAGCAAATTTCCTCATTTGCCCGGATTAAGAAACACACACGGCAGAATGCGCACAAAACAACATCTATGACACATTCAGTTCCAACAAAGGAGGATAAATGGATTTTACAGAGTCTTCCACTTTGTTCCCACTGCCATATAATGAATGCTAACAAGCACCAAACAAAAATGTCTGGATTGTGATAAGAGGATTTTATAACCAGTGGAAATGTACTGTGAAATGTAGAGATGTTGTCTGAACGGGCACGGGAAGCAGAAGTGAACTAGTGTAGTGTAAAAGTGAAGAAAACAAGTCAGCACAAAAATAGTGAGACACATCAGCTGATGCAGCGAATAGATTGGATGAACACAGATGTGGTGGGTACATTGGGGTGTGTGTCTTGCAGGTCCACCCGGGCCACCGGGACCACAAGGCTTCCAAGGCGTACGAGGGGAACCCGGAGATGCGGGACCCGTGGGTCCTCCGGGAACTCCCGGGCCCAGAGGACTTCCGGGACTGCCTGGAAAGGATGTGAGTATTCACTCGTGGGTGCTCATAAGAGCTGAAGTACTAAGAAATAAAATCAGTCTTCATTATTTTGTCCATAAAGCAAGGCATTATGAGGAGTCCGACTGATTATAAGAAATAAGTAAATCCGTTTTCTACATCAGTTACTTGTTTATTGTAATACGGTGCATTTCAGTGGGTCCCACAATTGTTTTCAAGTGGAGAATTGGGTTTTACATTCTTGATATTAGTTCAGAGCACTACAGTGGCAGGTTAGCAAAAAACTTTTTGTCTCACCTTTTTTTTTTTTTTTTTTTTTTTTTTTCCCCGGAAAACTGTATGTACACATCACAATCACATAATTTCTGTTTTTAAATTTAGCAATACTGTTACCAAAAAGCATTTTTATCACCAGCTGAAGGTGAAACGGAAGCTGTTCTTCATTTGGTCTGCTAGAGTGAAAAGTGATCTGTACTCCGACTAATACCAAGAATATCATCTAATTTTGCACTTGCAGATGATGATACAAACCACTGAAATGTAATGTGGTACAATGAACATGTGACTGACACAGAAAAATGCTTTATATAGTCTGTCTTATGATGTATTTTTTTAAGTAAATACAATTTTAATGTTACTCAAACTCACACACATGTTTGAAAACAATTTTATTATTACTTTAAAGTTTGTTGCTTAATCTACTTCTCAGCACAATTTCCACTAGTATTAGGATGTATCATAATGTACGCATAACTTTTTAATTCCAATTTCCTAAAAATCTGACATCTTGTTTGTCATCCACAGCCAAACTGCCAGTTTCATGAGACAGTTATAGTTTTCATGCTGAACACCTCAATGTTTTATTTCCAGTGACAATTTTGCTCAAAAAAGCCATCACCTTCATTACAGTGCCACTTAAGAAAATTCAAATTTATAATTTTTGTGCATGTCACTATGCACTTTCGATACCAGCACAAGCACAACTGCATGTAATTTAAACATTCTTTAAGAATTTTGTAAAAGGCAATTGTTGGAACTTGAGGGAGCCCAACAAATAATGATGAAATTGTACAGTGTCCAGTTGCTAAAAATGGCCAAGGGATCTGAATGCCTGCTACATGCTACATCACAAAGGGAGGGGAGGGGGGGGGGGGTGATCCTCCCACTCAGTATGAGTATCCCTGAACTCAAGAGGCCTCCTGACACCCTCCTAGACTTCTCTCGCTTGTTAACATATAATTCTGCCTATCTTTCCCTTTTTCATTGTTATTATTATTAATAATTTATCATGCATTATTTAATTATTTTCTTTATTTTATTTTTCATCATTCTTATCCTCCCTCCTTCCCCCTCTGTCTGTCTGTCTCTCTCTCTCTCTCTCTCTCTCTCTCTCTCTCTCTCTCTCTCTCTCTCTCTCTCTCTCTCTCTCTCTCTCGGCATGTTGATAGACACACAAACAAGCACAAACACACACACAAAATTCAAGCTTTCGCAACCAACAGTTGCTTCATCAGGAAATTTCCTGATGAAGCAACCGTTGGTTGCGAAAGCTTGAATTTTGTGTGTATGTTTGTCTTTGTTTGTGTGTCTATCAACATGTGAACGCTTTCTTTTGGTAAGTTACATCATCTTAGTTTTTAGATATATTTTTCCCACGTGGAATGTTTCCCTCTATTATATATATCCCTCCCTTGCCCTCCCACCTCTCTGGGTTGTTTCCCCATCTCCTTTGCCTCCTAGTTCTTAATTGAAGTATGTCTTTCATTTTTCTTAATGCATGTTTACCACTCACTCTGTTCTCATCATCTGTGGGCTGTGATTACTGGTGAACTATGTGGCAAGCCATTCTGTCTCATAAGTTATAATATTGTGTGTTGTATTTTGCTTTTGATGTTGCTGTTGTTTTCAGTCCAAAGACTGATTTGATTCAGTTCTCCTCACTAGTCGGTCCTTTATGAGCCTCTTTCTCTCTGAATAACTACAGCAAATCTACATCCATTTGAAACTGCTTACTGTATTCAAGCCTTTTTCTTACTCTAAAACACACACACACACACACACACACACACACACACACACACACACACACACACACACTGACACACTTCCCTCCATTACAACCTTTACGATTCCTTGATGCCTCAGAATATATCCTGTCAATTGATCTCATCTTTTAGTCTAGTTATGCCATAACCCCTCATTAGTTATTGGGTCCACCCTTCTACTTTTCGGCATTCTGCTGTAGCACCAGATTTCAAAAGCTCCTATTCTCTTTTTGTCTGAAGTGTTCATTGTTAAACATATCACTTCTGTAATGGCTACTGTGGTGTCACCGCCAGACACCACACTTGCTAGGTGGTAGCTTAAATCGGCCGCGGTCCATTAGTACATGTTGGACCCACGTGTCGCCACTGTCAGTACTTGCAGACCTAGCGCCACCACATGGCAGGTCTAGAAAGACGGACTAGCACTCGCCCCAGTTGTACGACGACTTTGCTAGCGACTACACTGACGAAGCCTTGCTCTCATTTGCCGAGAGACAGTTAGAATAGCCTTCAGCTAAGTCCATAGCTACGACCTAGCAAGGCGCCATTAGCCTTACAGTGATTGTAATTAACCGTATCTGGAGATAGACTCATTTGTATCGTCAATAGCGATGTACCACAAGGATGAATTAAAGTTAAGTATTCAAGGAGCTGCATACTTTTCTTATTAGCATTCATTGAGCGTCCTGTTTCAGACTTCACGATATTCTGGGTGAGCTTATAGCGTGCATATCGGCCCCCTCAAAATAACACTGTGTCGGCACTTCTGTCGACACATCAGCTACACTCCTAATACCTTCACAAAAGACTTCTTAATACCTAAATTTTATCGAAAGGGAACATTGTCTGTTTTCAGTTTATTTGCTCTCAGTCGATTTCAACGTATTAGTCATTATCCGAGTTTCATTTAATGCTACCATTTGGTGTTTTTCCATGCACATTACATGTTTTATTTTATCTGTGTTTGTTATGTTTATAACTTGCTTGAAGATAGTTAGTAAGTTGAAATTGGCCAATACCAGATCAACTGGAAATTGTAAAGCCCATAAAAAAATGTCTTCTTTGAAAAATGTTTTGAGGCTATGTACCAGTTATGTACACTCTAACTTAAATTTATATTCAATATTAACAAGTTTCTCTTTATCAGACATCTTCGTTTGGATACAGTACTTTGAAGTAATATTTGTTTAAATATTAACAGTAATTAAATTGACAGGAACCTGTACCAGAAGTAAACGAAATGGAATTTTGCAGGGAGAGCAAGGTGACGACGGAGAGGCGGGACAACCCGGATCAGCCGGTCCCCCGGGACCCAGGGGTCTGCCGGGCATGCCGGGCCTCCCGGGCATCAAAGGGCACCGCGGCTTCCCCGGACTGGACGGAGCTAAGGGCGAGCAGGGCCCCAGTGGCGAGAAGGGCGCACAGGGCACCACAGGGCCCATGGGACCCATCGGTCCGATGGTGAGTTGCACGAAACTGTTCGGGCGGGCAGCTGTAGATTACAGTCGGGGGGAAGGTGGGGCAAATGGTTAATTAATATAGTGGTAGCAGGTGCACAGTAATCGAGTATTTATGTACAAGTGACAAGGGTACTGTGATGCTCCTGCAACAGCACAGCACATCTATTATGAGAGGACGTTACAGATTAGCACTCATAGATTTTCTTCGTTCTTATAAAATGTGAAGGTCAGTATCCAGATGCCAATTTTCTAAGTCATTTATAGAAAATTTACTAAACTTGCTTGACAATCTATTTATTGACATAAAGTGCTTCTAACAACCCTACCACAACAAAGGTCAAAAAAATTTAATAACAATTGTGGTGTTGCTCACGCTGCTAAATACTGCATTTTCGGGCAACAACAAAGTTATTATGTGGCAGGTGTCATTAGAGCACAGTTAATAAAGTCATTTCATGTAATAATAAATAAACTAGGCACTCATCTTTTCGTGTTTCGAATGCTGGTCTCGTTGTAAAATCATGGCTCGATCGTCGAAAATCTAGGTGGTGATAATTCCAAGCTCAGATGCAAAAACGCCTAGGTTTTATTCTGCTATATTCAAAAGTTTTGTAGATGCACTTCACAAACCATTCATGAAGATTAAACCTTTCAAAGTTAGCACAATAGTGATGTAAAAAAAAAAAAAAAAAAAAAAAAATCAGCACTCCAAATTTAAGTTACACTTCCTTTTAACTGCTTTTATTGCAATACCACGTAACACACAAAAGATCACTTCACAATACAAAACATACTTGAAAACATCTTCCTCACTGTTAAAGTTCACATTTTATAAGCTGACTATGTTATATGTCTTTCCAACATGACGTCCAAGATTTGACCTATTTCAAGGTCCGACTCTAACACAACTAACTAATAATCGCTTACGCGCCCAAAAATCAGAGTTACAAGTATGTCAAAGATCATAGTGACAAAAGAAAGAAAACAAATAAGAATAATATCATTGCAATATAAACATATCGATGTATCACAAATGAAATCAATTGTGAATGTTGTCTCAGAAATATGTTAAGTAGTTAACAGAAACACAGTAGAATATTGCTGGTATCGAGAGGTTGAGTTGAGGTGCCGTAGTGGTTACATAATTCAAGTACCATTACTTGCTGCATCTCAGCAAAATCTTAATTAAATACAACAGAAAGTTGATTTGTCTACAATATCTCACAACACTTAAAACACCTGATATAGTTGATGTTACCAGGAATGTAAAACTTAAAAAAAAAATCAAACTTTACCAAATACTCATGATTTTATTACACATCTGTCCTGTTTTGTTGGCCCTACTGTATGAATCCACTTCACTGACTACCCCCCTGATGTGACTACGTGACTCATTCTCTAAACCCACATTCTCATTCCATACTGCAAAAGCGTTCAGACTCACAATAATCACACGACAGCCCAAAGACACAAAAGGTGCACCATGTCAGCTAAACATAAGCATTTGCGGTACCCTAATGAGGTATTTTGATGTGATTCTTCAGTGTCTCCCAGCATATTTCTTGCTCAAACAGTCCATGGGTGTGCCGGTCCACAGTGTCCAACGGGCACAATATTTTGGCGATCAGACAGGTCACCATCGTCAGGCGCGCAGTTCGTCAGCACACCTGACAATGCCGACATGTCTGATCGCCGAAATATTGTGCCCGTCGGACACTGTGGACTGGCAGTACACCCGTGAACTGTTCAAGCAACTATTTTGATCTTTACTGGTTAAAAACTGTAACAGTAGTTGAAATACCACTTACAGAAATCTTAACTGTCATTAAGTGAGGCTCAAAAAATAATGTGCCAGCTAGCAAAAATTTAAAGAAAGAATTAGCAAGTGTGTTACTTAATTTGCAGCTTGAACCTTCAGATTGCATACAGTATTCTTCGTGTGTGTGTGTGTGTGTGTGTGTGTGTGTGTGTGTGTGTGCGCCCACACACATGCATGTGCGTACGTACATGTTTCTTTGTGTAAGACATAACTTAGTACTGCATAATAGAACGAGTAAATTAAAATTAATCATTGCTGTCTTCCAATATAATCAGTTATAATTTTCTGTCTGTTTCAGGGTCCAGCCGGACCGAGAGGCGAGAGAGGGCGAGAGGGTCCTCCGGGACCTCCCGGCCTCAGGGGGATTGATGGAATTTCGGGACCACCAGGCCCTCCGGTGAGTTTCTGACACACCCTCCCATCTAGAACAGAGCGTACAGTTGCAACAGTGCTTTTAATTGGAGATAATTATTTTAGCACATCAGGTTACCATAGAAGTGTGTAGAATTTATTAAATGCCTAGCTGTTGAAGATGGTACATTATTGTAGGTGTGCACAATTTAACAAAATGCGACATTTTAATTTCACAGACTGGGCATACGATTAGTGAAATAGAGCTGTTCAGATTTCTAGGTGTTCAGATAGCTAGTAAACTGTCGTGGAAAGCCCACATTCCTGATCTTGTTCAAAGAGTTAATGCTACCATTTATACTATTCAGATGATATCTGAAGTAAGCGATCATTCAACATGAAAATTAGTCTCTTTTGCTTATTTTCATTCACTTATTGTATTATATTTTGGGGTAACTCTTCCCATCATAAAAGTATATTTTTGGCTCAGAAACAGGCGGTTTGGGAGTTCGGGCAATAAGTGGTGTAAGTTCGTATACCTCTTGTTAGCCCCTGTTTACTAGTCTGGCTATTTTGACGCTGGCCTTTCAATATATATATTGTTTACTGTCGTTTCTGATTAACAATATCAGCTTATTCCCAAAAATTAGCAGCTTTCACTCAGTTAACAGTCAGCAGAAATCCAACGTGCATTGTTGATATCTTCACTATTGAATGTGGACCTCTGCTTGCACCGCTTCATCACTATCCTTCAAGGTGCTGGATTGTTGCAGATGTCACAGCACTTATCTGTAGTCTGTCATTGCCACACTGAAGGATAGGGTGCTGCATGAGGGGACTAACTCTTCAAATTTGAAACTTAATTACAGCACACTGTTTCTCATCCCCAACATAGTTTTTACCATGTTACACACAACAATTCGGAATCCTTTAGTGACAGAGGGCTGCATATATGTCAACGTGGAGAATAAAGATGTAGAATGTTAATAATGTTCAATGTGTTTAGAAAGATTTAAGAGTTTGCACTGAAAAAGTTGAGGCATTAGTTTTCAGCATACCCTCATACAATGTGTCAAAAACATTCAGATTTTGTCGTGATAGCATACATCAATTTCCACATCTACTATTCCACTATGTTTGTCACTTTGAAAAACAGCGTGTCAGTGTTTCTCAGTATACAGGGTGAGATGTGACAGTATTAATGATTCTGAACAATAAACTTCATATGGACATATGCCCTATTGCAAATGTTTTCTGAGATAGAACACCTTTAAAATATCACTTTTGTACATTTTTCTTTAATAACTTGAGAACCACACGGTCCAACAAAAATGCATCTCTGTGCACAATTAAACTAAATTAAATTTGCTACAAAAAATGTGCTATTTATTTTTTGTCTAGGAGTAACAGTCTGTGCGGAGGGATCGCGGGAATTTTGAAAATCTTGCGTGACTTGCATGTGTTGTAGCTTAGGTACTTCTTGTAGGCCAGTTTTAGGTAGTTTTCTGACTTGATAGACCACAAGCATCCTGTATCACAATGTTCATCCAAGTTTTGTCTGTATTACGGTGATATGTTGTAAACAATGACAATGAATAATACATATAAAAATGTACATTATCTCAGAAACCATTCGGAAAGGGCAGATGTCCACATAAAGTTTTTTGTTCTAATCACCCATCAAAACACATACCTGAATCACCCTGTATATCAGCCACAGCCTCAGCATCAACCTAAGAGTGATCAAACTGAGCTAATGGCCCTTCTCGAGGGAGCTCATTCTTAGTAGGATACAAACTCCAAATTGGAAGGAAGGAAACTGTATCATAGTATATAGCCTTGATAGTTAGCAGTCAGCAACCTGCATTTATATTTTTGCTCGAGTATCATGTCGTTTTTGGAAACCCAGAATCTACTATGTAGGAATCAACATGGATTCCGGAAACAGCGATCGTGTGAGACCCAACTCACTTTATTTGTTCATGAGACCCAGAAAATATTAGATACAGGCTCCCAGGTAGATGCTATTTTCCTTGACTTCCAGAAGGCGTTCGATACAGTTCCGCACTGTCACCTGATAAACAAAGTAAGAGCCTACGGAATATCAGACCAGCTGTGTGGCTGGATTGAAGAGTTTTTAGCAAACAGAACACAGCATGTTGTTATCAATGGAGAGACGTCTACAGACGTTAAAGTAACCTCTGGCGTGCCACAGGGGAGTGTTATGGGACCATTGCTTTTCACAATATATATAAATGACCTAGTAGATAGTGTCGGAAGTTCCATGCGGCTTTTCACGGATGATGCTGTAGTATACAGAGAAGTTGCAGCATTAGAAAATTGTAGCGAAATGCAGGAAGATCTGCAGCAGACAGGCACTTGGTGCAGGGAGTGGCAACTGACCCTCAACATAGACAAATTTAATGTGTTGCGAATACATAGAAAGAAGGATCCTTTATTGTATGATTATATGATAGCGGAACAAACACTGGTAGCAGTTACTTCTGTAAAATATCTGGGAGTATGCGTGTGGAACGATTTGAAGTGGAATGATCATATAAAATTAATTGTTGGTAAGGCAGGTACCAGGTTGAGATTCATTGGGAGAGTCCTTAAAAAATGTAGTCCATCAACAAAGGAGGTGGCTTACAAAACACTCTTTCCACCTATACTTGAGTATTGGTCATCAGTGTGGGATCCGTACCAGATCGGGTTGACGGAGGAGATAGAGAAGATCCAAAGAAGAGCGGCGCGTTTCGTCACAGGGTTATCTGGTAACCGTCATAGCGTTACGGAGATGTTTAACAAACTCAAGTGGCAGACTCTGCAAGAGAGGCGCTCTGCATCGCGGTGTAGCTTGCTCACCAGGTTTCGAGAGGGTGCGTTTCTGGATGAGGTATCGAATATATTGCTTCCCCCTACTTATACCTCCCGAGGAGATCATGAATGTAAAATCAGAGAGATTAGAGCGCACATGAAGGCTTTCAGACAGTCGTTCTTCCCGCGAACCATATGCGACTGGAACAGGAAAGGGAGGTAATGACAGTGGCACGTAAAGTGCCCTCCGCCACACACCGTTGGGTGGCTTGCAGAGTATAAATGTAGATGTAGATGTAGATATATTAACATGAAACACTTATTTTTATTGACAGGGAGCCATTGGAAAACCCGGACCACCTGGGTTCCCTGGAAATCCTGGTGCCAAAGGAGACCTAGGACATCCAGGTCCGAAAGGAAGCCAAGGACTTCAAGGGCCAAGAGGTACTGTTCTTACTGCTTCTTTGACCTGAGCATTGTTCAAATTGTGAAATATTCCTAAGATAGGATTGTTAGAAAGAGTGCATATACACGATCAACACACACTCCTGCAAATACTCTATCATCTCCCAATATTTTCTGTACATTCCCAATTACTGAGGAGATGTGTTAGATGCCCAGTATATGAAAGAACAAATTGCTAAATATGTTCATCAGGAACAGAGGTATGAAGCTGCAAGAAGAAATAGAGGTCAGTATATTTATGGCAAGTGAATTAAATTCAAGGAATTGTTAGAGAACAAAGGAGAAGAAAGGAACAGTTAATTGAAAGATATTGCCAAATCATGACCAATCCAGTGGCCTCAAAAAAGGAATTCACATGAATAGCAAATTGTGCTGGCATTCTGTACTGCTGTAACCAATCTTCATTCATGATTCTCTTGTCTTTGAGCTGAAGTGTTAACCTAATTTTCAACATGTCAAAATAAGAATTTTAATTCACCTTTCATTTCAAAAAAGTTATCATGATGACTTCCTGGCCTGTAATATACCATGTGGTGCCTTCCCTTTCAACTCTTGTGCGTAATGGAGAGTTTTCTTAGACAAGAAAATCACATTCCTTCTTTGTGAACTACGATATATTACACAGTAACTTTTTTGAATGAGACACGGCATATAAAAATTGTGTCAACAGTGCAACTTGGTGCTCCACATTGTTGTCAAATAAGTCATTCACAGAAGTTGGTCTCACTCCTTACAGTTTCAGCTCTTGTGTAGTGTGATCACACATTATTGTCCACAATACTTGAAGTTCAGTAGCTCTCAAAGTGTAGCATCCACTCACATCAGTCGTGGCTCCACATCTAAAACAATATGATACTGGTAGCAATACATTTTTCAATTTCAAAACAGGGACAGTAATGAAACAACTGTTTGTTTTCCAAGTCATACATATTCAAGAAAGTTTGGGGACCTCTCAAACACATAGTATGGTTGACTTCAGTTGTTCTGTATTTAATTCCTTAACTCAACAATTTCTTTTTCTTTTCTTCCTTTTTTCAAATTATTCTCCAAAAAATTATACTTCTTCATTAAGTAAAAACATCATATAATGAAAGACATTACATATAGACATGTAAAAACAGCTTTTAAAGCTCAAAATAATGAGTTACAAAATTTTGAAGATCATCAATAATAAAATCTTGAGTATACTCATGCAATGGAGTTTGACTAAAATATCCTGAAACTTCCAATCATTTTTTAGTTTCTGTGTAGCTATGAAGTCTAACCACGTAATTCACAATAGTTTCCTGTGAACATAAATCTGGGAGGGGCTGGCTGGAGCAAGAGGATGTATTTATCACGTACCACTGGTGAGCACTTGTCATCCAACAGATGAACTGCCATCACTTTCAGTTTCTAATCAAGTAATGTCACATTTATCTTCACTTTCTGAGCTGCTAAATTCAATTTCAAACTCACAATCACTATAGTAATCCTTTTTTAAAGCATTGACTAAACAGCAATACAAGAGAAAGACTGAAAACATGCATTTTGTTATGGCAATATTATGAAAAGGATAGTTGCTATTGACCATATAGTGAAGATAATGAGTCACAGGTGGGTGCAACAAAAAGACTGTCAGAAAGAGAGATTTTGGCCAACAAGTCCTTCATTGGAAATAGACAACACAAACACACGCAAGCGCAACTCTCTCAAACATGACCACAGTCTTTGGCTGCTGCCTCATCTGTGTGAGAGTTGCATTTGCAATCTGTGTGTGTGTGTGTGTGTGTGTGTGTGTGTGTGTGTGTGTGTGTGTGTTGCCTGTTTCCAACAAAGGACTTCTTGGCCGAAAGCTCACTTTCTGACAGTCTTTTTATTCTGCCCATCTGCGAATCAGTATCTTCAATATATGGTGAGTAGCAACTATCATTTTCATAATATTGCTGCAGTCCATCCTGGATTTTCCATTGTTTATCATTTTGTTGTGCAATGTCCAAAACTGCAGACTGTAAAGACGATTCCTAGTGGCGACCACCTCAGCCAAAACATGACAGCCAGGCTACAAATGTGGTACCAGATGATCTCAAGCAGCCAAACACTTAATTCAAATTTTAATTCATTACTTCAGCATCTATCCTTACTAGTCAAATACCTTTATATTTTTGCTGTGCCCATGAAATTGGGTCCACATGTTTTTAAACCGAAGCAGTGTGAAACACGTTGGTGTTCCAAAGGTATATCCTATTGAAAGTTGCTGATCATGTGCTTCAGTTCTAATATTGCACTAGCTATGTCAAATGTCACAAATACAGCCCCCTTCCCCTACCCACACCCCCTCGCCCCCCTGCCTCATACTACACTTGCGAATATTCGGGCCACCATCTTCGGTGCAAGGTCCCTCGTACATAACTACTGTTAGTGCATTTTGCTAAGGCCTTCCACGAGAATATGATGGAATGGCCATTGAGGTTCATAGAGGATGAAACGAAGAACACGTGGCTGGTGCAACGGCAGTATTTTTGCTCCTCATCTACAGTGGAATAAAAGTCTCAGCAATGTTCAGCTTGACTTTTAAACACCTCTGACTACAACATAACAATATTATGAAAAGGCAAGTTGCTACTCCCTGTATAGCAGAGATGCTGAGTCACATATAGGGACAACAAAAAGACTGTCACAATATTTATTGTGTGCTGTGACTCAGCATCTCCACTATATGGTGAGTAGCAACTCTCCTCTTCATAATATTGTTACATTCCAACCTGCATTTTCCATTGTTTGACTACAATATATGTGGTCTTCAAACCATCTAAAGATGTTCTAACATAGATTATCTTAATATTTGAATTGAAATATTGAAAAGTTTTGTTACTTACATGACAAATACACCGTCTTATCAAAAGTATCTGCACAGGTACTAGTGGACGTTAATAAGGCATGTTTCCATTGTTCATCCTTCACCTTTATGGCAGCTTGAACCCTACGGGGGACACTTTGAGCAAGGTGTCTGAATGTATGTGGAGAAATGGCAGCCCATTCTCTCTTGAGGGTTGAAACCGGAGAAGATAGTGATGTGGGGCGCTGGGTTCTGGAATGAAGTCGACATTCTAACTTGTCCTAAAGGTGTTCCATTGGATTTGGGTCAGGACTCTGGGCAGCCAAGTCCATTACATGAGTGTTATTGTCCACAAACTGTTGTCTCACAGGAAGAAATGAAGTGAGGAAAATTAGAGTTCAGTGTCCTGTTGACAGTTTGGTTGCTAGATGTGAAGCATGAGCTCGGATGTCAAAAGGATGGGAAGGCGAGTTGTCTGTGCCCTTTCAAATCAACGATGCTGGCATGTGCCTGGAGCGACTTAGAGAAACCACAGAATACCTAATTCTGAATGGCCAGACACAGATTTGAACCATCCTCCTCCTGAATATGAGTCCAGTGCTTCGTCTCACAGATGCTGCTTTATGACAACGTATGTTTTCGTGCCAATACAAACAAGTGATGTCTTCGCACTGTTCTGTTACTGTGATTCTTGAGTTTCTCCCGGTGTATTTGATAATCAAAATATCCACGGGTGTGCTGCCGGTCTATAGTGTCCAATGGGCACAATATTTCGGCGATCATACATGTCGCCATCATCAGGTGAACTGACGGACTGAGCTCCTGTGAACGTGCTGGCACGGAGATCCGTACACTATGGCTGCTCAGAGGGAACTGTTCCCTCTGAGCAGCCATAGTGTATTGATCTCCGTGCCGGCACGTTCACAGGAGCTCAGTCCGTCAGTTCACCTGATGATGGCGACATGTTGTTGTTGTTGTTGTGGTCTTCAGTCCTGAGACTGGTTTGATGCAGCTCTCCACGCTACTCTATCCTGTGCAAGCTTCTTCATCTCCCAGTACCTACTGCAACCTACATCCTTCTGAATCTGCTTAGTGTATTCATCTCTTGGTTTCCCTCTACGATTTTTACCCTCCACGCTGCCCTCCAATGCTAAATTTGTGATCCCTTGATGCCTCAAAACATGTCCTACCAACCGATCCCTTCTTCTAGTCAAGTTGTGCCACAAACTTCTCTTCTCCCCAATCCTATTCAATACCTCCTCATTAGTTACGTGATCTACCCACCTTATCTTCAGCATTCTTCTGTAGCACCACATTTCGAAAGCTTCTATTCTCTTCTTGTCCATACTAGTTATCATCCATGTTTCACTTCCATACATGGCTACACTCCATACAAATACTTTCAGAAACGACTTCCTGACACTTAAATCTATACTCGATGTTAACAAATTTCTCTTCTTCAGAAACGATTTCCTTGCCATTGCCAGTCTACATTTAATATCCTCTCTACTTCGACCATCATCAGTTATTTTACTCCCCAAATAGCAAAACTCCTTTATGACTTTAAGTGTCTAATTTCCTAATCTAATTCCCTCAGCATCACCCGACTTAATTCGACTACATTCCTTTATCCTTGTTTTATTTTTGTTGATGTTCATCTTATATCCTCCTTTCAAGACACTGTCCATTCCATTCAACTGTTCTTTCAAGTCCTTTGCTGTCTCTGACAGAATTACAATGTCATCGGTGAACCTCAAAGTTTTTACTTCTTCTCCATGAATTTTAATACCTACTCCGAATTTTTCTTTTGTTTCCTTTACTGCTTGCTCAATATACAGATTGAATAACATTGGGGATAGGCTACAACCCTGTCTCACTCCTTTCCCAACCACTGCTTCCCTTTCATGCCCCTCGACTCTTGTAACTGCCATCTGGTTTCTGTACAAATTGTAAATAGCCTTTCGCTCCCTGTATTTTACCCTTGCCACCTTTAGAATGTGGAAGAGAGTATTCCAGTCAACATTGTCAAAAGCTTTCTCTAAGTCTACAAATGCTAGAAACGTAGGTTTGCCTTTTCTTAATCTTTCTTCTAAGATAAGTCGTAAGGTTAGTATTGCCTCACGTGTTCCAACATTTCTACGGAATCCAAACTGATCTTCCACGAGGTCCGCTTCTACCAGTTTTTCCATTCATCTGTAAAGAATTCGCGTTAGTATTTTGCAGCTGTGACTTATTAAACTGATAGTTCGTGGCGACATGTATGATCGCCGAAATATTGTGCCCGTTGGACAATATAGACCGGCAGCACACCCATGGATATTTTGATTGTTCTGTTACTGTACACAGTATATTGTCCTGTAGAATACATTGTAACCTCCTCTATTTCATGTTTTCTTTATCACAATAAGGGGAGCGCACACTAGCCACGGAAAACACCTCTGTATCCCTACGTGGTGCAGGATTAACCACTAGGTATCATGCAGGCAGATTGACCAGTGAAAAAGTAGGTGAGGGGGAGGGGACTATTGTGATGCCAGTAGATGGGCAGTAACAGCGGAATGTGTCCACCAGGAGAGCTCAGTGGCTAGTCATTGGATGTCACCTGAGTGACAGATCCATGAGGGATATTTCAACCCCTCTAAAGCTGTTGAGCGGACGTGCAAAGGAAGAGTCACAGCTAAACCAAGACTGGGCAGACCTTATGTTCTGATGAGCATGGGCCATTGAGCATTGTGGAGTGTGGCTGTAACATATTTCATGAAGTCAGTGGAAGGAGTCACTTGTGAGCTACAAAGTGCAGCCAGCAGTCCAGTTAGAACAACGACTGTGCACAGTGAGTTCAATAGAATGGGATCCAACGATTGAGCAGCTCCTCGTAAGCCGCACATTTCTGTAGGCAGTGCTAAGTGATGTTCGGGGTTGTGTAAAAAGCGATGCCACTGGTAGTGGACGACTGGATACGAGTGATTTGGAGTGATGAATCGTGCTGTACATTGTGGCAGTCTGATGGAACTTTTGTGTCGAATCCTTGTTAGCCGCTTTTATGTCATCGCATTGTCTCTGTAGACCTGTACTGTTGAAAGCAAGGAGAGAATGTTGGTTAGTGGCCCATATCCTCATTCTGTAATGCAAACTGCACACAATTAATAACTAGCTTGGTACAATCTCTCTTCTGTATAGTCCACATAGCTGCACTGCTGTTGAAGTAGAAAGTCCACTATGAACACCATTCTATGTATTTGCTATGTGCTGTGTGATTCTAAGCTAGAGGCTGGGACTGCAGCTCCCTCTCAGTGACACGCTGGAACTCACACAGCATAGAGACTCAAACTAACTGGAGCTACTGGTCCTCCGGTCTGCCTAATTACTAGTGACCGAGAGGGCATTAGCGGCGCATTTCCAGTGAGTCTGTCATTGGCCTCTATTAGTATTCCCGTAACCTCTATTCCACACGGTGTGCTGGCGCCAGTGTACACCAGCACAGTTTGGGTTTGTTGAATGCCTGGAGAATGTTACCTGCAATCGTGGGCACTGCTAACAGTGAAGTACGGATCTGACGGGGTTTTACAGTACGGCAGTGTTTTTCACGGTCAGGATGTGGTCCCCTGATTGCGCAAAAATGTAAAAGGTTGTGAACACCTCTAACAGCATTGAGCACTACTTAGAACAGTTTGGAGATGTTAATTGCTTGTTTCAGTAGGAAAATCTGCGTCTGTGTCTACACATACACTCTGCAAACCACAGTGAAATGCACGGTGCAATGCATCCTTTCATAAAGCAGCGTCTGTAAGGCAATGCTTTGTGAAAAATAACATTCCAGAAGTGGACTAGCTTGCCCAGTGTTCCGATCTGAATCCAGCGGAATGCTTTAGATGTAACTTAGAACGTTGACTTTGCTCCATACCCCAGTGTCCAACATCACTACATTCTCTGGTTCTTTTAAGGAAGATTGTGCTGCCGTTCCTCCACTGACATTCGGAGACCTCGTTGAAAGTGTCCCCAGTAGATTTTTGAGCCATCATAAAGGGCAATGTCCACTAGTAGGTGTCCAGATAAGTTTAATCACATAGTATACATAGCATTAAGCAGTAGAGTTTCTTGCTAATATATTGTACACGTTAAGCTTCTCTGAGTTCTTTGTCTTTTGCTAATGTATACCTTAACTGATTCCACATACATGGAGAATCTCCATCTTGATGGGATTTATAGAACACTATGAATCAGTGAATAAACATATCCAGACAGAGGCTCAATTTCTTTGCAGGAGAGGCAGGCCGTCCCGGACAGCCGGGTGAGTCTGGAGTGCCTGGACCACCGGGGAAGGACGGCTCGGCAGGAGAGAAGGGCAGCCCCGGGACGGCGGGACTCCCCGGACCTCCCGGCTTCCCTGGAGCGAGGGGACCTCCCGGACTGTCTGGCAGCCCTGGACAACCTGGAATGAAAGGGAGTCCGGTAAGTGGAACAGTCACTCACTCGGATTGCACGTACTAAAACCGTCTCGTCATCTTGTGTGTATTTGCTGAAGTCATGTGCCATTATTGACTGGAAGGTTGTAACTAAGTTGCTCTCTCTCCCATTTACATCTGCACGGCTATGCCGCAATTCACACTTACGTGCTTCTTTTTATTACACCTGGTTGAAAGCTTGCAATCAAGCAAAAAAAAAAAAAAAAAAAAAAAAAAAAAAAATTGAAAGCAGAAACTGAGAAAGTCGGTAACCCAAAAACAAATGACACTCCATACACAGAAAATATCAGTTATAGTGCTATGATTTGAGAACAGAGTGACCACAAGAAAAACTGCAATCTTTCAACCGTTCTCTATCTGAGAGAATGCATTTGGCTTACAAATAATGTATTAGATGCTGATCTGTAAGTATCTTTCCATTTTACTATAAAAACTTCTGTGAACTCTTTTACATTCATAACCTATATTTGAAAATGAAAAAATCTAATACTTCAGGACACCCACTGATGATGCTTTGTGTATGCACAAGGCATGTTTCTTTTAAACTACTGCAATTTTTGTCCTTTGGTTTACTCTCAATCCTTATTCTCTTCTTCATAGAATGTTCATTGCATTTCCAGGTTCTGTAATTCTTCCTTACCTTTACAGATGATAGCAATGCCACCAGCAGATCTTACCATTTATATTATTTCTCCCTGTATATTAATGTCACTCCGAACTTTTTTTTTTATGATTTCCCTGTTGCCTCTTCAACATATAGGTTCAATAGTGGGGAAGAAAGATCGCATCCCTGTTTTACACCACTGAAATCCTCCATGTAAACAACATGTTGAAGTTACTTTATTATACACAACAGAACTCAGCAAAATTGGCAAAATCTATTATGACCTCTGACAGATTTGTTTTTCTGTGTATTGATGTCACAAACCATCAACCCACCATAAACCTACTCAAGCCCTCTGTGTGAAGCTGTGCTTTAAAGTGTACATTGGCAAATTAAATACACTATTGAAAAGACTGAAGATGGACATTATTATAAAGTTTTCCTCATGAATCCTTAGGTTAAAAGACCAGTGAACTTTCAGTTAGAATCAATCAAATTTTGATAAGAATCCTGTTATTGACTGTTGATAGTGATGTCCACAGAATTATATCACAATGTAATGGAATTTATGAATATTTCTGATTGTTTCTGATAATTCTTCAGCCCTTTTTTCTTCTTCTTTTTTTCTTTTTTTTTTTAAAGTCAGCGAGTCATCAGTCTTCTGACAGAAGAGTAGCAGAACTTACCGCCCTCAGTTATTTGTTGGGTATGTTCCAATGTCTGTTATCCTCTACAGTTTTACCATCTACAGCTCCCTCTAGTAATATGGAGGTTAGTCCCTGATGTCTTAATACATGTCCTATCATCCTGCCCCTTCATCTGTCAGTGTTTCTTATATGCTCCTTTCTTCACCAATTCTACGGAGTACCTCCTCATTTCTTATCTTATTAGGGTACCTGATTTCCACCATCTTTCTATAGCACAGCATCATTATCATCATCATCATCATCATTTAAGACTGATTATGCCTTTCAGCATTCAGTCTGGAGCATAGCCCCCCTTATAAAATTCCTCCATGATCCCCTATTCAGTGCTAACATTGGTGCCTCTTCTGATGTTAAACCTATTACTTCAAAACCATTCTTAACCAAATCCAGGTACCTTCTCCTTGGTCTGCCCTGACTCCTCCTACCCTCTACTGCTGAACCCATGAGTCTCTTGGGTAACCTTGCTTCTCCCATGCGTGTAACATGACCCCACCATCTAAGCCTGTTTGCCCTGACTGCTACATCTATAGAGTTCATTCCCAGTTTTTCTTTGATTTCCTCATTGTGGACACCCTCCTGCCATTGTTCCCATCTATTAGTACCTGCAATCATCCTAGCTACTTTCATATCCGTAACCTCAACCTTGTTGATAAGGTAACCTGAATCCACCCAGCTTTCACTCCCATACAACAAAGTTGGTCGAAAGATTGAACGGTGCACAGATAACTTAGTCTTGGTACTGACTTCCTTCTTGCAGAAGAGAGTAGATCGTAGCTGAGCGCTCACTGTATTAGCTTTGCTACACCTCGCTTCCAGTTCTTTCACTATGTTGCCATCCTGTGAGAATATGCATCCTAAGTACTTGAAACTGCCCACCTGTTCTAACTTTGTTCCTCCTATTTGGCACTCAATCTGTTTATATCTCTTTCCCACTGACATTACTTTCGTTATGGAGATGCTGATCTTCATACCATAGTCCTTACATTTCTGATCTAGCTCCGAAATATTACTTTGCAAACTTTCAATATAATCTGCCGTCACAACTAAGTCATCCGCATATGCAAGACTGCTTATTTTGTGTTCACATATCTTAATCTACCCAGCCAGTCTATTGTTTTCAACATATGATCCATAAATAATATGAACAACAGTGGAGACAGGTTGCAGCTTTGTCTCACCCCTGAAACTACTCTGAACCATGAACTCAATTTACCGTCAACTCTAACTGCTGCCTGACTATCCATGTAAAGACCTTTAATTGCTTGCAAAAGTTTGCCTCCTATTCCATAATCTTGTAGAACAGACAATAACTTCCTCCTAAGAACCCGGTCATATGCCTTTTCTAGATCTATAAAGCATAGATACAATTCCCTGTTCCACTCATAACACTTCTCCATTATTTGCCGTAAGCTAAAGATCTGGTCCTGTCAACCTCTAAGAGGCCTAAACCCCACTGATTTTCATCCAATTGGTCCTCAACTAATACTCGCACTTTCCTTTCAACAATACCTGAGAAGATTTTACCCACAACACTGATTAAAGAGATACCTCTGTAGTTGTTACAATCTTTTCTGTTTCCATGTTTAAATATTGGTGTGATTACTGCTTTTGTCCAGTCTGATGGAACCTGTCCCGACTCCCAGGCCATTTCAGTTATCCTGTGTAGCCATTTAAGACCTGACATTCCACTGTATTTGATGAGTTCTGACTTAATTTCATCCACCTCAGCTGCTTTATTGCACTGCAATCTATTTACCATTTTCTCCACTTCCTCAAATGTGATCCAATTTCCATCATCATTCCTATCCCATTCTACCTCGAAATCTGAAACATTACTGATCACATTTTCACCTACATTGAGCATCTCTTCAAAATATTCCCTCCATCTGCCCAAGGCATGCTCAGGATTCACCAGCAGTTTTCCTGACCTGTCCCAAATACTTGTCATTTCCTTCTTACCTCCCTTCTGAAGACTGCTAATTACACTCCAGAATGGTTTTCCAGCAGCTTGACTCAAAGTCTCCAACCTGTTTCCAAAGTCTTCCCATGATTTCTTCTTGGATGCCGCAATTATCTGTTTGGCTTTGTTTCTTTCTTCAACATAACTTTCTCTGTCTACCTGAGTTCTAGTATGTAGCCATTTTTGATACGCCTTCTTTTTCCTTTTACAGGCTGCCTTGACTGTGTCATTCCACCAAGCTGTTTGCTTCATCCTACTTTTACACACTACTGTTCCAAGACATTCTTTAGCCACTTCTAGTACTGTGTCCCTGTACCTTGTCCATTCCTTTTCCAATGACTGTAATTGGCTACATTCAACTAACTGGTACCTTTCTCAGATCGCTGTTATGTACTTGTGCCTGATTTCCTTATCCTGAAGTTTCTCCACTCTTATCCTCCTACATATGGACCTGACCTCCTGCACTTTCGGCCTCACAATCCCAATTTCATTGCAGATTAAATAATGATCAGAGTCACCACAGCATTTAAAGCATTTCATTTCTCTTCTTTACTGGTTTTCCCACAGTCCGTGATTCACTTCTGTACACAGCTATACTCCAAATATGTTGTTGTTGTTGTGGTCTTCAGTCCTGAGACTGGTTTGATGCAGCTCTCCATGCTACTCTATCATGTGCAAGCTTCTTCATCTCCCACTACCTACTGCAGCCTACATCATTCTGAATCTGCTTAGTGTATTCATCTCTTGGTTTCCCTCTACGATTTTTACCCTCCACGCTGCCCTTCAATACTAAATTGGTGATCCCTCGATGTCTCAGAACATGTCCTACCATCCAATCCCTTCTTCTAGTCAAGTTGTACCACAAACTTCTCTTCTCCGCAATTCTATTCAATACCTCCTCATTAGTTATGTGATCTACCCATCTAATCTTCAGCATTCTTCTGTAGCACCACATTTCGAAAGCTTCTATTCTCTTCTTGTCTAAACTATTTATCGTCCATGTTTCACTTCCATACATGGCTACACTCCATACAAATACTTTCAGAAACGACTTCCTGACATTTAAATCTATACTCGATGTTAACAAATTTTTCTTCTTCAGAAACGCTTTCCTTGACATTGCCAGTCTACATTTTATATCCTCTCTACTTTGACGATCATCAGTTATTTGGCTTCCCAAATAGCAAAACTCCTTTACTACTTTAAGTGTCTCATTTCCTAATCTAATTCCCTCAGCATCACCCAACTTAATTCGACTACATTCCATTATCCTCATTTTGCTTTTGTTGATGTTCATCTTATACCCTCCTTTCAAGACACTTTCCATTATGTTCAACTGCTCTTCCAGGTCCTTTGCTGTCTCTGACAGAATTACAGTGTCATCGGTGAACCTCAAAGTTTTTATTTCTTCTCCATGGATTTTAATACCTACTCCGAACTTTTGTTTTGTTTCCTTTATTGCTTGCTCAATATACAGATTGAATAACATCGGGGATAGGCTACCACCCTCTTATAACTGCCATCTGCTTTCTGTACAAATTGTAAATAGCCTTTCGCTCCCAGTATTTTACCCTTGCCACCTTCAGAATTTGAAAGAGAGTATTCCAATCAACATTGTCAAAAGCTTTCTCTAAGTCTACAAATGCTAGAAACATAGGTTTGCCTTTCCTTAATCTTTCTTCTAAGATAAGTCGTAGGGTCATTATTGCCTCACATGTTGCAAATATACATTCCCAGAAATGTATTCCTCAAATTTTTGACTTGGAATGCCCTCTTTTCCTCTGCTTACCTACTTTCTGTGGTGTCCTTCTTTCATCCATCTTGTGTTAGTTTGCTATCTAATAGAAGAATTCCTTTACTTTGTCTACTTCATGGTCCTCAGTTTTGATTTTAAGGTTATCACTAATTTCATTTCTGCTGCTTCTCATTACTTTCATCATTCTTTGGTTTACTGTTGATCCATATTCTGTACTCATTTGACTCTTCATTCTATTCAACACGTCCTTAAATTCTTCCTCTCTCTCACTATGGGCCACAATGTCTTCAGTGAGTCATTATCATTGATATCCTTTCACCAAGAACTTTAATCCCTCTCCTGCACCTTTCTTTTTTCCATCATTGCTTCCTTGATGCAGAGATTGAATAGTAGGGGCAAAGGGCTAAGACCCTGTTTTACACTTTTCCTATTCTTCACAAAAGCACAAGTAATTAAAAATTAAGAATGATGGTAGAACTTGAAACTGAAGGACATAAATGTTTTGAAGTGCTTCATTTTATCATACGTGTAAAACTACAATATTAGCTGAGTTCGCAAGGTAGGTGCCTATCTCTGTAACATATCCTTTATTTGCATTACTCTCATTATTGTTGTATTTTATTCCAGGGAACACCAGGAGAGCGCGGCTTCAAAGGAGAGACTGGGATGAAAGGGGAATCTGGAGCACCCGGACCTCGTGGGCTGCCAGGAACAGCGGGACCGGAAGGGAAGAGGGGCAAGAGAGGAATCCGTGGTCCCACGGGGCCAGCAGGCCCCCAGGGAGAGAGGGGAGTGGCTGGCGGCCGGGGACTTCCGGGACCGGATGGAGCGCCGGGGCCTAAAGGTAACCACATGTCTTCTCAGCATCCCTGGTATGTGTAGTAACATAGCAAGGGGGTCGTTCCACTGGCCATCTGACCATAATACCACATATAATGTAAATATTAAGAGGTACATCCAAAAAGTAAGTTCTGTTTGTATTTCTTTCCATGGCAGCTTTACAGTTGTAGTTTGGTGCATGCGTGTAGTATCTTTGAGTCGAGGGGACTCGGATGACACCATTTTGGGTTCTCTGTGTGCCATTTGTACTATATAGTGCTTGTCTCAAATGACAAACACATTGCCACAAATGTGGTGTTAATTTTCTACACAAGATACCAACCGGGGATGAGACTGGCCGCTTATGAAACCCCTTAGTTGAAAAAACAGTTTTTGGACTGGAGGCACACCGCATTACCAGAGGATGCTCAAGCCAAGCAGATCTCGCCACCTCAAAAAGTGACAGTCTGTAGGGGCAGATGTGGCATTCTGTTGGTGCATGTTTTATCGTGACAATGAACTGTTGTTGCAAATGTTTACTGGGAGACATTTGTGAAACTGTCACTCAGTACAGAATAAGCACCGCACAGATTTCACACACATTACTGTTTCATTTCACAACAATGCTGATGCACCACAGTGAGCGAGACATGGCAGTTCTTATGGCTTGGGTCAGTTTGACCATCCTTCAAACAAGTCACTTGCATCTCTTTTTTTCCACCTGAAAACATTCGTCTGTGGTAAAAAATTCACCAAAAATGACAAGGTCAAAGAACAGGTTACCACACATTTCAAAATATAGGCCACAATGTCTGTCGAGCAAAACATTCAAGTGTGCCTACAAAATGGTGAGAGCTGTATAGAAAGATAGTTTAAAGCATGCAGTTTTTTTTCAGTACAGAGATCCAAGTAACTGAAGAAAATTGCACTTGATGTCTTTATAAAAGAAAGATAAAAGAATGGACCTGCATAATTACAGACCAATATCCTTAAAATTGGTTTGCTGCAGAATTCTTAAGACACATTGTGGGTTCAAATAAAAAAAATTGTCATGAGACAGGAAAGCTTTTCTTTACAAATCAGCACAATTTGAGAAAGCATTGCTTTTGCAAAACTCAGTTTGCTCTTTTCTCAGGTGACATCCTGCGAACTGTGGATGAAGGGCAACAGCCAGATTCCATATTCCAAGATTCCTAGAAAATGTGTGACACAGTGCACCACTGCAGACGTAACGAAGGTCTATGCATACAGATTAGGTTTCCACATATGGGTGGGTCAAAAACTTCTTTAGTAATGGAACCTAGTGCCTGCCTGGTTAGCCGTGTGGTCTAATGCACAGCTTTCTGGATTGTGAAGGAGCGCCTGGTCCCCGGCACGAATCAGCCCGGTGGGCTTGTGTCGAGGTCCAGTGAGCTGGCCAGTCTGTGGATGGATTTTAGGTGGTTTTCCATCTGCCTCAGCGAATGCGGGCTGGTTCCCCTTATTCCACCTCAGCTACACTATGTCGGCGATTGCTGAGCAAACAATTTCTCCACGTACACGTACACCACCATTACTCTACCATGCAAACATCGGGGTTACACTCATCTGGTGTTCCCTGGAGAGGGGGGGGGGGGGGGGGGGGTCCACTGGGGGCCGAACCACACAATAACCTTGGGTTCGGTGTGGGGTGGTGGAGGGGTGAAGTGGACTGCAGTAGTCGTCGTGGGGTTGTGGACCTCTGCGGCTGTGGCGGGGACAGAGCCTCTCCGTTGTTTCTAGGCCTCCAGTTAACATACAATACAATACCATACAATAGAACCTAGTACACTGTCCTCAATGGAGTGTGTTCAACGGAAACAAGGGTATCGTCAGGAGCGCTCCGGGATAGGCTCTGTATATGTAAATGATCTGACAGATACAGTGAACAGTAGTTTAAGTATGTTTGCTGATGACACTGTGGTGTCATTATTGAGTGACTGTAGGAGGACACGAAATGACGTAGACAGAATTTCTGTTTGGCGTGATGAATGGCAGTTTGCTCTAAGTGTAGAAAAATGTAAATTAATGTGGATGAGTAGGAAAAACAATCCCACAATGTACAAATACAGCATGAGTTGTGTGCTGCTTGACACAGTCACGTTAATTAAATACTTAGGTGCAATGTTGCAAAGCCATGTCAGGCTGGTAGCAGGAGAGTGAGTGATTGACTTCATTTTGTTGGGAAAATTTTGTGGAAGTTAACTCATCTATAAAGGAGATGGCATATATAAGACTAGTGCGACCTATTCTGGAGTGCTGCTTGAGTGTTTGGGATGCGTACCAGGTCTTATTGAAGGAAGGTATCAAAGCTGTTCAGAGACAGCATGCTAGATTTGTTACTGGTAGGTTCGAACAACATGTTAGTTTTACAGATATGCTTCATGAACTCAGCTGGGAATCCCTGGAGGGTCAACAATGCTCTTTTCTTGAGGCGCTATTAAGAAAATTTAGAGAATTGTCATTTGAAGCCAGCTTGTAGAACAGTTCCACTGCTGTGAATGTACATTTCACATAAGAACCACAAAGACTAGACAATAGAAATTATGGCTCATACAGAGGCATTTAGGCAGTCATGTTTCTGTTGGTCTGTTTGCGAGTGGAACAGGAAAGGAAATGATTATTAGTTGTACAGGGTGCTTTCTGTATGTGTACTCGCTCTGTTTGTATTACCAAATGGATCATACCTTCTGGATTCACTTCAAGCATACTAATTGGTGATCCAGATTCACACCCAGCTGGATAACAAGGCTAAACTAATCAAGAAGCTCAGTACTGGGTGTTGTGTTTCCTTAGAAACATCTCTCATAGTGTTGACCTAAAGGCAGGGCAGTTGGTTTGTCCTGCATATTATCACTGCCTGTAGTCTTAAGGGATTATCTTCAGGGCCAGTGCACTGAAAGTAAATAAAGTATTTGTTCAGCAAAAGTTAGGAGTAACAATATTGTGTAAAGTAGGTGACCGTGCGTGTTGCAGAAATCTTTTCAAGGACCTTGAAATTCTTACGCTCACTGCCCAATAACCTACTTCTTAACAGTATTTGTTCCTGATAGTAAAAATCACCTTCAACTCAACTATGTTACCCAAAGTCCTTCGATTGTGCACAGTGGCATATTTCATTCATGAAGTGTCAGCGTGGTGTGCCTAGTGTAGTTTTTTTTTTTTTTTTTTTTTTTTTTTTTTTTTTTTTTTTTTTTTTTTTTTTTTTTTTTTTTTCTGTAGGATAACGAAAGGTGGCAGAAGGCTGTGTCACATGCCCTCACTCCATAAGACATTGTAGAGAGGTTTGGAATTTAATCCACGACATTGACGCAAAGACTGGTGATTGGGGCTTCATGCCATCACCTCTCCCCTTGTTGTTAACCAAATACTAATGGAACATTCTTCCCACACTGGGATTTCAACCTCTTACCTCTGAGTCGAACGCTACCACACAAACACCAGCCCTGGAGTGGGGTAGACCTCAGTGTATGAGGCTTAATAATTGAAGTAGCAAAAATATTTAGTGAAGGAAACACCTAATGCAGGAAATCCAAACTTTTGTGTTTTGGAAACTTTGCGGAAAATATTGGTCATTTGTTGGATAAATATGTATAGAAATTTAATGTCTGTGGCCTTAGTCACAATGGCATGCTCACTTGAGGAAAATACTTTTGAAGAACAGTATTCTGTGATTGGAATTTTACTTTTGGAAAGTATATAATTGTTAGAGATATTCTCCTGTATGAAGAAATACTATGGCAGTAGTTGCACGAACCACGCAAGTTTTTACATGTCAGTGAAAAGATTTTAAAAATGACCACAAAAGTGCAACTAATGAGCACTGCTCCAGGCATCCAGTGGCAGTACCGACCTCTCAGCTATCAGAGAAAACTGACCACTTACAGATCAGCAAATAGCTGAAAAATGTCAAGTAAGTTTTGGCACAACTCATTCCATCATTCACACCAAACACAGCTACCACAAGACTTGTGCTCAGTGGGCTCCCAGAGCACTAAAAATTCATCACAAAAAACAGGGCTTTCTCATTTACATAGAGCCTGAAAATAGTTTCCATGGTGGCAGAGGACAAACATGCTTTTTCTTAGAGATAACGCTGGACCTCACACGGCACAGTCAGTCGTGGAACCGGTTGCCACAGTGGGTCGGGATCTCCTGTCTCATCTTCCTTACAGCCCTGAGCTCACCCCTTCTGATTTTTATCTACACTACTGGCCACTAAAAATTGCTACACCAAGAAGTAATGCAGATGATAAATGGGTACTCATTGGCCAAATACATTATACTAGAACTGACATGTGATTACATTTTCACGCAGTTCGGGTGCATAGATCCTGAGAAACCACTACCCAGAATAACCACCTCTGGCCGTAATAACAGCCTCGATACGTCTGGACATTGAGTCAAACAGAGCTTGGATGGCGTGTACAGGTACAGCCACCCATGCACCTTCAACACGATACCACAGTTCATCAAGAGTAGTGACTGGCGTATTGTGACAAGCCAGTTGCTCAGCCACTATTGACCAGACGTTTTCAGTTGGTGAGATATCTGAAGAATGTGTTGGCTAGAGCAGGAGTCGAAAATTTTCTGTATCCAGAAAGGCCAGTACAGGACCTGCAACATGCGGTCGTGCATTATCCTGCTGAAATGTAGGGTTCCGCTGGGATCAAATGAAGGGTAGAGCCACGGGTCGTAACACATCTGAAACGTAACGCCCACTGTTCAAAGTGTCGTCAATGCGAACAAGAGGTGACCGAGAGGTGTAACCAATGGCACCCCATACCATCATGCCGGGTGATACACCAATATGGTGATGATGAATACATGCTTCCAGTGTGCATTCACCGCGATGTCGCCAGACACAGATGTGACCGTCATGATGCTGTAAACAGAACCTGGATTCATTCGAAAAAATGACATTTTGCCATTCGTGCACCGAGGTTCGTCATTGAGTACACCATCGCAGGCACTCCTGCCTGTGATACAGCGACTAGGGTAACTGCAGCCACAGTCTCCGAGCTGATAGTCCATGCTGCTGCAAACATTGTAGAACTGTTCGTGCAGATGATTGTTGTCTTGCAAACGTCTGTTGACTCAGGGATCGAGACGTGGCTGCACGATCCGTTACAGCCATGCGAATAAGATGCCTGTCATCTCGACTGCTAGTGATACGAGGCCATTGGGATCCAGCATGGAATTCCGTATTACCCTCCTGAACCCACCAATTCCATATTCTGCTAACCGTCATTGGATCTCGACCAACACGAGCAGCAATGTTGCGATACGATAAACCGCAATCGTGATAGGCTACAATCTGACTTTTATCAAAGCCGGAAACGTGATGGTACGCATTTCTCCTCCTAACACGAGGCATCACAACAACGTTTCACCAGGCAACGCCGGTCAACTGCTGTTTGTGTATGAGAAATCAGTTGGAAACTTTCCGCATGTCAGCACGTTGTAGGTGTCGCCACTGGCACCAACCTTGTGTGAATGCTCTGAAAAGCTAATCATTTGCATATCACAGCATCTTCTTCCTGTCAGTTAAATTTTGCATCTGTAGCACATCGTCTTTGTGGTCTAGCAATTTTAATGGCCAGTAGTGTAATTGGTCCAATGAAGGAAGCATTGCATAGCATCAAGTTTAACAGCAACAAAGAGGTCTAGCAAGAGTACAAAACTGGCTTTGAGATTGGCATAAACAATTCTTCACTGAGAGGGAGGAGGGGGTTGGTATGAGAAAACTCACATGAAAATGGAACAAGTGCAGTGATAAAAAATTGTATTGATTTAATAAACCATTTTTGCTGTACAGCTATTTATCTTTTTAGTTATTGAATGCCTCTTGTGTTACGCATTACATTTATTATATTTTTGTTTTGCAAAATATGCATAGTTAAAACATCGTTGTTATTGTCTTGTAGGTCAATCTGGAGACAGGGGCCCAGTAGGTCCGCAGGGAACAAAGGGCGCTCAGGGAGACCCAGGGAGACCCGGACCTCCGGGACTGCAGGTAAGGCTACTCACCGAGAACCCTGTGAGCTGTAGATGAAATCAGAGATGAAACAGAGTAGACATTGTACAATGCAGATGTTCAAAAATGTCTTCCAAATCTAAAATTATCTTTAAAAGTGTAGACTTCAGTGCAGGTTCCTAAAGTATCATTAACTTCCTAAGAGCTGAGTAAGTGAAACATTTGGAAACTGCAGACATATGTAACTGCAGTAGAAGTAGATGTTGCATTGTCAAACTGTTTTTGAATGTATACTTTTTATTATTATTATTAATCGGCTGAAGACAAATTGATTATTTGTGTTTTTTTTTTTTCTTTTTCCCAGTTTCTTTCTCTGAATTGGGAAAAGAATGTGCAATTAATCGTCTCATTTATAAGTTGTTGTTGTGGTCTTCAGTTCTGAGACTGGTTTGATGCAGCTCTCCATGCTACTCAATCCTGTGCAAGCTTCTTCATCTCCCAGTACCTACTACAACCTACATCCTTCTGAATCTGTTTAGTGTATTCATCTCTTGGTCTCCTTCTATGATTTTTACCCTCCACGCTGCCCTCCAATACTAAACTGGTGATCCCTTGATGCCTCAGAATATGCCCTACCAACCGATCCCTTCTTCTGGTCAAGTTGTGCCATAAATTTCTCTTCTCTCCAATTCTATTCAATACCTCCTCATTAGTTACGTGATCTACCCATCTAATCTTCAGCATTCCTCTGTAGCACCACATTTCGAAAGATTCTATTCTTGTCTAAACTATTTATCATCCTCGTTTCACTTCCATACATGACTACACTGCATACAAATACTTTCAGAAACGACTTCCTTACACTTAAATCTATACTCGATGTTAACAAATTTCTCTTCTTCAGAATCGCTTTCCTTGCCATTGCCAGTCTACATTTTATATCCTCTCTACTTTGACCATCATCAGTTATTTTGCTCCCCAAATAGCAAAACTCCTTTACTATTTTAAGTGTCTCATTTCCTAATCTAATTCCCACAGCATCACCTGATTTAATTTGACTACATTCCATTATTCTCGTTTTGCTTTGGTTGATGTTCATATTCAAAGTATATTCTTATAAATTAATTTGATGTTTTGCTTTTGGATACAAGGATGAATAAGTTTTCTGGTTGGCCTACATGCTATGTACATGCATGTAACTTGCTCCTTTCAAATTCATTCCACAAAATTGGATTGTTTGCCCTTGTGCTTTATTGATAATCACTCTGTATGTTAATCATACCAAAAATTGGTGATTTTTACAGGTGACTGGTAAGTTAGTTGAAATTTGCCACTGCAGAAGAACTCTGAAAATTATATGTGATTACTGAATAACAAATGAGGAGGTACTGAATAGGAGAAACAAATTTGTGGCACAATGTAACTAAAAGAACAGAATGGTTGATAGGACTCATTATGAGGCATCAAGGACTCATCAGTTTGCTAATGGAGGGAAGTGGGGACTGGGTGGGGGGTTAAAAACTATAGAGGGTGACCAAGACTTATCTACAGTGCAAATTCAGAAGGATGTAGGTTGCGGCAGTTACTCGAAGATGATCAGTCATGTACAGGATAAAGTAGCATGCAGAGCTGCGTCAAACCAGCCCTCTCCAGCAAATAGGAGCTACACTGTACAAGCTCTCTCTACTTGTAATAAATTATTTTCTGCTGGAATACAAGGTGTCTAAAAAGAATGATGTGGTTTTGAAAATGCCATATCTATTGATAAAGAGGTACTGCAAACAGGGATAAAATGCAAAATTTTCACAAAATCTTCAAGTTTAGCTATGCTATTACAAATACTGTATGTGCCTTTCAGCGGCTTGCAATAAGAATAAATCACACAGGGTCATATCTGCTGATCTTGGAGGCCAAGAATGCAGGGCAGTGTCTCGGTGTCCCGTGCACCCTATCCAGTGTTGAGGTGCAGTTTCACTGAGAAACTGACATACATTATTATGCCAGTATGGTGAAGCTCCATCTGGTTGAAAAATGAAGTGATCAGAGTTCTTCTGAAGTTGTGGAAAAGCCAGTTCTGCAGCATTTGAATCTAGCTCATTCCAGTCACTGTGTTTCTCTCAAATTGGTTGGGAGCGTACACTTTTTCACAAGAAATGGCACTAAAAACATTCACTTCAGGTGAATCTCTTTCATGCTGCAGTCCCCACATGTGCATGTTTCATCGATTTACTTTGCTGCTGACATGAAATGTTGCTTCATCACTGAAAATTAACCATGGTAAAAATGTGTCATTCTCTAGTAGAACATTGCTGAAGTCAACCTGTTTCCTTTTATCACCAAGCTGAAGAGCTTGCACTAGTTGTGGTCTGTATGGTTTATAGACCAAATGGTTCCTTAACAGTCAACAAAAAGTCATATGAAGCATTGGCAGTTCTCTGCTTATGTGGAAAACAGACGTTCGTGGACTCCACTCAAATGTTTGCCGAATTCTTTCCACCACATCATCAGAAGTGTGAGGTCGATCTGGACTCTTACCTTTGCACAACCATCCTGTCACTTCAAATTGTTGATACCAGTATCGAATGTTTTTGGGTGGAGGCAGATCAGTGCCAAAACACTGACAAAAAGCCCACTGGACTGGAATCACTGACTCACTATTTGCAAACTGCAGCACACAAAACACCTTCTATTGAGTGGGCACCATCTTATGATTGTTGACATCTAACAGCAATTTTCTGAAGCTCTAGATCACACCCATTCAAACAACACACATTTCCTTGCTGGTATATCTCATGGTTCGTAATTATTACTGTCAAAAATCAGGACATTCTTTTTGAAACATTCTGTACATCTGAGTTCAGAGATGTTTGCAATGTAGATAAGAACAAATACCATCCCATTTTTGCAACTTAATTATTATTATTATTATTATTAGTAGTATTATGTTTACCATCATGTTTCATGTAATTGTATTAGGCTTATTCACTGGATTACAGAGAAACAAGATGGAGAACAGTTTCACTATAAATATTATGTTGTGAGATATGGAGTGTTTCTTGGCAGCAACTGTCTGCAAATATTAAAAATACAAATGAGTTGGGCTGCTATTTGTGAAATAATTTGTTCTGTCTTCTTTTACAAAATAATTTGTTTGTTTTAGGGTCTGAGAGGAAGTCAGGGACGCACCGGACCACCTGGTAAGCCCGGAAATCCTGGAGAGAGGGGCATTCAGGGAGCAGACGGGAAACCCGGGGAGCCCGGACCACCTGGATCACAGGGATTGCCAGGCCCCATCGGACCACCTGGAGACCGTGGATTTGCGGTAAGTCCATCCCATTGAGCTCATTTTATGTTCACAATCTCACACTCGTTTGCAGGGATATCTTTCATAGTTCACAAAACATTCGGCAATATTTTATTTACTTGTAAAAAAATGGATTGTTTTCATTTCTAAATAGCTTTTCTTTGTGCTGTTCATGTAAGTCTACTCATAATGTATATATAATAATGATGCATGACATTGACTTTCAGACTTTTTCTACTTTTAGAAGTCACAGTTATGTAAAGTTGTTTATTGCCAGTTGACTGTTCTTTTGGACATTGTTGCACTTGAAGCTTCTAATTGCAGCTCCCTTCTAAATGAAAATTAAAAGTCTCATGTTAGTCAGGAAACCTGTTATTACTACTTCAATAGGTATGTAGATGCCAATATTCAGTGCTTCAGAAGCAAACAAAAAAGCATAGTAGTTAGTAATTTTTCTCATGTCCAATTTAAGATAAATTATTCACTTAAATAAATGGTTTAAAGACACCTTATTGTTTGTTCAGTAATTATTTATTGCATTTTCTGTCAGTCAATCCTCACAATATCACCATTGCAACTCACTTCAGTCACATTTATCTTTCCTTATCCACATTTGTGAACAAACTCACTATACATACTAGTGCTAAACAAAAATCGCTTGTGGCATGAGCCCAAAGAGAATAACAGTGAGTCATATTAGTTACATAATTTATTAATGCAATCTTCATTACACATTGACCAGTTTGCATCAATAATGTGGTAAATTCATAATTTGAATTTCTATACACAAGTGATTTTGCATTTGTGCTGTCTACTGTAACAAATTTTATATTTGACTTCATTGATAATGAAATGAATCATTTTTATTAAACATGAAATAATTTTTTAATTACAGTACAATTCTTAAATGTTTCAGCAGTTAACAGTATTAGTTATAAATATACTGTAATTAAGAAAATTTCCTAAAGAACAAAATATGTAATAGACAAGATATACTAATTTTTTGTGATTAATAATTGTTTGACTGCAGGCACAATTCTCAAAAATTTTACGTATTGATTACAGGCTGTTAGGAAACTATTTATTCAAATTAGTATGTTAGGAATCTTCGAAAGGACACAACATGCAATGGTCTGTTGATGTACTGCTTGCATACAAACGAGGGGTTGCACATTGGAGCAGTTCCTCTAAATGGCACTGCTATAATTAGCATGCTAAGCTACTGCCTGTGTAAATTTTCCCTGGCATCAAAAACTGCCATCGTAGACCAGATGTACCATAAGTAAATCTATTTGTTTTTATTTTCTCTACTTCCAGCATTAATTTGAATGTACAGCTTTGGAATGGCCTGTATGCGTGTACTTAATATGACTTGGTAGTAAGCACCAAAAAGATTTTTAGTTTATGCATCCTGTATGTAAGATCAAGGCATCAGGTTGCGTACTGAATTGATGAATTCAAGCCTAGTGCTATAAGTGACATTGAAACAATGTTAGCTGTATCTTCACATGTTGTGTACCATGTTCTTGACCTTAACTTGCAATATGACCAATTACAACAGGATAATAATTGTTGTTGTTGTTGTCTTCAGTCCTGAGACTGGTTTGATGCAGCTCTCCATGCTACTCTATCCTGTGCAAGCTTCTTCATCTCCCAATACTGCAACCTACATCCTTCTGAATCTGCTTAGTGTATTCATTTCTTGGTCTCCCTCTATGGTTTTTACTCTCCACACTGCCCTCCAATGCTAAATTTGTGATCCCTTGATGCCTCAGAACATGTCCTACCAAGCGGTCCCTTCTTCTTGTCAAGTTGTGCCACAAACTCCTCTTCTCCCCAATTCTATTCAATACCTCCTCATTAATTATGTGATCTACCCATCTAATCTTCAGCATTCCTCTGTAGCACCACATTTCAAAAGCTTCTATTCTCTTCTTGTCCAAACTATTTACTTTAAAATGTCTATAATACTAAAATTGGAATATTGTCTGAAAAGAAATAAAATAACAGTTAGTTGGTGAAAGTGTTGTAATTTGGGCTTAAAATCTTTTGAAAATCTCATTTTCTAAAATCCCCCCCCCCCCCCCCCCTTCATACATTACTTTATTTATCCTTGGTATTTGGCACAGTTTATTTAGCTTGTTGTGGTAACTTTCTTTGCTTGTAACCAGTTGACCATAGCAGAAAATTTTAGAAAACTTTTGTCAATAGCCTCTGAATCAAGTGCCTCTGAACAGCTAACATTCTATTTGAATTGAGGTTAGAAAAATTAAAACAAATCATTGACTCTCTAGCTTAAGTGTGAATGAGTGAAACAGAATTTCATTCAAGAGTAGTATTTGATACCTTCAGAAATCCGTTTACCTCAGCACAGTTGCATGTATTGGGGCGTGGAAACCTATCTTTATAAGTTTTGCCTTCAGAGCTTCCCCACCACATACTCCTTGTGGCCTGGCATAACTAGTGTGGATTGCTTGTGTAGAAAACCAGACAGCATTTCTAACAGAAGATGGGCGTGAAAGAGAAGTAGAAATAAAGAAAGGTTGTAGCTATTCCCTGTGTTGTTCAATGCGCACACTGAGTAGCAGTGAAGGATTTTAAGGAGAAATTTGGAAAGAATATTAAAAGTCACAAAGAAGAAATAAACCTTTCAGATTTGCTGATGACATTGTGATACTGTCAGAGATGGTAAGGAACTTAGATGACCAGAATGGATACTGTCTTAAAAAGAGCTTATGAGGTGAATGCCATCAAGGAATGTAATCAAACTGAGTTGAGTGTTGTGAAAGGAATTAGAGTGGAAATTGAATGTAGGAAGATGTGTGACGAGTTTTACTATTTGAACAGAAAAATAACTGACAAAGACAGAAGTAAATTGGATACAACGTATAGGCTGGCTGTAACAAAAAAAGCAGTCCTGTAAAAAGAAAAGTTTGTTAATGTATAAAATATACGTGTAAGTGTTAGGAAATATTTTCTGGAAGTATTGAGTTGGAGTGTAGCATTATGTAGAAGTGAAATGTGTACAATAAACAGTACAAAAGTGATGAGAATAGAGGCTTTTGACATCTGCTGTCACAGAAAAATGCTGAAGATTTGATCTGTAGATTGTATAGGAAAAGGAACTGTTGTGTACGTAGTTCTGCATAGTCAGTGCATACAGAACTTTCCCACCAGAGCGCGCCCCGCTAAGCACAACAGCGCAGGGGCAGCACTCGGCCGTCTCCGCACTACGAGATGGCGCTGTCTTAGAGACGGACCAAATTCTGCTTCCGCCGATCTGTGTATTAATATGTAACACAGCCAATGAGATTGCTGCGCAGTGATACCTGAATGCTCGAGGTATTATAACGAGTGTACAGACCTCCGATTAGTCAGTCTGCATCAGTCTGCATTAGTCTGCACTAGTCTGCACTAGTCTGCATTAGTCTGTAATCAAGTTTCAGTCTGCATCTAATAAGATTATCATATTCCTGTACATAGCCATGAAGAGAAATGTATAGGCACTTTGTCAAGTATCAGAGATATGTGAGAATAAGATTAACGTACCAAGACCAAAGGAACTTCAGATTGTCAATTGTAAGTAGCATCCAGAATCAAGTTAAGTAAGGTTTATGATTGTTATTATTTTAATAAAAGGGTGTGAAAATTAATCAAGTTCTGTTTAAAGTTGGTCACCGTCAATCTGCTACTCTAAGTGTGCAAGTGGCATTTCTATTGTCTGACCTAACGGCAGAAGATAAACACGCCACGATAAGTCCACAAGACATATTGCTGACACTCGCCTACTTCGTTAGAGCGACAAGTCAAATAATCTGATGGTGTGTGTACCGAAGGTCTTACACTATGCACACCACAGGAATTGAATCGAATAGGGAAGAAAAGCATTTTATGGTACAACCTGACTCAAATAAATCATTGATGGGCAGCAAATGTACAGAGTCTTGAAGCAATAGTTAATTTGGTGATAGAGGGAAATGTGTGAAGTAAAAATTGTAGAGGGAGGTGAAGCCTTGAATACAGTTAGCAGTTTCAAGTTGACATGGGGTGTAGTAGAAGATAGGCTAGCCTGGAGATCTGCATCAAGCTCAGTTGAGATTGATGACTCTTACTATAATAGCAACCATTCTGACAGGCTTTCCCTGAAAATGTTAAACATATGTCATATATATGCACGTTTCATTTGTCACTCTTTTCTGTTGTAGGGTGAGCCCGGTAAGGATGGGGAACCCGGCCAACCAGGAACAACTGGCCCGAGAGGAGACCCCGGAAAGGATGGCGCTCCAGGAATCCAGGGACCTCCGGGACCACCGGGATCTGACGGAGAGAGGGGTCCGCCGGGACCTGGTGGTCCTCGGGGCTTCCAGGTGGGCGTCGCTGGCTGCAGAGAAACTCCACATCACCATCTGTCTCTTCATCACACGTTTATCTGTGGATCATTTTACAACAATATTAAATTCTCATATACCAAATTAATTTAAAACAAGTACAATAAAACCTCGATAATATCAGATAATTGGGTTGAGTAGAGCTCGAATTTGTCTGTGTGTGACAATTTTTTGTTTGACTTATAACACCGTTGGTTAAACGTCAAACAAAAAATTGTCACACACAACAAATAAAATTCAGGCTATAACTGCCAACACATATAGCCTATGAAAGCTATGGCATAAAATAACCTTAAAAGACATAAGAAAAACGATTAAGTGCTGAACCAGTGATGTTATAGGTAACTTAAGAATTCCGTAAATGTATGGTTGTCAATCTCATATATGATTAGTAGGCTACCGTCTGTCCTAGAAAATAGTATAAATGATTAAACGAAAATCTCATATAAAGATGTGAAACAAATTCTAACAAAGAGTTAGAGGGGCTGGCCAGTACTTACCTCAGCTCAGTACAGCCGATAGATACACAAAACAGAACAGAAAATTTACATTCCTAGCTTTCAGAACTTTGTTCCTTCATCAGGGAGGAGAGAGGGGGGGAAAAGGGAAGAAGGGAAAGTGGATTCAGTTACTCACAACCCAGGTTATGAAGCAACAGGGAAAGGTAAACAGGGAGGGTAGTAAGGGTGGAGGCATGGCCGTCAGAGGGAAACCAAAGATATTCTGCTGTAAGTACTGTGCCAGCTTGAAACCAAAGAGGATGCATACAGAAGTAAAGAGGTATATAGTATAAAGATAAACACAACTATGTAGGAAGGAAAGATGTGTGAATGGCTAAAGAGGAGAGGAAAAAGGAGAAGACTGAAGAGTAAATGGGAGTGAGGTTCAGTCCAGGGGGATGGCGGGATGAAAGGATGTGTTGGAGTGCAAGTTCCCATCTCTGCAGTTCCAAGGGGCTGGTGTTGGGTGGGAGAAGCCAAATGGCACGTATGGTGTAGCAGGTTCCTAGGTCCCTAGAATTATGCTGGAGGGCATCCTCTGCTACTGGGTATTGGACATCTCCTAGGCGGACAGTTCGTCCGTGCCTGTTCATGCATTCAGCCAGTTTAGTTGTCATCATACTGGTCTAAAAGGCTGTGCAGTGCAGGCATGTCACCTGATAAACGACATGTGTTGTTTCACATGTGGCCCTGCCTTGAATTGTGTATGTTTTACCAGTAGCAAGGCTGGAGTAGGTGGTTTGGGGGGATGCATGGGGCAGGTTTTGTAGCGGGGTCGGTTACAGGGGTAGGAACCGCTGGGTAGAGAAGGTGGTCTGGGAATATTGTTGGGTTTGACAAGGATGTTACGGAGGTTAGTGGGGCGACAAAAGGCAACTCTGGGTGGTGTGGGGAGAATATTGTCAAGGAATGATCTCACTTCAGGGAAATAGTAATAATAATAAGGAATAAAACAAGGAGGGAAGGACAAGAAAGAAAAGAAAATGTGTTGCTGATGTTCAATACCAAAGGAAGAAATAGTAATAATAAGAAGGAATAAAATGAGGAGGGAAGGACGAGAAAGAAAAGAAAATGTTTTGGTAATGTTCAATATCAAAGGAAGAAAGTTCCGAAAGCTAGGAATGTAAATTTTCTGTTCTGTTTTGTGTATCGATCAGCTGTACTGAGCTAAGTACTGGACCACCTAACACAGGAAAGATATCAAACTATTTTTGTAAGCTTGAGGCAGTTTTTGTGCAATTATAGTTCTGTGATGAACAGATAGATTATTTCGTTGCATAAATGGCCAAATCCACGCTTATGAAACTTCAAATTCCTTTGGAAAATTGTTTACAAGACCAACAGGAATCATTTCAGTTCTAGGGTAATATGCACATTTCTTGTTTTGAACTATAAAATCAAGAAAGTCCTTTTGCACATGTGGGTATTTCCACTTTTGCTATCGAAATGGACACGTACTTTTTGAGCTATTTAAGAGTTTCTCTCACTTGCACACCTCTGATGAGTGTCCCCCCCCCCCCCCCACCCCCTCCTCCCCTATCTGCATGAAATATGTGTCCAGCTTCCAGATTTCCATGTGTCAGTGCATAATGGATAGCTGATAACTTGGAGTTTCTCAGTTGTTATGTGTGGCTGCCAACACAGTTTATTGTCTGCATCACATGCATAGTAGTAGTTACTTGGTAATCAGAGGTAAATTTAGTAGTGCGGTGTATATTCAACGATTTCATTTTACTATAATCTCGTGTAAAAGGTGTAGATGCAGGTTATATTCATACACACTCTGTATACAATAATATAATAGTAATGTGTTCTATGTACTCCTAGATGAATGCTGTTCACTAAATACGTATATATGAGAAATCGAATACACGATTATGTATTAACAAAAAATGGAGTTCTCTTATTGCAAATATATCTACAGATTTATTTCTCTTGATGCGAATGACATAAGAGATAACAATCACTGAGTAATGAGAAGCTTTTGAACTTTCCAGGGACTCCCAGGTGCAGCTGGAAATCCCGGAACACCAGGGAAGGACGGAGAGTCTGGATCGCCGGGTCCTCCCGGACTGCCCGGACCTTCCGGATCTAGAGGGGACCGGGGATTCCCCGGAGAGCGCGGTCCTGTGGGACCTCCGGGGCCTCCAGGAGTCCGGGGCGAGACGGGCCAGCAGGGATCTGACGGCCTTCCGGTGAGTGAAAGTGCTGGTGGTACATATCTCTCCTCCCATGGAAAATCTAGTACGTATTTAAAGTCCATTCAACATAAATTTTGTGGCAGTTTGTCTGTTTCATGTTCTGATTTTCTGCTTTATTTCCTCAGGGACCACCAGGATCTAAGGGTGACAAAGGACATTCTGGTGCCAGTGGATTGATTGTAAGTGCAGTCTTAAGTGTACATATAATCTTGCATGTAAAATAATGAACGCAGATGAAAGCTGTTGCACTTTATCAGCCTTTGCAAACGGTAAATTTATTCTCTCATTACATACGCGTATAACCCATCTGATTATGGTACAGAAGACAAGTAAAAAAATAGTAATACAGTTCAGTTATATAAAATTTGATAAGCTGAAGCAATATTCTAAAGTCAGTACTTTTCCCTGAGTATAGTCATGGTTACATAATAATGATAATGATTGTTAACATCCTGCTTACATTGCCAGTTAATAGTTCTTGAACCCTTCCACTGAGATTAACATATCTTCATCAGAGTATGATGTAGTTCTTTTTCAGTAGATCTAGCCCCCATACATGAATGATTTTAGCTTTTAACTTGTGGAAGATAGCATATGTCGCATATAATGTGAAGGCTGAGTATATAATTTTATTCATTGAGTGGGAAGCCTAAAATTATCTTTATTCCATTTGTTATGCAAATGATCAAAATAATTTCTCATGGAAAATTATGATTTGTGGTATAAGAATGTTATTGTCTCATAAATGTATAGGGATTGTCTCATAGATTTATGGGGAGGGGACTGTTAAAAGATTCTGTTTTAAACTGTGGGTGACACAATACAATTCACCTGTTTCTGATGACTCATTTCAGAAGCTTTAGTGTATGTGATAGATAATATTGTCACAACCTCCAGCTGTGTTTGCAGGTCCCACCATAATGATGACTTCACAAATAGCCATATATTCGGAAGAAAGAACCAGATAGTTGTGATAACAAAGATATAAGTTCCACGATTGTGCTGTTAGGATGATGATGATTAAAAATATTGATACTATAGGCTACAGAGTCAGTTAGCAAAAAGTTAGAAAAAAAGGTCCAAAAATTAATGTATACCACTTGTTTTTGTTTATTTTATTTCTCCTGGTGACATCAAAATGTAGCCTGTCAATAAAGTCCATAAGTTTGAAATGGGTATAATGTAAACTTTTTGACACATACTTTGTATCAATAAAACAGTTTATAATTTTGATTAGTCAGAATATGTTAAAAATAAATCTTTCCAAGGAGCCTTTTAGAGAAAGGAGGACCATATTCAGGGTCATGTTATATTCTTGGTTGTCTTATACTGGGCTAAATACGGTATTCAGTTCTTCTCTAATTTCCTAATTTAGAATTCTGGCAGTACATGTGCATCCCTTTACTGCTCTTATAAGGGATGCATGAGAGCTGACATATTTTGAAATTCAGAATTTAGGGAAGAACTAAATATCTTTAATATCAATAAAATATAAAGAATTTTAAAAAAAGTGAGGAAAGCTGCTTCTAGCAAGACTCAGCACCATTAATTTGCTGGAAATTTTTATGTACCTGCTTAACAACCCTCAGAAGTCTTTTAATGCTCAAGGGTGATTCACTGAGCAACTTTGAGAACTGTGTTGTATTGCTTCCGGACACTGATGTCCAGAAACTGATCTTAAAGTGCAATAAGGTTCAGTCCACACAGAAATGATACAATAGTCAATACAATACAGAATCAACCCACATCGCCACATAGAAATGTAGTTGAAGTGACTAAACTGGTTAACACTGGGAAAACAGTATCTCTTTCATGCCACATGTTGCAACACAGAAAGCCTGTCACTCCATGCAACTTGTTATACAATATATGGTAAGCGAAATTTCAAGTGTTGCAATGTAAACAAAAACTGTTTTATGTAAAAGAAGCAAAGCTACATCTGTCTCTTTACTTACACAGCAAAATTTTTACTTTTCATGTAAATAATTAAAAAGCACTGTTTTGGGATTTGTGCACATTATCCATTATGCAGTGTTTTTCAGTTTTGAGGAAACTATTCGGTAAAAGAATTAAACAGTGGAAACTGCATTTGGAATGTCAATGATGTAGGAAAAGATAGATTGCTACTGATCATGAAGATTACCCCTTATGTTGCACACAAGCACAATGAAAACACACTTACACATAAGTTTTCAGCCACAGCCTTCAACATAAAAAGAAAGCGAAACATGCACCATTCATTCACATAAGTAAGCAATCCTCACACACACCTGACCACCCTCTCTGTCAGCTCTGATGAAGGCATTGGCTGAAAGCTTATCTGCAGGTGTGTTTTAATTGGGCCTGTCTGCAACTTAACGTGTCATTTTTACAGTAAGTAGTAATCTATCTTTTCCTACACTGTCAGCAAAAGAATTGATTTTTCTGCATCTTATATCACAGTTTGATAATGACTGATTTTCTTTTTGTTATTTTCTGTGGGTATTGTGATACTTCACAAATAAGTAGAGCACTGGGCACATTTGAAAAATTTGCAGTGAATAATGTTGTCATAAATTGTCTTCATGGGTTTGCCAGCAGATCACGTTGTGCAAATTCCACAATACTTCCTCGGAGCAACTGTCTAACATCTTCAGGTGGTTCAACCTTGGTGGTGGATAGGTACAACTGACAGTATCTGCACATCGATGCCCCATTTCTAGTACATGCACGCGAAGAATGTGCAGGTGCAGGAAGCACACATCGCACTATGGGCAAACACAGCGTACAGTGCAGGAGAGCCACTCAGCGATTTTCAGCAGAGGGAATTTGAATATGGCACTATCTATCTGCAAATTATTGCACATGCACAATTTTCACGCCTTTTTCTCCTTTGCCTTTTTCTCATTTACAGTTACGAGTATTAAGTGGCTTTGTTCCCACAGGGTCTGCCAGGACTGCGGGGACAGCCAGGAGCTCCTGGAGAGAAGGGCGAGAGGGGCTCGTATGGACCACCAGGACCTGAGGGACCACCAGGTATGCTCACAGTCTCTTCCTCTCTTTTTGGTGACAGGCATACCTCTAAAAAGTGTATGGCCGAAAGTGCCATGCATGTTTACACTAAGTTGTAGGTCTGCACAAAACTTGAAATACAATTAAACTATGAGGGCTCATCAACAAAGGCTGAGAATGATTTTTCCCTGTGGCTCGCATGCTAGTTTCCTGTCTGTGCCGTGAATATTTGGAAAGAGTGGGCTTTTATATATAATATCCATAGATGGCACCACTATCATATCAGTAGGTTGGTAGTAATGCTCTCTTTTGTAGATGCTCTTTGCATTTCACATACCAAACAATGGAGGTGACCCGAGAGGAACAGTAAGGCACAGTAAAATTCTGTGTTTGTTTAAACCATACAGTAACTGAAACTTAGGAAAAGCTGAAGCAAGTATATGACGAAGATGTGCTACCTCGTACGACAGTGTTTATGTGGTTCGAGGACTTCAAAGAAGGCCAACTTTGTTAAGCGAGGTGGGCCTGGTGTTTCAGCTTCTGCTGTGGCTGAAGTCAAGATCAACACAGCTGCCCTGATAGTCCATGACGACCAGCAAATAACATTATATAACCTCAGTGAAGTATTGAGAATTTCATATGGCAGTGCCCGTATGATTATGCATGATTATCTCCATATGACCCATGTTTGTGCCTGTTTGTTCCATGTCTGTTGACTCTCGAACAATAGACTGTGTGAATGGAAACAAGCCGTAAGATGCTGAATCTCTTTGTTGATGGAGGAGACGTGTTTTTGGAATCGATTATCACTGGTGATGAGTCATTATGGTCCTGAGGGAAAACAAAACAGCACAGTGTGGAAATTGCCAGGTTCTCCAATACCGAAAAAGGTTAAAATTGTCCCATCTGCATGGGAAGTGATGGTAATTGCATTTTTTGTTTGTCATGGTATGATTTACCAGCATGTAGTTACCCGCACCCACCCATCCACACACACACACACACACACACACACACACACACACACACACTAATGTTACTACAAATTGTTACATGTCAGTATTGGCTAAATTCTGAGGAAGCGTATTGCAAGGAAACGATCAGAACCTCTTGCATTGGGTGGCGACTTCATCATGTCAATTCACACCCTCATGTCACAAATCAAGTTGTTCAATTTCTGGCTCAATTCAACATTACATGTGTACCGATTCTGCCTAACAGCCCTGATCTTGCACCCTGTGAATTTTTTTTTCTATTCCCATTCCTGAAAGCAAAGCTTCACTGCATTCAGTTTGAGAACCCTGATGCAGAGCTCGAAAAAAGTGAGGTGATTCTCAAGCACCTGACAAAGAATGGCTTGAAATGTTTGAGAACCAGCACAGATGCTATAAAAACACATTTAAGTTGCATAGAAGTACTCTGAAAAAGATAATGTAAACATTGAAATGGAATAATGAATGTCTGTAGAAAAAATCAAACTCAGTCTGTTTTGATCAGCCCTTGCACTAAAAAAGAGAGACATAATACGAGAGTCAATCCTAAAGAAACACATAATGGTTTTTTGTTTTAATTTTTTTACATCCAATTTATTTTATGTACCTTTGATATTTTGACAGTAAGTCCGATACATTATTGACAGACAAAATGCCATTTTTCCACTTAATCGCTTTCAACTGCCTTACATCACCATGGAACTGAGGCATGTGTACCTGTACAGTAGAAATCAGGACCGGCAGGTTTCTGCCACTGTTTATCAGCTTTCACAAGGGAGTCATCATCTGCAAATCTCATTCGATGAAGGGATTCTTTTCAGTTTACCAAAGAGGTAGTTATTGCACAGTGTCAGATCAAGACTGTAGGTGGATATTTCAGTGTTTCGCACCCAAACTTCGTGATCTCAGTGGTGATTTTCTCATGGGCATGTGGCTGAGCATTACTGTGCAGTGGCTAAACATTGTGTTTTTGACAATTTGTCAAATACTACATGGTAGAGTGTGAAGTTTTTTGAGGGTCATGACATATGAAGTAAAAGTATCAGGAATTTGTGTTTTCTCAACACACTCAGTGTCAGCTGTACATGCATAGCTACTTACGCCAGTGCCAGCCCATTTTCTTAGTGTCTGTTGCTGGTTGCCAGCCATTTGCCCATTTGCTACTGATTCAGGAACAGTCATAAATATGTTCTTTTAGAAAGGAGTAAGGCTTATTATTTCCTCTTCAAATACATGTCACTTATGGTGCTCTGCTGTGTAACCTTTCATCACCACAATAAAAACTAAAGAAGCTATTTTCGAGTAATAAAAGAATTGTTTTTGCAAATTACAGACTATTTATTTACACAAATGGGAGACTTTTTGTATTTATATACAGAGATAATGATTGTTACATTTCTGCAAATGATTTTTATTTCAAATAGTTCTTTTTTGAATGGTATAACTGGAAGCCACTTTGCGTATCGCATGTTGGGATGAAGTGTCCTTCCTTCTGGTGACTCCTCCTCCTTTCTTGCTCCTCACTGAGCACACCCTACGAGTTTTCTGTGCCTTTTTTTCTGTCATGGAATGAGTATTCTTTGCAGTAAATGTTTTCCATCCAGTCGTGAAAGTTGAGCACTACTTGCTCCAGGCTGGCTATCAGTGGCACATGGTGATGACAAGTCTTTGCAAACAGCCATAATGAACTGGTTGGAACAATTTTTTTCTTCATTACCTGCGTGTACAGCACACATACATTTGAAATTGCTATCAGGATAAGGTTTATTCACCACTTAACTGAACAATGATCAGATATCCCGTAAGACATGCTGTGGTCACCAAGATCAACACCGAACTTGTTCTCATTGTAGCCAAGCACTGCTGCTGGTTTGTTTTTCTTCTCTTCCTCACCTATCAGTGTGGGATATTATGTCACCTCGAAGTCTTGTGCTTAGCATGTAAACATCTCTTTTGTCTTTCCATCTTAGTGCCAAAAATTTCCCTTATGGCAAGTAATACCATAATTTCTCTGCAGAGAAGCACTAGACAAAGCAGATGGATTTCCTCTCCTGGTTTCTGTGACAGTGCCAACAAGACCAGTACATTTATCTTCAAGAGCTATTGCCAGTACCACACTTGTCTAGCACTGATCGTGTACAGTATGTGACCCATACCTGCAAAATTATCAAGCAGTCTGAACATGTGGCAGAAATGTGTACATGTGGTTGTCTCTCTTCTGAGAACTGCTGGACCAGTAATATTACACACAGGAGCTAGGGGTTGAATGAGGACATCTGCTCATAATATTACAGGTGCGGCAGTTCTTGCTAAGATGCAGTGAGGTGCGCTATTCTTTGCTCTGCCGACAGTGATGTAATATTACTCGTGTGGCGCTCTTAAGTGTTAAAAGAATCTCTATTTTCATCAACTTCAATTTTCTCCCCTTCAAAGTAATCTCCCCCAGATATAATACACTTGTGCCATCGCTTTTTCCAATCTTGGAAGCACTTCTGAAAGTCACTTTTTGTTATGTTGTTCAGCTCCTTTGGTGATTCTGTTTTTGTCACACCAGTGGTGGCAAAATGATGTACTTTCACAGTTCTCTTTGGCCTTGGTAATAGAAAGAAGTCACAGGGAGCCACATCCAGCGAATACAGTCTCTGAGGCAATGTAACAGTTTTGATTTTGTCCAAAAAACCACGAACAAGCACTGACGTCTGTCTCAGTGCTTTATCGTGATTGCATTTTCCATGAGTGATTTTGCCACAGTTGTTGTTGTTTTCTTCAGATTGCTGTGTACAGCAACTTCCTTTAGTGGCTCTCATGCATTGTAAATTCAGCCAACTGAATTAGATAAAACACACACACACACACACACACACACACACACACACACACACACACAGTGGTCATTGTAGCAGCCCTTTTTCTGTTTTCGCTTTTTCGTCTAATAGGTGAAAGTTTGATTTTATTTTTTACACATTGACTGTCATTGAAAGGTTTTACTTTTATTTAATATTGTCCCAGCTATGTATCAGTTCAATTTCTTTTAAAACCCAATGTTAAACGTGGGTCACTACATGTATAGTCTTCCCAACTCTGAGAGAAAAATCTTTAGTACTAGTAGCTTTACTATCAATGTTTACAGACAATGATACTTTAACCTTTCGTTCAATTGTTTTAGTTACGAATCGCTAGTTTGTTCGTGGCATAGATCGCATAACGTTTATTAATCTAAGTTAAATTAATGTTCAAGACTTGTATTATGTTTCAAATTAACAACGTCAGTTTATTGACAAGAATTATTAATAAATAGGTTCACTCATATTATCTGATTCAAAGAAGTTCTTTAATTCGATGTCTAAGTAGGATTCCCACTAGCATCAGAGATGTTAGATAATATCCTGTCACTTTTGGTAAATAAGTTATTTCTATTTAATATCTGCAAACTGTCATTAACTATGATCACTAGTTGCGTGAAGTTAAAGTTTCCCACTATCACAATTCAAAGTCCAAATCTGGTTAAAATTCTCAATTCAGTAAAGTGTTGAAATATTCATACGAATTGAGATTAAAGCCAAAGAGATTACTATTAACCTTCCCGTTTATCTAATCTGAGGAATGTCCAAATTAAAGTCTTGAATTGACAATCCTCAAAAACAATCTTGTCATGATATATTCTTGATCCCCGCTTAATAAAGTCCCAATTGTTGTTCTCTAAAGCTGTACATCCTAAATAAGTTCCGAACTAGAACAGACTAGAGATTGGAGTATCGTAATTACAACGTATGGCTATTTATACTTTAATAAACACTATGTTTGGTGTCCCAGACCTATGTTGTATGACTATAATATTGATTTTCTTATGTATTGGAATAACTAATATTTTAAATGATTAATGGAAAATCTCATATAAAGATGTTGTTAACTAATATTTTAATATTTTTTACTGTTTTTCCTCCTTCCCATGTTTCTAAAATTTATAATTAAATTTTCCTTTTCTTTTCTTTTGCTTTCTATACTAGCTATTTCCCTCTATTTGTTTTTTATTTATTTTTCGTAATTACTACTTGTGGAGGGACTTGGGTCATTTTGTGAATTGATATTGTAAGGACATGGGAGCTATTTTTTGTTTTTTCAACACCGAGAGGTGCTGTAGGTGTTACATCATGCATGTGACAGTTGCATTTGCGTGAATGTGTGTGTGCCTGTCTACAACTTAACGTTTCCACTACGCGGTTAGTAGCAGTGTAGCCTTTTCACAATATAGCCATTATTCCATCCTGAATTTTCCGTTGTTTGACATTGTAAAATTAGAGGTTTGTGATACTGTATTTACTTGAATCTAAGCCGCATTTGAATCTAAGCCGCACCTGAAAAATGAGGCTCTAAATCAAGGAAAGAAAATTTTCCCGAATCTAAGCCGCACCTGAAATTTGAGACTCGAAATTCAAGGTCAGAGAAAAGTTTTAGGCTGCACCTCCAAATCAAAACAAAGTTGGTCCATTATAATATGAGACATAATTTAGGTCAAATGAATGACTATACAGCTACAGTAGTTTGGTTCGAGTCGTAAGCTTAGCAGTTAAGCTTTACCAGGTAGCCATAGATATGCGTCAGGCACTCCATCTGTATTTGTACGGGTACCCTTCCTCTTACACGTGCTTCATCTGGTTTGAATTGATTGCTTATTTTTCTTTGATCTGGTGCCGTTCTCTTTGTTATAGGTATTTACGTCACTCTAAGCTGAAAATGCATTACTGTATTGTGCCATGCATTGTTTGTCGCTTTCTGATAATGAGTGTTTACAGCCTGTCGCCGCATGGCTTGCTTTTGTGCACGGTACCGCAGCTTACAATTTAAAAAAAAAAAAAAAAAAAAAAAAAAGAAGAAGAAGAAGAAGAAGAAGAAGAAGAAGAAGAAGGAGAGAGAGAGAGAGAGAGAGAGGAATCGTCTCATTAGCAAAACAATGGCAAGAGACTGCTATTTGTTGTTACTTACACTGCTGCTTTCTTTGATAATTATCAACAAGAACCAAATAATAGACTGCGTATGATAGAAGACGTTCTGAATGAGAGTTTATCGAAAATTTTTCTCCGTTTGAAAATTTTCGCAGACGCCTCTTTTAGTACATTACATTCTGCACCGAAATTAGAGTCATCGTAGGTTTAAAAATCTAGTCAATTGCCGTGCTTTATTTCTGACTGTATCACTATTAGGCATAAGAATAATACGAATATAAACATGACATGATATGTGTATTCTTCCGCATTTGCTGGTGTCTCACTCTAGTTTTATAGTTTATTAGGCAGACAGGATTTAAATGAGATAGCTGCAAACATGAAAGAATACATGACAAAATGTTTATATTCGTATTATTCTTATGGTGAAGAGAATACTGCATGTGTTTCACAATTCATAAAAGTTCCTATTAGCAACCATCTCTTCTCACAGGTAGGTAAAAATTCAGAACGTAGAGTTTCCCATATTGACAAACATCCCAAACAGTCTTGCCAGTAGGATTTTCGTAGTACATTGAAATGCTGCTACATTCGAAGATGAACAATACGAAATTTGTATTTCCTTTGTTGGATAACGTATGAAAATGCAGTGATTAAAACTCGGGGTGGAGAAAAGAGCTCGTCTTCCACATTTTTATTTTTTATTTATTTACTGACGCAGAGGTTTTGGCACCAGTATTTATCTTTGTGCCTGCAAAGCATGCCTGTGTAGCGCTACAAATATTTGACAGCAGAAGTTAGTTGTGGCGGCACCTACCAACATTTTTCAGAACTTCCGCTTACTTTGCACTCGATTCTAAGCTGCAGGCGGTTTTTTGGATTACAAAAACCGTAAAAAAGAGTGCGGCTTAGATTCAAGTAAATACGGTAGTTGCTTTTATTATATAGTGGCGTTACAAATTCCTATGAAAGTGTCACTATAGTGGAATAGAGTAGAGAGACAGGAATTACACGCAGAACTTCCGCTTGCTCCAGGTCGGCAGGGAGAGAGGGGACCGCAGGGTCCTGTGGGACAGCAGGGGCCACCAGGGGAGCCGGCAGACAGGGGAGACCCAGGACCACCAGGACCCCCGGGCGAGGCGGGAGCTCCGGGAGGACCCGGGGAGCGGGGAGCACCCGGACCACCCGGCCTGCAGGGTTTCCCGGGACCTCTGGGCCCGGCGGGACCGCCAGGAGGCAAAGGAGAGCGCGGCTTCGTGGGCATGAAGGGCGAGCAGGGCAGCGCTGGTCAGCAAGGTGAGTCTGTTTTCACTCAATATTGGTACTCTAAGTAAAGCTGAATGTACATACTGTGGCGACACGTACTTTACTTTACTGAGGTTGCTATGTGTTCCGACACTTCTCTGTAGAACAACTTCGTATTACTTCATTTTTTAACCAGTTTTCACTTTATTTTAATGGTTGAAGTCTGATGTTGGCCTAGTAAGCTGAAAACCAGTTAACAAAATGAAGTAAAACTGTAGAACATACGCATTGTTTTGTTTTCATTTATAATACAGGGTGTTCAAAAAGTCTTTCCCTGATTATATGAATTGATAACTCAGGCTAGAAGTAATATACAAATATGAAACTGGTGTCTAATTGTTTACAAACTATCAAAGTTTTTTTCACACATCAGTAAACTTCCACATGAGCACCCTTGGTAGCATGTAGCACATCTTGGGGATATTCAGTTTCCGTCCACACATTAGCCAACATCACTGGAGGGATCCATTCAACGACTGTGGTTATTCGTTGCCGCAGCGTTTCAAGATCTGGTACACGTGTTCGGGAGACCTCGTCCTTGACATAACCCCATAAAAAGAAGTCTAATCTGGTTGTGACAGGAGAGCGTGGAGGCCAAACCGTTGGCCCATCACGACCAATCCATTGCCCAGGAAAGGTCATATCGAGATAGGCACGGACGTCCAAACCGCAATGAGGTGGTGCACTGTCTTGCTGAAACAAGACATCGGGGTGATACTGAAGCAGCTGAGGAACAGCATACAGTTGCAACATGTCCAGATACACTGCAGATGTGATGGTAGTCTCAGCGAAGAAGAATGGCCCGATAATTCGATCGTGCAATAGCGCGCACCAGACATTCACCTTTGGGCTGCCTCTGGTGCACTCAATGACCTTGCCAGGGGGGTTGTGAACCTCAAATGCGCACATTATGGCGATTCACTACTCCACTGACAAAAAAGGTCACTTTGTCGGAAAAGGCAATTTGTCTGAGGTAACCATCATCGCCCTCAATACGTGATAGCATTTCGACCGCAAAGTCATGTACTGTCATTGGGCAACAATGGAAGTGGAAGTTTACTGATGTGTGAAAAAAACTTTGATAGTTTGTAAACAATTAGACACCAGTTTCATATTTGTATCTTACTTCTGGCCTGAGTTATCAATTTGTGTAATCAGGGATAGACTTTTCGGACATCCTGTATCTCTTCACATTGACTAATGAAGATCACATATAATCTCCTACTGCTCTTCTTTCTTTGTTCTTTCCTATTTTTCCAGTATTCCTTCAAGTCATCTCCATTTTGTCCTTTCTTTCTTCTGTCCGTGCTGTTCCCGATTTCTTACTTCTTCTGCTTCAATGCATTCTAAATTTAGTACTTTATTCTTGAAACGATTTATTCCCAATTCTTTGATGTAGTTTCTTTCTAGTTTTTTTTTTAATTTCTGTAATCCATGTTACTATTACTGATTATTTTCTAGAGAAACAGGAATGTTTGTTTTATTAATTTATTCTCATTCATTTGGTAGACACATTCAGGGAAGATTAAGTTTTGCTTTGCCACTACATCTGATATAAAAAGGGAGATAAGGCAGATACCAATCGGCCAGTCTCACTACTTACAAGTTTCTCCAAGCTTTTAGAGGAACTAATGAATGCTTGGATTGTTACACACCTTAGTAACTTTTACATCATTAACAAAAGTCAGTTTTGATTACAGAAAGGGTTATCAACAGAAAATGTGATATTTGCATTTGCTGCAAATGTTTTGGAGGCCATAAAAAAAAATGAAGGTGATTGGCGTATTTTGTGGCCTAACAAAAGCATTTGACTGTGTCAGTCATCAAATACTTTTGCACAAAGCTATGTACCTGTAGTCTGATTAAAATTACTTGATAATTGGCACTTCACATGTTTGAGGTGCCTTCCTCCAAACAGAGCATTCAGCATCATGCCTGAACCATTTGCTGTTGCCAGACTTGCCCAACAAATGGTCAGTTAACTTCCAAGTCCTTGTCTGGCTTTTTATCTTGGATACATTGCACATCCAGAGGTTGTGATAAGGTTAGGAGACGAGTGTAAATTCATCTCTACAAAATGCATTGTCTGCAACAATTCGGTCACTGGTCATTTAAAATCAGGTGTGGACAGAGCATCTCGCAATCCCCCTATACCTGATGGCAGCAGCTTCAAATATTGCTCTGACTTACCTGAACAGAACTGTAGCACTTGACAAGTGACTCACTGTGTTTATGTGTCACCTTTAACTGAGCAGTAACCAATGTGGCAACACTTAGCACCAAGTGACAGACGTCAACTGTCAAGTAATTTGGAGAGTTACACTCCTGGAAATGGAAAAAAGAACACATTGACACCGGTGTGTCAGACCTACCATACTTGCTCCGGACACTGCGAGAGGGCTGTACAAGCAATGATCACACGCACGGCACAGCGGACACACCAGGAACCGCGGTGTTGGCCGTCAAATGGCGCTAGCTGCGCAGCATTTGTGCACCGCCGCCATCAGTGTCAGCCAGTTTGCCGTGGCATAAGGTGCTCCATCGCAGTCTTTAACACTGGTAGCATGCCGCGACAGCGTGGACGTGAACTGTATGTGCAGTTGACGGACTTTGAGCGAGGGCGTATAGTGGGCATGCGGGAGGCCGGGTGGACGTACCGCCGAATTGCTCAACACGTGGGGCGTGAGGTCTCCACAGTACATCGATGTTGTCGCCAGTGGTCGGCGGAAGGTGCACGTGCCCGTCGACCTGGGACCGGACTGCAGCGACGCACGGATGCACGCCAAGACCGTAGGATCCTACGCAGTGCCGTAGGGGACCGCACCGCCACTTCCCAGCAAATTAGGGACACTGTTGCTCCTGGGGTATCGGCGAGGACCATTCGCAACCGTCTCCATGAAGCTGGGCTACGGTCCCGCACACCGTTAGGCCGTCTTCCGCTCACGCCCCAACATCGTGCAGCCCGCCTCCAGTGGTGTCGCGACAGGCGTGAATGGAGGGACGAATGGAGACGTGTCGTCTTCAGCGATGAGAGTCGCTTCTGCCTCGGTGCCAATGATGGTCGTATGCGTGTTTGGCGCCGTGCAGGTGAGCGCCACAATCAGGACTGCATACGACCGAGGCACACAGGGCCAACACCCGGCATCATGGTGTGGGGAGCGATCTCCTACACTGGCCGTACACCACTGGTGATCGTCGAGGGGACACTGAATAGCGCACGGTACATCCAAACTGTCATCGAACCCATCTTTCTACCATTCCTAGACCGGCAAGGGAACTTGCTGTTCCAACAGGACAATGCACGTCCGCATGTATCCCGTGCCACCCAATGTGCTCTAGAAGGTGTAAGTCAACTACCCTGGCCAGTAAGATCTCCGGATCTGTCCCCCATTGAGCATGTTTGGGACTGGATGAAGCGTCATCTCACGTGGTCTGCACGTCCAGCACGAATGCTGCTCCAACTGAGGTGCCAGGTGGAAATGGCATGGCAAGCCGTTCCACAGGACTACATCCAGCATCTCTACGATCGTCTCCATGGGAGAATAGCAGCCTGCATTGCTGCGAAAGGTGGATATACACTGTACTAGTGCCGACATTGTGCATGCTCTGTTGCCTGTGTCTGTGTGCCTGTGGTTCTGTCAGTGTGATCATGTGATGTATCTGACCCCAGGAATGTGTCAATAAAGTTTCCCCTTCCTGGGACAATGAATTCACTGTGTTCTTATTTCAATTTCCAGGAGTGTATTTTATTGCAAATATTCAGTTGTCATCTGTGTGGGTTGGGTTTTTGTCACACTTAATTTTAATCCGTTTCAATAAAATCAGTTACCTAAACTGTTTAGGGCATCAGTGGCTTTTTGGGGAAGTTGATCCCCAGTATCATTTCCAAATGAGTATAGATGTGCCTTCTGGAAATAATACTGAATAATAAGTTATGTATAGGGGTAAATCATTTAAATGAAACAAAAATAGGATTGGACCTGAAATGTACTTTGCAGGGTGTTACAATTAACATTTTAATTTCAAAGCACTACCCTTCGTATCATCCTAATTTGTGGAGCAGCAGTTTTTGTTTCATTTGCAGCCAGTGTTCTATACACAATGCATAAATTACTGAGGATGCAAATGCGTTTCTAGGTCCACCGGGAGAACCAGGACCGCAGGGTCTGGTAGGTCTGACAGGGCCGAAGGGAGCTCGCGGAGAACCCGGCATACGCGGCGACAACGGCATCATGGGACCGCCCGGCAGACCTGGCGAGCCAGGACTGGCTGTGAGTACCCGCCAGCAGGATTTCTTGCTATTGCGCAGCAAAATGAGTGGCATCTTAAGAGACATTAACAGATACTGCATTTGTAAAACAAATGTGACCCTTCCTTTTTGGCTAATTAGGAACAACTAGACAGTTTACATTTCTTCTCATTTATTTTCCTTCCATATCCTTTCATCATTTTTTTGTTTTCTCACTTCTTTATTCACTCTCACTTGACTTCCGCAAGGCGTTCAATACAGTTCCCCACAGTCGTTTAATGAACAAAGTAAGAGCATATGGACTATCAGACCAATTGTGTGATTGGATTGAGGAGTTCCTAGATAACAGGACGCAGCATGTTATTCTCAATGGAGAGAAGTCTTCCGAAGTAAGAGTAATTTCAGGTGTGCCGCAGGGGAGTGTCATAGGACCGTTGCTATTCACAATATACATAAATGACCTGGTGGATGACATCGGAAGTTCACTGAGGCTTTTTGCAGATGATGCTGTGGTGTATCGAGAGGTTGTAACAATGGAAAATTGTACTGAAATGCAGGAGGATCTGCAGCGAATTGACGCATGGTGCAGGGAATGGCAACTGAATCTCAATGTAGACAAGTGTAATGTGCTGCGAATACACAGAAAGATAGATCCTTTATCATTTAGCTACAATATAGCAGGTCAGCAACTGGAAGCAGTTAGTTCCATAAATTATCTGGGAGTACACATTAGGAGTGATTTAAAATGGAATGATCATATAATGTTGATTGTCGGTAAAGCAGATGCCAGACTGAGATTCATTGGAAGAATCCTAAGGAAATGCAATCCGAAAACAAAGGAAGTAGGTTACAGTACGCTTGTTCGCCCACTGCTTGAATACTGCTCAGCAGTGTGGGATCCGTACCAGATAGGGTTGATACAAGACATAGAGAAGATCAAACGGAGAGCAGCGCGCTTCGTTACAGGATCATTTAGTAATCACGAAAGCGTTACGGAGATGATAGATAAACTCCAGTGGAAGACTCTGCAGGAGAGACGCTCAGTAGCTCGGTACGGGCTTTTGTCAAAGTTTCGAGAAGATACCTTCACCGAAGAGTCAAGCAGTATATTGCTCCCTCCTACGTATATCTCGCGAAGAGACCATGAGGATAAAATCAGAGAGGTCAGAGCCCACACAGAGGCATACCGACAATCCTTCTTTCCACGAACAATACGAGACTGGAATAGAAGGGAGAACCGATAGAGGTACTGAAGGTACCCTCCGCCACACACCGTCAGGTGGCTTGCGGAGTATGGATGTAGATGTAGATGTAGATGTCTTTCACTTTGGACCGTTTCACAACTATTCTCATATGAAATCCTTCTAAATTTAACACTTTCCTTCTAAAAACCTCCTTTTCTGCTTCTTCTGCTTTTATATTGGGTATTTCTGAATAATTTTTTTTTTAATTTCTTGGATCCATTAATTTTTTTCCAGAGATATTTAAGCCTCTAGCAGGTGCCCCATTTTTTATAACATGAGCTGGTGTGTGGCATACTTTGTGCACATGTTAAGAATAGCTGTCTTTATGTTACAAAGGTAAAATGTTTGGGCAGAATCACAGTTTAATCTTAGTTTGATTAATCAATGATAAAATAAACTTACATTGGATGAGCTAAATCACACCTGCCAGGTTAGCCGAGAGTGCTAACGCGCTACTTCGTGGACTTGGGTAGGTGCGCCTGTCCCGGACTGAATCTACCTGGCGGATCAACGATGAAGGCCGGTGTGCTGGCCTGCCTGCATGTGGTTTTTAGGTGGTTTTCCACATCCCCTATGTGAATACCAGACTGGTCCTCATGCCCCATCTCAGTTACATGACTCGCAGACATCTTAACACGTTCATACTATTCAATGGATTGTCCATTGTCTGCGTAAGTCACTCTTTTTATTTCTTTCCACGGCACATTTGGAGAGTGTAAACTCTCATCTTCAGGTGGAACAATGATATTCTGTTACATATTTGCTAGCCGAACGCAGCCAGTTGTTTGTTGTGCTTTCATTTTGCTACAGAAATGTATAAGAGGCCCTTGTTATAGTGATATCTTAGTGCCATATTGTACTTTTGCAGCAAAATGAAACCACAACAAACAACTGGCTGCATCCAGTTAGCAAGTATATAACACAGTATCATTGGTACATCTGAAGATGAGAGTGTAAACTCTCAAAATGTGTTGTGTGAAGAAATAAAAAGAGTGATTGGTGCAGGTAATGGTTTTATTTGAACTTTTACTGTCATAAATGGTCGTATTTCCTTAACAATCTACATCTACATCTACATCCATAAGGTTATATTTCATCACTGCATCTAAATTTCCACACTTTCCCTTATGATCTTCTCTATCATATTTTTAGTTTTTCGAATTTATAATTCACTGCTAGTCATTCATTTGCATAAAGACATTCTGATTTTGCTGCTGTGTTGTAACATATTATTTTTGTGTTTCGTGATAAGCACTTTTTATTCTGCATGTATCTTTTTATTCCATGTGCTGTCTCCATATTATGCAGTCTTTCATTTATGGCAATTTTATCCAACTCATTTTTTAATTATCTCCCCTATTTATGTGAACTATTTGACTTTTCAATTTAACCAATCTATGCAAAACTGTGAAATTTTTTATTTTACTGATAAGTTTGATTTTTTCTGCAGACATTCTTAAATCTACTCTACAGGCTTGCTTTCAAAGTGATTGATTTTTGTTTTTGCATCTGCTAGTTTTTCAAATATCACAGTAAAATCGTCTTCAAATTTCACACAGTTTACTTTGATATAGTGTTTGCTTCTTCCCAGTTTTATTGGTGATAATTGATATTGTTTTAATTATTCATTCCAAACTGTCACAATTTTTTCTGATACACAGTTGAAGGGGACTGAAGATTAGGCATCACGTTGTCTTTGATTTGAAATTATTGTGAGGGCTTAGAAATTTTGCCTATTAACTTTACTATTGAGAGTGTCTCTGTAAGAGTTTCGCAAATTAGATTTGTGAGTTTAGTTTTTTGTTATTTTTTTTGTTTTCAACATATGAGATTGCTTTGAACATTCAAGAGAAACATACACCCCACCAGGTCACTGATTTCATGCATATCATACACTGTCAGGAGAACAAATGCGGTCCTAATACTACGAACTCCTCATGCATTTCAAGAAATTGAGATTCAAAATTTTTCATGATTTTCAAGTACTATACAAGGGTGCCAGCCTTTGAGCACCAGAATTAGTGCAACTGTTCAAAAATTTCCACAGTTATTGCAGAATTCTTCTACAGTGTTGCAGAACTAGAGAGAAATATAATTTTGTGAAGATTACTGTATTCTTCATCCTTGATACTGCAACAGTTCACAGCTATGGTATTCATCAGAGTTGAAGTTAAAGTAGTTCCATACTCAGGGAATGAGCTCGGGGGATCAGATGCAGGAGTCCTGAACTGCCACTCACGGCAAGGCCCTAGTGCAGGTGGTTTGGTGCCACCTTCCTCTGAGCTGTTAGGAAGTATTGAGTATGCATCCACATTGTGTGGATGATAGTGATGAATGCTTGTACACGGTGGTGTCAGGTTTGTGTGGTTGTGGATGAAGGGAATGCCGACACATGGGGTTCTCCTCTGAAACAGCAGTGAGGGACCCGCCAAACTTAATGCCCCCATCTGATGGATGGTTCACTGTGGACAGTGCCATATGCCCTCACTTCACGAGACACTGTGCAGACATTTGGAATTTGATCCAGGACCGTGGCACAATGACTGGTCATCAGGAACTTTATCAGCACCCCTCCTCCCCTTTGTGATAAAGCTGTCAACAGCACATGACGAATCTAGATGGTGACTGTAGTGTTGGCTGAAGAGCCAACACAGTATTACAAGAGGAAGCTGCAATGCACGCATTTTAGCTCATTCAGGCTGCCGTGAGGAGTGAAGAACTATACTGACGTGAGGTCTGGAACATGACAAGGAATGAGAATTCAGAAAGCGGACATAATTTGTTTCATACTTTAATCCATTAATGATGAACGTCGCTCTTGACGGCACATGAGTCACAATATTATCTGTTCAGAAGACATAGTAACCGAATATGGCACCTTGCTAGGTTGTAGAAAATGACGTAGGTGAAGGCTATGCTAAACTGTCATCTGTGCAAATGAGAGCGTATGTAGTCAGTGAACCATCGATAGCAAAGTCGGCTGTCCAACTGGGACGAGTGCTAGGGAGTCTCTCTAGACTAGACCTTCTGTGTGGCGGTGCTCGGTCTGCAATCACTGATAGTGGCGACACGCGGGTCCGACGTATACTCACGGACCGCGGCCGATTTAAAAGCCAACAACCTAACAAGTGTGGTGTCTGGCGGTGACACCACAGTGACCATTAGAGTACTGGCCACACCCAGAATTGCTTAACTTTGGTGTTCTGGCGGAAATCGATGTATCCTGTGCAAGCAAGGCCATTGACGTGGTATTTGGGCCTATATTCAGGTACACATGGTTTGTGTCTGAAATTATTTCTTAACTACCTTCCTTTTTAAATGTTAGTGAGGACTCTTTTTCCACTGTCATTATAGAAATCAAATGTCCATGTTGGAAAGTGGCATTCACAGAATGAGGCTGTGTTTTTCATGCTTTTATAATAGACCTCACTCTAAATGCTATTGGATTAATGACAAAGGGTCATAAGTTTAATGACTGTGACAACCTTTTATGAGTGTGATCCCAAAACTAACATCAACAATTTTTTTTCAAAATATAAAGAATTGTTTATTTTCAATAAATTGTACGCAGTTTGAAGCTTGAATGTTTTTCATTTTTTCCAAATAACCACCATTTTGATTGATGCATTTTTCTAAATGCTGTAGCAGTTTTTGTATGCCGATGCCATTCCTGCCTGGTGCCATGCTATTGAAGAAGTGTCTGATCTCATGTTTCACCTTGTTCTCATCACTGAAGTGCCACCCACGCAAGTGTTCTTTCAACTTGGGAAACAAGTGGTAGTCACTAGGTGCTAAGTACGGGCTGTAGGTTAAATGGGGGATTATGTACCATCCAAACTGTTGTACAAGATCCACGGTTTGACGGGCGATGTGGGGGGCGAGCATTGTCATGGAGAAGGCTTGTGCACTTCTCCACATCCCTCTTCTTCAGTTCTGAACTGCCCGTGTGAGTTTTTTTAATGTCTCACAACACCTCTCGGCATTTATTGTTGTCCCACGAACCGTGAAGTTGACCAACAGTATGCCCTTTTGATCCCAAAACGGAGTTACCGGCTGACTTCACTCTCTTGAATTTCTGTGGCTCGGGTGAATTGGAATGATGCCACTCACCTGATTGTTGTTTGGTCTCAGGTGTGAAATGGAAAGCCCAGAGGTTTCATCAGCTGTGACTGCTGAATCCAAAAGATTGTCCTTTTCATCTGCATAGCATTGAAGAAATTCGTGGGAAGTTTCAAGGCATTGCTGTTTGCAGTCTTCTGTCAGCATTCATGGGATCCATCTTATGCACACCTTCCAAAATTCCAACACTTCAGTCAAAATCTGGTGAATGGTACTTTGAAAAATCTCAGGAACAACATTGTGGAACTCATCAAGAGTGATCCACTGATCTCAGAGCACAGTTTGTTCAGCCTTGATGATTGGCTCTTTGGGAATTGGCGGTCTCCCACTTCTTTCCTTGTTGCGAATTTCAGTATGACCACCTGAAAACTCTCTACACCACTTGCCAATATTTTTGACAACCGTACATGACTCTGCATACACTTGCGTCAACTGTCAACAAATGTTGATTGGTTTAACATTTTTGTACTCAAAAATCGAGAACTGTGCAAACTTCACACCTGCGGGTAGTGGCAAATGGGAGCTCCATTACAACTGACTGCTGAGCCGAGACTGAAAGCTCCAGTAAGTGTGTGGTGGTTTCTGTAGAGAGTGAAGGGAGGGAAAAATCAGTGTGGCTAACAGCCACTCAAACTGTTTGGGAAACATGATTGACTGTAATGAGACAAGGTGTTGTGGAAGATAAAGGGGGCTTGGGAGGGGGGGGGAAGGACAAAACTCGAACAAAGTAAGTGTGATCTCCTAAATTGACTCCTTTGTCTTCTGCACTAATGCTATTGCTCGACAGCTGTTGCTCTTGCAGGATATTTGACAGGCTCGTAAAACATTAAAAATGTGTGAGAAGCGCATCATGCATCATGCAGGTAACAAAAAATTGTACAGTAATCATGCAGAAGACAAGCCAATATATTATAAACTGACCCCCTTCTGGGAGGAATGTGACAAGTCAAATTGATCGAATTTTAAAAGAGGTGTAAGACTAAATTGTCTTCCAGCCACCTGAGAAAATTAAAGATATGGTGTGAATGTGGCATCATTTGAACTGATTCTCAGGGTTGCAGCAAATAGCAGCAGCATGTAGAGTGTAGGAAAATGGAATCTAGAAAAAAAAAAAAAACTGCTGTTGCCTAACAAGTTCGCACAAGATCTTGTTTGAGCAGACACAGATTTTAGCCCATGCTTTTCTAAAAGGTGGACACGCTAATGAGAAGTTCTCCAAAATGTCTTATACAAAATGGAAATAATGTCAATCAGCACCACTGTCTCATTCCTATTATGAAATTAGTAATTAATCTACAGTATATACGCCTCATAATCTGCCACTACAAATTACTGGAAATCAGTTGTCAAAGATGCTGTGGAAAGCAGAACGTGTAGATGGAGCTATGGGATTTGCATTCTGACAAAGCATGGAAAAGGGTACTGGTTTATTAAGAGACTATAGGAGATGTCCCATATTATAAACTGCAATGGAAAAACACACCGTATTACATTTTGTTGGTGATATCAGTGTAATATGTTGTTGAAATGGGCAGTGCTGTATCATTTACAACTGCGTGAGTCTATTACATCTTTCAGGGGCCGAGATTTGATTCCCGGCTGGGTCAGAGATTTTATCCACTCAGGGACTGGGTCTTGCATTGTCATCATCATCATCATCATCATCATCATCATCATCATCATCATCATCATCTCATCCCCATTGACCCTCATATCTCCAAAATGATGTCAACTCAAAAGACTTGCACCAGTCTACCCGACAGGAGGCCCTAGCCACACGACATTTCATTTCTTTTCACACTCACTCTCTTCCCAAGCGAAGACAACTATTGAAAGTCTGAATTCTTACAGACAATTAATGCGGCAGTTGCATTGAGAACATTTTACAAGACGAATCTGTCACTGAAGATGTCCTGTTTGCATGAAAACATGTTGACCACATGACATCATTGCCATTTTTGTTGTGAATCAAATTATTGTGGCTGGTTTTATTCATGTTTGCCCATACTCTGTATGTTGTATTGTTTGTGCCGCATATTTGTAATGGTGACCACTGAGCTGTCAAAAATTTACAACTCTTTTTAAGAGTTTTGATCTTTTCTATCACACTGACTTATACACGTCATCTTCATTGAGTTCTTTCATTCATGAAATACCCATTATTCGGCCAATATTTTTTTATTTGTTTTTCAAGCACTGTTTTTTTCATTTTGTCTGTTACATTTCATTACTATATATTTTAACTCAACTCTCACTTTTCCATAATTGCAAAATTTTCTCAGGAAGTCCTCAGGTCAAACAATAGATTTATTTGAAAACAAGCTTGAAAGGATACTGATGTTTTTTATGAATTTATTTGTGGATACAGTGAACTGCTGTGATTCTATAATATTTACATGAAAACACATTATGCTACATTTATTTGAATGATGATCTGATCAGAAGGATGTGTTGAATTCTGCCCATAAGCAATTACTGAAGTTAACTAGTGACACATTAATTTTCCAGACATGAATTTTTAGTGGAAAATATAATTCATTTTTTAGTAAAAAATATAATGTGCTCCATTTTAAAACAGTAGTGACTATAATAGTTTGTTCTTTGCTGCAGGGTTCACCAGGAAACATTGGACCTCCAGGTCCTCCAGGACTTCCAGGAATCAAGGGTGCCCAGGGAGACAGTGGAAGAACAGGTATGGATTAAAAAGACTAGCTAAACATGAAGTCACATTGTCAGTACTTGATATATGAAATCTCCCAGCGATGAAAATAATAAAGGATATTATATCAAGTGAAGGTAAATAGAATGTCTGCTGAGCCTCGTAAAATATGACAACTGCTCCAGATGTATTATCTGTTGCCTTTCATTTCAGGATCTTAGGCTGATGTTTGTTTAGCTACCATTCTGGGAGATTCACCCTCCATTGCTGATGGCATACTGGCATCAAGAACCTATACAAAAGATCCACCACACCCATTTATTCACAAAATCTAATGAAATTCATAAGCATGACACTAGATTTAACAAAAATGAAGAAACTCTGAAGATAAATGGATCTTGGAGTCCTGTGGTGCAGCGAATAACTGTAGCAATTAACACTGGTGGATCTCCGCGATAATGACAAGGGTAATGTCCACTGTGGACATTAGCTTGGAGAGTACATAAAACCTACAGCCTTGAGCTTGATTTTAGTCTGCCACCACCAATGTAGTGTGAATCTTCGGGAATGCCAGCTACTTGTGCTGGCAAAACATCAGAATAATCATAACAAACATATGCCAAAGATTCCGAGATGAAAACCGAGAGGCGATATGGCAACAAGCGTCAATAAAAGCATTAAAAATTTTGAATTGCTCCAGAGTTACCTCTTAAAAGGTAGACAAATGTAGTATGCTTTAAGGCTCTCCATCATTTCAGTGAGAAAAAGAAATGTCACTGCTCCTCAATATTCTCACATAGATCACTTTTCCAGCAGACACATACACATTCTTTGCACTTGACAAAAGCCTGTATCCTACAAATTATACCTCTCAGTTGATTTTGTAGAATTTGTCGCACCACCACTGTCAGTGATAACAACTCGCAACAAGTGGAATAAAAATTCACTAAATAACATGCTACGATTACATTAAATGTTCACACTGGGTATGACATTCACAGTGGAACAATCAGAACACTACTGAACACATGATAGGTGTCGGAGAATGCATGACGGAAGTGCACAGAGTTAGCCTGACCACAGCAACTGTTGTTTGTGATTGCAGCTGTAGTGCTAATCCTAAAAAGGGAACCAGCAATCCATTATTTGTAATTTTTTATATTTATATTATGTGAAGTTCAGAACTCAAATATCAGTTGCCGAAGCATTTCAATTCAACTCTCAAGAATTATGGAGAAAACCAACTTTTAAGTTTACCACACAACTTAAATTCACTAAAGGGAGGACAATTTTTGATGGATCAAGTGGCTCTGTCGATAGTGCTGAAGAGTGGTGTCACTTGTACAAAACTCATTTTGGTTATTATTTGATTTTTTGGGTTTGTTGCCATTCAGTTTCGATATATCTCCATAGTTTAATGTAAAAATTTTGTAAAATATATAATAATTAACACAAGTCTAATTTTCATTTTGTATGAAAACTATATGTGAGTTTAGAGAAAATGTGATATACGGAGAGAATGAACAGTACTTGTTATCTGCCACTGTTAAAAACCTTGCGGCACATGTTTAACTGTTAGTTGATGATGTTGACTATAGTTGCTGAAACTGAGATCTTGTGCCCCTGGCCAAATGCATACACTAGTAGAATTACCTGCAGAGCAGGCTGTAGTTGCTTGGGGGGAAAAGATTCCAGCTAATTTCATAGTGGTCGGAAGGTGCACAATGTTTTACGTGATGGACACCTGTGGGTGCAGTAGCATTTCAGCATACATTGCTGAAGCAGCATATGGTGCTGTGGATGAAAATCTTCTAATTTAAAAGGAGAAGGAGAAGAAGAAGATTGTTATGTTGGATGTGGATGATGAAAATTTGCCCGTTGTGTCGACAGCACTTCTAAATCCAGACAGAAATTTTTGTGTGGTCAAACACATTCTTATCCTTCTTTATAAGACAATGACAACTTAATGCAGTTCACTATAAAGCCACATACCAGAGGAACTTAAAATCCTGACATCCACTTCACAATGATATTCTCCCTGATGCGTTACATCAGAAAAAATGCCCCTTTTTAAATCTAATACAGAGAGGTCCAAAAAAATGTATCCACTGTTTAAAAGTCCAGAACTGGTAAATTACCTGATGGAGTTGTCTCATCTTTGGTACTGTAATAGTTTGTAGTTTCGGCAATCGCCACACAAGCATTGTATTTCGTTTTTTTGTTTCGTCAGCCGTGAATTTGCCAGGAGTAAATGTGTGGTGTGGGTTGTCTTACCGGGGCTTGATTGGGCCATTCTTCTTTGACAGCACAGTTACCAGTGAGTTGTACCTTCAGAAGCTTCAGACATCAATTTTTACCTTTCATCCGAGACTTGTATGGAAACGAAAGAGTTTACTTTCAACAAGATGGTGCCCCAGCCCACTACCAAAACCGTGTTAGGGCGTATCTCGGCGAAAATCCGCCAGGAAGATGGATAGGTGCTGTGGAGTATCCACCACGTCCCCCAGACCTAACTCCTCTGGACTTTTACCTGTGGGGAACACTAAAGGACATTGTTTATCAACAAAAGCCACGCACATTGGATGAACTTCAAGAATCCATTGTACATTCATGTGCAAATATCCAACTGAACACATTGCAGTCAATAGTTCGTGCTGCAGTTTGGCGGCATCGTTTGTGTGTGGATGTTAATGGTGACTATTTCGAACACCTACAGTGATACCTTTAAGTTGGACTTTAAGCTACACTTTCACCAAAAGCGAGACAACTCCATCAATTAGTTTGCAAGTTATGGGCTTTTAAACAGTGGATACATTTTTTTGGATCCCTCTGTAGTTTGTATCATATGATACCAGGAGAAAAGATGATATCCACTATGAGTGTACAAACCAGAAGGGCTGTGACTATAAGGCTTTTAATGCCCTACTCTCATGAATTAAATGTTTGGTCGATAATGAGCTCTTAAAAAAGCCTTAAGACAGTTCCACTTGCAAGGGCCATTTTATCTACCACAGCAAACTTTATTTTGCAATGGGATGTGCACTGGGTGGGCATTGTAGTGTTAGCAGTGCAGTGTTCAGGGTGCATATGCCCCTGAACAACCAGGAAATATGGTAAAACTGTGGAAATTTTTCACTGTTTTAGTTTTCAGTTAAATTTTTGTAATTTTGACTAGTGGGAACTGATACTGTAATGTCAAATTTTACTTTAGCCCGCTACTGCAGGATAATACTGCACCAATAAAATGTAAACGAGAGGCAAACACAAAAATAAAACTTTAGTTGCAAAGAAAATGCACCATTTACAACAATGAAACACAGTCCCAGAAGACCAGCCATTTATACTACTACTTAAAAAAAATTTACGGACACATTTTTGTTTGATTTATCTTAAAGGATTGCACATGTTATAAAAGACCAATATTATATGTGAAAGCTTAACTTTTCTTGTAGCTGTACTGTGTATATATTAATTTAAATCAATAACTTTTCCTATTTATGTGTTTGTGCTGCTGTGATGTTGCTATTGGCTGACTACAAAACATGTCCTACACTCTGAATATAGCTCATTAGCTAGTGAGATCACATGAAGTGAGCTATGATTGGCTGAGGAAAGTGCATCGTGCAGGGCAATCTTGATTTCAATACTTTAAAAGCTACCATGCTGTATTTGGTGTGTTTAGTATTTACACATTTGTAATAGGAAAATATGCAGTGTGCGTGTTGCTATGTATCAGAGATCTTTCTAAAACATTCTGTTTTTTGCTGGGTTTTGTTTCCTTATGGGCTATAACTTCTAAGCTGGTGTAAAAACATTTACCATTTAAAGGATAGATAAGTTTTGCAGGTCCGAGGGAAAGTATGTTGACACCTATCGTATGCGTGGCACTCTCTCCCTTATTTTGTGATAGTACTAAACGAGCTACCATTCTTTGAACTTTTTCGACGTCCTCTGTCGATCCTGTCTGATGCACAGCAATACTCCAGAAGAAGACGTACAAGCGTAGTGTAGGCAGTCACTGTATTAGACCTGTCGCATTTTCCCAGTATTCTGCCAATAAATCGCAGTCTTTGTTTTCCTTTCGACACAATTCGACACAACATTGTCTATGTAATCATTCCAACTTAAGTTATTCATACTTATAATCCCTAAGTATTCAGTTAAATTTACAGCCTTGGATTTGTGTGGTTTATCATGTAACCGAAATTTATCAGATTCCTTTTAGAACTCATGTGGATGACTTCACACTTTCCATGATTTTTAGAGACAATTGCCAGTTTCACACCATACAGATATTAATCATTTTGCAACTTGTTTTGATCATCTGATGACTTTACAAGACATTAAATGACAGCATCATCTACAAACAATCTGAGTGCTACTCAGATTCTCTTCTAAATATTTGTACAGATCAGGAACAGCAGAGGGCCTATAACACTTTTTTGGAGAAGGGCAGATATTACTTATGTTTTACTTGATGACTTTCCATCAATTACTATCAACTGTGATCTTTCTAAACGGGATCTTTCTAACAGAAAATCACGAATCCCATCATGCTACTGAGACAATAGTCCACAGGCATGCAATGTGATTAGAAGTCACTTGCAAGGTACGAGGTGCGTTCAAGTTCTAAGGCCTCCAATTTTTTTTCTAATTAACTACTCACCCGAAATCGATTAAACTGGCGGTACTTCTCAACGTAATCGCCCTGCAGACATACACATTTTTCACAACGCTGATGCCATGATTCCATGGCAGCGGTGAAGGCTTCTTTAGAAGTCTGTTTTGACCACTGGAAAATCGCTGAGGCAATAGCAGCACGCCTGCTGAATGTGCGGCCACGGAGAGTGTCTTTCATTGTTGGAAAAAGCCAAAAGTCACTAGGAGCCAGGTCAGGTGAGTAGGGAGCATGAGGAATCACTTCAAAGTTGTTATCACGAAGAAACTGTTGCGTAACGTTAGCTCGATGTGCGGGTGCATTGTCTCGGTGAAACAGCACACGCGCAGCCCTTCCCGGACATTTTTGTTGCAGTGCAGGAAGGAATTTGTTCTTCAAAACATTTTCGTAGAATGCACCTGTTACCATAGTGCCCTTTGGAACGCAATGGGTAAGGATTACACCCTCGCTGTCCCAGAACATGGACGCCATCATTTTTTCAGCAGTGGCGGTTACCCGAAATTTTTTTGGTGGCGGTGAATCTGTGTGTTTCCATTGAGCTGGCTTGTGCTTTGTTTCTGGATTGAAAAATGGCATCCACGTCTCATCCATTGTCACAACCGACGAAAAGAAAGTCCCATTCATGCTGTCATTGCGCGTCAACATTGCTGGGCAACATGCCACACGGGCAGCCGTGTGGTCGTCCGTCAGCATTCGTGGCACCCACCTGGATGACACTTTTCGCATTTTCAGGCCGTCATGCAGGATTGGGTGCACAGAACCCACATAAATGCCAACTCTGGAGGCGATCTTTCAACAGTAATTCGGCGATCCCCCAAAACAATTCTCTCCACTTTCGATCATGTCGTCAGACCGGCTTGTGCGAGCCCGAGGTTGTTTCGGTTTGTTGTCACACAATGTTCTGCCTTCATTAAACTGTCGCACCCACGAACGTACTTTCGACACATCCATAACTCCATCACCACATGTCTCCTTCAACTGTTGATGAATTTCAATTGGTTTCACACCACGCAAATTCAGAAAACGAATGATTGCACGCTGTTCAAGTAAGGAAAACGTCGCCATTTTAAGTATTTAAAACAGTTCTCATTCTCGCCGCTGGCGGTAAAATTCCATCTGCCGTATGGTGCTGCCATCTCTGGGACATATTGACAATGAATGCGGCCTCATTTTAAAACAATGCCCATGTTTTTATCTCTTTCCAGCCCGGAGAAAAAAAATCGGAGGCCTTAGAACTTGAATGCACCTCGTACAGTGTCAAAAGCCTTGTCGAAATCTAGAAGTATGGAATCAATTTGACATCCCCTGTAAATCTGTTACTGTGTTTCAGGAAATCCGGGGCCACAGGGATTGCCGGGAGCTCCCGGTCCGGAAGGTCCGAAAGGAGACACCGGTTCGGAGGGGCCATCCGGACCACCAGGGCAGCCCGGGCCGCAGGGTCCTGCGGGAGACAGGGGGCTGCCCGGACTTCCGGGACCCACGGGACTGGCGGGCGCCCGGGGACCGAGGGGTGCACCGGTGAGTATCTGGAGGGATGGCGGTAGGAAATTCCAGAGAATCCTGAGACGTGCTCGAGAGAATTGAATTGTTTGTTGGTGGATCAAAATATATGCCAAGTACATGTGTTTCTGCTCATTTTTGGGGGGTTTTAACATTTTCCTTAATTTTTCTTTTCTTATGTCTGGACCACACAAAAATGTAAAATAGGGGTTTCACTGTGTATGCAGATATGGGATTAAGGGTGCAACACTTCAATGGCTTACTTCTTACTTTGTTGTTGTTGTGGTCTTCAGTCCTGAGACTGGTTTGATGCAGCTCTCCATGCTACTCTATCCTGTGCAAGCTTCTTCATCTCCCAGTACTTACTGCAACCTACGTCCTTCTGAATCTGCTTAGTGTATTCATTTCTTGGTCTCCCTCTATGATTTTTACCCTCCACACTGCCCTCTAATGCTAAGTTTGTGATTCATTGATGCCTCAGAACATGTCCTACCAACTGGTCCCTTCTTCTTTTCAAGTTGTGCCACAAACTCCTCTTCTCCCCAATTCTATTCAGTACCTCCTCATTAGTTATGTGATCTACCCATCTAATCTTCAGCATTCTTCTGTAGCACCACATTTCGAAAGCTTCTATTCTCTTCTTGTCCAAACTATTTATCGTCCATGTTTCACTTCCATATATGGCTACGATCCATACAAATACTTTCAGAAACAACTTCCTGATACTTAAATCTATACTCGATGTTAACAAATTTCTCTTCTTCAGAAATGCTTTTCTTGCCATTGCCAGTCTACATTTTATATCCTCTCTACTTCGACAATCATCAGTTATTTTGCTCCCCAAATAGCAAAACTCCTTTACTACTTTAAGTGTCTCATTTCCTAATCTAATTCCCTCAGCATCACCCGACTTAATTCGACTACATTCCATTATCCTCATTTTGCTTTTGTTGATGTTCATCTTATATCCTCCTTTCAAGAACTGTCCATTCCATTCAACTGCTCTTCCAAATCCTTTGCTGTCTCTGACAGAATTACAATGTCATCAGCGAACCTCAGAGTTTTTATTTCTTCTCCATAGATTTTAATACCTACTCCGAATTTTTCTTTTGTTTCCTTTACTGCTTGCTCAATATACAGATTGAACAACATCGGGGAGAGGCTACAACCCTGTCTCACTCCCTTCCCAACCATTGCTTCCCTTTCATGCCCCTCGACTCTTATAACTGCCATCTGGTTTCTGTACAAATTGTAAATTGCCTTTCACTCCCTGTATTTTACCCCTGCCACCTTAAGAATTTGAAAGAGAGTATTCCAGTCAACATTGTCAAAAGCTATCTCCAAGTATACAAATGCTAGGAATGTACGTTTGCCTTTTCTTAATCTTTCTTGTAAGATAAGTTGTAAGGTCAGTATTGCCTCACATGTTCTGACATTTCTACGGAATCCAAACTGATCTTCCCCAAGGTTGGCTTCTACTAGTTTTTCCATTCGTCTGTAAAGAATTCGCGTTAGTATTTTGCAGCTGTGGCTTCTTACTTATCTAATAGAAAACAAAGAACAATCATCTCTTCAAATGGTGTAAACTACCATTCAGACTGGAAAACAATCACACAAGGTGTCCCACAAGGTTCGATCCTTGGTCCAATTCTCTTTCTATTGTATGTCAACGACTTACCATGAAACATAAATTCACCATCCATTCTGTTTGCTGATGTCACATCTGTCTCAATAGAAAGCGAAGAAACAGAAACGATTCCTGATAGAGTCACTGGTACATTAGAGAGGCTAGAGTCATGGTTCCAGTTAAACGGTCTGAAGCTTAACATATCAAAAACTAACTTGATTGAATTCAGAACCAAACAGTCAAGAGACCGGGAAATTAGTATAAATCATAAAAGTGAAGAATTAATAGACGTGCATTCTGCCAAATTTCTAGGTCTACACATTTCTGTGTCTCGCCATGGACTGGCTGACATACTGTTTGCACTTGTTGAATGCAACCCACAGGCTGACTGTTTTTTTGCATGCCACATTTATTTAAAGACGTGTGGGACAGTTATCATAAAATGTTAAAATACAAAACTGTACATTGTAGACATACATAACATAAAAGACAGGAAAAATATAAAGTATACAGATATACAAGATGTCATTTCGATTAATAATTGATTAAATACACTCAGAAAAGAGTGTTCTGTTTTATATTGCTGGAGTATGGACCTACACTTGTATTCGCAATAAAACCTGCCAGGAACTTTTTGGAAATTCAGATTTTCTAATTAACATATTTTATGAACTACCAAGCTATTCAGGTAAAATTATATATTTTTGGTATCAGAAAAATTAGGGCTCCAAGACTGTGACATTGGGTATCCAAAACGAAAACATTTGGAGATTAAAAAATTATGGAATACTTATGGTGACAGCCATTTTGTGTAAAAATAAATTTTGGGGCCTTGTTTTTAGGAATGATTAAATAATCTTTGAAAGAAGAGAATAAGGTTCAAATGGCTCTGAGCACTATGGGACTGAACATCTATGGTCATCAGTCCCCTAGAACTTATAACTACTTAAACCTAACTAACCTAAGGACATCACACAACACCCAGTCATCACAAGGCAAAGAAAATCCCTGTCCCCGCCGGGAATCGAACCCGGGAACCCGGGTGTGGGAAGCGAGAACGCTACCGCATGACCACGAGCTGCGGACAGAGAATAAGGGCTTAAAATGCCAATCCCGAAACTAACAATTATATCATCATGTGTTATTAATGAGGTGGTTTCTGTAAATGCATGTGATTTTCAAGAATTGTAAGTTTGGAACATTTCTAAAAGTAAAGTGTTTGCTCATTAATGTGTTGCACATTTATTAAAATCAGGCTGAAAACATTAATAATAAACTTTTTTAAGAAAACAGCTTGGGTAAGAATGTATAGATTCTTTTTTTAGTTTATTTTGTGGCCCCTACTCCACAGACAATACAGAATCCAGTGTATATGATAATATATTGATAGTGGGAGTCATGTTAGAAATGTGTCTTGCTACATTTCATGCCGTTTCCCATTTTAGATGTGACAACATGTGGTTATGCTGAAGGAAATATTTACACTAATATCAACAAAAGTTCCTAAAGCTGTGTAAGGGGTCTCTTTTGGCTGTCTTCCATTAGCACATTAAGCAGATTATCAAATCTGTCATGGTGAAGTGCTGTTTCAAACCCTTCAAGTAGGTCAAGTTTCCTCCTATTCTCCTCTATGTGTAATACTTCTGCATCCTCCACACTTCGTTTTGGTGGGTGGCTGTTTCTGGCTAATGTTAATTGTCTAGTCTGTGTCTGTGTTCTTTGCACCTCAACAGTATGCTGGTGAATGAGCAGAAATGTAGTGCAGTGAAACAGAGGGACACATGCTAGAAATTTTAAAGTAGATAACAAACCTCTACATTATGACTGCTATTTTAAAAAATTCAAATACTTCAGATTGACGAATGAAAGACAGACAGCCAGATGTTGCGACGTTGCTGTGTGTTAACTTTGATTTATTGTGATTTATTAACCACTACCTCGATTAAATGGATAGTATTAAAAACGTATTAGGCATATTATTTTATACGCTCGGACTGTGTTACAGGGTGACACTGGACCACCGGGAAAACCCGGCAACGAAGGACCACCCGGATCTCCTGGAATTTTGGGACCACCTGGACCACCTGGTCCAGCTGGAGAACCTGGAAGTGAAGGTCCTGCAGGCAAAGCTGGGCCACCTGGAATAGCGGGACGGCCGGGAGACAAGGGACCTCCGGGACCCCTCGGTTCCCCTGGACCCAGCGGTGCTCCGGGTCTGCCTGTAAGTGCAAAGTCTTCACCTATAAACAACATGACTACATGTCTGCTCTATGTTTAAGTTCTGCCACACAATTTTTATCCACTTCTTGCTAAGATGTGTGTCCTGATTGCATGGCATGTATTCCAGTGATTCAGCCCACAGGACCACATTAGCAAATGATTTGGCAGCAATAATACATAATTTGTGTGGGGAAGTTGCTACTCACCGTATAGCCGAGATGCTGAGTTGCAGATATGCATGACAAAAAGACTGTCAAACAAAACTTACGTCCAGACAGGCCTTCATCAGAACAGACCATACACACACATACCGGCGCGTGCACAAAAGCAAAACACACACGTGATCATAGTCTCTGGCTGCTTTGGCAGTGGCAGCCAGAGACTTTGCTAATGTGTGTGTGAGTGTGTTTGCATATGCACTTGTGTGTGTGTGTGTGTGTGTGTGTGTGTGTGTATGTGTGTTGTGTTGCCTATTCTGGTGAAAGCCTGTTGGCCGAAAGCTTTGTTTGACAATATTTTTGTTGTTCCTATCTGCGACTCAGCATCTCCTGTACATGGTTAGTAACAACTTTCCTATTCATGTTATGGATAGGATATCTTGGATTTTCCATTGTTTGAAAATTCATATGGAGGAACATTAAATACAGTATGCTAAGGGTTCAGTGCTTGACCCGTGCATGTTATTGGTTTATGTATGCGGTTTGCCTGGGACATTGGGGGACTGACTCTTCAAAAAGTGTAACATACTGGAAGCTCTTGAAAGCAATGTTTACTGTGGCCTGGCCATTTGGAATGAATGGATGGTAATATATGATACAGAGGTGGACCTCAGAGGAAATAAGGAAGTGCCATCAACTGAGAAGAAAGTGGATGACAGATGTCAAAGACATTATGGACACCAGGAATCTCTAAGTGGGGGAATGAGAAGGTTAAATCATGCAGGTTGAGAAGTGAGAACTAGCATTAACTATAGTCATTGAAAGAGGACAGAAGAGGGCAGGATTTAATTTTCTTTGTGTGTCAGTCTGTCTGTCTGTCTGTCTGTCTCTCTCTCTCTCTCTCTCTCTCTCTCTCTCTCTCTCTCTCTGTGTGTGTGTGTGTGTGTGTGTGTGTGTGTGTGTGAGTGTAAGTAAGTGAGAAAGCAGTTTTCCATTTGCATTTTACTGTCATCATTATTGTTCAGTGACAAGAGCACATTTTGTATAATTTTAGTAGCACAATACAGCATTATCAAAGTGACAGTTTTCCTTGTAGTGTACCATAAATCTTGAATTGTTTTTGATTTAGGTGATAGGGACCAATCTTTCCAGAGGCCACTGCAATATTTCTTTTATTAACATGAGAAGCGAGTCTCATGTCTTTTCATATCCCAAAATTTTTCTCTAAAATTTTAAAAGAAGTTGTGACTGTTAATGCCAGTTTTGTGCTTAAGTTTGTCATCTAAGCAGAGTATTTTTGTAACAAGTAGTGGACTGATCATGGGCTGAAACCGAAACAGGTGATGAGAATTTGGTATGATACAGATTTCATTGTGCATTAAATAAAGAATATTCACTACAGGAGATTATTATTTATGATTGAATTGTATGGCACTCACATTTTCTGAAAATGTTCTTTCTGAATTAATTTATTTGTCACTGTTACATAAGAAAATGAAATAGGAAAATATCTGCATAAAAATATCGCAGTACGGCACTTCTCTTAGGTCTTTTCAGAATAAATGTTTCCAAGAAAGAAAGCTGCCAATTAGGTATGGACACAGTTGTGATGATAGATGGAGAAACAGATAATGTCGGCCTGGACAGTTATATCATTATTTTTAGTGTAAAAATCATTCTAACCGTAATGTAAATTTATGACATATCTTGTACACAGAGGAAATGGATTGCAAATGTACATCAGCAGTTGAGTAGTAGGAAGAGTGAATGATTGTCCACTAGTTTATGTTTCTTTCATTTTTAAATCTAGAAGTTTTTCTTTAAGTTAGATATCTAAATGAAATCTAGTCACTCACTGTCATTTATATGTCACTGAATGAAACATTAATATTTTTCCCTGTGTTGCAGGGGCCAGTTGGACCTACCGGACCACCAGGACCTGCCGGAGAGAGAGGTCCGAGGGGAGAGACCGGACCGCAGGGTGTCGAAGGACAGCAGGTAGGCGCACTGCCAGGGCACAGTGTCGGCATTTGTACTCTGCAAGCCAATGTCGAGTGTGTGACATGGGGTTCTTCCTGTTGTACAATTTATTAGGGTTTCTTACTACTCCATTTGCATATAGAGTGCAGGAAGGATTACAGCTTAAATGGCCTCTGTGCATTTCCTAACTAGTCTAATCTTGACTTCAGGGCCTCTATAGGAGAGTGAAAGATACAGGGTGTTCAAAAAGTCTCTCCGCAGTACCGTATGATTGTTAGCCGCGCGTGCCGTATGATTGTTTGCCTGCCTGGGTTACTTCCCTTCAAGTGGACTCTCCCAACATTCCACTGTTTTGTTTAGCTCAGCCAGCATCAGTAGTATCACTGGTGTGTGTCGTTATGTGTCGATGTGAAGATTTAAGTTTAGTTCATTTGTTTCATTTTTCTCACTGTTAAAATGCTAACCACTGAAGAATGTGTGTTTTTAGTCAAACAGTTTCAGTTTGTCAAACATTTAATTCAATTTTCCCAGAGACAACACTCCCACATCGCGATACTGTGCGAGATTTGACTAACAAATTTCGAAGTACGGGTTCAGTGACAGATGCACCGAGAAGTGGTCGTCCTAGCATTTTGTCTGAGGATAAACTACTCGATATTTACAATAAAATGTCCACGAGTCTGAACAAGTCAGTAAGAAAACTTGTTCCGACACTGATATTGATTTTCTGGGCAAGTCAGTAAGAAAACTCGCCCAGGAAATCAATGTTAGTGTCGGAATGGCCCACACAGCTGTAAGGAAAAAATTAGAACTTTTCCCATACAAAGTGACAGTCGTGCAAGAACTGGAAAATACTGATCATGGCAAGAGACTGCATCATTGTCAATGGTTCAAAAATTTCGTTCAACAAAATGGAAGGGATATTCTTCATGAAACGTTTTTCACTGATGAGGTGTGGTTTCCATCTATCTGGGTACATGAACTTGCAAAATTCTCATATGTGGAGTACTGCAAATCCATTGTGTATTCGTGAGGAACCACTTCATTCTGTGAAAATAGGAGTTTCGATTGCAATTTCTAGATGTCAGATTGTGGGTCCCATATTTTTCAATGAAACAGTAAACACACAACGAAACTGCAGCGATATTCTGTACCCATTCATAGGAGAACTTGTGTTAAGTGAAATTCTGAACGTTTATTTTCAACAAGATGGTGCAACCGTGCATACAGCTCACGTTTCAATGTCACTGCTTGCTGATGTTTTTGGTGATCCCATAATTTCACAGGGTCTTTGGCCTCCACAATCGTCTGACCTAACACCACCTGACTTTTTCTTCTGGAGTGCAGTGAAAAAACTGTCCAAAATCCATCTATGAATTGAAAACTGCTATATTCACTTTCACTGTTTCTGTTACAGAATGAATGTTACAGCTTGTGTTTGGAAACATGATTAGACAAATTGAATTGTGTACTCAATAAAGGGGGGTGGGGGGGCACTTTCAACATTTAATGTGAAAATTTGTAAGTAAAAATGAATATTCAATAAATTAATAACTTTTATTCCACTGAATTTCATTTCGGTATATTCACTGCGGCATACAGCATTACGGCATGTGCGGCTAACAGTCATACGGCACTGCGGAGAGACTTTTTGAACACTCCGTATGTCAAGATCCTTCATTTAATACTGGTTCTCAAAACATTTTAAGCAGGCTTCTGTGGGATAATGTGCATCTGTCTTTGAACTTCTAACAGTTTGTGCTGCTCTTCTCTGTGTACATTCAGTACCTCATGTTAGCCTTGGCTCCCACATTCTCAATCAATATTACAATCATGTGGGTTTGATTTCAAAATTTTTGTAGTTCAGCTACATCACTTTTCTGTGTCACTCTGGAATGTAACAATTTTGGGAGTTCTCGGCTTCCATTTAGCAGCTTTTTTGTTCCATATTGTGATTACCAAAGTGCAACAGACCATTTCAAACTTCAACAATAAGAGAAAGCCATGTGTCACTGAGAAAAATATAGTATGTTCTCCTACATTTCGTTAGTTTGAGATGATTCCTGCATTATTTTATACTGTGAAGTTTCATTAAACACATGTAAGGTATATAAACACTTGAATAAAGTGCCAGCTGAATTTCATACACGCTTGTATTTTGAATAGCATGGTCATACTGGTGAATTCTTGAACAAACTGCCACCATGAGAAATTTTTCAATATTTTTAACTGATTTTACAGGTCATAATGTATGGATATTTGTACATATCAAGTAAACACTTAAGAAAATTTCTCTCAGGATGGAAAGGGCTAAGATGGGATGCAGAAATGATTCATAAGTAGTCTCCTTTGCAAACTGACACCATTTTCCCAATGTGTTACCAGTGATATTTTGTTGTGAGTCCTCTGACTGGCTCCACGCAGCCTACCACAAATTCCATTCTTGTGCCAACCTCTTCAATTCAGAGTAGCACTTGCATACAGCATCCATTATATATTGGATATTTTAATATCTGACAGTGGTTCGGATTCCCTACCTGGTTCGTCTATCAACAGGAAAAACATGCCGTAGAGACTCTGGCTACAGATTCCAGTTGCTGTCAGCTGCTGCTTTTCCCTGTGTGAGGCACTGCCATGGTAACAAGTGTGTAACGTGTAGCCAGCTATTGACATGAGAAGGCCGATGAATATTGTGGCCAGTAGAGATCTGACATTGCCTGGTTCATGTTTGTGATTCAGATTACTCCCTGGACAGTCGTACACACTTAAGACGACTTCACTAGTCTCTGTACTTATTTTCAGTTAGCAGTTTACTTTGTGATCCCCACCAGCCTTTGTGTTACTGGCAGTGTGAATGATCGTAAATTGTGTACTACTTATGCAGAATAGAATAGAACAGAATAGAATAGTTATGTTCCAATCTCTGTCTTCGAATAGAGTTTTTACACTTCTCAGTTCCCTCTAGTACTGTGGAAGTTACACCTTGGTGTCTTAACACAGCTCTTACCATCCCATCCCTCCTTCTTGTCCATGTTTCCCACTTGTTCCTTTCGCTGGCAGTTTCTTATCTTACTGATCCATCTACTCGCAATTTTCAGCATCCTTCTACATCATCAGATGTCAAATGCTTTGACTGTCTTTTTTTCTGAATTTCCCGTTGTCCAAGGTCTACTTCCACACAATTCTGTGCTCCAAGTGTACATTGTCAGAAATTTCTTCCTCAAATTAAGTCTGATGCTGATTGACTTCATTTGGCCATGAGTGCTCTCTTTGCCTGTGCTATTTTCTTTTTATGTCTTCCTTGCTTCTTCCATCATGGGTAATTTTGCTTCCAAGGTAGTAGAATTTCTTCATCTAATTGGGAAGTGTACAGTTTCACATATCTGACTAAAGTGGATTGTCAACATTTAAATCACTTTAAAATGCTATTACAATCTAACTGAGTATTTGAATATAATAGAGGGAAACATTCCACGTGGGAAAAATATATTTAAAAAGAAAGATGATGAGACTTACCAAACAAAAGCACTGGCAGGTCGATAGACACACAAACAAACACAAACATACACACAAAATTCTAGCTTTCGCAACCAACAGTTGCCTCGTCAGGAAAGAGGGAAGGAGAAGGAAAGACAAAAGGATATGGGTTTTAAGGGAGAGGGTAAGGAGTCATTCCAATCCCGGGAGCGGAAAGACTTACCTTAGGGGGAAAAAAGGACAGGTATACACTCGCACACACACACATATCCATCCACACATACACAGACACAAGCAGACATTTGTAAAGCCTTTACAAATGTATACACTCGCACACACACACATATCCATCCACACATACACAGACACAAGCAGACATTTGTAAAGGCCTTTGCAAATGTCTGCTTGTGTCTGTGTATGTGTGGATGGATATGTGTGTGTGTGCGAGTGTATACCTGTCCTTTTTTCCCCCTAAGGTAAGTCTTTCCGCTCCCGGGATTGGAATGACTCCTTACCCTCTCCCTTAAAACCCATATCCTTTTGTCTTTCCTTCTCCTTCCCTCTTTCCTGACGAGGCAACCATTGGTTGCGGAAGCTAGAATTTTGTGTGTATGTTTGTGTTTGTTTGTGTGTCTATCGACCTGCCAGCACTTTTGTTTGGTAAGTCTCATCATCTTTCTTTTTAAATATAACTGAGTATTTGTGTAGATTTTTTCAATAGCACTTCATTACAGATAGCTGCATCATCTGCAAAACAGTCTATTGGTACTGTTAATACTGTCTGTCAGGTCACCTATAAACAACAGCAATTAGAAGTTTAGTTTCACTAAATTCAACTAATGCTGCACAACTTTCAAATACCTGTTCAGTGCAGTGTCGTGATACGTCTATGGACTCAAATGAAATACTGTTTTTTTGTGTACAGAGCCACTCCCCCACCCCGCAAAGAACTCCTTGAGAAACAGCCAGCTAATCTGTAGCCTTGTAAAGGAAGCCTCTGAATTATCAAATTATTTAAGTGGTGCTCTGATATACCAATAATTTCAGAGTTAACATCTATTAGCAGTTCACTAACTTTATCTCTAATACCTCTTATATTTTGATGAAATATGCTAATTCCTTCTCTACTTGGAAATATTACATCCTCTGGAGGTGAGCTCTTAGTTAGAGGCACTTCCTTTAAGCAGGTTTACCTATCAGCTGACTTCAGTCTTCTATCGAGAAAGACATTTTGCAGACTGCAAAGAGAAACACCTAACTTCACTAGTGAAATAAACTAAAATGTTGATAGAAGAATGCTAACAGTCAATAACTGCATAAAACTGTCCATTGTTGTAGCTGTTTAGTCTATTTCAGAAGTCAAAATCTTGCATTGGCACTCAAAGGGGGAGCAAGTTATTTCTAACTGTGCTACCCTCTGCTGCATCCATCTGACTTCCTCAGTCCATTATTTTACAGATGTCATATGAGACTGAGCTTTCTGGAATCTTTGTTGGTTGGCATGGAGGATGTCTCTCTATTCGAAACACCTCATAGAGAAGTCAAATGAATCTCCTGTGAGAGTGTCATTTTTTCTTCATTCTTAAAATGTCTTAGAAATATGAATTTTTAGCTATTCAGTAGAGGTCTCTTTCATATTAGGTAAATGTAGAATTGAAACAACAAATCCTTCTCATCAACATTGAGGAAAGTTGTAAATCATGACAAAGAAATATTGCTTATATGTTCCTATGCAAGTTGTAATCAACTTGTCCTTATTGCTTCAGACCTAGTGTGTGTTATATATAGGTTTATTGCAAGGTTCACAGTTTCTTACTAAATGAGATTGTACAGTGATTGAGATGATGATAATGTATTATAAGTAAGCAGACTACAAATCTCCATATACCTGTCCCAGTTTGGGTTTTCCATGGTAAAACCATGTCATCAGATAATCACTAGATTAGATCGCAGTTTCTTCCTGTCTTTGCCAAACTAAATTTACTTCATTAAATTCTTTTAATAGTAACATACACTTTATTTTGCTTCCCGGTACAGATTTGTTGCCTTTCAGTGACACGTACCTTCTATGCTGGTATTCTCAGAACATATTCATTATCCTCAGTCAGTCAGTCCAACCTTGTGCAATTTTTTTTGATCAAGAAATAGCCAGAGATGAGTTGTAAATTTGTTTCGCTGTGACCTCTTTTAAATGTAAATTTGCAAATTTGCAGTATTTACTGATAAAATGAAATGTGTGCTTTACTTCTGACTTCAAAATTTTGAAGGTTGTGTTTCGGTAAGAATCACTTCAGAAATTAATCAAAGAAAATTTATGTACATTGTGTATTCTAAATTGTGTATGGAAAGGAAAGGAGATTTTTATGAGAAAAATCTATGGTATAGATTTTTATATCATTGGAAAGTACAGTATATTGTCAATAGAAATTATTCATTTCATATCTTATTTCACAATGACTGTATGGAAAGTAAACTCTGTTACGTTGTAAATAAAATACTGGAATAATTAAAGGATATATATTAAAGTTGACAGATTCCCTCCCCATAGAACTCTGAGACTGCAACCAACTTGTGACAGTAGAGTCAACATCATTTGCAGCCAGGCCATATTTCATTTGCACGTAGAAGTGGAAATTTCTTGGAGCCAAGTCTGCAAAGTATGTCCGACGTTCAAAATTATTGCAGTTGAAATGACAGAAGGGGTATTACAGAACATATTTTACATTTGGTAAGATTTTTATGTGTGATGTTCATTTTGAACAGCTCGTATAGGCTATAAGCAGACATCTCCACCCTTTTCATAAATGTTGGCTTTTGGTTCAGTGTAATCACCAATATTAATACCACAATTGAAATGTGCCCTCTACTGAAGGTTTCACTCTGTATATTCTTATAGATTTTTTTAGTTCCTTGAAAAATTCTCCACATCTGCTGTATGGGTTTAGTTTTCTAATTAACAGGGACATTTTGAGAATATTTTCCCAGACTAGTGACTTATTGTTTGGTGCCCCCCCCCCCTCCCCTTCTCCTTTTACCCCATGTAAAATTTCACCTGCATCAGTTTTCACTGATAATTTTGATATGCACTGTATTCAGATCTCGCATGTAAGAACCTCTTAAGCGGCTACTACTAATTGTGATACGTCCCGTACAGCCTCTGTCACCCATCTCAGCTTGACACTGCAAGTGATGGCCTGTGTCACTTGTGCCTTAAACCGGGCCTTCTAATTATGCCAGTAAATTAACAGCAGAATCAACCTGTAGTTCACTCAGAGACTGACTACAGTGCTCTGACGAAATCCTATCATTATTTGTGTAACAGTTCTGCAACAGCATGAAACCATAGTGTGTCATTAAATTCCATTCCTCACACTCTCACTGGCTCCCCATCATTTCTCTGATACCTGGGAGATAAGGCAGGACAGAGTCATTGATATATCAAATACTGACATTTTTAAATAAAATATAACTGTCTACAATAACCTTAATAAGCAGTTCTAATAGCTGTATCATTTTTAGTGAAATTAAATACTAAAGAGCGGGGTGTGGGATTGAGGGAGGGGAGAGGATGAGAACTGATGTAGCTTTCTCACTGTCATAGCTCTAGTGCATCTCTACTTAATACATCACACAAAGTCAGAGATTAGTTTTCTGGATAGGCCTCATCTCGTAATGTGAGATCCCGAGTAGTAATGTACATGTGTTCTGCCTTAGATTTCAGTGTTTGTGTTTATATTCATGTCTGATTATTTGTGTTTAGCTAGCTTATCTCATTTTAGGGTCTAAGAGGAAAACCTGGTGCTCCTGGACCGGAGGGTGCCAAGGGAGAGAGAGGAGAAGAGGGGCCGAAGGGCGCCAAGGGCCACCGAGGACTCATCGGGCTGCAGGGACTGCCCGGACCCATTGTGAGTACGCACACACGCACACCTGTACAGCCACATTGTGCCAGATGAGTACAGTCAGCATGCTGCTAAAAAAGGAGCAAGTTTTTCTGGTTTGTTTATGTCTCCGTCAGTGACTTAACACCACCACCATTTGGTGAGCTGTGTTAGTATGCATATTCTCTGCCTGGACACCAGCCAGACATGTAGTCATCAAAATAATTGTGCATAAAATTGAACTGACAACTTAGCTGTACAACCAAAGGGTATACCATTAATGGTCTTGCCAAGAAAATCTGAGAGATAACAGCTAAACAGGTCAGTTGAAGAGTTTGAAATTTTTACTAATTTTTGTATTAAAAAAAAATTCTACACCAGTCATTAAATGAGCAAAGGGATTTTTGTAAAAAAAGAAAGCCTTTTTTTAAATGTTTTTCCAGATATATTATGATGTCTTTTTTTCCAGCTTACACTTGTCTAATAGTAGCCTGATTTAACTGTGCCCAAATACTGACTGCTTGGCAAACCCTTGCAGCCACAGTTGACCAGTTTGCCACTTGTCGATCACACCTGTAGGCAGGCGTTGTATAACCTAGTTTACCTACACCAGTACTTACCCAATTTTTTACCAGTTTTCACTTTGTGAATGTTATATATATTTCACAATTAGTTTCATATTGTGAATATTTCAACCATGTATTTGCAATTTAAAAGTTACTCATCTTACACTATTTTGTAGTTAAATGTAGCCATCAGTTCCACCCATCAGAGCGCAGATACGTTTATACTGTCTGGGTGTCTATGGCTCATGTAATAAAGCACATCTCTCTGGCTGCAACATAACTCTCTCTGCTTAGCTTTTTGGTGTTAGATATCATTTTTGCAGCCTCTTATCATTTAGGCACTCACTTGAGCAATTTTAACCCTGCTGCTGTCACATTTTCACGTGTCTCAATATAAATGAATCATCCTGGTAGAGAGGAATAGAGCAGATGCAGAAATGGGCACACTCAGCTCTTTGTGCAGTAGGGTAATTGTGAATAAATTGGTGTGTTTTAATCCATGATGGTGTGGGCTACATTATTTCATAAAACCACTAAATCATTTTACATTTTACTAAGGAGGAGAAACGATATTATTTGACTAAAGCAGACACAGTTTCTTCCACCAGCCCCTGCAACTACATAGCAAAACAAGAAATATGAGACTTTGGTGTCCTGTTCATTTTTCCTTTTATGAGTTACTGTGCAACATTTTCAAGTACTTGTATAGGTGTCAGTCTGATTTTGTAATTTAGTTTTCTAGTGTTGTGCTACGTCACTCTCTTCCTTTCGAAACAGATTATTTGATGACTTGCCAAGAATTTGTAACTGGTAATGATACCGCTTGTATGACCCAAAGCTCAAATAACAACAGACAGATTCATGTTGATGTTGAACCTTAATCTTTCCAAAATGTATAATTTTTTTAATGTCTGTTAGTAATACTGGAATTTTCCCTCCTGAAGATAATCTCAAATTAATTCTTCTTTTGAAAGGGAAAAAAAAAACAGTTTTACATTTTATTGCTGGAGAAGTTCTGTGCTAAAGTGTCTGTGGATTTTCAGGGTCCCCCTGGAGACAAGGGAATGATTGGGCCTCCCGGACCACCAGGAAAGGACGGAGAAACTGGAACCAAAGGTATGCCAGTAGAAGCAGTGTCTGCATATTATCAAGAGCAGTGTATTTGTATTACACATTTCCTCAGCTTTTCTTAATTTGCCCTTATGTTTTTGGAATGTGAGGTAACTGAACTTTTATTTACATTGCGTTGTCACAGTCTTCAGTTCATAGACTGGTTTGATGTGGCTCTCCTCGATACTCTATGCTGTGCGAGCATCTTCATCTCTCCATAACTGCTGCAGTCTACATCCATTTAATATACTTCCTGCATTCAAGCCTCGGTTTCCCTCTACACTTTTAAACACCTCCTGTCCCCCACCCCCAATCTTCTCTACATTTCGCAAGTCACAATTCCCTGATGCCTCAGAGTGTGTCTTTTAGTCAAGTTGTGCTATAAATTTCTTTCCTCCCTGATTCAATTCCTCTTCATTAACTACCTGATGTACCCTTCTAATCTTCAGAATTTTGTGTACCATCACATTTGAAACACTCATATTCTTTTCTTGTCTGCTCGATTCGTCCATGTTTCACTCGCATATGAGACTGCACTCTGGACAAATTCTTTCACGAAAGACTTCTCATCATCTCTCTCTTTTCACAAAAGCTTTACATGTTACTACCACTCTGTGATTTATATCATCTACACATCTGTCATTATCAGTTAATTCGCCCTGAAAATAACAAAACTACATCTACTACTTGCTGTATCTCATATAGTAATCAAATTTATACATCTACATGGATACTCTGTCTACATGTATACTATGCAAAGCTCTTTGATGTGTGTGGCAGTGGGTTTGTCCCTTTGTACCAGCTTTTAGGGCTTTCCGCTGTTCCATTCCTGTATGGAGCATAAGAAAAATGACTGTTCACATGTCTCTGCATCTGCTGTAGCTAATCTGATTTTATCCTATGGGAGTGATATATAGGAGGTGGTTGTATATTTGTTGTATATCCATAGAGTCATCATTTAAAGCTGGTTATTGAAACTTGTAGAATTTCTTGAGATAGTTCCAAGAGTTTGTCAGTTCAATTCTTTCAACATCTCTGTGACACACTCCATGGGTCAAACAAATCTGTGAGCATTTGTGCTGCCCTTCTCTGTATACATTCAATATCTGGTATGGGTACCACACACTCTAGCAATATACTAAGATGGGTTGCATGAACAACTCGTAAGCACTCTCCTTTGCAGACCGATTGAATTTGGTCTAGTATTTTACCAATAAACTGAATTCTGCTACCTGCATTACACATGACAAAGTCTATGTGATTGTTCCACTTCATGTCCCTGTTATGTGTTGCAGACAAGTCTTTTTATGAGAGTACAGATTCAAACTGTGACTCACTAAAATTATTCATAGGATATTGTGTATTTTTATTTTGTGAAGAGCATGGTAATGCGCTGTGTTTTTGGTGTCTCCATTTTTTTGTCAAAACCCTGTAGAAGAAAGGGCAATGATTTGAAAGTTCACGTCTGTACTGGGACTTGAACCTGAGATGTTTCTCTGTTGCAGGCAAGTGCTCTAAGGGGTGAACTCTTGAAGCAAGACTTACGTTCTGCCCTCACAGCTTCATTACTCTCAGTATTTCTTCTCCTACCTCCCAAACTTCACAGAAGTTCTCCTGTGTACCTTGCGGGAATACTGCACACTCAGTTGCAAAACGAAAATTCATTCTGGAGATAATCTCCTGCGATGTGGCTAATACATTTCTCTATGAAATTATTCCTTCCACGGTGCTAGCCCTGCGATATATTTGGGAAACCTTGTGTGAAGTTTGGAAGGTAAGAAGCACCAGCAAAAGTAAAGTTGTGAGGGTCGGTTACAAGTCACGCTATGGCATTTTTGTTGGCAGAGAATTTGCCTACGAGAGAGGAGGCTCCCAGGTTTGTGTCCCAGTCGGAACGCACTTGTAATCTGATTCAAGTTTGTGGTAACCTGAATAACTCAGCTGAAGTCAAAATACGAAAAAGAGCTCAAAAACATAACAGAACCATCTCAGGTCTGAACTGCACCTGCCGCACACAGCAGGTTAAATGTCTTTCTGGGGCATCAGAGTGTTCAACACCTTGCACCTACATCTACATCTACACGTCTGCATAGATACTCTGCAAGCTACCGAACAATGCATGGCGGAGGGTACCCTGTACATCATTTCCTTTCCTGTTCTACTCGCAAATAGAAGAAGCAAAAAAGACAGCCCATATGCCTCTGTATGGTTCTTATGCGCAATGTAAGTTGGAGGCAACAGAATCGTTCTGCAGTCAGTTTCAAATGCCATTTCTCTAAATCTTCTCAGTAGTGTTCCTCAAAAAAAAAAAAGTCGCCCTCCTTCCAGGGATTCCCATTCGAGTTCCTGAAGCATTTCTGTATCACTTACATGTTTTTCAAAATTACCTGTAACAAATCTTGCAGCCCGCCTCTGAATTGCTTTGGTGTCTTCCTTTAATCTCATCTGGTATGGATCCTAAATGCCTGAGCAGTACTCAAGAATAGGTTGCACCAGCATCCCCTATAAGCGGTCTCCTTTGCAGGTGAACCGCACTTTCCTAGAATTCTCCCAATAAACTAAAGTCAACCATTTGCCTTCCCTACCACAGGCTTAACACGCTCATTCCATTTCATATCACTTTGCAACATTACACTCAGATGTTTAAATGACGTGACTGTGTCAAGCAGGGCACTAGTAATACTGCATTCAAACATTACAGGTTTTGTTTTATTTTTCCTACAAATAATTTGGAAAGAGGTGATAACACAGCTCATCAGATCCCACTAAAAATTTCCAGTCAGCTAGTATCCAGTTTCTGTGTTGTTTGTCTGATAGAAGACATGCACCTCAGTTTGCTCCTGTGAGCAACGATCTTTAATGAAGAACTTTACTTCCAATTTCCATAACAGTTAGTTGCCTTTATAATGCCCTGGAAACTGGTTGAGATCAACCTCTACTCACTGACAGCAACAGTTCGTGTCAGGTTTTAAACCAATTTTTTCACAACCATTCCCATAATACCACATTATATGGCTGCGAGTGGTTGACCATTCCTCGTACAGATGGTGGACAGTCCACATCGATACACTGACAAATTTGGCAAGTTCATTCTCAGTGTGGTCATGGCTACATATGAACACAATGGTTCCTTTTTGCCATTCTGACATCACTGTGTCATCCTGCCTTACTGTGCTCCTTCCATACAACCAACTGGCACACACTTATAGGATGGTGAAGTTAAAAGGAGAAAATGGACAGTTTTATGCAATAAATGATAGCATTTGTCTATCATTATTTCAGTTTATTGCTCGAGTGAAGCTAGATGCTTCTCTTTGCAGTCTGCAAAATGACTCTTGATAGACGAAAAAATTGGAACTGTGAAGCATATGTGAAAACAGGTTCGATTAAGGAATGAGTGAAATTTTCAGAGCTGTGTATCTGGATAGAGGAAGAGAACAATACAGAGTCTGTATAAAAACTGGCACACATATGGATCTGTGCAAAATGTAGAACAACAAAGAATTCCTTCAGTTTGCACACCAGAGGTTATTGCAGTCATTCGCCGAAGAATTATTCAGAGCTCAAAGAAATCTAGCAAGTGCATATAAGTAGGAAGAGTTCTCATTGGCTGTTGAAAAGTCTTTAATTTGAAGCCATATCACATGATGGTTGTACACCAATTACAGGATGATGACAGTCAGAAATGTGTTGATTACTGCATGTGGGCTTTTCAATAACATCAACAATGGCTTGTTACACCCTTTCCATTAGATCGTTTGTGATGAAGCATGCTTTCATCTTTCTGGTCATGTGAATTCACAGAACACGAGGTACTGGAGAACAGAGAACCCTAATACTGTGTGTCAGCAATTACTCTGTTTTTTGGAGGGGGGGGAGGGGGACGGCATTCAGTGCCTATAACAGGGACACACATCATTAAACCGATATTTTTTGTCACTATACTCAAGACGGTTGCATAATATATGGAAATTTTTTGGTACATTTTGTGCTCGGCTCACTGAAAATGAAAGACAATACTACTTGAAACTTCCTGGCAGATTAAAACTGTGTGCCGGACTGAGACTCAAACTCAGGACCTTTGCCTTTCGCAGGCAAGTGCTCTACTGTGAGGACGGGGCATGAGTCGTGCTGGGGTAGCTCAGTTGGTAAAGCACTTGCCCGCAAAAGGCAAAGATCCTGAGTTCGAGTCTGGGTCCGGCACACAGTTTTAATCTTCCAGGAAGTTTCATATCAGCACACACTCCGCTGCAGAGTGAAAATCTCATTCTGGAAACATCCCCCAGGCTGTGGCTAAGCCATGTCTGCGCAGTATCCTTTCTTTCAGGAGTGCTAGTTCTGCAAGGTTAGCAGGAGAGCTTCTGTAAAGTTTGGAAGGTAGGAGACGAGGTACTGGCAGAAGTAAAGCTGTGAGGATGGGGCGTGAGCCATGCTTGAGTAGCTCAGTTGGTAGAGCACTTGCCTGCAAAAGGCAAAGGTCCCGAGTTCGAGTCTCGATCCAGCACACAGTTTTAATCTGCCAGGAAGTTTCATATCAGCGCACACTCCGCTGCAGAGTGAAAATCTCATTCTACAATACTACTTCTTCCAACAAGATGGGGATAAAATGCCACAAGTCTGAGGTATCTCTGGAATAAGTCCATCCATCTTCCCTGAGGAACATACTGTCAGAAAACATTTGTGGCCACCGCGTTCATCAGATATGACAACAAGTGACACTGAAAGAGCAAGGTCTATGAAACAAATCCACAGACAATACAGAAACTTGAAGACCACATCAGCTGTGAAGTTTTCACCATCAGTATCTGAACTTTACGCCAAGTGTATCTGAATACGCTTGGATATGCACAGCTGTGTATTGGTGTTGCAGGTCCCTTTCAGTATCTTCCATAAATGTATTTTTCTTTGTAAATAAATGGTAAGTCTATTTCAGCTCTTTGTTTCTGTAATTTCACTGCATTTCCTTTAAACTTACTCAGGCTACTTTTATCTGTGCCATCCTGTAGCACTTCACTTTCTCGATGTAACATCAGTTTTGGAGGTTCACATATTTTGTTCTTATAAGTGTATACTAACGTCCAGGTAGCATACTCTTGTCATCGCATCAAAATTGACACTGTCTTTCCTGACATTGTCTCCTTTTCCAGTAGTGTATTAGCTGTCAAGTAATACTTGTGACTCTGCAAATTTTTTAAAATAAACCTGCACCTGTACGCTTTTCCAGGGACACCCGGAAGGGACGGAGCTCCAGGGCCGCAGGGGATTTCCGGACCACCCGGACCCAGGGGTCCCCCCGGAGAGGAGGGTCGCCACGGACCCCCGGGACCTCCCGGGCCGCCCGGACCTCCGGGAGCTCCTGGGGAGTCTCTGGGTTATGACGCCGCCGCTCTGGCTGCCATCCTGGGACAGGGCGCCGCCGGGCAGAGCAAGGTAAGTTGGTGGGCTGTCAGCTGCCCCGACCTGTCTCTTTGATAATGTCATTGCTGCAGCTTTATCAATGCTTCATAGGTGCCTTCAACAAAAATAATGTTTTCAGCAATACAGTGAGCTGCTCTTGAAAAAGTTGTTAGAGAATGGAGAAAAGCAGGTGCACCAGCACACAGACTGGGACCAAGATGTAAGGGCATAGAATTAGACTGTTTAGCATTTGCTGATGACATGTCACTGATCACACAAGACATTACCGATGCACAGAAACAGCTAGAATTATTACAAGAGCAGGCAGCAAAAATAGGATTATAAATTTCATTTGAAAAAACAAAATTTATGACAGACATCAAAGATGCATCTTCTGATCTCAAAATTGGTAATAACTACATCTCTTGAGTAAAAGACTTTAAATATTTAGGTGAATGGATTGCAGAAAATTGTAATGAAAAGAAAGCTGTCAGATCAAGAGCCCAGAAAATGGAGACGGCATTTCAGTTAACAAAAAACATTTACAACAAAAAGAGTCTCTCGTGGAACTGCAAAATATGACACTACACAACAGTAATTAAACCCAAAGCTCTCTACGCATCTGAGACACTAAACCTTCAACACAGAACACTAAAAGAGGAATTAGAAGTGAAAGAACGTAAAATAATGAGGAAAATCCTAGGACCAAGAACTAAAGATGGCGTGCATTATCCAAAACCCAATGCAGAAATATATAAAAATATCTCCAAAATAACACACACAATGCGCATGAGAAGAATCCAATTCACGGGGCATTTAGAAAGAATGGACTCCAACAGGTTAAAATCCATACATTTTTAAAGAACAAAACTACAAGACTAAACTGGTACAAACAGACAGAAAAAGACCTGAGAGAATTAGGGTCAGCAAATCTATATGATAGAAATGAAATCAGAAAAATCACAAACACACAGGGTTTTGAGGAAGAAGAGAGAAAAAGTAACCAACATGCGGTGGTCTATGCAACGAAAGCTAGCCCATTCGTTTTTTATGAAGGAATACTGGGCGAAAAGGAAGGCCAACAAATGTTGATTATGTGTGGTCGTAAGTGATCCATCTGTGAAGAAGAAGAAGAAGAAGAACTACAGGGTTCTGTGCACTGGGATAAATTCAAAATGAAACCAAAACAAACAACTAGCTGCATCCAGCTGGTACATGTGTAACAAAATATCGCTCTTTTCCACCTGAAGATGAGAGTATAAACTCTCGAAATGTGTTGTGGAGGAAAATAAAGTGAATAACACAGATATTATCAAAACAGTTGCAGTTTCCTTAAAAAACAATCGAATGTGGATGACATAAGGTTATGCTTGTCTATGCTAAAAAGCCCTTGCATGCACCCAAAACACACACAGTATATGGGTAACAACCTGTGATGTACAGTGCACCTCTGATCCACTTAGGGAGACACTACAGTTCCAAACCTATGGCAAAAATATAGGAAGTTGCAGCCCAGCTTGTCACAGAACCTTAAAAATCTGTGCTTCAAGACTGCCATGTGAGTGGAAACGTGGAGTCTGAAGCCAGTACTGGAAACAATGGCACAGATTGTGAGTTCCTTGAAAATTTTGTGGTCTCCTGCTTAGTCTTCTCTGGTGACTCATATGTAGCCATAATAAAGTTCCAGTTCCAACTCTGTTAAATCTCTTTTTGTGGGGGAGGGGGAGAAAAACACCTTATTGCACTATATTTTCTCTTTCTTCTGGTTGCTCGGGGTGGTGGTGGTGGGGGAGAGTGCGAGGGGGGGAGGTTTGCGGCCTCCCGTTGCAGATTCTTTTGTTCCAATGTGCACCACAATTTACAGTTGGTTGTCTCTGTTCCCCAATGGCTCCTGGAATAGCCTATTCAGCACAATGAATGAGGCCTCCAGACATACACACGGAGTGCAAATGGTGTTCCTTCTTATCCCTTTCTGCCATTTCACTGGCGGTACCATTATTTATTGTAAGTCAAACTGTAGCAACTAACAGATCCCTCACTTTGTTGTCCAGTAAGTGGGCAATGACAATGACATGTCTATTTAAGTTAAATCTATAAATTGTTTGATAAAATAAAGGAAGTGAAAGATTATTTACAACCTGTACTGAAACAAGACTGAAGTCATGAGTTGAAGCACATGAAAATGAAGCAGTGCTTGAGAAGGGAGTGAGATAAGGCTGTAGCTTATCCTAGATTTTATTCAATCTATACATTGAGCAAGAAGTGAAGGAAATCAAGGAGAAATTTGGAAAAGGAAAAACTTTGAGGTTTGCTTATGACATTCTAATTCTGTCACAGGCATCAAAAGACCTAATTCTTTCACAGGCGCCAAAAGACTTAGAGGAGCAATTGAGTGGAACGGATAGTGTCTTCAAAAGAGGTTATAAAATGAATATTAAGAAAAATAAAATGAGGTTAATGGAATATAGTTGAATTAAATCCGGTGATGTTGAAGGAATTAGGTTAGGGAATGAAACAATGAAAGTAATTTGAGTAGCAAAACAATTGAAATCCCCAAATTAGAGGGGATATAAAATGATGTCATTAGCAGAAAAGCATTCCTGAGAAAGGGGAATTTGTTAACACATAACATTTATGTAAGTGTTAGGAAGTCCTCTCTGGAGGTATTTGTCAGGAGTGTAACCTTGTATCGAGGTGAGACATGCATAATAAGCAGTTTAGACAAGAAAAGCAGCTTTTGAAATGTGATGCTACAGTGGAATGCTGAAAATCAGATGGGTAGATCACGTAACCAATGCGGTGGTCATGAATTGAACAGGGGAAAAAAGAAATTTATGGCATAACTTGACTAAAGGAAGGGATTGGAAGAAAGGACATATCCTGAGGTATCATGGCTTCATTCTGTATTGGAGGGAACTGTCAGGGAAGGGGTTAAAAGTGTAGAAGACTAAGGCTTGAATACATTTAACAGGTGGAAATTGAATAGGCTGCAGTAGCTTTGCTGAAATGAAGAGTCTTTCACTTGGTAGGCTGCATGAAACCGCTCTTTGAACTGAAGACCTCATCAACATTATAGAGAGAAAATGGACTTTTGATTGCTTTTATAGTGCAAAAATATTTGTGTGTACTGTTTTTAAGAAACTGTGCAACTGATAACTACAAGTAACCATAAACGTCCCACAGATACTTTAGCTCAATACCTGTTTTCATTTCTTACTATGATACATAATCCTTTCTCTCATGTTGTCAGATGAAAAAACAATGCTGCAACCATTCACATATTTTATTCTTCCCACCATGCATTTCACAGGATTATACATCTCCATCACAAGGTGTACTTGTATCCATTTACAAGTCATGAACAATTTGTACGTACTACTTTTGGGTAACATGTGGTACTCTCTGGCAGCAGAAAACATGTTTTAATTGCCAAAGGCTTGTTTTCCAGTGGTTCTTACATCACATACATCTTACATCTGTTTAGTGAAATACTGTAAAAAGTGAACATATTTTAGGTTGTAACTGATGTAACAAAATAAGGCCTAAAGATAGTTTCTGTGCATTTTTGTTCTTACCTTGATTTTACATTATACAGTTTTGCAGTATCATCTGTGTGGTGTCCTGAACTGATAGCACCACCATTTACAATGTTATTGAGCGACTTGCTGGCCCACAAGCAAGAAAGCTTCAGATTTGTGCTCCACAGATTGAACAGAACACCTATAAGACAGTATAGGATAGACAACACACACAACACATAAAAACTTGGGACAAAGGAGACACTCACAGATGAACTCAATAGATCAGGAACATATGAATCACATGCAACAATTGCCAGTCAGTATACATCAAACATGCAAGAATTTTAAAACAAGATACTCAGAACAACTTGAGCCCTAAAAGGTAACAGCATCTTTAGCACATTTGCTGACCACCTGATAGCCCATAACCACCAACCAACTACAATAGCAACAGATTTAAAAGTTCTGAAATCCAGCCACAGCCTGTACCACAGATTAACAATAGAAGAACTTCCACATACAGAAGGCAAAAAAGTTTTAAATGAATACACACATTAAAGGAAATCAGAAGGCAAAAAGGTTTAAATGAATACACACATTAAAGGAAATGTACAGAATAGGCAACACAAACAGCTAAAGGATTTCCGCGCGACTACTACGGTCGCAGGTTCGAATCATGCCTTCGTCATGGATGTGTGTGATGTCCTTAGGTTAGTTAGGTTTAAGTAGTTCTAAGTCCAGGGGACTGATGACCTCACATACTAAGTCCCATAATGCTCAGAGCCATTATTTTTAGAGAGAGAGAGAGCTAAGTGAAAAGCCATTTGTTAAACAAAAATTATAGAAAATACATTTAATATTTGTGTGCAGTGCTCTCAGAACGTGGAAGGAGTAGGATCTGTCACAATGAAATATGAGTAATAACAAACATATACATCAGACATTTTGCCACACCAAAATCACGTTTTTTAAAAATAAAGAGAGATGTAAAATCGCTGATAAAATTTACATTTACATTGTTTAGTTTGCAGATGACAAGCTATTAGTGCAGGGCACCATACAGATGGTACTGCAAAACCACGTAATGTAAAATCGAGGTAAGGACAAAATCAAACAAAAGCTGGTTTTAGGCCCCATTTCATTAGATCAGTTACAACCTACAATTTTTCAATAAACAAAACTACTGAGGATGGCACAGAGATGTCGAATCATGATTGGGTAACGAGAAAAAAGAAACAGTGTTTTGCATAAAAGGCAGAAGCTGTATCCAATAACTACTCTACTTTCACAGGGACCTACTTGCCTGTTTTGAGTCATCATATTGTTACTGTGAAAAGCATACATCTGTACCATTTGTTCTCACATTGCCAAACCTCCGCAACTTTTTCTTCTTACGAAACATTACTTTATCTCTGTCTGTGCTCTCTACAAGACCATGCAAATTGTTTCTTATGTGACTGAACTGAGCCGTTATCAAAAGTGCATTGAACCAAATTTAGCTCACAGTAAACTGAAATGAATCACAGGAAGATGGAAGAAGCACTGTGTTAATCTGGGACTCTTAAAGATCTAAGGCCAGGCTCTTATCAGAATGTACCATACCACTGAAGAGAATGTAGTGAGTACTGGATATCTAAAACATAGATACAAAAAAATAGTACACCAGTGTGTCTACTGAATTTTTTGAACTTACCAAGATAAAAAAGGAATGCCAAATTAAGAAACACACTAAATTATTATTCTCTATACATCTTCATGATTAGACAACCTTACTATTTATGTTACCTTGGTGCATCCATCTAAGAAAGGTTGAATTCACATCTCCTACTTTTTCTTTTCCATTCACTTTCTAGTATAGCCATAAAAAAGACAAAGGAGCTAATTTGTTTAGTCGTAAGATTCTTGTTACTGGGAATAAATTGTTTTGCTACTGATCATTATGGATAGCTATTTTGAAACTTATTATTATTATTATTATTATTTGTGAATAATGCTTCTTGAAGCATACATCTTTAACAACATGAACTATGTGCCCTTATTTTTGTAAACAAAAGGAAGAAAATATCACAGTTGGACAACTCATTTACTTTGTGCAATGTGATGCTCACAGGGCCCTGACCCACTGAGCGGTGATGAGCCGGCTCGAATATTCAGCAAGGACATCAGTGAAGAGTCACGTCGCGAGTTGGTGATGCAAGCCTACGAACACCTGAAGAGGTCATTCGAGCGCTTTAAGAAACCAGATGGAGAGAAGTCGTTCCCGGCAAAAACTTGCAGGGATCTCTTCCTCGCACATCCAGATAAGCCTAGTGGTTAGTTTCAGATGAACCTGTATTTTATTACCTATGTCAGCGCTTATAACTAGTTTACAAGATTGATCTCATTACCTCGATCTGTGCAGACAAAAGTGTTACGGTCTCCCGTCTGAAGACTGGTTTGATGGATGCAGTTCTATTAGTAAAAAAAGAAGGGGGGAGGGGGTCAGCAAAGTATGTTTGACAAGCAAGACTGTAAATATGATTGTTTTCAACACAAACACACAAACCAATGTGGGTATTAGTATGCTGCGAAAAACTGCAGACACCAAAAGTACACTTTAAAAATTGCAACACTTTTGTAATACTAGGAGTGTGCTGAAGTGCACTTAGAGATGAGCCACAATGATATTTAAAATGTTTGTTGTCAGAAACATTTATCAGTAATTTTCAAATATGTTATCTGTACGATGTATACTAATAATATCAATACTTAGTCCTATGAGTGAAAAAAAAAAAATCACTTACTTTGTGAACCAAAAGAAATGGAGATTGACATTCTTATTGGCTATCAACATTTCACTCACCTCGTTTTCCTTGATTTATCATGCTTTTACCAATAGCTACACATCACGTAAAAACTGCCAATACTGTAAGTGCACTTTAATACACATAATTGTGAGGTAAATTCACCTAAATAAATATCAATTTCACTGTTTGTAAATGCAGACTAAACTCGTGACATAAGGGAATGAGAGGATATTCCAAAATATCACACAGTGTGCATGCACTGTAGCTTAGGTGCTTTTGTAGACCAATTTGGGGTTGTTTCCTAGCTCTGTAGATCTCAAGTGTCTCATATCAAATTGTTTTAAAGAGGATCATATTGACATTAGTGACTCTCCATGTTCAGCAAGACCTTCGGGGTTTTATGAAGATCGTGTAAAAGACTCTCACACAACTAGTGCAACTAGCGGTTGTGTATGTTACTACTGACTGTTGCTGCTGCTTGTCAGACAGTGATGTGTCAGTCCAGTATATGTTTCATTGCAGTTCAGTATTATAAGTGCAGTTATTCTTGTGTAAAATGCCTTATTCAGCCTGGGAGAGGATAGCTATAGTTCAGGTCTATATTCGTTTACCATCATTTGAAGAAACTTGTCAAGTGGTTATGGAAAAATTTCTGAGTGCCAGTTCCCCAGTGAAAAGTAGTATTGCTTCAAAGTGGTGTACAAGAGGCTCAGTTTCAAATGCAGAACAAAATGGGCAACATTCCATTAGGACTCTAATAGGTCACTGCTGGTACTGAAATGAAGATTACTGCCTGTCGAAAAAAATCAGTATGTGAGTTATCCCAACAATATGGTGTTAACTACGTGTCTTCTTGTAAAATGCTTCTCAAAATAAAATTGAAACAAAACTGCATTACAACTGTGTAATGACTGAAGTAGACAAAGAAACCAAAACAAATTGATTATTGTAACTGGCTTCTTGAAAATGTCCTCGGTGGACAGACAGACTAAATGTCATATTTCAAATCAGATGAGGTAAAACAAATTGATTATTGCAACTGGCTTCTTGAAAATGTCCTTGGTGGACAGACAGACTAAATGTCATATTTTACATCAGATGAGGTATGGTATCATTTATTCGGTCAATTCATAGTACATCAAGTGCTGGCTGGTGACGAATCCTCACGAGATATTTTTGCATCCATTTCACGATGAGAAAAGTAATCCACTTCATGATGAGAAAATTGGTGTTTGGTGTTCCAATTCTAATAATTATAAGGAATCAATATTTTGTGATTGGACTGTAATTATTCAAGTTTGCCTCACAATTTTTGAAGAATCTATACACAATTACCTGACATCAAAATATGAAACAGCTTCTTCTAACCTGTAGGGGCAATGTTTCATGCATGAAACATTTCACTGAATCACATTTATGCAACTTTCACAAATGAACAAGTGTCTGCAGTGGACAGTACTTCCAAATTCTCTGGAGTTGTCTACTTGTTAGTTTTCCCTTTGGGGCTACTTAAAAGAGAGAGTTTACATACCTGATCTCCACTATATTGATGGAGTGAATTTGAATGCTCCACAAGAAGTCAACACAACTCATAACAGCGTTTTTGGTCAGACAACTCTCAATGTATCAGTCAAGCACAAAAGTGCACGGATGCCCAGAGTGATCATTTTGAACATCTTTTGTTGCAGTAATGTTAATAACTGCATCATTTAAATTCCATATCATTCATAATATTTCATTCCAGTGTACCCTACCAATTCTGCAGCAGTTACATTATGGGTTTGGTTTTATGGTGCTCACCATGTATTAGGAATTGAATTATTGAGTTGGTGCATAAGTTCATACTATTTTTCATAAGTTTAATAAACACAACATAACACAGACTTTAGTCATCTGTTCTACTTCACTTAACTTTCTGATTCTGTGACCATAGAAATGATGGGGTTTTGAGGCAAGGATCTCATCGAGCCATGTTTGGAGCATATTTTCGTACAGAAAGGAAGTTCCTTGAAGGTTCTTTGATATAGAGCAGAAAAGGTGAAAATCTGAGGGTGCAATGATCCGATGAATAAGGTGTGTGTGGGATGACTTCCCAACTCCTGTACAGTGTTTTTTGTCAGTCTAGCAGAAGGTGAGTGGGACTTATCGTGGAGTAGTATCACTTCATGCATTCTTCCTGGTCGTTCTTCTGGAATTGTATGTGCAAGACGTCTCAGTTGTTGGCAGTAAATGACAGCACTGATGGTTACATCTCAGGGAAGCAGTTCATAAGAACATCACACAGTCGTTGTGCTATCAGATGCAAAATGTTATCTTTCATGGGTGTGCACAGTTCTTTGTACAGGGAGTTGCTGCTTTGTTTGAGCTCAACCATTCCTTTCTTTTCCTTATGCCAGCATAGACTCACCATTTCTCATAACTAGTAATGATACAGAATAGGAATGATCAGTGTTGTTAATGAGCCAATTGATGACGAGCGAGCAGAGATGCGCATATGGCCACCTGCTGATTTTTGTGATTTTGGCTTAGAGCATGCAGTACCCGTAAACCTTATTTTTGAACCTACCCCACTGCATGCAAATGTCACACAATGGTGAAAGGATCATGCAACTTCACTCGGTCTTGCACACAACCTTTTACCATGACTCATCTGAAAAAGTGGTTCTGTTGTGCACAGTTGCATTCGCGCCCTATATTGAGTAAATAGCCAGCCTAAATACAGCAGTGAATGAATTCAAGTATTTGTCTAAATCACGATCATTCACAAATGACTTACACCAACAACAGTTTAGAGTGAAAATGTTTTTATTTTACTAACTCACATCCACAAAACAAACTGATGGCCACGTGATACTGTGTCGGCGGCTCTTAGCCGCACCGACCTTACCACACCAACAGACCATTATCAATAGACCACCATGTTTGTCCCCTATCCTCTGTCCTCTGTCCGGTCACGTGACACTACATTAGTCAACTATATTATTTCTAAACATGGCCATCACCCATTTACAATATTAAAATACGTAAAACTAAATTCCTTATATTATTTTGTAGACAATCATCAGATTATTTACATATTTAAGGGCACTCCACTTTTTGGCAGTTTCACCCCTCTTCTTTTGTTTAATCACTTCTTTGCCTAAAAGGTGTGGCATACAAAATACTCATTTTGCTCTACATAGATTGAAAACTGAACAGTACCTTCACAATAAAAGACAATAACTTATTATGCAGAGGTTCTCAAACATCCTTACAACTTAATTTTTATATAAAACATGTTCTTTAATGCCCAAAACGTTATCCCTGCTACTGTGCTTTAAATTCGAGTTTTGAACTATTTTGAAGAGCTCTTATGCTTATGGAGTACTCCTATTTCAGTGAACAGATACCCAGCAAATCCAATGATTAGTAAGACAAGCACACTTTACATTATTAACATATGTAGCAAGTTATGCACTGAGACATAGGCAATTATGTAACTTAGTAATTCATGTGAAACTGTTATATGCTGCCTCCTCTCTTTATCAAGAAGGTGACTCCATAAATATATTGACTTGTGCTTGCTATACCCCAACTGTTCCTCCACAGTAAACATTACCACATCCAGCAAATTAGTTATACTATTACAGTATCCCTTGTAACCTCAAAATCACAGTTCATCACATTTGCCAGTTGTCGAGAACATTGACGTGGATCCACTCCAGGATTGAATAAGGCATTTTACTCGAGCACAACTGCACTGAAGTATATTCTACACTTACACGTCACCATCTGAACAGCAGCTACAACAGTCAGCAGTAACTCATGCATCTGCTAGTTGCACTAGTTGTGTGAGAGTCTTTCACAAATAGTGCTGGGTAATGGTTTCATTATGAATTTGATTTTGCATTGCTCACTTTGTATAACATCTAATAATGAGGCATTACTTTCTATATTACTGTGAGTCAAAAGCACCACACCAATGTTGGGTGATAACCTTGAATGTGAATTTACAATAACCAAACATGTATATTAATATTAAACTCTACCAGTTAAGCATTATGTTTAAACATAACCTGCACCTGAACCACAAGAACCTAATGGGCAACCTCAAAAGTACCAAGTATATGAAGTGGAGCTTAAAGACTTGCTTGTAGATAAGGATGATTACCATAAACTGTGACCTGCTCATAAGACATCACGTATCCAAAATCATATCAAAATCATATCAAATGATGCAAAAGAAAATCATCCACCAAATGTGACAAATAGACGTAGATGCAGAATGGGAACAAAGAAGCATTTAATATTGTTCAGCAAGAAGGTTGTTATTAGATTAAGCTTCTGTGATTGTCTTTGTCTCATGTTAATGTATACCTTGACCTATTGCACATCCCTCGAAGGTTCTCCTTTTTGATGGGATCTACAAAACACAACAAATGAATGAGTGAGTTATTGTTGCTGCCGTCTTTGTCAGTCAGAAGACTGGTTTCATGCAGCCCACCAAGCTGGTAAATCCTGTGCAAGCTTCATCTCTGGAGAGCCACTGCAACCTGCACCTGTTTGAAAAGCTTCTATTCTCTTCTTGTCTAAACTGTTTATTGTACAAGTTTCACTTCTGTAGATGGCTACACTCCAGGCAGGTGCATTCAGAAAAGATTTCCTAACGTTTAAATGTATATTTGATAATTACAAATTTTTGTTATATCTGTAATGTTTGACTCTTTGATCACATTTCACCATTGTATGCGCAGCTATCCTGGCTGCATACGGACAAGCACAGAGATTTCCATAACGTCAGTCTTCTCTGTTGTCTTGTCATTGAACACTATCCCTTGTATCTCACCTCGACTGGAACACTCTTGTCTGAATGACACAGCAGAAACACCCATTCCCATCAGAGCAAAATCCTTTCTGCTGCACACCATCTTTGAGCCACTTTTGTGAAGTCCTTCTCAGTAATGGGAACCTGATTCTGAAATAACCCCTTGCATTATATTAGATAACTAAATGACTTCTCCAAATTCAGAAGATGGTAACTGACATATCTACTAAAGCAACAATAATGATTACCATCATCACTGTATGCACTCATTATCCCTGTACATTCTTCTTTCCAATGAGATTCCCCAGTAATCTTAGCTGTTGCAGTCTCCTCAAATTTCACTTCCCCAGAACTCATTATATCAGGAAACATCTATTTTGTACACCCAAAAATTCTTTGTATACCTGCCACTATCATTATAGTTATTATTATTGTTATTGTTATTAGTGGCAGGAGAAGCAGTGGTAGAAGTAATGCCAGTATTAACTTTATTAGTTAATACCAGTATTACTTACTGACATAGTCACTGCAGACACTCATATTATTTTAATACCATCTCTAATTTTAAAATTGTTATTTCTTAGGTAACTATGATGTAAAAAAGGTACTGTATGTGTGACACCATGGTCCAATGTAAGAGAGTGCTTGAGGGCCCTAAACAGATCAGGCTAAATAAATAAATATTCTCTTTTTAAGAAATGCCCTGAGGAAGGCCGTTGAAATTTGGCCGAAACGTCGGTTTTAGTTTATTACTGTTGTTAGTTTTTAGCAGTGACGTGGCATAATACCCACAAGAATTGTAATCACTATGACACCAGCCGCGGAAGCCTACGTTCGTATATCAATGCTTTGCTTCTTATTGCTAGGTAACATTTTATGTTCTTTCTACATTGACTATCATCAGTTATTTCACAGCCCAAATAACAAACCTCATCCACCACTGCTAGCGTTTCACTCTCTCATCTAATTCCCTCGACATCAGGTTTGTAATTCAACTTTATTCCATGATCTGCATTTTACTTTTGTTGACATTCATCTTATAACCTTTTTTCCAGACACTATACATTCTGTTCAACTGATCTTCCAAGCCCTTTGCCATCTCAGACTGTCATCACCAACATCGTAGCTTGTATTTCTTCTCTCAGAACTGTAATTCCTTTTCTGAATTTCTTCTTGGTTTCATTGACTGTTGACAATTATACAGACTGAGTAATGAGATGCATAGATTACAACTGTGTCTCACTGCCTTCTCAACTATTGCTTCCCTTTCATAACATGTTTGACAGATGCCTGAAAATGGAGGATGAAGCAACTGAAAACAATGGCCTTCAATAAAAGATACTATAGCAGAGGTGAATTTTATTTACTATAAGTATACAAATTCCATAGTGGTCTATGAAAAATACTTTATGAGCTTTACATCTGCCTTGCAAAATTTTCGTAATGAAATTTGCAGCGTCAGTTGATTAGCAATTTCCACATGTGACAGTTTTTTGTATAAGCTAAACATCACTTTCACACCCTGTCAGAACAAATGCTAACACTGTGTCCTGTCTTCCACAGGTGACTACTGGATAGATCCTAATGAGGGTGACGTGAGAGATGCCATCTTAGTGTACTGCAACGCCGACACGAAAGCGACGTGTGTCAAACCGAGCCCGGAGAAGACACCAGAGGTGTCGTACATAGGACACGATCAGGAGGTGTGGCTCAGTGAGATTGAGGGAGGCATAAAGGTAAATATTTGATGTATTTTATAATGTGTGGATTTTCAGCAGTACTGGTATAAGTACTGTATATAGAATTTTGAGTGTAAGTAGAAATAATGAAGTTCTTAAAAATAGAGTACCAGAAGCTGATAAAATGTAAGAGGCTGTTTCAAAACTTACATTAATATCAACAATATTAGGAACAGGATAGACAGCAACTCACCGTAAAGATGACACTTTTAGTTGCAGATACAGCCTGGCCATTTGGAGGGAAGGTGGAGAGATAGGACGATACGGGTGGTGGTGGGAAGGAGAAGAGCGCTGTGTAGCGTAGTATGCAGGAATTAGATTGAGGAATGAAAAGAATGCAGATGCAGCTTGGGAGGTTTTGGGGTTAGTGGGGGCGGGAGGGAGGGGAGGGGGGGGTCTTAGACAATGGGAAAGGAGAGGAGCAGGGAAGAGAAAGGATGGATAGATGATTGGTAGAGGGCAACATATAATGATGATGAGGGGACATGAATAAGGAGGAGGTGAAAGGATAGACGGTGTGTGGAAACTGTAGGTAGTGGGTGTGGTTACAATATGTTCCTGTAGGTTGAGACTGGGATAATTTCTGGAGTGGAGAATGTGTTGTAAGGATAACTCCCATCTGCGCAGTTCAGAAAAGGTGGTGGTGGAGGGGAAGCTTCAGATGGTTTGGCTTGTGAAGCAGCCATTGAAATCAATTGAGTTATGTTCAGCAGCATATTGTGCCACAGGGTGGTCTGCGATGCTCTCGGCCACAGTTCAATGGTGGCGGTGATTGGTAGTCATACTGATATAAAAAGCTGTGCAGTGACTGCATCAGAGGTGCTGCATGACATGGCTGCTTTCACAGGTGGCCCAGCTTCTGATAGGGTAGAATAAGCCTGTGGTAGTACTGGAGAAGGAAGTGCTGGATGGGTGGATTGGGCAGGTCTTGCACCTGGGTCTTCCAATGGGAAATGATCCTTGTGGTAAGGTGTTGGGATTGGGAGTGGTATAGGAATGGGTAAGGTTGTTGTGGAGGCTCAGTGGGTGATGGAACACCACTTTAAGGAGGAGTGGAAAGGATCTTTGATAGAATGTCTCGTTTCACGGCATGAGGATAGGTAATCGAATCCCTCACAAAATATGTGATTCAATTGTTACTGTCTGGGGTGGTATTGGGTGACAAAGAGGGCGCTCCTTTTTAGCTGGTTCTTGGGGTTAGTGGGAGGATTAAGGGGGGGGGGGATGTGGGAAATCTTTTTGCAGACTAGGTCTGGGGGATAGTGGCTGTCTGTGAAGGGCTTTGTGAGATGCCTAGCATACTGGACAAGGAAGTTCTTATGACTATGCATATGCTGTCCTCAGCTATGGGACGAATATTTTGGTTTGGAAGGATGGTAGCACACCTTCCTGGACTTTGGTCTCCTCCTCTCTGATAGCTCCATACACACATCTGTTCACATTAAACCCACCAAAACCAACAGTACCTGCATTTCAACAGCTGCCATCACTTCCACCCAAAAAATCCCTCGCATCCAGCCTGGCCATCTGGCGACAGCATATCTGCAGCAACAATAATTCCCTGGCCCATATCCTGCCCTTCACAACAGACACTGTGCCCCAGACCTAGTCGGCAAACAGATTTCCTGTGCCATATCCCCGCACATCCTTGATCTTCCCACCACCCACTCGTCTCCCAATATTTGGATAAACCGAACCACATCCTACATCAAAGCTTTGGTTATTAACTATCATCATGCCCTGAAGTGAAGGACATCCTACCCAAGATCCTTCCCACCACTACTAAAGTGTTGTTCCATCACCCACTCAAACTCCACAGCATCTTAGTCCACCCCTATGCCAGTGCCAGTCCCAATCCCTTTGCCACATGAATGATGTCCCTGCAGCAACACAGCCTCTCCAATCCACCCACAGAACACTTCCTATACCAGTCCTGTCAGCAACTTATCTTACATCAGACACCAGGACAGTTGTGAAAGCACCCTTGTCACATACCAGCCCTGATGCAATCACAGTGAAGTTTTTTTTTTTTTTTTTAATTGGTATAACTGCCACCCAACTGTCCACCAGAGTGAACTTCCACCCCCAAAATGTGACTAAGAGCAAAGTGGACCACCCCAATACATTTTCTGCTCCTAAAATTATTCCGGCATCAACTCCACACCATCCAGCCACCAGTTTCCACCCCTTCTGTCCTATCATGTCCTCTCAATTCATGTCTTCTCACCCTCATTATTCTTTCCTTCTCTCTGCTTCTCTCCTATCCTGCTCCCTGTTCCCCTACCCCCCCCCCCCCCCCCATCTCTTCCCTCTCCCACAACCTCCTGATGCTGCTTGAGACAGTGCAGTGCTGCTACATTCTACAGTAATCCCGTCACGCTCTGCCAGAAAGCACTCTTCTCCCCCCCCCCCCCCCCCCCCCCGGCTTCCTCTCCCCCACTCATACCTTGCTATCACCCCCCCCCCCCTCAGCCCCACAGTTGCAGTCTGGCCATAGCAACTGGAGACAATGGTTGTATGTGCATGAGGTGTGCCTGCTTGTGTGAATGTGTGTGTATTTCATTTCCTTTCTGAAGAAGGCTCTGACTGAATTATTAGTGTGTAACAGTCTTTACTTTGTGCCTGTCTGCAACTCAACATGTCCTCTTTGTGGGCGTAGCAGTCCAGCCTTTTCATAATTGTTGATTCACCACTGCATATGTTAGACTGTGATTACAGTGTTAATTTAAATTGATTAGCAAAGGACATTTTAAGTCTGAATTTGCACTCCTTGTTGTAATAGAAAGTCCCTCCAAAGTCTCTCCTAGAAGTATAACATAAAAGCTCTCAAATTGATCTCTATAGTGCCTCTAAACATGTAAAACATCTTTTCTCAGTATTTTAATTACATCTGAAGTCACATTTCTTCTTGAAATAGGTGGAATAGAAAATCAACAAATTTGCTCAACAGTGGAAACATGTTTCTAATTTTTCACTTATTCCACATCCATGCCCCGTCCGCAACTGGCAGATGGATCACAATCAACAATGTCACGTTCCCTCTTTTTCTGAGACACTGCGTGGATGTTTGGTTTTTAAACCAGGACATTGGCACAAAGTCTGGCAATCAGGAACTTTACACCATCACCTCTCCTCCCCTTGCCGGCCAAATACTGGCAGTGAAAATCTTTTCCACCAACAGGATTTGAACCGTCTTACTCCCGGTTCAGCGCCATTGCACAAGCGTGCATTAGCAATCTCAGCCATGGAGGCGAGCTACTTAGAACTTGTTGATGGAGCATTAACATATTTTTTTTTCCTTTTTTGTAAATGTGTATTATGTATTCGTGTCTTATCATCTGTTCTACATCCCTCAATATGCCCTCACTATGAATTTAAGGAACAAAAAGTATGCATAGTGTGAACCAGGTGGGAGCACAGTTTAATCGGCTGCACAAATGGCCATTGCAGATGACATACAAGGCGGACAGCAACCAGCTGGGATTCCTGCAGCTGCTGTCGGTGGAGGCACAGCAGAATATCACCTACCACTGCCTCAACTCGGTCGCGTACTTCGACTCGGCCAAGAGGACCTACCGCAAGGGCCTCAAGCTGCTCGCCTGGAACGACATAGAGATCACCCCGCGGGGCAACCAGAGGGTGCGCTACGAGGTCACCGACGACGACTGTCGGGTAAGTCTGTGGGAACTGTCACTTCGCATGCCTTGTGCTCATGCTACCCATGTATTGCTGTCACTCTGGAATTGTGTCTTTTTTAAAATTTGTAAATTTATTAATTGTTTTCCTTTGGCATTGCCTTATATAAGTATGATCCATTCTTTGCCCCTGCCTCTTCAAAATGGCATAAAAACAATTTTTTAAATTACTTGACCAGGCAGTTTATTCTGCACTGCTGAAATAGTATTACAAAGCTTCCTCTTCTACTTCTTTGTACTGCAATAAAATACAGGTTAGTGAAATATGGGACTGCTTTTTTTAACCCTTTATTTGGAACACATAGAAATATTGTGAAGAAATAATATTAAGTTACTTAAATTAGACGTATTGGTCATGTGAACAATTTTACACGCCTCCCTTCATCCTTCACCAGGATTCAAACCAGCGTACTCCACATCAAGTGTCACTGCCCAGTAATATGTTAGCAACCTCAGCTTCAGATGCAGATCATGGAGTCAAGAATACCAGAAAATTGATCAGTTGACGGATACACGAACCATAGAATAACATCTGGTTGGAACAATGTGCATATTTTTTCAGGGTTTGTGTGTTGCAAAACTGCCTGTAAAAACTGAAGACAAATGTATGAAACAGCTATATAAGACTAGCACTGTTGCGTGGCTGTGAAGTTAAGGCATCAATACAGAAGCTCTGTAAAGCAGAAATATGCATGAGATGATGGATGGGAGTCACATTCAAAGACAAAATGTGCAATGAATCGGTACGGAGTTGTGTTAAAATTGTCCCCATAGAAAAACTCTCAGAATTCTGGCTGGGGTGGTACGGTCATATAAAATGAAGACATGACTGTGCCATTAAAATATGGTTTTCCATGCTTACAAAGAGGAGAGGGTATGAAAATCTCAAACCAACTGGTTGATGAGTATCCAAAGTAATGTAAAGAAAAGTCTGACTCCAAGTAATGGGAAAATTCAAGGAGAAAGAGAGAAAGCCATTTGATAAGGAAATGGTCAGTAACTTACTATCAGTGGATAAAGTTATCGTTGTGGTCTTCAGTCTGAAGATTGATTTGGTGCAGCTCCCCACACTACTCTATCCTCTGCAGGCCTCTCTACATACAATTTTAACCCCCCCCCCCTCTCCCTCCCCCTCCCCCTTCCACTTCACTCCATTACCAAATTGAAACTTCTTTGATACTCAGAATGTGTCTTGTCATCTAATCCCTTCTTGTACTTAAATCGTACTGCAATTTTATTTTCCACCCGGGTTGATTCATTCCCTCCTCATGAGTTAGTAAATGTTGTTGTTGTTGTGGTCTTGAGTCCTGAGACTGGTTGATGCAGCTCTCCATGCTACTCTATCCTGTGCAAGCTTCTTCATCTCCCAGTACCTACTGCAGCCTACATCCTTCTGAATCTGCTTAGTGTATTCATCTCTTGGTCTCCCTCTATGATTTTTACCCTCCACGCTTCCCTCTGATACTAAATTGGTGATCCCTTGATGCCTCATAATATGCCCTACCAACCGATCCCTTCTTCTAGTCAAGTTGTGCCACAAACTCCTCTTCTCCCCAATTCAATTCAATACCTCCTCATTAGTTATGTGATCTACCCATTTAACCTTCAGTATTCTTCTGTAGCACCACATTTCGGAAGCTTATATTCTCTTCTTGTCTAACCTATTTATCATCCATGTTTCACTTCCATACATGGCCACACTCCATATAAATACTTTCAGAACGACTTCCTGACACTTAAATCAATGTTAACAAATTTCTCTTCTTCAGAAACGCTTTCCTTGCCATTGCCAGTCTGCCATCTAATCTCCAGCATTCTTCTGCAGCACCACATTTCAAAATTTTTTATCCTCATCTTGTCTGAGCTGTTTATCATCCACATTTCACTTCTGTACAATGCTACACTCTGAACAAATAACTTCAGAACAGACTTCCTAAACTTAAATCTATATTCAGTGTTAACAAATTTATCTTTCTGAGAAAGGTTTTTCTTTCTATTGCCAGTCTGTATTTTATATCCACCCTGCTTCAGCCCTCATTAATTATTTTGCTGCCCAAATAGCAAAACTCATCTACTACTTTTAAGAGTCTCGTTTCCTAATCTAATTCCCTTAGTATTACCAGATTTAATTTGAGTATGTTCCAAAACCTTGTTTTACTTGTGTCGATATCATCTTGTAATGACTTTTTAAGACATTATCCATTCCATTCATTTGTCCTTGCAAGTCCTTTGCTGTCATATTGACAATAAACTTCAGTTGTCATTTATTTTCCTCAGACTTGAATTGCTTTTCTCCTTCACTGCTTGCTCAATGTACAGACTGAATAGTGTCAGGGAGAAGTTACAACACTCTCTCACTTCTTTCTCAACCACTGCTTCCCTTTCATGTTCTTTGACTGGTATAACTGCAATCCAGTTTCTGTAAAATTTGTAGATAAATTTTCACTTGCTGTATGTTTCCCATGCTCCCTTCAGAATTTCAAAGAGTGTATTCCACTAAACATAGTGAAGAGCTTTCTCTAATTCTATAACATGCACTTACATTAAGGTTTGCATTTGTAGAAACTATTTTCTAAGATAAACCATAGGCTCAGTATTGCCTCAAAAGTGTCCAGAACCCAAACTGATCTCCCTCCAGATTGGTTTCTACCAGCATTCCGATTCTTCTGTCCAGTACCTTGCAACCATAACTTATTACACTGATACTATGCAGCATGTGATGTGTAGTGTGATTGTGTCTGTTGTGTGAGGAAGTGTAATTTTGTTTTTGCAGTTCAAGAGACCCGAGTGGGCCCAGACGGTGATCAGCTATTCGACAGACAAGTCAGTGAGACTGCCCATCACGGATATCGGCCTCCGTGACATCGGCCAGCCGGACCAGAAGTTCTGGATCGAAGTTGGCAATGTGTGTTTCATCTGAGCGGCTGAACAGACATTTCCGTCACCTGATGTCCGACTGCAAATATCGTTTCCTAACAGCTGAGCTGGAACCTGCCAGAAATGATTTGTACACTGATGTCCTGTAACATTCGCAACTTATGAGCACTCCCAATAAATGACCACAGATTGTATTATTGGTGTTCCATATATTTCAGTATATCAGCACTGCTGTGACACTGTTGGCATTCTGAATAGTTCACATTGTTCAGTGATGGCATTCTGTCAGAAGTGATACTTTGTGATAGTAACTTTTGATGTCATTTTCTGTTGACAGTGGGGGGAATAACAAATTGTAAGGCATTGCAAATTATTATATTGTAAATTGATTGGGTAACTAATTTAATCTTACGTGAAATGAATTCTTCTTCCGAGGAATGGGCAAACTGCCTGTCCCGATCATAAAGTGAGTTATTACCAATGTTTCCCTTTTTTTCTAATTGTGATAATAAATATTAAATACAGAAATATGAACAATAGTTCACAAAATATTTTTCAACATGTCTGAGAATCTCTACACCATTTGACATTTGTGGTTATTGCAGTGCATTGAAAAGGACTGTTTTCAAGTAGAATAAAGAAAAGTATGGATTTGTAATTAACAGGGAATTTTTTTAGTTCCTCTTCTTTATTGTAGCTTTAATTAAAAAATAATATTATACAGAAAATTGTACATCTGTAAGAAGGATGCTGAGAATCTATGGTGCTAAATGTCAGAAAAAAACAAATTTTGATTTTGTTCCTGTATATTTATATATCTTTTAATATCTTGATATATCTGAGGTGATCTGCAATCCATTTAACATTTTGTGTTAAAGCAATTGTTATTTTCTGTATTGTCTGGTTGTAACACTCAAAAACCTGCAGCAGTTATATAATTAATGGTTCTTTTAATCACAAATTTGCATTAATTTTTTTGTGTATAATTATATCAAATTCACACTGTAACTACACAACTTTTTCCAATAATTTTGTATCAAATTCGAGTATTAATCAGTAATATTTGCAGGAAATAACGACAATAAGCAGATAATGTGTATCATAAAGACTCCATTTGTATGATGGTAACATGTATGTTTGCATTGTGTCAAATATTTGTTGCCTGGGTATTAACTGTTTTAACTTAAGTGTATTGACGTGTTCACAAGTGCCATAATGAGAAACATATCACTGCCATGTTACCAGTAATTCGACATTACTGTGTACTGAAATATTTATATATTTTCTGTGCCATTTTCCATTCCATTTTTGTACTTTAATAAAAAAATATGTAAAATCACTGCAAATATTTTTGCAAATTTCTGATTACATGTAAATAAAAATAAAGAACAAACACTGTGTAATTTCAATTGTATTCTAATCCTGTTGAAGTAAATAAGGGTGATTATAATTGAAGCTCCGTAGAAAATACTCATAATGACATCAATTTTGAATGGAATACTATCAAAGAAGAGGGGAAATGTTAAAAAGGGGGGGGGGGGATTAATGAAAATATTCCCACTAGATCGCACTGTAAACATCATAGTGTGAATGGGTTTGGCTACAAATGACAGATGAATTGCAATACGATGGCTATAGTTTGAGTTGCGCATTACTCCGACTGTACTGTTCAGTGCGCATGACTGCACAAGTTTGGCAGTCAAGAGTTGTGGGACCGTTATTTAGATAAGACCATCCATTGAGGCAAGGTCATACCACATCAGATGGGAAAAATTAGTTTCTAGTTGTCCTCAGACCACAAATCGCATAAAAAACAACAATGGCACTTATTTTTAATTGTCGTGAGAATGGCGCAAGACGTATTCAGTATGCTGTCCACCACTTTCTGCCACAAATTGAAATTCATAAATGTGTCCACAACAGATCAGAATGTCTTGGGTATCATGTTCAAAGTGCATTGCCCAGTGTGTGCTTCAGTTCCTATGTTTGTAATTGGGGCACTGAACACCGCACCTTTCAGGTAACCCCTCAGGCAGGAATCACACAGACTACGATCCAGTGGTCTCAGTGGCCAGGCTGTAGGGAATTGATGGCCGATAACTCTAGCATTTCAAAATGCTGGTGCAGCAGCTGCTTCACTGGCTGTGCTACATGAAGAGTAGTGGCAAATTGCATACAAATGATCCTACCCACTCTTCCATGATGTTGAATGGATGGAATGATGTTGGTCAGCACAGGACTTTGTAGCATTTACCGGTGATGGTACAGGTAACTGGACCCTTGAGACCCATATCCCTGAAACTGTGGTCCTAAATAAATGATCTATTTCTACATCTACATACATACTCCACAATCCACCATACGGTGTGTGGTGGAGGGTACCTCGTACCACAACTAGCGTCTTTTCTCCCTGTTCCACACCCAAACAGAACGAGGGAAAAATGACTGCCTGTATGCCTCTGTATGAGCCCTAATTTCTCTTATCTTATCTTTGGAGTCTTTCCGCGAAATGTAAGTTGGCGGCAGTAAAATTGTACTGCAGTCAGCCTGAAATGCTGGTTCTCGAAATTTCCTCAGTAGCGATTCACGAAAAGAACGCCTCCTTTCCTCTAGAGACTCCCACCCAAGTTCCTGAAGCATTTCCGTAACACTCGCATGATGATCAAACCTACCAGTAACAAATCTAGCAGCCCGCCTCTGAATTGCGTCTATGTCCTCCCTCAATCCGACCTGATAGGGATCCCAAACGCTCGAGCAGTACTCAAGAATAGGTCGTATTAGTGTTTTATAAGCGGTCTCCTTTACAGATGAACCACATCTTCCCAAAATTCTACCAATCAACCGAAGACGACTATCTGCCTTCCCCACAACTGCCATTACATGCTTGTCCCACTTCATATTGCTCTGCAATGTTACGCCCAAATATTTAATCAACGTGACTGCGTCAAGCGCTATGGAGTATTCAGACATTACGGGATTCTTTTTCCTATTCATCTGCATTAATTTACATTTATCTATATTTAGAGTTAGCTGCCATTCTTTACACCAATCACAAATCCTGTCCAAGTGATCTTGTATCCTCCTACAGTCACTTAATGACGACACCTTCCCGTACACCACAGCATCATTAGCAAACAGCTGCACATTGCTATCCACCCTATCCAAAAGATCATTTATGTAGATAGAAAACAACAGCGGACCTACCACACTTCCCTGTAGCAACCAGGTGATACCCTCACCTCCGATGAACACTCACCATCGAGGACAACGTACTGGGTTCTATTACTTAAGAAGTCTTCAAGCCACTCACATATTTGGGAACCAATCCCATATGCTCGTCATACCTTAGTTAGGAGTCTGCAGTGGGGCACCGAGTCAAACGCTTTCCAGAAGTCAAGGAATATGGCATCCGTCTGATACCCTTCATCCATAGTTCGCAAGATATCATGTGAAAAAAGGGCGAGTTGTGTTTCGCAGGAGTGATGCTTCCTAAGGCCATGCTGATGCGTGGACAGCAACTTCTCTGTGTCAAGGAATATCATTATATTCTAACTGAGAATATGTTCGAAAATCCTGCAACAAACCGATGTTAAGGATACTGGTCTGCAATTTTGAGGATCTGTCCTTCTACCATTCCTATAGACAGGTGTCACCTGTGCTTTTTTCCAGTCACTCGGGACTTTATGTTGGGCAAGAGATTCGCGATAAATGCAAGCTAAGTAAGGAGCCAATGCAGTAAAGTACTCTCTGTAAAACCGAACTGGAATCCCATCAGGACCTGGCGATTTATTTATTTTCAACCCATTCAGCTGCTTCACAACCCCAGGGATGTCTATCACTATGTCTATCACAATGACGTTGACCAACACAACACAGTCACCTTTGCAGAATGAAGCGGTACCGGTCGATGTGCGAGTGAATTTGTCAGTGCCCATATTCTGAACTCTGTCTATTGGCATGTCCTTGGAGAAGGAAATGAGCTTTGTCTGTCCACAGAATGTTTGATGGCCATTCATAGTTCACTTGCAAGTGAGCAAGGAATCCTAGTGCAAATGTTTCTCTTACTGGTAGGTCAGCATGAAGCAATTCCTGAACATATGTATCTCAGAACTGACAGCAATGCTGGAAGTTTAATATAATTTTATCCACCACACTTGCAGACATGTCCAAAGTTTGGACAATTCCCTCTGCACTGCATGTTTGCGCACTATCACTTGTTTACTCTTGCAATGCTGTAGCCACATCTTGAATTGAGGTCAGGGGTGTGTGATAGAAGTGCTGATGTTCTCTATATATACATAAATGATTTGGTGGACAGAGTGGCCATCAATCAACAGTTATTTGCTGATGATGCTGTGGTGTACAGTAAAGTGTTGAAGTGGAATGACTACAAGAAGATACAAGACAACTTAAGACAAAATTTCTAATCATTGTTATGAATGGCGGCTAGCTTTGAATGGGGAAAAATGTAAGTTAATGCAGATGGGTAAGACGAACAAACCAGTAATGTTCAGATACATTATTAGTAGTGTGCTGCATGACACGGTCAAGTTGTTTAAATATCTCGGTGTAATGCAGAACGATATGAAATGGTTGAATGAGTAGTTGACAACTGTGGTAGGGAAGGCAAATAATTGACTTCGGCTTATTGGGAGAATTTAGGAAGACCACATATAGGATGCTGGTGCAACCTATTTTTGAGTACTGCTCAAGTGTTTGGGATCCATACGAGGTTGGATTGGAGGAAGACATCGAAGCAGTTCGGAAGTGAGCTGATAGATTTGTTACCAGCAGTACGTTCGAACAACATGTAAGTGGTACAGACATGCTTCGAGAACTCAAATGGGAATCCATGGAGTGAAGGAAATGTTCTTTTTGAGAAACACTATTGGGAAAATTTAGAGAACCAGTATTTGAAGCTGACTGCAGAACAATGCTACTGCTGCCAAAATACATTGCATGTAAGGACGGAGAAGATAAGGTGCAAGAAATTAGGGCTTATATGGAGGCATATACACTCCTGGAAATGGAAAAAAGAACACATTGACACCGGTGTGTCAGACCCACCATACTTGCTCCGGACACTGCGAGAGGGCTGTACAAGCAATGATCACACGCAGGGCACAGCGGACACACCAGGAACCGCGGTGTTGGCCGTCGAATGGCGCTAGCTGCGCAGCATTTGTGCACCGCCGCCGTCAGTGTCAGCCAGTTTGCCGTGGCATACGGAGCTCCATTGCAGTTTTTAACACTGGTAGCATGCCGCGACAGCGTGGACGTGAACTGTATGTGCAGTTGACGGACTTTGAGCGAGGGCGTATAGTGGGCATGCGGGAGGCCGGGTGGACGTACCGCCGAATTGCTCAACACGTGGGGTGTGAGGTCTCCACAGTACATCGATGTTGTCGCCAGTGGTCGGCGGAAGGTGCACGTGCCCGTCGACCTGGGACCGGACCGCAGTGACGCACGGATGCACGCCAAGACCGTAGGATCCTACGCAGTGCTGTAGGGGACCGCACCGCCACTTCCCAGCAAATTAGGGACACTGTTGCTCCTGGGGTATCGGCGAGGACCATTCGCAACCGTCTCCATGAAGCTGGGCTACGGTCCCGCACACCGTTAGGCCGTCTTCCACTCACGCTCCAACATCGTGCAGCCCGCCTCCAGTGGTGTCGCGACAGGCGTGAATGGAGGGTCGAATGGAGACGTGTCGTCTTCAGCGATGAGAGTCACTTCTGCCTTGGTGCCAATGATGGTCGTATGCGTGTTTGGCGCAGTGCAGGTGAGCGCCACAATGAGGACTGCATACGACCGAGGCACACAGGGCCAACACCCGGCATCATGGTGTGGGGAGCGATCTCCTACACTGGCCGTACACCACTGGTGATCGTCGAGGGGACACTGAATAGTGCACAGTACATCCAAACCGTCATCGAACCCAACGTTCTACCATTCCTAGACCGGCAAGGGAACTTGCTGTTCCAACAGGACAATGCACATCCGCATGTATCCCGTGCCACCCAATGTGCTCTAGAAGGTGTAAGTCAACTACCCTGGCCAGCAAGATCTCCGGATCTGTCCCCCATTGAGCATGTTTGGGACTGGATGAAGCGTCGTCTCACGCGGTCTGCACGTCCAGCACGAATGCTGGTCCAACTGAGGCGCCAGGTGGAAATGGGATGGCAAGCCGTTCCACAGGACTACATCCAGCATCTCTACGATCGTCTCCATGGGAGAATAGCAGCCTGCATTGCTGCGAAAGGTGGATATACACTGTACTAGTGCCGACATTGTGCATGCTCTGTTGCCTGTGTCTATGTGCCTGTGGTTCTGTCAGTGTGATCATGTGATGTATCTGAGCCCAGGAATGTGTCAATAAAGTTTCCCCTTCCTGGGACAATGAATTCACAGTGTTCTTATTTCAATTTCCAGGAGTGTAGACAGTCATTTTTCCCTTGCTCTGTTTGAGTGGAACAAGGGAGGGAACAACTAATAGTGGAACAAGGTACCCTCCATCACATACCATATGGTGGCTTGTGCAGTATCTGTTTAGAAGTCGATTTCGGTCAGTTGTTTTCCTGTCTCTGCCACATTGCACTTGGTACATCTTTCTGAATTTTGTAATCTTTTCTCAAGACCCTTGGTAGATATTGGACCTACATCTTTTTTCACATCCTCAAGTGTCCAGAACTTCAGCAGAGCTGCTGGTGCACAGTCACCAATTTTGTAAAAGATCTTTACCAGCAGTGTGCAATTCGGCATTGAGAGTCATGCTGAGCATATCAAGACACAAACTGAGGAACAGCCGTATACCTTGTGTCTTTCATTTAGCATATTCTGCCACTTACATTAATATATTTACATTAATATTTTCCACCCATAACATTTGCTCCTTCTTTGATAACATTTTGCTCAAATTCGTCATCATTCTGAGCAGTAGGTGTTTATTTTTACAGTGTTTTGTAACTGGAACTTTACTTATAATCATCCTGTATATACCACACTATATCTTACTTCATAAAATGGCAGTAATTAACCACCAGTTAGACTCATGTATCTTTGAAAAATAGTCCAAATTATTCACATACTGTATAACCAAACTGACCTTTAAAATTCCTGAAAACTATCTTCTTCTTCTTCATCAGTGTCCTTGTCATATATAAGATGGTCTTGTCTGCCATCGAGAACATTTACTTATGCTGCACTCCTTGAAAGATTGAACAGTAGTGTCTTCTCCCACTCTAGACCACAACTGTTTTATCCACACACACACACACACACACACTTGGTTGATTGCAGGTTGTTTTAAAGCTCCCTTCAGCATGAATCCATTTTGGATTTCATACAACATCTATTTGTTCCATTCATCTCTCATAAAAACTTTAAATGGTTTATTGGGACATCAAGAAGTTTCAAATGTCTTCTATGACTCTATACCATGACTGTTTTATCTACTGACACTCTTGTTTAATTATAATTTGTTTTCAAGTTCCCTTTGGCACGAGTCCATTTTGTATTTCATCCATCATCCATTTGTTCTATTCCTCTCTCATATATACTTCAAAGGTATTGTAACAAATAAGCCCTCGGTCACAAATATTAAGTCAAAATTGACCTGGTTTCGATGCTACTGTGAGCGTCATCTTCAGAATTAGACTAACTGTACTAAAACATTAGGTATATAGTACATTAATAAAATTAAAGTTTGTATTGACTCGAAAAGATGCAGTACTTACAAGTCACAGATTAAAAAAGATCTCAGCCTGAATCAGCTGCATCACAATTTCATGTGTCTAATTTTGATTGTACAGTATCCTAGTTGTTTCTGTGGCTACTAGATGGCGCTTGTAGCAACACCTTGTTTACTTGCTCACACTTTCTAAAGTGGGCACCTCAGTCTTGTTGCAACCCTTGTCCACAGTACGAGCAGCCCTTAGCCGCTCACCATCTGACAAATGTTCATGACGTCGCCTTTCCGGCTGAGATTTTTTTTTTTTTATATGTAACTTGTAAGTACTGCATCTTTTCGAGTCAGTACAAACTTTAATTTTATTAATGTGCTATATACCTAATGTTTTAGTACAGTTAGTCTAATTCTGAAGACGACGCTCATAGTAGCATCGAAACAAGGTCAATTTTGACTTAATATTTGTGACTGAGGGCTTATTTGTTACAATATAATTCTGACACAGTCACTGAACCTTAGCAGCTATGTTCAAAGTTTTATACTTCAAATGGTTTATTTACTGAGACACCAAGAAGCTGCAATTGTGAAGTAAGTCATCCTGGAATAACTGCAAGCTCTGTATTTCCCTGTCTCAATTTCTCTCTTGCAGAATTTTGCATTAAGAAACTCCGATTGTGTGGTGCTACACAATGAAACAGTATCCTCAGAATAGGAATAATCACTACAGGTGTTTTTGGTATATGTGAATGATCTTCCATCATATATCCAAGAAGCAAAAACAGTTCTCTTTTCTGACGGTGCAAGTACTATAATAGATCTTAATGTGAGTGTTGCATGTTGTCCTGATTCATTAGAAGTCCCAGCAACTTGAGTCGACATTCATATCCCAACATTTTACAACTGCTTGCTTATTTTTGATCAAGCAAGCAGGATGGAAATGTCGGTCTTTTGGGGAATGATGTAGATGCAAGCATACTGTGAGCTGGTAGTACACGTATACATCCCAAATGATTTGAGAATGGATGCAGGAAGCCCAGGCATAATTAGACTGGCTCCCAGGGTCACCATAGAGTGAACGAGTAATATTCATTGTGGCAAACCAGCACATACACAGTCACTTAAGAGGTCGTGTACAAATGATACTGCTGTCAGTTACTTGTCAACTAATTGAAATGCAACAGTAAACATTGATGGGTCTAGTGTCAGACCTCTTGTGCACAGTGTCGTTTTGATCACCAAAATTGTCAATGACAAATTCTGGTGGCTGCTACCGATTCTGTGCTAGGAAGACAAGAAGCCAGGATACTGAGAGCATCAGGCTTGGAGATATAAACTGCGCTGATGCAAAAACGATACAGCTAACTCACTTTCTTTAAATATACACATCCATAAACAATTTAAAATCAGAGTTCATCCTGTCCATAAAATCTGTATAATTCAAAAGGCTAATTAAGTTTCTGATAAAGAAGTACAGCCTAATGCTTGCAATTCATCTATAATGCATTAGAAGTTCTTATACACTGAGGTGATATAAATCATGGGATAGCAATATATATACAGGGTGAGTCACCTAACGTTACCGCTGAATATATTTCGTAAACCACATCAATTACTGACGAATCGATTCCACAGACCGAACGTGAGGAAAGGGGCTAGTTTAATTGGTTAATATAAACCATAAAAAAATGCACGGAAGTATGTTTTTTAACACAAACCTACGTTTTTTTAAATGGAACCCCGTTAGTTTTGTTAGCACATCTGAACATATAAACAAATACGTAATCAGTGCCGTTTGTTGCATTGGAAAATGTTAATTACATCCGGAGATATTGTAACCTAAAGATGACGCTTGAGTACCACTCCTCCGCTGTTCGATCGTGTGTATCGGAGAGCACCGAATTACGTAGGGATCCAAAGAGAACGGTGATGGACCTTAGGTACAGAAGAGACTGGAACAGCATATTACGTCCACATGCTAACACCTTTTTATTGGTCTTTTTCACTCACGCACATGTACATTACCATGAGGGGTGAGGTAGACGTACACACGTGGTTTCCGTTTTCAATTACAGAGTGGAATAGAGTGTGTCCCGACATGTCAGGCCAATAGATGTTCAATGTGGTGGCCATCATTTGCTGCACACAACTGCAATCTCTGGCGTAATGAATGTCGTACACGCCGCAGTACATCTGGTGTAATGTCGCTGCAGGCTGCCACAATACATTGTTTCATATCCTCTGGGGTTGTAGGCACATCACGGTACACATTCTCCTTTAGCGTACCCCACAGAAAGAAGTCCAGAGGTGTAAGATCAGGAGAACGGGCTGGCCAATTTATGCGTCCTCCACGTCCTATGAAACGCCCGTCGAACATCCTGTCAAAAGTCAGTCTAGTGTTAATTGCGGAATGTGCAGATGGACCATCATGCTGATACCACATACGTCGACGCGTTTCCAGTGGGACACACTCTATTCCACTTCGTAATTGAAAACGGAAACCATGTGTGTACGTTAACCTCACCCCTCATAGTAATGTACATGTGTGTCAGTGAAAAATACCAATAAAAAGGTGTGGCATGTGGACGTAATGTCCTGTTCCAGTCTCTTCTGTACCTAAGGTCCATCACCGTTCCCTTTGGATCCCTACATAATTCGGTGCTCTCCGATACACACGATCGAACAGCGGAGTGGTACTCAAGCGTAATATTTAGGTTACAATATCTCCGGATGTAATTAACATTTTACAATGCAACAAACGGCACTGATTACGTATTTGTTTATATGTTCAGATGCGCTAACAAAACTAACGGGGTTCCATTTAAAAAAAAACGTAGGTTTGTGTTAAAAAACATACTTCCGTGCATTTTGTTTATGGTTTGTATTAACCAATTACACTAGCCCCTCTCCTCACGTTCGGTCTGTGGAATCGATTCGTCAGTATTTGATGTGGTTTACGAAATACACTCCTGGAAATGGAAAAAAGAACACATTGACACCAGTGTGTCAGACCCACCATACTTGCTCCGGACACTGCGAGAGGGCTGTACAAGCAATGATCACACGCACGGCACAGCGGACACACCAGGAACCGCGGTGTTGGCCGCCGAATGGCGCTAGCTGCGCAGCATTTGTGCACCGCCGCCGTCAGTGTCAGCCAGTTTGCCGTGGCATACGGAGCTCCATCGCAGTCTTTAACACTGGTAGCATGCCGCGACAGCGTGGACGTGAACCGTATGTGCAGTTGACGGACTTTGAGCGAGGGCGTATAGTGGGCATGCGGGAGGCCGGGTGGACGTACCGCCGAATTGCTCAACACGTGGGGCGTGAGGTCTCCACAGTACATCGATGTTGTCGCCAGTGGTCGGCGGAAGGTGCACGTGCCCATCGACCTGGGACCGGACCGCAGCGACGCACAGATGCACGCGAAGACCGTAGGATCCTACGCAGTGCCGTAGGGGACCGCACCGCCACTTCCCAGCAAATTAGGGACACTGTTGCTCCTGGGGTATCAGCGAGGACCATTCGCAACCGTCTCCATGAAGCTGGGCTACGGTTCCGCACACCGTTAGGCCGTCTTCCGCTCACGCCCCTACATCGTGCAGCCCGCCTCCAGTGGTGTCGCGACAGGCGTGAATGGAGGGACGAATGGAGACGTGTCGTCTTCAGCGATGAGAGTCGCTTCTGCCTTGGTGCCAATGATGGTCGTATGCGTGTTTGGCGCCGTGCAGGTGAGCGCCACAATCAGGACTGCATACGACCGAGGCACACAGGGCCAACATCCGGCATCATGGTGTGGGGAGCGATCTCCTACACTGGCCGTACACCACTGGTGATCGTCGAGGGGACACTGAATAGTGCACGGTACATCCAAACCGTCATCGAACCCATCGTTCTACCATTCCTAGACCGGCAAGGGAACTTGCTGTTCCAACAGGACAATGCACGTCCGCATGTATCCCGTGCCACCCAACGTGCTCTAGAAGGTGTAAGTCAACTACCCTGGCCAGCAAGATCTCCGGATCTGTCCCCCATTGAGCATGTTTGGGACTGGATGAAGCGTCATCTCACGCGGTCTGCACGTCCAGCACGAACGCTGGTCCAACTGAGGCGCCAGGTGGAAATGGCATGGCAAGCCGTTCCACAGGACTACATCCAGCATCTCTACGATCGTCTCCATGGGAGAATAGCAGCCTGCATTGCTGCGAAAGGTGGATATACACTGTACTAGTGCCGACATTGTGCATGCTCTGTTGCCTGTGTCTATGTGCCTGTGGTTCTGTCAGTGTGATCATGTGATGTATCTGAGCCCAGGAATGTGTCAATAAAGTTTCCCCTTCCTGGGACAATGAATTCACGGTGTTCTTATTTCAATTTCCAGGAGTGTATATCCAGCGGTAACGTTAGGTGACTCACCCTGTATATACAGTTTGTAACACGTACTCAAGGTATAAAACAGCAGCGCTCTGCAGAGCTGTCATTTGTAGTCAGGTGGTGCATTTGAGAAGGCTTCTGATGTCATTATGGCCTCCAGATGAGAATTAACAGATTCTGAACCCAGAATGGTAGTTGGAGCTATATGGACGTGACTTTCCATTTTGAAAATTGTCAGGGAATTCAATATTCTGTGACCCACAGTGTCAAGAGTGTACCAAGAATATCAAATATTGGGGATTACCTGTCACCATGTATAATACAGTGGTCAACGGCCTTCACTTAAGGTCTGAGAGCAGTGGCATTCGCAAAGGGTTGTCGTTGCTGAGAGTCGAGCAACACTATTTGAAACAACCACATAAATAATTGTAGGACATACGACGAATGTATGTATTAGGAGAGTGTGGCAAAATTTGGCATTGATGGGATATGTCAGCAGAAAACCAACGTGACTGCCTTTGCTAACAGCACAACATCGCCTTCATCATCGCTCCTGGGGCCATGATGATATCAGTTGGATGCTTGATGGCTGGAAAACCGTGGCATGGTCAGACGAATGCCGATTTTTGTTGGTAACAGCTGATGGAATGATCTGAGTGTGGAGCAGATCCCACGAAGCCGTGGACTCAAGTTATCAACAAGGCACTGTGCAAGCTGATGGTGGCTCCATAATGGTGTGGGCTGTGTTTACATGGAATGGTCCTCTGGTCCAACTGGACCTGTCATTGACTGGAAATGGTTACATTTTGCCACTTCCGTGGAGACCATTTGCAGCCATTCATGGACTTCGTATTCCCAAACTATGATGGAAGTTTTATGGACAACAGTGTGCCATCTCACTAGGGCACAACTGTTCACGACTGGTTAGAAGAACATTCTGGACAATTTGATCAAATGATTTGGCCAGCAAGATCAGCCAACATGAATCCCATTGAAACATTTATGGGATAACCTCCCCTACAACATTATTACAAGCTCTTCAGACTGTTTCTAACCACCCAGTATATGAGGGTTAGAACTTTAATAATGGCAACTATTTATTTACAGGTCATACAAAATATACACAGGGTTATTACAAATGATTGAAGTGATTTCACAGCTCTACAATAACTTTATTATTTGAGATATTTTCAAAATGCTTTGCACACACATACGAAAACTCAAAAAGTTTTTTTAGGCATTCACAAATGTTCTATATGTGCCCCTTTAGTGATTCGGCAGACATCAAACCGATAATCAAGTTCCTCCCACACTCGGCGCGGCATGTCCCCATCAATGAGTTCGAAAGCATCGTTGATGCGAGCTCGCAATTCTGGCACGTTTCTTGGTAGAGGAGGTTTAAACATTGAATCTTTCACATAACCCCACAGAAAGAAATCGCATGGGGTTAAGTCGGGAGAGCGTGGAGGTCATGACATGAATTGCTGATCATGATCTCCACCACGACCGATCCATCGGTTTTCCAATCTCCTGTTTAAGAAATGCCGAACATCATGATGGAAGTGCGTTGGAGCACCATCCTGCTGAAAGATGAAGTCGGCGCTGTCGGTCTCCAGTTGTGGCATGAGCCAATTTTCCGCGGGCTACGCGTGAAACTTGCCCGCACGCGTTCAACCGTTTCTTCGCTCACTGCAGGCCGACCCGTTGATTTCCCCTTACAGAGGCATCCAGAAGCTTTAAACTGCGCATACCATCGCCGAATGGAGTTACCAGTTGGTGGATCTTTGTTGAACTTCGTCCTGAAGTGTCGTTGCACTGTTATGACTGACTGATGTGAGTGCATTTCAAGCACGACGTACGCTTTCTCGGCTCCTGTCGCCATTTTGTCTCACTGCGCTCTCGAGCGCTCTGACGGCAGAAACCTGAAGTGCGGCTTCAGCCGAACAAAACTTTATGAGTTTTTCTACGTATCTGTAGTGTGCCGTGACCATATGTCAATGAATGGAGCTACGGTGAATTTATGAAATCGCTTCAATCATTCGTAATAGCTCTGTACATCTTTCAAAGTTTTACTAACCTTCATTGTAGTCACCAGCATTGTGTATAACCCATTGCCAGCGATGTGGAAGTCATAGGATACTCTTAGCAGTGCCAGTTGTGTTGACAGTTTGAGCGGCGCGGTCTATTGCCCGACGAATTTGCAGCAGTACTGAAGCGAATGCAGGGAAGTGTTCCCTTCAGTTTAGAAATCGAGTTGAAGTCACGCGGGCTTAAGTCAGGGGAGAGCAATAGGTGGTATAGCATATAGAATTACAACATACAGGAAACAGTAGCATAAAATGTGCAGCAATCGACACACTAAATTCTAAAAGAAAGCCAGTACATGGCGACGAATATCTACCAAAAATAAAGAACATTGGAATCGATAGATGGAATTAACCTATGTACTTACCGATTCCTACCGTTACATGATTCATACACATAAAGAATTTCTGCGGTTGTATCCACTGAAACGTAATTACATTTCTACATTTGTAATTGCTCTCTAAATGTACTGCAGTGTATAACAGTAACTGGAATCGGTAACTAAAACTGACCTTCTATATAGGTCAATTCTAGATATCGATCCCAATATTAGTAACTTTATTGCAGTAGTTCAGGGAGCAATTACAAATGCGGAAATAATGTTAGCCTACATTTCGCCGGCTGAGCTGGCCGAGCGGTTCTAGGCGCTACAGTCTGGAGCCGCGCGACCGCTACGGTCACAGGTTCGAATCCTGCCTCGGGCATGGATGTGTGTGATGTCCTTAGGTTAGTTAGGTTTAACTAGTTCTAAGTTCTAGGGAACTGATGACCTCAGAAGTTAGGTCCCATAGTGCTCAGCGCCATTTGAACCATTTAGCCTACATTTCAGTGCACACACGTGCTGAAAAAAGCGATACAGTTAATGAATCATCGAATGGCTGGAATCGGTAACTAGAACTGACGTATATAGGATTTCAACTTTTCGATGGTTCATAATTTTGGACATTTTTGCAATAAATCTGTGGTCTACGTTTTTGTAGGATTTCTAAATTTCTTTTTGATCTCAGAACCACTACGAAAAACTATTAAATATTGTAGTTACAGCATCAAAATTTTTCTCTGTTTCATAATAATGAAGATAGTAATACCATACATAGAAATCGTGTAACACTGAAGTGCACACACTGTTATTAAAACGATCTAAATAACGAACCGTGGAGTGGTTGGAATCGGTAACTAGAATTAATCTATATAGGTCAGTTCCAGTTACCGATTTCAGTATTTGTTAGCCCTACTTTTTGTCAATTTTCGTTACATGTGTACTCGTCCCTTTAGATTTAACAATTAGTACTAAAAGTTAACGCTGGTTCATAATACTATGACTTCACCATGCGTTGCACTGTACTGGTTTTAAAGGTTCTCTGCGTTTTTCTTACTCGCATACATTACGATTGTAATTTATTTCAGACACGTATACTTCCCTTTTTCTATTCGTATTTATTTTCGTTACCTTTAATTCTTGTCGGTATAATTTGTGCCTAAGTAATTAATTACGTGAACTGTGTTTGTAATTTTATCGCCCGCTACAATCGTTTGTTTACGAATATAATCAGTTGCTTTCAAAGATTGCCTCTACGTAGCGCCTCTACCTTTGGTATGACGTCATTGCTCAAAGCTGACGAGTGGAATCGGACACTAGAAGAAAAGGGACAAGATGCGAGCAATTATTTCGACCAAGGCTATGGGGGAAGCCACCCGCCGAGAATAGTATATACAATTGTATACAAAACAGAATCACTCTTAATGCCACTGTATAGGCAGAAAACTCATTTACACCAAAGGGAATGGAAATGAACACCATCGAAGGGGCATTCGTATACAATTATATCATTCGTTTTCTTCCGTGAACGAGCGTTTACACTGAACGGGGTACAAGACAACACGAGATAATGGACATTATGTGTTAACGCTGCGAATCCTGGTCTTTTTTTTTACTAATAATCGTCACTCAAATTTCACTGGGTAATACTGCTTATAGCCACAGTGCAAAATAGATGATCAGACAGGATTATTTTGAATAACGACGGCGTTGTTTTGAGTGAAGCAAGCTAAACGGCATAGGCGTCTCGATCCATTGTTGTTGTTGTGGTCTTCAGTCCTGGGACTGGTTTGATGCAGCTCTCCATGCTACTCTATCCTGTGCAAGCTTCTTCATCTCCCAGTACCTACTGCAACCTACATCCTTCTGAATCTGCTTAGTGTATTCATCTCTTGGTGTCCCTCTACGATTTTTACCCTCCGTGCTGCCCTCCAATACTAAATTGGTGATCTCTTGATGCCTCAGAACATGTCCTACCAACCGATCCCTTCTTCTGGTCAAGCTGTACCACAAAGTTGTCTTCTCCCCAATCATATTCAATACTTCCTCATTAGTTATGTGATCTACCCATCTAATCTTCAGCATTCTTCTGTAGTACCACATTTCGAAAGCTTCTATTCTCTTCTTGTCCAAATTATTTATCGTCCATGTTTCACTTCCATACATGGCTACACTCCATACAAATACTTTCAGAAATGACTTCCTGACACTTAAATCTATACTCGATGTTAACAAATTTCTCTTCTTCAGAAACGCTTCCCTTGCCATTGCCAGTCTACATTTTATACCCTCTCTACTTCGACCATCATCAGTTATTTTGCTCCCCAAATAGCAAAACTCCTTTACTACTTTAAGTGTCTCGATCCATAGGTATTGTAAAAATATATCTATTTATGTACAGTACGTACACTATGTGATCAAAAATATTCGGACACTCGGCTGAAAATGACTTACAAATTCGTGGATCCCTCCATCGGTAATGCTGTATTTCAGTGTGGTATTGGCCCACCGTTAGCCTTGAAGACAGTTTCCACTCTCATAGGCATACGTTCAGTCAGGTGCTGGAAGGTTTCTTGGGGAATGACAGCCCATTCTTCACCAAGTGCTGCACTGAGGAGAGGTATTGAAGTCGGTCGGTGAGGCCTGGGACGAAGTCGACATTCCAAAACATCCCAAAGGCGTGCTGTAGGATTCAGGTCAGGACTCTGTGCAGACCACTCCATTACAGGGATGTTATTGTCGTGTAACCATTCCGCCACACGCCGTGCATTATAAAAAGGTGTTCGATCGTGTTGAAAGATGCAATCGCCATCCACGAGTCGCCCTTCAAAAGTGGGAAGCCATAAGGCGCTTAAAATATCAATGTAGGCCTGTGCTGTGATAGTGCGACGCAAGGCAACAAGGGGTTCAAGCCCCCTCCACGAATAACACGAACACACCATAACACCACCGCCTCCGAATTTTACTGTTGACAATACACACTCTGGCAGATGAAGTTCACCGATCATTCGCCATACCCACACCCTGCCATCGGATCGCCACATCGTGTACCGTGATTCGTCACTGCACACAATGTGTCTGCACAGTTCAATCGTCCAATTTGTACGATCCTTACACCGAGCGAGGCGTCGTTTGGCATTTACCGGCGTCATGTGTGGCTTATGAGTAGCCGCTCGACCATGAAATACAAGTTTTCTCACCTCCTACTTAACTATCATAGTACTTGCAGTGGATCCTGATGTAATTTGGAATTCCTGTGTGACGGTCTGGATAGATGTCTGCCTACTTTTCATGTGTCAGCTAACGAATTAAATGAATTCTTCTCTGCACCTCTGAATACCAGCACGGCTGATAATTACCGTCCACAAGAATCCCCAAACAGGATAACTAACAACGATAGCTTCCATCTAAAACATGTAACAACAAATACGGCAAGAAAAGCAATAATGAGAATCTCTTCTGATGCAATAGGCAACGACAGTATCGGTATAACCATGCTTAAGAATGTTGCCGATATCTTAGTACCTGTCTTAAATGACATATTTAATTTGTCCCTCGTGAACGGAATATATCCCGTTGCATGGAAAAGAAGCATAATTCGACCCATCCCTAAGATCGAAAACCCGCAACTGCCTAGTGATTACCGACCAATTAGCATACTGCCCGCTGTTTCCAAAGCACTCGAATATATTGTTCATGACCAAATCACTGAACACTTGCATGAATTCAGCCTATATGACAAATTTCAATCCGGTTTCCGTAAACATCACAGCACAAACACTGCTCTAATTAAAGTAACTGATGACCTGAAATGTGCCATCGACAATCGAAAGGCAACATATTGACGCTACTGGACTTCAGCAAAGCTTTTGACACTGTTAACTTTGACATATTGCTCAGAGAAATGCAACAGCTTAATTTCTCTGATAGTGCAATGAGATGGTTTGAAAGCTACTTAAAAGACAGACAGCAGTGTGTTGTCTGCGTAAATGAAAAATCTTCCTGGAAACATGTTTCCTCGGGAGTGCCACAAGGATCAGTCTTAGGACCACTTTTGTTTTCTTTATATGTCAACGATATTTCGTCAGTTCTGTCCTCCTGTAAATATCATTTCTATGCCGACGACCTCCAGCTCTACCTAAGCGTCAGACCTGAAGACGTAAACACTGCAATCGCTCAGATGAATGATGATCTGTCAGTAGTGACATGGGCAAAAAGCCTGGGGTTTAAACTAAATGCAAAAAAGACGTTAGTAATCTTAATAGCCCATCAGAAATTAATAAGTTCAGATTTCCGCGAACGGCTACCTCCTATTCTGCTCGACGGTACTCCAATACCATATCAGAAAACAGAGAAGAACTTGGGTGTAACTTTGGATGAGCATCTCAACTGGGCGGAGAATACAGTCGCAGTGTGCCGAAAGACGTCTGCTTGTCTCTATGCTCTCAAAAAGTTTCGGAACATATTTCCACAGGACTTGAAACGCCAGCTCGTGCAAGCACTCGTTCTACCGAACCTCCACTATTGTGATGTGATTCAGCAAGGCACGAGTAGTGAAAACAAAAGACGGCTAGAGCTAACCATGAATGCCTGTGTGCGTTACACCTGCAACATTCGCCGATATGATCATGTTAGTGCTTCATACTCCGAGCTAGGGTGGCTGCGGCCGGACAAATTGCGTGACTACCACACTCTATGTCTACTTCACAGACTCCTCGTCGCGCAAGCACCCCAGTACCTTGCTTCAGAGATTAAAAACCTGTCATGCCATCATAATCGAAACACGAGGTCACTCTTATTTGGTATCCTAACTGTGCCCACTCACAAAACAATAACTTTTGCAAACTCCTTCTCAGTTGCCGCTGTCCGCCTCTGGAACAAATTGCCCCTTACCTTGCGCAAAATTCAATCTCCTGCTGCTTTTAAGAAGAAGTTGAAGCATTTCCTACTATCATCCTCATAAAGTTCTCCACAAAATTATTGTACCAGGCCAAATCCTCTCATCTGTCAAATAGCAAAGCTAGCGTCTCCTATCTTGGTCCTGAGATGCCTTCCTCTTCATCTACCTCTATTAGCTGGGCATTCTTCTTTTCCTTCATATTTCCTTAATTATGTTTCATCATGTCTATTCTTCTCCTCCCTTCACCATGAGTCTCCCTCATACTCCCTGCTGCTAACACTCCTATCTAAAATTTGTCTCTTCAATAATGTCTAATTATAACAGTACTTATGATCTACGAATATAAACTCTATATGTATGTATTTTTCCAGGTGTACCTTTCTAATTGTTTATTTCACTTTTTGTACTAGATGTAGTTTAACATGCCTACTAAAACGTATGAATGTAAAATAAGTAGAATGCCTGGTTAGATGTAAGAGAGGGCCTGATGGCCCTAATCTTGCCAGGTTAAATAAATAAATAAATAAATAAATATTACACATTACGACCCTATTCAAGTGTCGGCGGTCTCTGTCAGTCAACAGACGAGGTCGGCCTGTACATATTTGTGCTGTACGTGTCCCTTCACGTTTCCACTTCACTATCACATCGGAAACAGTGGACGTAGGGATGTTTAGCAGTGTGAAAATCTCGCGTACAGACGTATGACACAAGTGACACCCTATCACCTTGTAAGTAGGCTGTTTAGATTTTTATATTGGTAATGCCACGTAGCGCTCTGTATGAAAATCACTGGCTGTGCTGTGTGCAGCCTGTGGCTAGTTTGCATTGTTGTCTGCCATTGTAGTGTTGGGCAGATAGATGTGAACAGCGCGTAGCGTTGCGCAGTTGGAGGTGAGCCGCCAGCAGTGGTGGATGTGAGGAGAGAGATGGCGGAGTTTTGTAATTTGTCATGAACTGCTATATATATTATGACTATTAAGGTAAATACATTGTTTGTTCTCTATTAATATCCGCAAGACTCTTCAATGGTGATTGTGCACCTGCACAGTCGCAACGGATGGCTGCTAGCCATCTCTACAAGGACTACAGTGGGTCTGCATCTTTGATGACCCAACAATACCATTATTTCTACAAGGACTACAGTGGGTCTACACCTTTGCTGACTCACCTATACCATACTCTCTACCAGGACTACAGTGGGCCTGTCCACAATTTCTACAAGGACTGCAGTGGGTCTGCACCTCTGGTGGCCCACCAATACTCTCTACCAGGACTACAGTGGGTCTGCTCTGTGATGACCTACCTACCAATCTTCTTCAAAACGTCGAATGACTCTGCTGTGAGTTTGCTCTGTTGTGGCCCATTACCTGTCTGCATGTCAAGAGTCAGCACAGTCTTTCCGTTGGAAGGACAACACTACTTCTTCAAGACTGCATGGAAATCCACTACTTCTGTGTGCAATTTCTTTTACTAATGAGACTTTGTGAAAAACAAAAACTGTAATTACTATTATGATGAATGATCAGGACTATCTTTATGGACTGTGAGAAAATTTTAGCTTTTGACCAACATTGTATTAATAAGTGTGTGCATTTGATATCTTTCTTACTGTAATTATGAAAAAATTTTTCAAATCTGTATTGGCCACTGCCCAAAAAAAATTTGTAAAATTTTTTGTGGGGAGCATGGGGGCTATGTAAGTAGGCTGTTTATGTTTTCTTATTGGCAACGTTACGGAGCGCTCTCTATGAAAATCACTGGCTGTGCTGTGTGCAGCCTGTGGCTAGTTTGCATTGTTGTCTGCCATTGTAGTGTTGGGCAGCGGCAGCTGGATGTGAACAGCGCGTAGCGTTGCGCAGTTGGAGGTGAGCCGCCAGCAGTGGTGGATGTGAGGAGAGAGATGGCGGAGTTTTGTAATTTGTCATGAACTGCTATATATATTATGACTATTAAGGTAAATACATTGTTTGTTCTCTATTAATATCTTTCATTTGCTAACTATCCCTATCAGTAGTTAGTGCCTTCAGTAGTTTGAATCTTTTATTTAGCTGGCAGTAGTGGCGCTCGCTGTATTGCAGTAGTTCGAGTAACGAAGATTTTTGTGAGGTAAGTGATTTGTGAAAGGTATAGGTTAAAGTTAGTCAGGGCCATTGTTTTGTAGGGATTATTGAAAGTCAGATTGCGTTGCGCTAAAAAAATATTGTGTCAGTTTAACCACAGTCGTGTACAATTGTTCTAAGGGGACGTTTCAACCTGAACACGTTCGAAGTCTGTGAATTCCACGGAGCTCCCTATTCTGCTCTCACACGATGTCTGATGACTACTGAGGTCGCTGATACGGAGTACCTGGCAGTAGGTGGCAGCACAATGCACCTAATATGTAAAACGTATGTTTTTGGGCGTGTCCGGATACTTTTGATCACATAGTGTATCAAAGGTAGTGCAGTGAGAAAGTAGCGTAACACACGACGCGTGATTACCCAGAGTTCATTCAGCCACTATTTGAGAATGAAGGCATTTATTTAGTGACTTGCAACAAACGTCGCACATGATTTCGAAGCTTTCGGAAACTTTTTCTCGCTTGCACAACCCACAAAATAATGAAACGAAAAAAAGTTTATCGTTTACTACATTTTCCCCGTTCACGCGATATAACCACGGCGACATCCATGACGTTTCGGTACTTCGTAATTACTAACTGTATTCGTGACACATTTTGCAGACAGATTCACATGTGCTACTGAATGTACCTGCAACATTATACACTACTGGCCATTAAAATTGCTATACCAAGAAGAATTGCAGATGATAAACGGGTATTCATTGGACAAATATATTATACTAGAACTGACGTAATTACATTTTCACGCAATTTGGATGCATAGATCCTGAGAAATCAGTACCCAGAAGAACCACCTCTGGCCGTAATAACGGCTTTGATACGCCTGGACATTGAGTCAAACAAAGCTTGGATGGCGTGTACAGGTACAACTGCCCATGCAGCTTCAACCACCGTTGCTCAGCCACCATTGACCAGACGTTTTCAATTGGTGAGAGATTGGAGAATGTGCTGGCCAGGGCAACAGTCGAACATTTTCTGTATCCAAAAAGGCCCGTACAGGACCTGCAACATGCGGTCGTGCATTATCCTGCCGAAACTTAGGGTTTCGCAGGGATCGAATGAAGAGTTGAGCCACGGGTCGTAATACATCTGAAATGAAACGTCCACTGTTCACAGTGCCGTCAATGCGAACAAAAGGTGACGACACGTGTAGCCAATGGCACCCCATACCATCACGCCAGTTAATACGCCAGTATGGCGATGACGAATACTCGCTTCCAATGTGCGTTCACCGCGACGGCGCCAAACACGGATGCGACCATCATGATGCTGTAAACTGAACCTGGATTCATCCGAAAAAAATGACGTTTTGCCATTTGTGCACCCAGGTTCGTCGTCGAGTACACCATCGCAGGCACTCCTGCCCGTGATGCAGCGTCAAGGGTAATCGCAGCCGTGGTCTCCGAGCTGATAGTCCGTGCTACTGCAAACGTCGTCGAACTGCTCGTGCAGATTGTTGTTGTCTGCAACGTCCACATCTGTTGACTCAGGCATCAAGACGTGGCTGCACGATCCGTGACAGTCATGCGGATAAGACGCATGTCATCTGGACTGCTAGTGATACGAGGCCGTTGGGATCGACCACGGCGTTCGGTATTATCCTCCTAATTCCACCGATTCCATATTCTGCTAACAGTCACTGGCTCTCGACCAACGCGAGCAGCAAAAAATCGCGATACGATAAACCGCAATCGCGATAGGCTAGAATCCGACCTTTATCAAAGTCGGAAACGTGATGGTAAGCATTTCTCCTCCTTACGCGAGGCATCACAACAACGTTTCACCAGGCAACGCCGGTCAACTGCTGTTTGTGTATGAGAAATCGGCTGGAAACTTTCCTCACGTCAGCACGTTGTAGGTGTCGCCACCGGCGCCAACCTTCTGTGAATGCTCTGAAAAGCTAATCATTTGCATATCACAGCATCTTCCTTCTGTCGGTTAAATTTCGCGTCTGTAGCACGTCATCTTCGTGGTGTAGCAATTTTAATGGCCAGTAGTGTATGACTATATGACACATAGTTCTGGAGATATGAGGTCATAAACTCTGAGCTGCGTGAAATCGAAACTGCTGTGCGAAATTCGCTAGAGATACGGATTAATCCATATTTTACAGACCATAAGACGCACTTTTTCCTTCGCAAAATTGCCTCTAAAATTCAGGTGCGTCTCATACTCGAAATTAATATAAAATGTCAGGTGTTTGATGTAAAACTGCCGCCAGTCTTAAAAATGGAAACCTATCTCTGTCTGGCAATATCGGATTCAACTGGCAGCAACAGTGCACCGATGCGACGAACGTTAAGTTGCAGAGATTCACAAGCTTGCTAACACTGTCTCCGTCCTACCCCGGCATCACAAACCCAGAATAGTGTCTAGCCAATGGCGCGTCACTGCAGTCTGCAGTGTCAACGAACTTGAATTAAAAGGGAATTGTGTTATCGATACGGTAAAATGGCTCTGACCACTATGTGACTAAACTTCATCAGTCCCCTAGAACTTAGAACTACTTAAACCTAACTAATCTAAGGACATCACACACATCCATGCGCGAGGCAGGATTCGAACCTGCGACCGTAGCAGCATCGCGGTTCCAAACTGTAGCGCCTAGAACCGCTCGGCCACTGAGGCCGGCGATACGGTAACTGTACAATATTTTTGTTAGTAGCTACTTTTATAATGAAAAAAAAATAGGTATTCGTGTAATGCAGCCCATATATTGAAAGTAATAGCATGTGCAGAAGAACATGGGAACAGAGCAGCTGAGTGGAATTACGGCCCTCCACCAACAGAATATTGAATGCAATTGATGAAAGGAGAAAATATAAAAATGCAGTAAATGAAGCAGGCAAAAAGGAATACGAACGTCTCAGAAATGAGATTGACAGGAAGTGCAAAATGGCTAAGCAGGGATGGATAGAGCACAAATGTAACGTTGTAGAGGCTTATCTCACTAGGGGTAACATAGATACTGCCTACAGGAGAATTAAAGAGACCTTTGGAGAAAAGAGAACCACTTGTATGAGTATCAAGAGCTCAGATGGAAACCCAGTTCTAAGCAAAGAAGGGAAAGCAGAAAGGTGGCAGGAGTATATAGAGGGTCTATACAAGGGCGATGTACTTGAGGACAATATTATGGAAATGGAAGAGGATGTAGATGAAGATGAAATTGGAGATACGATACTACGTGAAGAATTTGACAGGGCACTGAGAGACCTGAGTCGAAACAAGGCCCCGGGTGTAGACAACATTCCATTAGAACGACTGACAGCCTTGGGAGAGCCAGCCCTGACAAAACTCTACCATCTGATGAGCAAGATGTATGAGACAGGCGAAATACCCTCAGACTTAAAGAAGAATATAATAATTCCAATCCCAAAGAAAGCAGGTACTGACAGATGTGAATATTACCGAACTATCAGTTTAATAAGTCACGGCTGCAAAATACTAACGCGAATCCTTTACAGACGAATGGAAAAACTGGTAGAAGCCGACCTCGGGGAAGATCAGTTTGGATTCCGCAGAAATATCGGGACACGTGAGGCAATACTGACCCTACGACTTATCTTAGAAGCTAGATTACGGAAAGGCAAACCTACGCTTCTAGCATTTGTAGACTTAGAGAAAGCTGTTGACTGGAATACTCTCTTTCAAATTCTGAAGGTGGCAGGGGTAAAAAACAGGCAGTGAAAGGCTATTTACAATTTGTACAGAAACCAGATGGCAGTTACAAGAGTCGAGGGGCATGAAAGGGAAGCAGTGATTGGAAAGGGAGAGAGGCACCATTGTAGCCTCTCCCCGATGTTATTCAATCTGTATATTGAGCAAGCAGTAAAGAAAACAAAAGAAAAATTTGGAGTACGAATTAAAATCCATGGAGAAGAAATAAAAACTTCGAGGTTCGCCGATGACTTTGTTATTCTGTCAGAGATACCTAAGGACTTGGAAGAGCAGTTGAACTGAATGGACAGTGTGTTGAAAGGAAGGTATAAGATGAACATCATCAAAAGCAAAACGAGGATAATGGAATGTAGTCGAATTAAACCGGGTGATGCTGCGGGAATTAGATTAGGAAATGAGACACTTAAAATAGTAAAGGAGTTTTGCTATTTGGGGAACAAAATAACTGATGATGGTCGAAGTAGAGAGGATATAAAATGTAGACTGCCAATGGCAAGGAAAGCGTTTCTGAAGAAGAGATATTTGTTAACATCAAGTATAGATTTAAGTGCCAGGAAGTCGTTTCTGAAATTATTTGTATGGAGTGTAGCCATGTATGGAAGTGAAACATGAACGATAAATAGCTTGGACAAGAAGAGAATAGAAGCTTTCGAAATGTGGTGCTACAGAAGAATGCTGAAGATTAGATGGATAGAGCACATAACTAATGAGGAGGTATTGAATAGGATTGGGGAGAAGAGACGTTTGTGGCACAACTTGACTAGAAGAAGGGATCGGTTGATAGGACATGTTCTGAAGCATCAAGGGATCACAAATTTAGTATTGGAGGGCAGCGTGGAGGGTAAAAGTCATAGAGGGAGACCAAAAGATGAATACACTAAACAGGTTCAGAAGGATGTAGGATGCAGTAGGTACTGGGAGATGAAGAAGCTTGCACAGGATAGAGTAGCATGGAGAGCTGCATCAAACCAGTCTCAGGACTGAAGACCACAACAACAACAACATATTGAAAGTAATAGCATCTGCAGAATAACATGGAAACAGAGCAGCTAAGCGGCATACCGGCCCTCCGCCAACAGAAAAAAATCACTCGCGATTGGTGGGCTAGTAAAGAAGAACTGAAAAAAATAAATAAGACTAAATGCGCATATAGTGGACTGAATGTAAAATGGCCAAAACTGGAAGATTATGTATACATTTTTGGAAATTTGTGGTACGTTCCTGTGGGAGCAAACTGCTGAGGTCATCAGGCCCTAGGCTTACGTACTACTTAATATATCTTAAAGTAACTTACGCTAAGGACAACACACACACACTCATGCCAGAGAGAGGACTCAAACCCCCAACGGGGAGAGCCGAGCGAAACGTGGCAAGTCGCCTCAGGCGCGATGAGATATAGGACCGTCAAAATGGCATTGGAATTAACACGAAAATGATTCAAATACACGCTCGTAGGCTAGAGCTATAGTGGAACTAAACAGACTGTAACCAGAACATCTCAGAAAATGCCACAAGAGTATGACAAGAAAATATCATTTTTCTGTTGCTTTATTATTGAACAGCAGTAGAAAACCAATATGGAACTAAACGAAACAGCGAATGTGGATGAAACTCCTTTGACATTTGACGTGTCTAAAAACGGAACTGTTGCCATGAAAGGTGCTAAGACTGTAAGTAAACAAGTGGACAAGAAAAAGCTCACTACACTGTTGTCCTTTCATGTTGTGCTGACGATACTAAACTTAATCCAGTGATCATTTTCAATCAGAAAACAATGCCAAAAGCTTTTGAAATACTGTCAGGTGTTGTTCACGTATAGGACAAGGGTTGTATGAATGAGGCTCGTATGAAATTATGGATTAGCAGACTTTGGGAGAGCAGGAAAAAAGCTTTATTGAAGAAGAATTCTCTGCTTGCGCTAGATCAGTATAGTAGTTATTTGAAAAAAATCTGTGAAAGAGCAACTAAGACAGGGAAATACAGAGCTTGCTGTTATTTCGGGAGGCCTTACTTCACAATTACAACAATAAATTACTCATTTTAAAATATACTGGGTGATCAAAAAGTCAGTATAAATTTGAAAACTTAATAAATCACGGAATAATGTAGATAGAGAGGTACAAATTGACACACATGCTTGGAATGACATTGGGTTTTATTAGAACCAAAAAAATACAGACGTTCAAAAAATGTCCAACAGATGGCGCTTCATCTGATCAGAATAGCAATAATTAGCATACCAAAGTAAGACGAAGCAAAGATGACGTTCTTTACAGGAAATGCTCAATATGTGCACCATCATTCCTCAACAACAGCTGTAGTCGAGGAATAATGTTGTGAACAGCACTGTAAAGCATGTCCGGAGTTATGGTGAGGCATTGGCGTCGGATGTTGTCTTTCAGCAGCCCTAGTGATGTCAGTCGATCACGATGCACTTGCGACTTCAGGTAACCACAAAGTCAATAATAGCACGGACTGAGGTCTGGGGACCTGGGAGGCTAGGCATGACGAAACTGGCGGCTGAGCACACGATCACACGATCATCACCAAACGACGAGCGCAAGAGATCTCTCACGCGTCTAGCAGCACTTTTTTCTTTTTTTTTATTCTAATAAAACCCCATGTCATTCCAAGCATGTGTGTCAATTTTTACCTCTCTATCTACATTATTCCGTGGTTTATTCATCATCATCATCATCATCATCATCATTTAAGACTGATTATGCCTTTCAGCGTTCAGTCTGGAGCATAGCCCCCCTTATACAGTTCCTCCATGATCCCCTATTCAGTGCTAACATTGGTGCCTCTTCTGATGTTAAACCTATTACTTCAAAATCACTCTTAACCGAATCCAGGTACCTTCTCCTTGGTCTACCCCGACTCCTCCTAGCCTCTACTGCTGAACCCATGAGTCTCTTGGGTAACCTTGCTTCTCCCATGCGTGTAACATGACCCCACCATCTAAGCCTGTTCGCCCTGACTGCTACATCTATAGACTTCATTCCCAGTTTTTCTTTGATTTCCTCATTGTGGACACCCTCCTTCCATTGTTCCCATCTACTAGTACCTGCAATCATCCTAGCTACTTTCATATCCATAACCTCAGCCTTGTTGATAAGGTAACCTGAATCCACCCAGCTTTCGCTCCCATACAACAAAGTTGGTCGAAAGATTGAACGGTGCACAGATAACTTAGTCTTGGTACTGACTTCCTTCTTGCAGAAGAGAGTAGATCGTAGCTGAGCGCTCACTGCATTAGCTTTGCTACACCTCGCTTCCAGTTCTTTCACCGTGGTTTATTAAGTTTTCAAATTTATTCTGACTTTTTGATCACCCTGTATATGAGAGAGGAATGGAACAAATGGATGATATGAAAGCCAACAAGAATTCACGCTGAAGAGAGCTTTAAAACAACCTGCAACCAAACAAGTGTGTCACTGGATAAAACAGTCGTGGTCTAGAATGAGACAAGACATTATTGTTAACTCTTTTAAGAAGTGCAGCGTAAGTAACGCTCTCGATGGCAGTAAAGACCATCTTATATATGAAGAGGACAATGAAGAAGAAGAAGAAGAAGAAGAAGAAGAAGATAGTTCACATGACGATTTTCAGGAATTTTAAATGTCAGTTCGGTTTTATAAACTAAGAATTTTTTCAGTCTAGCTCTGCAGTCTAACAATAAAAATGGTAAAATGTTATTTAGAAAATGCTTAAAAAAGCTTCCTGTAGTCTGTAGAGTCCTACAGTCCGTGAAACACGGTATGTGTAGAAATGTGTGCGATATACGTTACACATATGGGACTTGTGTGTGTGCGGGCAAAGCCATGGGTGAAAAGCTCACCCTAAACCCCTGGATCAATTTCAGCCAATCTTGATACAAATTGTACTCAGTTTCTGGAAAGAAATACCAGAAATACCAATGGTTGCGGAGGTAAGATCCAGCGATCGTATGTTAGGGTAGTGGCGAGTACGTGGAAAGAAGAAAATGGGGGAGGAGAAGATAGATAGCGAAAGGTAGGGGGAAATTGACAGAAGAGGAGGAGATGAACAGAGAAAGGAGAGAGGAGGAGATGGACATAGAGAGGGAAGAGATAGAGATGGGCAGAGAGAGGTGGAGGAGGAAATGGAGAGAGAGAAGGGGGAGAGGAAGAGAGAGAGAGAGGTAAGGAGGAGATGGGCAGAGAGACGGGGCGGGAGGAGATAAACTCAGCGGGGGTAGGGGGTAGATAAGGAGAGGAGGTGCTGGAGGAACCCTTCGACAGAGGAGAAAGGAACAGGTGGACAGAGAAGAGGGGTGAGGGGGGGGGGAAGATGGAGAGAGATGGGGCAGAGGAGGAGATGGACAGAGAGAGAGGGACAGAGGAGATGGACTAATAGAAGACTGGAGTAAAGACGTACCTGGGCGACATAGGTATTCAGATTGTACGTAATGCACGAAAAGTGTGGAGGCCCCACACGTGACATACAGTGTAGGACGTCGTGGTCTCCTGACCTTCATTGCTTATATATTCGGCACTCACAATCATATTCCACACATCAAGACGCTTCATTCGAACCCAAACTCGATAAGATAAAGTCAATGTTGTATGAATTCATGTAAACAATATGCAAATAACTAATAAATCACAAGTGCGCACCGTGGTTGAAATACTCGGGGCTGGCGTACAAACACGACGGTCACAAAAGCTTTTAGTTCGGGAGAGGCAAACACCGCATGCCAGGAAGCCGGTCCCTTCAGAGGACGAGTCAGCCTATTTATGTCGGCCGGTGACCGCCCGTGGAGCAGACAGTGTGTGCCCAAGTGAAAGGGGGAACGACCCCGTGTTCGGCTTAAAAGCAAATTCCGCTACATTGTGTGGGAGTGCCCAACATACCCATTCTTTACAAATATAGCACGCAGTTTCAGAGATTTTCACAGGGAGACAGCAAACGCCAAACGCCGATGCTACAGATTTCTGGATTGGTCGCCTTAAACGAAACGTCATTCTCCCGTTTTAGAAGAGCAATGCTGATTGGCAGACGATATTCCTGACGCCTTGAGCTGAAGGAGTAATGGAGGAGACTGGAAGATGTACCCCTTCACGTCTGGCGTGGAGAGTGGCCGTTCCGAAAAGAACCCGGAAATAATGTGTTAAGTTCATAACTAAAAGTGCCATAGTGATTTCTCAGAATTTTTGCAAAATAAATAATAATTTTCGTTAGTTTCATGTTTTTCTTACACTAACTAGCACTACTCTAGTACCCAAGTATCCCACTAGTTACTTAAGAAATTTTATGAATTTTTGTGTCATTTCCCTAGGCAGACGACTCCAGAAGATATTTATTGCTGAAAGTTTTTCAGGCATTTCTCTTTAGAACGTTAGGAGCGTCTGTCTGACTTCTGTAGTACTGTGGAGGTGGAAACTGCATCTTGCAGGAGCCACAGGGAAAAGGGTACAACTCAGATTAATCCGTTGCACAGAACGACAGAATAGCACCCACACGCTCACAACAGCTGGAGCTGCAGGTTTGCTTAGCACCACAGAATCTCGCTTAACCGCCCCTATGGTATGGGGAGCACGGGCCGGGCGCAAAAAATATAGGATTGTCAGAGGAACACTGTTACTGAGCTGTAAAATCGCAATACAGTGCAGTAAAACTTTAATTATCATCTGGAAATAAGAGTAACAAAACGAAAATTAAAGTCGGCACACTAAGAAATCTTACTCGAAAGTGTAATGCACAGTAACATCTGCACTGTAAAATATGTCTACATCACGTGGTAAGATACTGTTACTGCAAGTGAAAGTTTAACAACTGCACATACCTCACTACAGCACTGCATTACCACATAACTGTTTTGCATCTAAACTGTTTAAAACATGAGCAATCACATGATAGAAAAAAAAGTTCTGTTCTTAAGCTGGACGAAAAAAGGGCTGCAATGTTCTGTTCCTTAGCAGAGCAACCTCGCTGTTGCCGTAGTGTCCCGCCATTTGCTCATCCACAGAATGTCTGTTGAGGTAGACACGGAGTTTTCTGCAGTGTATTGAGAAGCTACATCAGATGTGATACACTGAGTTGTTGTTATCATCTTTCTCCTCTTCATAGGTTTGCAAGCGTCGATTCCGGCAATTCTCCCCAAGCTTCGGAAATTGAATAGACTACAACTTTTATAGTTATTGATTTCGTCGCTTGAAACAAGCTGCTGCCTCTCTGAAATTGATCAAATGTACTTTCGATGATGTCGCCTCTTGAGCCAGTCAATGATCTCCTGGTCCACAGGTTGGATGAGACATGTTAGGTTGACAGGAAGAAATAAAGCTCTTATTTCACCTTTTTCTAGTTCATCTTCAGATGGATGAGGTGTAGCGTTGCCGAGTATCAATGTGGCACACGTTTTTTTCTTTTTTTTTTTCTTTATTGTATTTCAATTCCCCATCGGGTCGGGCTGGCAGCAGCATATGCGCTGCTCTTCACCCGAAAGACATGAAACACACACTCCTGGAAATTGAAATAAGAACACCGTGAATTCATTGTCCCAGGAAGGGGAAACTTTATTGACACATTCCTGGGGCCAGATACATCACATGATCACACTGACAGAACCACAGGCACATAGACACAGGCAACAGAGCATGCACAATGTCGGCACTAGTACAGTGTATATCCACCTTTCGCAGCAATGCAGGCTGCTATTCTCCCATGGAGACGATCGTAGAGATGCTGGATGTAGTCCTGTGGAACGGCCGGCCATGCCATTTCCACCTGGCGCCTCAGTTGGACCAGCGTTCGTGCTGGACGTGCAGACCGCGTGAGACGACGCTTCATCCAGTCCCAAACATGCTCAATGGGGGACAGATCCGGGGATCTTGCTGGCCAGGGTAGTTGACTTATACCTTCTAGAGCACGTTGGGTGGCACGGGATACATGCGGACGTGCATTGTCCTGTTGGAACAGCAAGTTCCCTTGCCGGTCTAGGAATGGTAGAACGATGGGTTCGATGACGGTTTGGATGTACCGTGCACTATTCAGTGTCCCCTCGACGATCACCAGTGGTGTACGGCCAGTGTAGGAGATTGCTCCCCACACCATGATGGCGGGTGTTGGCCCTGTGTGCCTCGGTCATATGCAGTCCTGATTGTGGCGCTCACCTGCACGACGCCAAACACGCATACGACCATCATTGGCGCCAAGGCAGAAGCGACTCTCATCGCTGAAGACGACACGTCTCCATTCGTCCCTCCATTCACGCCTGTCGCGACACCATTGGAGGCGGGCTGCACGATGTTGGGGTGTGAGCGGAAGACGGCCTAACGGTGTGCGGGACCGTAGCCCAGCTACATGGAGACGGTTGCGAATGGTCCTCGCCGATACCCCAGGAGCAACAGTGTCCCTAATTTGATGGGAAGTGGCGGTGCCGTGCCCTACGGCACTGCGTAGGATCCTACGGTCTTGGCGTGCATCCGTGCGTCGCTGCGGTCCGGTCCCAGGTCGACGGGCACGTGCACCTTCCGCCGACCACTGGCGACAACATCGATGTACTGTGGAGACCTCACGCCCCACGTGTTGAGCAATTCGGCGGTACGTCCACCCGGCCTCCCGCATGCCCACTATACGCCCTCGCTCAAAGTCCGTCAACTGCACATACGGTTCACATCCACGCTGTCGTGGCATGCTACCAGTGTTAAAGACTGCGATGGAGCTCCGTATGCCACGGCAAACTGGCTGACACTGACGGCGGCGGTGCACAAATGCTGCGCAGCTAGCGCCATTCGACGGCCAACACCGCGGTTCCTGGTGTGTCCGCTGTGCCGTGCGTGTGATCATTGCTTGTACAGTCCTCTCGCAGTGTCCGGAGCAAGTATGGTGGGTCTGACACACCGGTGTCAATGTGTTCTTTTTTCCATTTCCAGGAGTGTATAATAGAAGACATTTAAAAATAACATAAAGCAGAAAACATGGTGTACATAGATATAAAAAAAGAGGGAATATTATGGAAGACAATAGACAAAAAGGGTCGACTGGAAAATGGAGTTAAAAACCGTAAAAAAAGCGCACACAAAAAAACCACACAGTGGGACAAATAAAAGAACACAAGACCAAGTATGACTGCAGCACAAAAGTATCGATGGACGGCGTAGCACATAACAATCACTGACAGTAACACTATGCACAAGTCCAGCACACAATTAAAATTACGGCCCTTGATGCACAGGAGAACAGCACCACTGATGAAGCACACTGATGACGATGATCAAATCGGAGGATCTGCCAGGTGCAAGGAGGGAGGAGGGGAGGGAGAGGAAGAGAGGGGGGAGATGTGGGAGGGAGGGGGGTGCGCCGAAGAGGGCCAGGGAGGGAAGGATGTGTGAGGGAAAGAGGTGAGGATGGGGTGCAGGGGGGGAAAGGAGGTAAGTCCGCTCTGGGAGAAGGAGGGGAGAGGAAAAGGGGCCCTGTGAAGGGGAAGGGGGGAACAAGGCCAGGTTACGGTTGGAAGGGAGGGTATATATCATGGCTAAGTTCAACATCTGAGAGGGGGAGGTGCTGGAAATTGCCCTGATGAAGGAGATGGAGGGTGTAGAGGTGAAGAGAGGGAGGCATGGCAATGGGTGGGGGGGGGGCGGAGAGGAAGGAGGAAACCATGGGGTGGGGGGGATCAAGGATGCAGACAGTGTAAAGGATGCAGAGATGTTGGAGGAAAAGGAGGAGGTGGGCTAAGGGGATGAGATTGAACAGGAGTCTTGTGGGGAAGGAAGGCACATACGGAAGGCAAGGCAGAGCACATGGCGTTCGAGGATTTGGAGGGCCTTGTAAAAGCAGGTGGGTGTGGAGATCCAGGCAATGCTGGCATAACAGAGGATAGGATTGGAGAGATTTGTAGATGTGGTGGAAGAATGCAATCCCCACGTCTGGCCAGACAGGAGTTTCAGGAGGTGGAGGTGGAAATGGGCTTTCTGCTGGATGGTCTGAAGGTGAGGGGTCCAGATGAGGTGACGGTCGAGGGTGAGGCCAAGGTATCTATGGGTGGGGGTGAGCTAGATGGGACAACCATAAAGGGTGAGGTAGAAATCATGGAAGGAGCGGGTGGTGTGGCCTATGATGATTGCCTGGGTTTGGAGGGGTTGAGACGAAGGAACCACTGGTTACAACAAGTGGTGAGCTGGTCAAGGTGGGTTTGGAAGGTGCGTTGGGACTGTTGAAGGGTAGGACAGAGAGCCAGGAAGGTGTCATCAGCAAACTGGAGAAGATGGACAGGTGGGGCTGGCTTGGGCATATCAGCAGTGTACAAGAGATGAAGGGAGAGGACGGAGCCCTGGGGGACGCCAGCAGTTGGAAAAAAGATACAGGAGTTGGTCTTGTGGAGGGTGACATAGGAAGGATGGCGCAAGAGGAAGCAAGTGACCAGACGGACAAAATTGGTAGGCAGGGCGTAGGTTTGGAGTTTAAAGAAGAGACCGGGATGCCACACACGGTAATAAGCATATTGGAGGTCGAGAGAAACAAAAATGGCGAAGCGACAGGAGTTAAGCTGACGGGAGAGAAGGTTAATGAGTTTAAAGAGTTGGCCTTTGGCAGAGAAGGAGGGTCGGAAGCTACACCGCGTAAGGGGGAGGAGGTGGTGTTGATTAAGCTACTGATGGATTACGATGGGAGAGGATGGATTCGAAGACCTTACTGAAGACGGAGGTGAGGCAGATGGGACGATAGGAAGAGGGGACGGAAGGGGGTTTGTTGGGTTTAAGGAATGAGGATGTGGGAAGTCTTCAACAGGTCAGGGTAGAAGCCAGTAGAGAGGATGACGTTCCAGAAATGGGCAAGGAAGGAGAAGGGGTTAAAAGCGGTGGCTCGTTTGTTTTAAGTTACTATTCCTTGCTGTACGGGCTGTGATTTTTTGATATTTTTTGTCTAAACCAGCAAGGCAAAACAGGGGCCACTACTTCCACCACATCAAGTGGATTTAGTGCTCACGTACTCACACTGAGCCGTGAACACTTCCCAGTTAATCAGTGGGGAATAGTTGAACATGATTACTACTGTAATCGGTGCCATGCGTCGTGCCAGGAGCGCGATATTGAATCTTTATACTGTCGTTAGTGGCACGAGACCTGCACGACCTGATAGCAACCGTTATAGTTCCGCATTATTCTGTTACACTAGGGGTGAGTTCACGTAAGGAAAGAGAGAGAATATAAGATTTTTTTTTTTTTTGGTCATCAGTCTACTGACTGGTTTGATGCGGCCCGCCACGAATTCCTTTCCTGTGCTAACCTCTTCATCTCAGAGTAGCACTTGCAACCTACGTCCTCAATTATTTGCTTGACGTATTCCAATCTCTGTCTTCCTCTACAGTTTTTGCCCTCTACAACTCCCGCCAGTACCATGGAAGTCATTCCCTCATGTCTTAGCAGATGTCCTATCATCCTGTCCCTTCTCCTTATCAGTGTTTTCCACATATTCCTTTCCTCTCCGATTCTGCGTAGAACCTCCTCATTCGTTACCTTATCAGTCCATCTAATTTTCAACATTCGTCTATAGCACCACATCTCAAATGCTTCGATTCTCTTCTGTTCCGGTTTTCCCACAGTCCATGTTTCACTACCGTACAATGCTGTACTCCAGACGTACATCCTCAGAAATTTCTTCCTCAAATTAAGGCCGGTATTTGATATTAGTACTTCTCTTGGCCAGAAATGCCTTTTTTGCCATAGCGAGTCTGCTTTTGATGTCCTCCTTGCTCCGTGCGTCATTGGTTATTTTACTGCCTAGGTAGCAGAATTCCTTAACTTCATTGACTTCGTGACCATCAATCCTGATGTTAAGTTTCTCGCTGTTCTCATTTCTTCTACTTCTCATTACCTTCGTCTTTCTCCGATTTACTCTCAAACCATACTGTGTACTCATTAGACTGTTCATTCCGTTCAGCAGATCATTTCATTCACGTTCACTTTCACTGAGGATAGCAATGTCATCAGCGAATCGTATCATTGATATCCTTTCACCTTGTATTTTAATTTCACTCCTGAACCTTTCTTTTATTTCCATCATTGCTTCCTCGATGTACAGATTGAAGAGTAGGGGCGAAAGGCTACAGCCTTGTCTTACACCCTTCTTAATACGAGCACTTCGTTCTTGATCGTCCACTCTTATTATTCCCTCTTGGTTGTTGTACATATTGTATATGACCCGTCTCTCCCTATAGCTTACCCCTACTTTTTTCAGAATCTCGAACAGCTTGCACCATTTTATGTCGTCGAACGCTTTTTCCAGGTCGACAAATCCTATGAAAGTGTCTTGATTTTTCTTTAGCCTTGCTTCCATTATTGCCTCTCTCGTCCCTTTACTTTTCCTAAAGCCAAACTGATCGTCACCTAGCGCATTCTGAATATTCTTTTCCATTCTTCTGTATACTATTCTTGTAAGCAGCTTCGATGCATGAGCTGTTAAGCTGATTGTGCGATAATTCTCGCACTTGTCAGCTCTTGCCATCTTCGGAATTGTGTGGATGATGCTTTTCCGAAAGTCAGATGGTATGTCGCCGTGTATGTATTCTACACACCAACGTGAATAGTCCTTTTGTTGCCACTTCCCCCAATGATTTTAGAAATTCTGATATAACATTAAGGGACTCATTTATTAAACAGTTGAGAATCGAACAATAATACAACCAAATGGGGGTGGGGGGAAGAAAGATTCGAGTTCAGCAGGCTGCCCCAGCGTACGTTCATAACACGCCACGATAGGAGGAGGAAAGGAGTTTTAGTAACGATCGCCGTATTATCAAATAGAATCCCCTTTAGTAAAGGAAGGGGTTGCAGGCGTGCAACGACCACCACCAGCAATTAGCGAAAGACTAGCTACCGTGCCTGAGTCTATCGGCAGCCTCCCGTACTAAAGCAATAAAACCCGCAAGACGCGAAACTATTCACAATGACCTATAAGGTTCCCTCTGGGCCGCAGGGCGCGAGTCTACAGTGCACGTCGGCGCTCATGCTTACCGAACTTCATCTCCTGGAAGCGGCACCTCCGGTCACACTAGAACTGACTATTGCCCCTTTGTCCACCAACCATCCGCAGAGGGCGGTTGGCGCCCGCCCGCGAGAAACAGGCGCTCACTGGCCCATCAGAGGGACGGAATCTCACAGGGAGGCGACCTCGCGACGTTAAAATCGAGAAGAAGTAGCAGTTACAAGGTTGGTAAGGCAGTTTGGGGAATTGAGAACAGGACAAACTTTGGCCACTAGTGAACAATAGAGATGGGCAAACACCTAACTGCTTCGAAATACACTCCTGGAAATTGAAATAAGAACACCGTGAATTCATTGTCCCAGGAAGGGGAAACTTTATTGACACATTCCTGGGGTCAGACACATCACATGATCACACTGACAGAACCACAGGCACATAGACACAGGCAACAGAGCATGCACAATGTCGGCACTAGTACAGTGTATATCCACCTTTCGCAGCAATGCAGGCTGCTATTCTCCCATGGAGACGATCGTAGAGATGCTGGATGTAGTCCTGTGGAACGGCTTGCCATGCCATTTCCACCTGGCGCCTCAGTTGGACCAGCGTTCGTGCTGGACGTGCAGACCGCGTGAGACGACGCTTCACCCAGTCCCAAACACGCTCAATGGGGGACAGATCCGGAGATCTTGATGGCCAGGGCAGTTGACTTACACCTTCTAGAGCACGTTGGGTGGCACGGGATACATGCGGACGTGCATTGTCCTGTTGGAACAGCAAGTTCCCTTGCCGGTCTAGGAATGGTAGAACGATGGGTTCGATGACGGTTTGGATGTACCGTGCACTATTCAGTGTCCCCTCGACGATCACCAGTGGTGTACGGCCAGTGTAGGAGATCGCTCCCCACACCATGATGCCGGGTGTTGGCCCTGTGTGCCTCGGTCGTATGCAGTCCTGATTGTGGCGCTCACCTGCACGGCGCCAAACACGCATACGACCATCATTGGCACCAAGGCAGAAGCGACTCTCATCGCTGAAGACGACACGTCTCCATTCGTCCCTCCATTCACGCCTGTCGCGACACCACTGGAGGCGGGCTGCACGATGTTGGGGCGTGAGCGGAAGACGGCCTAACGGTGTGCGGGACCGTAGCCCAGCTTCATGGAGACGGTTGCGAATGGTCCACGCCGATACCCCAGGAGCAACAGTGTCCCTAATTTGCTGGGAAGTGGCGGTGCGGTCCCCTACGGCACTGCGTAGGATCCTACGGTCTTGGCGTGCATCCGTGCGTCGCTGCGGTCCGGTCCCAGGTCGACGGGCACGTGCACCTTCCGCCGACCACTGGCGACAACATCGATGTACTGTGGAGACCTCACGCCCCACGTGTTGAGCAATTCGGCGGTACGTCCACCCGGCCTCCCGCATGCCCACTATACGCCCTCGCTCAAAGTCCGTCAACTGCACATACGGTTCACGTCCACGCTGTCGCGGCATGCTACCAGTGTTAAAGACTGCGATGGAGCTCCGTATACCACGGCAAACTGGCTGACACTGACGGCGGCGGTGCACAAATGCTGCGCAGCTAGCGCCATTCGACGGCCAACACCGCGGTTCCTGGTGTGTCCGCTGTGCCGTGCGTGTGATCATTGCTTGTACAGCCCTCTCGCAGTGTCCGGAGCAAGTATGGTGGGTCTGACACACCGGTGTCAATGTGTTCTTTTTTCCATTTCCAGGAGTGTAAATGAAACAGTACAATGTAATGTTTCGATACGCCGTTTCGAAACGGTGAAAAAGTTTGTGTTTTGTAATCTAATAAACCTACACATTTTATCATCTTGACTGTCTACTGTATAAGTACGTCCACATAAACACAAATGAGGTGCGAGAGCGGTAATCATATCGCAGAAAATATGAAGCTATCACTTAAGCATCTTGACAGTTTCGTATTTCCTGCAGCAAATGTGTCGTGTGACTTTCATACTTTTCAATTAGCTGAGGGCAGCCATAGCTGAATACAGAAGAGCCACCACGAACGGAACTGGAGGTGGGAGCAAACTGCAGAAGGAACGGATATGCCACTGGGATTCCCACATTCCGTTAGTATGGGTAATATACCCATCCTGCTAATTTCCACGCACACAAAGGGAATCATTGAGGATAATAGGCACAGTGACTATAGACTCACAAATAACGCCAAATAATTCGAATAAATAACAAAATATAACAGAAAAAAATTTTGTCTTTCAAGGTGTTTCGAACCGTTACTATAAATTCACCATGCTTCCTAGCCCTTCCCGTTCACCATTACAGTGCTAAGTCAAACAGAATGCTTGCAATTATACCTACATCAAATTTATGTGTATGTCTAATAACGGTCGCTTTACGCCTTTTTTTATTCAGAATGTTGTAGGCTTATTTGTGTTTCTTAATATGATTACTGTGCATGAACAGAGAAGCGTATGTTATCAAAAAGTGTAATTTTACTGAATGATTTTCACATATTTATTATTTTGAATGTGAATAGTATGCGTTGTTTTATTGTTTGGTTATTGTTTATAAAGCAGATGTTACGCCATTTCGGATCATGACAGTCAGCTAGAAACGAAGTTTTATTTTCGGATATCTTAAGCTTCATGCTATTGCTTGTCAAAAAGATTTCGACACTCTTGAAAATGTTTCGTGAAGTGGTATGTTAAATGTGTTTCAGTACCTGTGCCGAGCCCGAATCTCGTCCGACACAGAGCGGAATGAAACATCATTGTTTCGATACAATTAGTCCGTTCACAGTTTCTGTGTCTGGCTCGAGATCGAATCTGGTCCGGTTATCCGAGACAGGGGCGGAATGAAACCCCACTGTTTCGAAACAGTGAACCGTAGCCGTTCTGAAACACTGAAACAGTTCCACGTATCGATACACTGCATCGAAACATAGAAACAGTGGCCAAGTCTAGTGAACATTCAAACGACACCACGTCCTACCCTGGCGATCGGAAAAAGGATAGGAAACGGGGAGCCATCATGGCTGCTAGGAAGACTGCTGCTCTTGCACATAAATAAAGAAAATTCCTGGCGCCAAGCTCCTCTCACAGATCAGCGTGAGACAAACTGTAAAAATCATCAAATAAATCAGGCAACCCATAGAAATTAAAATATTACCTGAATTATTATTTATTGAGTCACAGAATGCTGGGATTAGAAACACACTCCTGGACATTGAAATAAGAACACCGTGAATTCATTGTCCCAGGAAGGGGAAACTTTATTGACACATTCCTGGGGTCAGATACATCACATGATCACACTGACAGAACCACAGGCACATAGACACAGGCAACAGAGCATGCACAATGTCGGCACTAGTACAATGTATATCCACCTTTCGCAGCAATGCAGGCTGCTATTCTCCCATGGAGACGATCGTAGAGATGCTGGATGTAGTCCTGTGGAACGGCTTGCCATGCCATTTCCACCTGGCGCCTCAGTTGGACCAGCGTTCGTGCCGGACGTGCAGACCGCGTGAGACGACGCTTCATCCAGTCCCAAACATGCTCAATGGGGGACAGATCCGGAGATCTTGCTGGCCAGGGTAGTTGACTTACACCTTCTAGAGCACGTTGGGTGGCACGGGATACATGCGGACGTGCATTGTCCTGTTGGAACAGCAAGTTCCATTGCCGGTCTAGGAATGGTAGAACGATGGGTTCGATGACGGTTTGGATGTACCGTGCACTATTCAGTGTCCCCTCGACGATCACCAGTGGTGTACGGCCAGTGTAGGAGATCGCTCCCCACACCATGATGCCGGGTGTTGGCCCTGTGTGCCTCGGTCGTATGCAGTCCTGATTGTGGCGCTCACCTGCACGGAGCCAAACACGCATACGACCATCATTGGCACCAAGGCAGAAGCGACTCTCATCGCTGAAGACGACACGTCTCCATTCGTCCCTCCATTCACGCCTGTCGCGACACCACTGGAGGCGGGCTGCACGATGTTGGGGCGTGAGCGGAAGGCGGCCTAACGGTGTGCGGGACCGTAGCCCAGCTTCGTGGAGACGGTTGCGAATGGTCCTCGCCGAAACCCCAGGAGCAACAGTGTCCCTAATTTGCTGGGAAGTGGCGGTGCGGTCCCCTACGGCACTGCGTAGGATCCTACGGTCTTGGCGTGCATCCGTGCGTCGCTGCGGTCCGGTCCCAGGTCGACGGGCACGTGCACCTTCCGCCGACCACTGGCGACAACATCGATGTACTGTGGAGACCTCACGCCCCACGTGTTGAGCAATTCGGCGGTACGTCCACCCGGCCTCCCGCATGCCCACTATACGCCCTCGCTCAAAGTCCGTCAACTGCACATACGGTTCACGTCCACGCTGTCGCGGCATGCTACCAGTGTTAAAGACTGCGATGGAGCTCCGTATGCCACGGCAAACTAGCTGACACTGACGGCGGCGGTGCACAAATGCTGCGCAGCTAGCGCCATTCGACGGCCAACACCGCGGTTCCTGGTGTGTCCGCTGTGCCGTGCGTGTGATCATTGCTTGTACAGCCCTCTCGCAGTGTCCGGAGCAAGTATGGTGGGTCTGACACACCGGTGTCAATGTGTTCTTTTTTCCATTTCCAGGAGTGTATGAAATACGAGCACTGAATGGAGAATGAAGTGCACGTCTTTCAGGGCTTTCTCTAAGGTGGCGGTAGGTAACACAGTCGTGGCCAGGGGCCGTGTTGTGTTTGGACCGGAGGGTAAGTTTAATGTCTTGTGCTGTGATAGGATTGTTGATGTCAGAGAGGTGGCACACGTTCAGGGAGATTGTCTTTTATGTTTCTTTGTAAAGGGGGGACTCGGTGGTAATAAAACCATTCATTAAAGAGGCTGGATTCCATACATGTTGACTTTTGGTTATTGTTATGGCGCAAAGTTAAACGCCTGCACGCCAGTCGGGAACGATAGAGAAAAGATGTCTGTGAGGAGACGTCGGCGAATCGCACGCTGACTGAGCCTCCCTCCAGGACGACAACGTGACAACAGCGACCCCAACGTGAAGAGGACATAAGCGCCGTGACTGACTGGTGACGACCCAGTTGAATAGCAGCTTCAACATTAGACAGTTCAGTAGCAGCTTTAAGACTAGTTACTTCACTTGTAACCTCTATGTAGCACAGACTTGGAATTGTTTATACTGAAGAAGATTGATTATTTCGTATGTCGACCTTTGCTTGCGAAACATCTGTATGATTGCGAAGTTAACTATTGTAAATTTCATTTTGTAATAAAACTTATTAATACGATTTGTTTGAATGTTTGTCTAGCGAAACGAATACGCAGATTTCCTAGACACCACAGTTATGATAATATACAGGTGTTGGTGTTGTGGTCTTCAGTCCTGAGACTGGTTTGATGCAGCTCTCCATGCCACCCTATCCTGTGCAAGCTTCTTCATCTCCCAGTACTTACTGCAACCTACATCCTTCTGAATCTGCTTAGTGTATTCATCTCTTGGTCTCCCTCTACGATTTTTACCCTCCACGCTGCCCTCCAATGCTAAATTGGTGATCCCTTGATGCCTCAGAACATGTCCTACTAAGCGGTCCCTTCTTTTTGTCAAGTTGTGCCACAAACTCCTCTTCTCCCCAATTCTATTCAATACTTCATCATTAGTTATGTGATCTACCAATCTAATCTTCAACATTCTTCTGTAGCACCACATTTCGAAAGCTTCTATTCTCTTCTTGTCCAAACTATTTATCGTCCATGTTTCACTTCCATACGTGGCTACACTCCAAACAAATACTTTCAGCAACGACTTCCTGACACTTAAATCTATACTCGATGTTAAAAAATTCCTCTTCTTCAGAAACGCTAACCTTGCCATTGCCAATCTACATTTTATATCTTCGCTACTTCGACCATCATCAGTTATTTTGTTCCCCAAATAGCAAAACTCCTTTACTACTTTAAGTGTCTAATTTCCTAATCTAATTCCCTCAGCTTCACCCGACTTAATTCGACTACATTCCATTATCCTCGTTTTGCTTTTGTTGATGTTCATCTTATATCCTCTGTTATGTGTCGACAGAAGTGCCGACACAGTGTTATTTTGAAGGGGCCGAATAGGCACGCTATAAGCTCACCCAGAATATCGTGAAGTCTGAAACAGGATGCTCAATGAATGCTAATAAGAAAAGTACTTTGCTTTGGGAATACTTAACTTTAATACATCCTTTTGGTATACATCGTTTATGGTGAATACAAGTAAGACTCTCTCCAGATATGGTTAACTGCGCCTTGCTAGGTCGTAGCTATGGACTTAGCTGAAGGCAATTCTAACTGTCTCTCGGCAAATGAGAGTAAGGCTTCGTCAGTATAGTCGCTAGCAAAGTCGTCGTACAACTGGGGCGAGTGCTAGTCCGTCTTTCTAGACCTGCCATGTGGTGGCGCTAGGTCTGCAAGTACTGACAGTGGCGACACGCGGGTCCGACACGTACTAATGGACCGCGGCCGATTTAAGCTACCACCTAGCAAGTGTGGTGTCTGGCGGTGACACCACATTCCTCCCCCGCAAATCGGCGAACGGTCGTGTTATAAGGCTTCCGCCCGCCGTGGGGAGGGCCCCATGTTGACGTATGCGATGAGGTGGGGAGCCTAACAACAGGCGAGGCTGTGCCACCCGCACCCGGCCATTCGGTCCGAGGGGAGCTAGGAAACGCCTGGAAACCTACTCCAGGGTGCACGTCAACATGCGGCGTATGCGCCCGTAAAGAGACAGGAGTGGCCGAAGGCTCGACCTCCATTGCGTCGGGGTATCCGACGCGCGATGACGCCATGTGGTCCGGAGCGGGCAAGAGGTCCATGGCGGACGACAGCTGGTCACGGGAAGCGATCGGCGGCGCGTGACCCAGGGAGGCGGTTGGCGGCTGCAGCGAAGCGTCCTCTGCGGGCTGCGCCGGCGGCGGCGGCAGCGGCGACGGCGGCTGCGCGACTCCATGAGGCAAAATGGAAGGCATCGTCGGTAACACCTGGGGATGAGGCGAGCCAGTAGATGGATCCCCAGGGCGCTGACCGGACGGCTCCGTCGCTGAAAGCAGACGGGGAGCGGCAGAACCCAGGCGACGACAGAGGCGCAGCTGATTGAGATGCCGACGCACCTCACCAGAGGCCCCCAAAACCAAATACATCGCGCGGCCGAGGCAGCGAAGAATGCGCCCTGCGAGCCAACGCCGTGAACCGCGATAGTTGCGATAGAATACAACGTCGCCTGGAGCAAAAGCAGGAGTCTGCCGCTGCACAGGAACCTGATGCGGCGGATGCAGCAAAGACATCAAGGTTCGATGAGGACGACCGTGAAGCAACTCAGCCGGCGAGCGACCATCGCGGGGCTGAGAGCGATACGAAGACAAAAAGAGCAACAACGCGTCCTCCCGAGAATGCGACTCTTTCAACTTCAACATCTGTGACTTAAAAGTCCGGACCAAACGTTCAGCAGCACCGTTTGACTGAGGCGAAAACGGCGCGGACGTCAGATGTTGAATACCATTGGCCTTGCAGAATGACTGAAATTCTGCGGACATGAATTGTGGGCCATTGTCGGAAACAATAGTCTGTGGAAGACCTTCAATGCAAAAGATAGCGGACAACGCTTGGATGGTGGCAGATGACGTCGTGGAAGACATCCGGACAACAAAAGGAAAATTACTGAAGGAATCGACAACAACCAACCATCTAGCATTCCAGAATGGACCAGCAAAATCTATGTGTAAGCTTTGCCAAGGGGAAGTGGATTTCGGCCAAGCAAAGAATTTCCGCGGTGGCGCGGATTGTTGTGCGGCACACGCCATGCAAGAAGAACACATATTCGTAATCGCAGCATCGATTCCGAACCAAGTACAGTGCTGACGAGCAAGTTGTTTCGTACGCACTATACCCCAATGTCCTCGGTGGAGAAGCTTTAAGACAGAGGACTGTAACGAACGTGGGACCACGACCCTAGACTGATCATTATCAGAACGCAACAACAAAACACCACGTCGTACAAAAAGTCTCTCCTTGTGAGCAAAAAATCTGCGAACCAACGGATCCTCGATCCGGGACTTGGACAAGGGCCATTGCGTAGCAACAAAACGCAAAACGGTAGCAAGGACAGGGTCAGCAGCTGTGGCTGTAGCTACACGACGAAAATCAATCGGAAACGATTCGACCACGTCATCGGTTTCCGCATCAATGAACATGCAAGCAAGTTCGGAAGAATCGAATGCTTTATCCTCGGCAACAGGCAAACGGGACAACGCATCTGCGTTGCCGTGCTTAGCAGTGGACCGGTACAAGATATCGTAGCGGTACTGCGATAGGAAAATAGACCAGCGAATGAATTTCTGCGCGGTACGCGGAGGTACAGGCTTGTTCGGATGAAAAAGCGATGTCAAAGGTTTGTGGTCTGTGATGATGGTAAAGTGACGACCATACAAGAAATCGTGAAACTTTGTAACACCAAACACGAGAGCCAAAGCTTCTTTCTCTATCTGGGAATAATTTCTTTGCGCTGACGAGAGCAATTTGGACGCAAAGGCAATAGGGCGATCATGCGAACCATCTTTGTGCGCAAGCACAGCACCGATCCCGAAATCCGATGCATCTACCATCAACAAAAGGGGTTTCTGGGGATCGAATGGCTTAAGGCAAGTATTTGAAAGCAACGCCGATTTCAATTGGCGAAAGGCGCGTTCGCATTCCGTCGACCAGACGAACGGAACACCTTTACGGCGTAAGCGATGAAGCGGAGCTGAAATTGAAGAGGCATGAGGAAGAAACTTATGATAGTAATTTAATTTTCCCAACACACTCTGTAGCTGCTTCAAATTCTGCGGCGAAGGCAAGTCCTGTATGGCACGGAGGTGCTCCGGGCTCGGATGTATGCCTTGGGCATTAAGGACATGGCCCAGATATGGCAAGTCACGAGCAAAAAACACACATTCGTCCTTCCTCAAGCGAAGACCATTCTGTCGCAAGACCTGAAATAATGTTCGGAGATTTTGTAAATGTTCCGCTTCTGTCTTTCCGGAGATCACTATATCGTCCAGATAGTTTGCTGCAGTAGGGACCGACGCACAAATAGTTTGTAAATATTGCTAAAACAAGGCAGGGGCGGATGCACACCCGAATGGCAGTCTTTTGAATCGGTACAATCCAAGATGCGTGTTAACCACCAATACGCGCTGGGATTCTTCGTCCACCGGTATTTGCCAGTACGCATCTGCTAGGTCCAACTTTGAAAAATATTTTCCCGGGCACAGTTTGTCAAAAAGATCTTCCGGGCGGGGCAAAGGAAAAGTAGCAGTCACTAGTTGTGGATTCACTGTTGCTTTGAAGTCCACGCAAAGTCTCAATTTGCCGGAAGGTTTTTGCAAAATTACTAAGGGTGAGGCCCAGAGAGAAGCCTGCACACGTTCAATGACACCTTGGGATTCTAGATCGTGTAATGTTCTTGCGACCTCATCACGCAATGCGTGGGGAACATTGCGCGCTCTGAAAAATTTCGGTTGCGCGTTGACTTTTAGTTCCAAATGTGCTTCATAGTTCTTAGCGCAACCAAGGCCCGGTACAAAAATGTCTGCAAATTCCTCACGTAGACGAGAAACACTGGCTGAAGGCACAGTCTGGTTCACTGATAGGACCTGATTCACGATAGACAAGTTAAACAATTGAAATAAATCTAAACCAAACAAGTTCACTGCAGCAGAAGAACGAAGAACGTAAAATGACACAAGTTTTGTTTGTCCCTTATATGTTGCAAGAAGGCTGCACTGTCCTAACACAGGGATATGCTGTCCTGAATAACTAGTGAGCTGAACTTTTGCGGCACGCAACGGCGGTGCGCCCAGTTGTTTGTACGTGGCGTAATTGAGCAATGAAACTGCAGCTCCGGTATCGAGCTGGAATGGTATCACTTGTCCGGCAAAGTCCAAATCTACAAAAAGTTTATTGTCCTGCTGACGACAAGAGCGACTGTTTTGTGCAACTTGAACAGACACTGGGACAGAATCACTTGCGATTTGACGGGATTGCCGTCGACGTCGACGCACACTTTTTGTGGGACGAACACAGTCACTATTAGAGAGAGGAACACTGGGCGGAGTGGCATTAACTACATGAATGTCCATGGGCGAAGGTTCCCGAGCCTGAGTGTCCTTGGTTCGATTCCGGCGCGAAGCAAAGGGCCTGGAAAGGTTGGTAGTGTCCGATCTAAGCTTTTTCTGGCAAACACTTTGAACATGTCCTTTCCTATTACAGAAGAAGCAAATAGCTTGGCGTGACGGGCAATGTTCACGCGAATGTCTAGTAGCACACCGCGGGCATGATTTCAGCACTGCATTTGTGTGCTGGCGAGGCACACCTGGTTTAGAGCGCGGCGGCAGCTGCGTCGAAGTGCGCGAGGGCCGGTTACCGGGCCGCGCGGCGCGTCCAGCGGGCCGGGTAATGTTACACACTGCTGGCGAAGTTTCAAATGATGCCTGAGCAAAGTCAAGTGTGTCTTGCCTATCCAGTATGTCTATCACGTGTTGAAGGGAGGGATTGACTAGTTTTAAAATCTGTTCCCTTATGCGAACATCAGAAACCTTCTGTGCTATTGCATCACGCACCATTGTATCTGAATAAGGAAGGCCACAGTCACATTCAAATGCGCAGTCCCTAGTAAGGCCTTGCAAAGTTGCAACCCACTCCCTATTAGTTTGACCGGCCGTACGTTTTGTACGAAAGAACGTATACCTTTTTGCAACTACATTGACCGTTTCTTTGAAATAGGCATCTAAAGCCGACACAATTTCTTCGTAGGACAGAGTTGCTACGTCGCGTCGGGGAAACAATTTCACTATCACACGGTACGTTTGCACGCCGACACAAGACAATAAGTGAGGCTGCCGCTCGTTACCTTGAATTCTGTAGGCGGCGAGATGGAATCCAAACTGGCGGGACCATTCCGGCCAGCTCTCCTGAGTTTGGTCAAACTGGCGAAACTGCGGTGCAACTGCATGTTGTGGCTGCGGTAGCGATGAAGCGGCGGCGGCCGCATCGTTTTGCAGCGCACGTTGACCCTGGACGAGCTGTCCCAGGGCATCCAATAACGCCTGCGTCTGCTGATTCTGCAAGCGATAAAATTCGGACAGTACATCTGGAGATTGTGGCGAAGCCATGACACAAGCAATTCAAATCAGAGCAAGTTACTATCAAAAGGACTGCAACGTGGGCGCGTCATTTTTCCTCGTCGCCAATGTTATGTGTCGACAGAAGTGCCGACACAGTGTTATTTTGAAGGGGCCGAATAGGCACGCTATAAGCTCGCCCAGAATCTCGTGAAGTCTGAAACAGGATGCTCAATGAATGCTAATAAGAAAAGTACGTTGCTTTGGGAATACTTAACTTTAATACATCCTTTTGGTATACATCGTTTATGGTGAATACAAGTAAGACTCTCTCCAGATATGGTTAACTGCGCCTTGCTAGGTCGTAGCTATGGACTTAGCTGAAGGCAATTCTAACTGTCTCTCGGCAAATGAGAGTAAGGCTTCGTCAGTATAGTCGCTAGCAAAGTCGTCGTACAACTGGGGCGAGTGCTAGTCCGTCTTTCTAGACCTGCCATGTGGTGGCGCTAGGTCTGCAAGTACTGACAGTGGCGACACGCGGGTCCGACACGTACTAATGGACCGCGGCCGATTTAAGCTACCACCTAGCAAGTGTGGTGTCTGGTGGTGACACCACATCCTCCTTTCAAGACACTGTCCATTCTCTTCAACTACTCATCCAAGTCCTTTGCTGTCTCTCATAGAATTACAATGTCATCGGCGAACCTCAAAGTTTTTATTTGCTCTCCATGGATTTTAATACCTACTCCGAATTTTTCTTTTGTTTCCTTTACTGCTTGCTCAATATACAAATTGAATAACATTGGGGAGAGGCTACAACCCTGTCTCACTCCCTTCCCAACCACTGCTTACCTTTCATGCCCCTCGACTCTTATAACTGCCATCTGGTTTCTGTACAAATTGTAAATAGCCTTTCGCTCCCTGTATTTTATCCCTGCCACCTTCAGAATTTGAAAGGGAGTATTCCTGTCAACATTGTCAAAAGCTGTCTCTAAGTCTACAAATGCTAGAAACGTAGGTTTGCCTTTCCTTAATCTTTCTTCTAATATAAGTCGTAAGGTCAGTATTGCCTCATGTGTTCCAACATTTCTACGGAAATCAAACTGATCTTCCGCGAGGTCGGGTTCTACTAGTTTTTCCATTCGTCTGTAAAGAATTCGTGCTAGTATTTTGCAGCCGTGACTTATTAAACTGATAGTTCGGTAATTTTCACATCTGTCAACACCTGCTTTCTTTGGGATTGTAATTATTATATTCTTCTTGAAGTCTGAGGGTATTTCGCCTGTCTCATACATCTTGCTCATCAGATGGTAGAGTTTTGTCAGGACTGGCTCTCCCAAGGCCGTCAGTAGTTCTAATGGAATGTTGTCTACTCCTGGGGCCTTGTTCGACTCAGGTCTTTTAGTGCTCTGTCAAACGCTTCACGCAGTATCGTATCTCCCATTTCATCTCCATCTACATCCCCTTCCATTTCCATAATATTGTCCTCAAGTACATCGCCCTTGTATAGACCCTCTATATACTCCTGCCACCTTTCTGCTTTCCCCTCTTTGCTTAGAACTGGGTTTCCATCTGAGCTCTTGATGTTCATACAAGTGGTTCTGTTATCTCCAAAGGTCTCTTTAATTTTCCTTACCCCTGGTGAGATAAGCCTCTACATCCATACATTTGTGCTCTAGCCATCCCTGCTTAGCCATTTTGCACTTCCTGTCGATCTCATTTTTGAGACGTTTGTATTCCTTTTTGTCTGCTTCATTTATTGCAATTTTATATTTTCTCTTTTCATCAATTAAATTCAATATTTCTTCTGTTGCCCAAGGATTTCTACTAGCCCCCGTCTTTTTACCTACTTGATCGTCTGTTGCCTTCACTACTTCATCCCTCAGAGCTACCCATTCGTCTTCTACTGTATTTCTTTCCCCCATTCCTGTCAATTGTTCCCTTATGCTGTCCCTGAAACTCTGTACAACCTCTGGCTTAGTCAGTTTATCCAGGTCCCATCTCCTTAAATTCCCACCTTTTTGCAATTTCTTCAGTTTCAATCTACAGTTCATAACCAATAGATTGTGGTCAGAGTCCAAATCTGCCCCTGGAAATGTCCTACAATTTAAAACCTGGTTCCTAAGTCTCTGTCTTACCATTATATAATCTATCTGATACCTTTTAGTATCTCCAGGATTCTTCCATGTACACAACCTTCTTTTATGATTCTTGAACCAAGTGTTAGCTATGATTAAGTTATGCTCTGTGCAAAACTCTACCAGGCGGCTTCCTCTCTCATTTCTTAGCCCCAACCCATAGTCACCTACTATGTTTCCTTCTCTCCCTTTTCCTACTCTCGAATTCCAGGCACCCATGACTATTAAATTTTCGTCTCCCTTCACTACCTGAATAATTTCTTTTATGTCATCATACATTTCATCAATTTCTTCATCTGCAGAGCTAGTTGGCATATAAACTTGTACTACTGTAGTAGGCGTGGGCTTCGTGTCTATCTTGGCCACAGTAATGCGTTCACTATGCTGTTTGTAGTAGCTTACCCGCACTCCTATTTTTTATTCATTATTAAACCTACTCCTTCATTACCCCTATCTGATTTTGTATTTATGACCCTGTATTCACCTGACCAGAAGTCTTGTTCCTCCTGCCACCGAACTTCACTAACTCCCACTATATCTATCTTTAACCTATCCATTTCCCTTTTTAAATTTTCTAACCTACCTGCCCAATTAAGGGATCTGACATTCCACGCTCCGATCCGTAGAACGCCAGTTTTCTTTTTCCTGATAATGACGTCCTCTTGAGTAGTCCCCGCCCGGGGATCCGAATGGGGGACTATTTTACCTCCGGAATATTTTACCCAAGGGCACGCCATCATCATTTAATCATACAATAAATCTGCATGCCCTCGGGAAAAATTACGGCCGTAGTTTCCCCTTGCTTTCAGCCGTTCGCAGTACCAGCACAGCAAGGCCGTTTTGGTTATTGTTACAAGGCCAGATCAGTCAATCATCCAGACTGTTTCCCCTGCAACTACTGAAAAGGCTGCTGCCCCTCTTCAGGAACCACACGTTTGTCTGGCCTCTCAACAGACACCCCTCCGTTGTGGTTGCACCTACGGTACGGCCATCTGTATCACTGAGGCACGCAAGCCTCCCCACCAACGGCAAGGTCCATGGTTCATGGGGGGGAATATACGGGTAGTGATGCCATATTAGTGTTTTCGGACGCCCTTGTTTTTCTTTCTTTTTGTTTTGCGATCACGAACGGTGGCATCTGTTTACTACCATTATCGTTACTGCAGAGAGCAATGGTGTTATTCTATCTTTGGCCAGTTTTTTACCTGTTACACACTCATTCTGTGCAGCAAGAATACTTGGAGTCAGCATTTTGTAGTTGAAACCAGACACATCAGCGTTATTCCGTTGATGATGGTTCAGCTTAAGCTCTTTAACTAAGTTTTCAAATTACTGAACGAATTCATTGGCAGCTGTTTAATCACGAGATATCTTCCCTCTGGAAATAATTACATTTCAAATGTCATGTCATTTTTTTCATCGATGTAGCCAGCCTTCAGTCGCTGTAAACTTTTCTTTTCCATTGTCTCCACCTAATTTTTCATATAAAATTAGCGCCTTTTCGTTAATGATTGGTCCAGGCAACGGAGTTCCTTTCCTCCTCTCCTGTCCAAACCACACCCACAAAGCATAGTCTAGAATATCAGTTTTAGGCTTCTTCAGTACTTTCTCATCATCAGTTGTCATATTTGACTTCCAAGAGTTTTTCTATTTTTTTCCATTATTTAGTAGTTGTTATGACAATCACTTCCTCACAATGTTTTGCAGAAAATAGCCTTTATCTAACCTTCCGGGCATTTTGAGTTGCCCCACTAAAGACAGTGTCAGATGTTTTAAGTTTAACTGTGCCATAATTCAGTTTTACATTGCTTTAATAAGTAATACGAACACCGCACTAATTTGTAAAACAAATGCGTGAACAATAAAACTCACTGATCGAAATAGAAATGAGTTATTTTTTACTAAAACTGTCAACGGCCAAACTCCCCACTGATCCATATCGCACACGATGAGCCATAGACAAGTCTAGACGTCAGTGAAGCCGTATCACGCGTGCGTAAACAGTCGCCGGAAACGGAATGGTCGGCGTATCTGAAATCTGATTAGCGAAGTTCTACTACATTAAGTATTCCATAACTTTACATTAATGCCAGCTAACGCTTTGCGCTGGTTTCCCATTCCAATTGACGAAGAAATTTCAAAACAGAACGGTAGTTACGGCTGATCTACATAAAGTGAAGAAAGGCTATACTGCTGGCCTTGGTGGCCGAGCGGTTCTAGGCGCTTCAGTCTGGATCTGCGTGACCGTTAAGCGTAGTTTATACGACGACTTTGGGTTGCGCCACTAGTTGCGTGGAATGAGTTGCACGCAAATGGTTTCATATATGACTGTAGACACGGCGAAACCAGTATATACTCGAGTTTCGTCGTTGCGTGGTTTCCTGACTCGTGTCTGGAATGAAAGTTTTGGCAGCTGCACGTCGCACGAGTTGTGAGGGAGTTATAAAGCTTGTTGCGTGGAATCGCTGCATAAGAAAAAAATAAGAAACGTGTTTCGATTCGTGACTAGATGAAGAAAACACGTCATCTCGGCTGCTCACCATCCTTGCCGAAATAATTTGTAATGGAAGACCCATAAGTTCTTTTAATTATCTTAGATTGTCACCAGAACTGTTAACGTTTCTTCTAAATAGAGTTAATTATGTGATAAGGAATAAAAATATTGTAATGCATGAAGAACTGCCGTCAGAACTAAAATCACATATCACATTGCATGCATTATAATTGAGAACACTCGGCATGATATAAGATGCGGTTTTAGTTGGTGATTACGCTTTTTCATTAACACCAATAATTATTAATAACAATTATTAACATTAACAGCAGTAATTATTCGAAGCATACCGTATTAAGAAGAGAATGATTAGAAAACTACTGTGTGTGTGTGTGTGTGTGTGTGTGTATGTGTGTGTGTGTGTGGTTTGAGGTTTTCGGGCGCTAAACAGCGTGGTCATCAGCGCCCAAACGCATAGAAACAGGAACACATGCAGTGAAGGGACGAAGACGGACACCGAACAAGGAGAACGGCTAAAAGACACAGACCTGATGCAGTTCCAAATCCTCACATACAGAGGCAAAACAAGAGGAGAAGAAACGCACTAAAAGAGGAAAGGAAACACAAGGAAAAGAGAACAGAAATCGAAGTGAAACAAGTAGGTAATCGTGACTGGCGGACCTCTTACCTAAAGCCTGGGTGAGCCAGTCACCCAGCAGCACATTAAAATCCTCTCCCTAAAATCCGAGGCAACAAATTGGACAGGACACAAAACCGTAAGACCTTAACCACAGTCGTTGCGCCGTCTTGCAAAATAGAGGGCAAATCCGGTGGCAAGGAAACCACCGCCCTCTGGTCAGAGAATAAAGGACAGTCAAGTAAAATGTGGCGGACCGTAATCTGGACGCCACAAGCACTGCAGATTGGGGGGTCCTCCCGCCGGAGTAAAAAACCATGCGTTAAGGGACTGTGCCCGATGCGGCGGCGAGTGAGGAGAACCTCATCCCGCCTGCATGACTGGTAGGACGAACGCCATGGCCGCGTGGTGGCCTTGACCAGACGCAGCTTAATTTTCACCGACTGCCAGCCACTCCTCTTCCCATGACGCATAACACGAAAACGCAAAAGGGAGGTAACAGCATGGAGGGGGACGGCACATTCAACAACGTGAGGGAGGGAACATGCATCTTTGGCAGCCACATCCGCCAGTTCGTTTCCCCTAATTCCCACGTACCCCGGCACCCAGCAGAAAGAAACCTCCTTCCCCTGCCGTTGCAAGGGCATCATGGATGTTCTGGACGACCGTATCCGCTGGGTACAAGTGTTGCATGCTCTGAAGGGCACTCAGGGAGTCAGAACAGATGAGAAACTTAAGACTGGGAACACATCTGTGCTGACACTAGCAACCTCCGTTTGTGTAGCAACAGTGGCCAACTGTACCGGTTTCTGCAGAGTGGAAGCGAAAGTTGTTGTAGTGTGTGTGTGTGTGGTTTGCTCTTGAAGGTAGATCTGTACAGTAGTAATACTTCAAAATTCAAACATTTGTGAATGGAGAGCACTGCTGCGACGTTTTAAATAGATTAATATTGAATAAAGAACGCGGCTTCCTGATCTGGGTAGCCTTCCCTTCTGTCAACACTCCTTAAAAAAAAGAGTCGGACAATTCGGATGAGATTTTTAGTCCTGTAGACAAGAGCATTTCTACAGCTAGAATTACATTTGCTTGTATTTTTCTTAATTCAGTTGTATATGTGCTCCTCATTCAATAAATTTTGCCGAGCAGCTCAGATATTGTCAAACTATCTGTTCTGATCGCACGTGACAGTCTCAGAAGCAGCAATATGTTGCTTGCTTTTGTAATCAGCATCACTGAAATCCCAAAAACACCTATGCAAAGCATAGATGTCCAAAACGCGAACATTATTCTCCGCTTCTCACTTCATATTTCAGTTTGTCTCACTCTACGAACACACATAACCTCAAAACCCATGCAGCTAGTCGGCCGAAGTGGCCGATCGGTTCTAGGCGCTTCAGTCCGGAACCGCGCTGCTGCTACAGTTGCAGGTCCGAATCCTGCCTCGGGCATGGATGTGTGTGATGTCCTTTTGGTTAGTTAGGTTTAGGTAGTTCTAAGTTCTAGGGGACTGATGACCTCAGATGTTAAGTCCCATAATGCTCAGAGCCATTTGAACCAAAGGCTACCGAGCGAGGTGGCGCAGTGGTTAGACACTGGACTCGCATTCGGGAGGACGACGGTTCAATCCCGCGTCCGGCCATCCTGATTTAGGTTTTCTGTGATTTCCCTAAATCGCTCCAGGCAAATGCCGGGATGGTTCCTTTCAAAGGGCACGGCCGACTTCCATCCCCATCCTTCCCTAATCCGATGAGACCGATGACCTCGCTGTCTGGTCTCCTTCCCCAAACCAACCAACCAAAGGCTATACTCTGTTCGTCATAAGAATAAACCTGATGCGGTTGCTTGAATCTCATTGGATTTCGTTTCACGTGGAACGGAAGCCAAGCTGTGACCAGTACAGTCAGGGATGATCATAAGAATACGTTTTATGCAGTGTTACACGCACACAGACTGAGCGACAATGCGGGACAACGGCTTTACCGGCGCATTAGACTTGGAAAGCACTGGAAAGCCAGCGGTCCAACTAACCTACAATGGTGTGAGCAGTTGCAGTTCAGACGTAAAAAGAGATGGGCAAAGAAAAAAATATAGCTTCGAAATTCATTTAATTTTTAAAGTGAATGAAATAATAATCGGCAGAACTCCAGCACTACCGTGCGCTTCTTAGGTGACCAGACGGAAAGCATAAAATGCTATCGTTCTCGCTTGACATAGTATTCTAATTACAAAGAAGAATGATGAAAATTCCTAACCTAAACACAGTGTAACTTTTCTGAGCGAGCTGTATGTGATGCCAAAGCAAAACTGATGGGATTTCACCGTACTGTTGAATACCTAAGTCACTGAAAGTATTAATTACAGTCAGTCGTCTGGTAATCTCTTAACTCATTCGTTATCCGAAACCGAGAAATGCATCATCTGTTATCTTGATAACGAGTCGATCAACAACAGAATCCGCGAAGGCACCCAGATGCCGCATTTTCTCCTTTTATGACGAGCCGTTCTATATTTCGCCAGTGTTCCGTAGTAACATAGAAAAAGCTGCCTGTGTTAGTTCCAGTAAGTGTGGCAGCATAACAGTCTTGTTATTGCTCGGCCCAAATCCCGTAACTTGGCTCCAGATCGGTTCTGTTACGTTCATGCGGTAATGCTACAGTGGCAAATGTAAAAATGTGCCATTTGTATGACGTGCTCGAAGTAGTGAAAATGATTGTTTTTCATGTTTCTACGACACTTATCTCCATCTGTGGTATAAAACGATGGACATAGTCCAAATAAAGAGTATTTGGTTTTCATTTTTGCCTTAAAAATTAATATGTGTTCCCTCAATTTTAGCAACTTTTATTAACAGTATCATAAAAAACTAATAGAAGAGAAGAAAAAAGAATACATAGAAAGTGAGGCAAAAAGAGAAGCGGATGAAGCAGAGAAAGACCCATACATAGCAGCAAGACCAAGAAAAATGGCCCATACACCAAATATAGACATGAAGGAATGGGAAGACCACTTCAGTAAGATACTAAACAAACAAGGACTCAAAACACCACCAAAGAAAGAGAAACAACATCAAACTAAGGAAAAAGACAATACATGGGAACCCCTAAATGAAGATGATGTGAAAGAAGTAATAAAAGCACTGAAGAACAAGAAAGCAGCAGGACCTGATAATATATACAATGAACATATAAAAGATGCAAAAGAGGTCCTCCAACACATATGGACCAAACTGTTTAACAAATGCCTGGAACTTGGAAGAATTCCGACACAATGGAGACACTCGACAATAAAAGTTCTCTACAAAGGTAGAGGAGACCCAATGGACCGAAACAAGTACAGAGGCATAGCCCTGGAAAATACTAAATTCAAGATGTTTTCGAAGATAATAACACAAAAAATCCAAGCCTCTGTGGACAGTCATCTCCCAGAACGACAAACGGGTTTCAGATCTGGAATATCAACACTTACGGCAGTCAGGCTTCTTCTAAACAACATCGATGATGCGCTACAAAAGAAGCAAATGTTCTACACAGTGTTCATAGACTTTACCAAAGCCTTTGACCTATTGGAAAGAGAGCTCATAGTCCGAAAACTGGAAAACACAATGGGAGAAGATAGCGTATGGGCAAGAATAATCAAATCAATCCTCGAATACAATTTAATTACAATATCAGACAACCTCTCTTTTTCGAACCCCATTCTGCAATCGAACGGAGTCTTACAGGGTGACCCAATGAGCCCTTTGCTGTACATTCTTGCCACTGAAGAAGTACTCCGAATTGGAGAAAATGAAGAAGATGTGTATGTATATGCATACGCTGACGACATAGCCGTAGGTTCAACAGATATACAGAAGCTGCAGAGAATCATTGAGAAAATAGACAGATGGTGCAGTGAACACAAACTACACATAAATATAGCAAAGACAGAAATGGTAATTTTCAGAAAAGGAGGCAAAACACCCAAGAATGCGGAAATCAGTATCAGAGGACAAAAAATAAAAATCTCATCAGACTTTAAATACCTAGGAGTGACATTGCAACCAACAGCCAAATGCTTCACAAAACATACAACAGAACGTGCAGCCCAAGCAATAATAGCAATACAGAACATCAAAAACATCCACCTACTCAGTCTAGAAACGGCCATGAAATTATTCAACGCAAAAATCTTGCCAATCCTGGCCTATGGGATGGAGGTTATATGGGACCACCTGACAGAAAAAAATCTAGAAACACTAGAAAAGGTAAAATCGACCTATCTAAAAAGAGCACTAGCTCTCTCAAAGACAACAAGATCTAGACTAGTGTACCTGCTAGCGAGACAGACATTCCTAATTGAAGACATCAGACTTCGATATACACTCCTGGAAATGGAAAAAAGAACACATTGACACCGGTGTGTCAGACCCACCATACTTGCTCCGGACACTGCGAGAGGGCTGTACAAGCAATGATCACACGCACGGCACAGCGGACACACCAGGAACCGCGGTGTTGGCTGTCGAATGGCGCTAGCTGCGCAGCATTTGTGCACCGCCGCCGTCAGTGTCAGCCAGTTTGCCGTGGCATACGGAGCTCCATCGCAGTCTTTAACACTGGTAGCATGCCGCGACAGCGTGGACGTGAACCGTATGTGCAGTTGACGGACTTTGAGCGAGGGCGTATAGTGGGCATGCGGGAGGCCGGGTGGACGTACCGCCGAATTACTCAACACGTGGGGCGTGAGGTCTCCACAGTACATCGATGTTGTCGCCAGTGGTCGGCGGAAGGTGCACGTGCCCGTCGACCTGGGACCGGACCGCAGCGACGCACGGATGCACGCCAAGACCGTAGGATCCTACGCAGTGCCGTAGGGGACCGCACCGCCACTTCCCAGCAAATTAGGGACATTGTTGCTCCTGGGGTATCGGCAAGGACCATTCGCAACCGTCTCCATGAAGCTGGGCTACGGTCCCGCACACCGTTAGGCCGTCTTCCGCTCACGCCCCAACATCGTGCAGCCCGCCTCCAGTGGTGTCGCGACAGGCGTGAATGGAGGGACGAATGGAGACGTGTCGTCTTCAGCGATGAGAGTCGCTTCTGCCTTGGTGCCAATGATGGTCGTATGCGTGTTTGGCGCCGTGCAAGAGAGCGCCACAATCAGGACTGCATACGACCGAGGCTCACAGGGCCAACACCCGGCATCATGGTGTAGGGAGCGATCTCCTATACTGGCCGTACACCACTGGTGATCGTCGAGGGGACACTGAATAGTGCACGGTACATCCAAACCGTCATCGAACCCATCGTTCTACCATTCCTAGACCGGCAAGGGAACTTGCTGTTCCAACAGGACAATGCACGTCCGCATGTATCCCGTGCCACCCAACGTGCTCTAGAAGGTGTAAGTCAACTACCCTGGCCAGCAAGATCTCCGGATCTGTCCCCCACTGAGCATGTTTGGGACTGGATGAAGCGTCGTCTCACGCGGTCTGCACGTCCAGCACGAACGCTGGTCCAACTGAGGCGCCAGGTGGAAATGGCATGGCAAGCCGTTCCACAGGACTACATCCAGCATCTCTACGATCGTCTCCATGGGAGAATAGCAGCCTGCATTGCTGCGAAAGGTGGATATACACTGTACTAGTGCCGACATTGTGCATGCTCTGTTGCCTGTGTCTATGTGCCTGTGGTTCTGTCAGTGTGATCATGTGATGTATCTGACTCCAGGAATGTGTCAATAAAGTTTCCCCATCCTGGGACAATGAATTCACGGTGTTCTTATTTCAATTTCCAGGAGTGTATGATGCCACACACCAGGGCTTCCAGAAAGCAACTGAAGATCATGGAGGACAAACGAGAAAAAATATGGCCGGAGTTTTATGGCACCGAAGCAATGACGAACCGCTCATGGACAGCACCAAACTTCGAACAGCGACATGTTGTAACTAGACTTTCTACTCACGGCTTTCATCATCTAATCTGCAAAAACAAAACTTACCACGACCCAACCCCAACATGTGTATGTGAACTGTGTAATGAAGCCTGTGAACGATACCACATAGAACTGTGCAGTAAAAGAGTGAAATCGATAAATGAATATGCAAAAATGTAAAATGTAAATGTAAAATGTTAAGCAAAGTAACTGTATATGGCTACTTGGCTGCAATTTTATTAAATAAATAAAATTAACAGTATCATAAAATATCGATAGTTAAGAATTTATACACTCCTGGAAATGGAAAAAAGAACACATTGACACCGGTGTGTCAGACCCACCATACTTGCTCCGGACACTGCGAGAGGGCTGTACAAGCAATGATCACACGCACGGCACAGCGGACACACCAGGAACCGCGGTGTTGGCCGTCGAATGGCGCTAGCTGCGCAACATTTGTGCACCGCCGCCGTCAGTGTCAGCCAGTTTGCCGTGGCATACGGAGCTCCATCGCAGTCTTTAACACTGGTAGCATGCAGCGACAGCGTGGACGTGAACCGTATGTGCAGTTGACGGACTTTGAGCGAGGGCGTATAGTGGGCATGTGGGAGACCGGGTGGACGTACCGCCGAATTGCTCAACACGTGGGGCGTGAGGTCTCCACAGTACATCGATGTTGTCGCCAGTGGTCGGCGGAAGGTGCACGTGCCCGTCGACCTGGGACCGGGCCACAGCGACGCACGGATGCACGCCAAGACCGTAGGATCCTACGCAGTGCCGTAGGGGACCGCACCGCCACTTCCCAGCAAATTAGGGACACTGTTGCTCCTGGGGTATCGGCGAGGACCATTCGCAACCGTCTCCATGAAGCTGGGCTACGGTCCCGCACACCGTTAGGCCGTCTTCCGCTCACGCCCCAACATCGTGCAGCCCGCCTCCAGTGGTGTCGCGACAGGCGTGAATGGAGGGACGAATGGAGACGTGTCGTCTTCAGCGATGAGAGTCGCTTCTGCCTTGGTGCCAATGATGGTCGTATGCGTGTTTGGCGCCGTGCAGGTGAGCGCCACAATCAGGACTGCATACGACCGAGGTACACAGGGCCAACACCCGGCATCATGGTGTGGGGAGCGATCTCCTACACTGGCCGTACACCACTGGTGGTCGTCGAGGGGACACTGAATAGTGCACGGTACATCCAAACCGTCATCGAACCCATCGTTCTACCATTCCTAGACCGGCAAGGGAACTTGCTGTTCCAACAGGACAATGCACGTCCGCATGTATCCCGTGCCACCCAACGTGCTCTAGAAGGTGTAAGTCAACTACCCTGGCCAGCAAGATCTCCTGATCTGTCCCCCCATTGAGCATGTTTGGGACTGGATGAAGCGTCGTCTCACGCGGTCTGCACGTCCAGCACGAACGCTGGTCCAGCTGAGGCGCCAGGTGGAAATGGCATGGCAAGCCGTTCCACAGGACTACATCCAGCATCTCTACGATCGTCTCCATGGGAGAATAGCAGCCTGCATTGCTGCGAATGGTGGATATACACTGTACTAGTGCCGACATTGTGCATGCTCTGTTGCCTGTGTCTATGTGCCTGTGGTTCTGTCAGTGTGATCATGTGATGTATCTGACCCCAGGAATGTGTCAATAAAGTTTCCCCTTCCTGGGACCATGAATTCACGGTGTTCTTATTTCAATTTCCAGGAGTGTATTTGACATGAAAAATTGAATTTTGCATGCAACATGTAATTACATACAAGAAGATGTACATTATCATAAAAAATGATGATGAATTTTACAGTTATGAGACGTAGGTATTTAAAATTGAACGAGAAAAAACAATCACTTAGGCTAGGTGTGAGCCAGCGAACAATCACCCGCTGAAGGTTTACCATGTATTGTGCTACCGTTTCCGCTATATGTGTAGTGTACTATGGAGTCTCAACTTATCTAATACACTGTCTTGGAAAACTTCAAAGCTGACTCTCTGAAAATTTATGGAAAACATTTAGAAGTATCTATCTCTCGGCAGTTTCTAACCGTGTTCCACACGCATGCTTCACTGCTAAACAGGAAGCAGCCTCAGACATTTTCATACTGCGTATTAATAGCCCGACAGTAAGAGCACAACAGTGTAGAGGCTGTGACTGTAAAGAAATTTTGAAATAAAAACTACTTAGTTAAAGCTTGGTTAAGAAAAATCTTCGATTGGTGTCAATACATTTGAATGTCTTTAAAGTTTCATTTAATGTAATTTAGTAGTAGTACATCTACTACTTCCAGAAAAGAGCCATAAGAATAATAACCAAAAGTACTAGTCGAGCTCATTGTAAACATCTGTTCAAAACACTGGGGATTTTAACTGCTCCATGTGAATACATTTACCAGTCAGTTATACACATCAAAAATAACATTGATAATTATTGCACAAACAGCTCTGTCCATGACTGTGCAACAAGAGATAGACTCAACTTACATTTACCAAGAAAAAATAAACATAAAACTCAAAACAGCATTTTATACCAAGGAATAAAACTGTACAATAAATTACCGAAAGATGATGATGATGTTTGGTTTGTGGGGCGCTCAACTGCGTGGTTATCAGCGCCCGTACAATTTCCCAACCTTTGCTCAGTCCAATTTCGCCACTTTCCAGGATGATGATGAAATGATGAGGACAACACAAACACCCAGTCATCTCGAGGCAGGTGAAAATCCCTGACCCCGCTGGGAATCGAACCCGGGACCCCGTGCTCGGGAAGCGAGAATGCTACCGCGAGACCACGAGTGGCGGACCATTACCGAAAGAGATTAAAGAAATTGCAAAAATACACTTATTTAAAAAGGCAGCTAAAAAGTACATGCTATGCAATACATTTTATTCATTGAAGGATTCCTTAGGTAAAACATAATAGGGGTTTGATAAAAAACGTTATACAAATAAATAATAATAATAATAATAATAATGATTATAAAATATCCAACATTCCACGTAACACCTTTATGCTTTTTCCTTCTTTTTTCCTTTCTAGAAATACTTACGCCAAAGCTATGCATAGCACAATACTAACACCTCTTCCTCTTTCTGAGCTCAACATCTCACTCATTATGGAGGGATGCTGACTCAGTTTTTCAGGATAGCAAATGGGAAGTTGCAGTACAGAAAATGGCCCAGAGATCACCAGTGTGTGTATGTGTGTATGTGTGTGTGTGTGTGTGTGTGTGTGTGTGTGTGGAGTGTGTGTGTAGTGAGTGAACTGTTATCAAACAAAGTGAGTATAATGTATACAGTGACTGATAGTGAGATAAGAGTGAACAGTGTGGCATTACATTATTTAATAAGTTATTTGTAAGAGTAAATCCAATGATTGTCTCTATCTACAAGTCTGTAAATACACTGCTGGCCATTAAAATTGCTCCACCAAGAAGAATTGCAGATGATAAACGGGTATTCATTGGACAAATATATTATACTACAACTGACACGTGATTACATTTTCACGCTATTTAGGTGCATAGATCCTGAGAAATCAGTACCCGAAACAACCACTTCTGGCCGTAATAACGGCCTTGATACGCCTGGGCATTGAGTCAAACAGAGCTTGGATGGCGTGTACAGGTACAGCTGCCCATGCAGCTTCAACACGATACCACAGTTCATCAAGAGTAGAGACTGGCGTACTGTGACGAGCCAGTTGCTCGGCCACCATTGACCAGTCGTTTTCCATTGGTGAGAGATCTGGAGAATGTGCTGGCCAGGGCAGCAGTCGAACATTTCTTATGTCCAGAAAGGCCCGTACAGGACCTACAACATGCACTCGTGCATTATCCTGCTGAAATGTATGGTTTGGCAGGGATCGAATGAAGGGTAGAGCCACGGGTCGTAACACATCTGAAATGTAACGTCCACTGTCCAAAGTGCCGTCAATGCAGACAAGAGGTAGCCAATGGCACCCCATACCATCACGCTGGGTAATACGCCAGTATGGTGATGACGAATACACCCTTCCAATGTGCGTTCACCGCGATGTCGCCAAACATGAATGCGACCATCATGATGCCGTAAACAGAACCTGGATTCATACTAAAAATGACGTGTTGCCATTCGTGCACCCAGGCTCGTCGTCGAGTACACCATCCCAGTCGCAACTGTCTGTGATGCAGCGTCAAGGGTAACCGCAGTCATGGTCTCCGAGCTGATAGCCTATGCTGCTGCAAACATCGTCGAACTGTTCGTGCAGATGGTTGTTGTCTTGCAAACGTCCCCATCTGTTGACTCAGGGATGGAGACTTGGCTGCACGATCCATTACAGCCATGTGGATAAGATGCCTGTCATCTCGACTGCTAGTGATACGAGGCCATTGGGATCCAGCACCGTGTTTCGTATTACTCTCCTGAACCCACCGATTCCATATCCTGCTAACAGTCATTGAATCTCGGCCAACGCGAGCAGCAATGTCACGATACGATAAACTGCAATTGTGATAGGCTAGAATTCGGCCTTTATCAAAGTCGGAAACGTGATGGTACGCATTTCTCCTCCTTACGTGAGGCATCACAACAACGTTTCACCAGGAAACGCCGTTTAACTGCTGTTTGTGTATGAGAAATCGATTGGAAACTTTCCTCATGTCAGCACGTTGTAAGTGTCGCCAATGGCGCTAACCTTGTGTGAATGCTCTGAAAAGCTAATCATTTGAATATCACAGCATCTCCTTCCTGTCGGCTAAATTTCGCGTCTGTAGCACGTCATCTTCGTGGTGTAGCAATTTAAAGGCCAGTAATGTATATGTGTATAGGAATTAGCTTATTTTAAATTGGTCTAAACTTGTAAATACTTTGACATGTCCTATATCCTTGTAAAAAGAGATGAATGAAGCTAGTACTACTACTACATAAGTAGGACCCACTTGCAGGAGCATAACAAAACCAGTGTACGTGTGCTGTGGCTTCTGACCAATCATCGCGCCTGTGTCTATTTACATCAGTTTTATTCCTATGATGAACGGAGTATAGCACTTAATCCGGTTTCACACACGCATCTACAGTGGCGCCACAAGTTGTGGCTTGCTGTAGTGGCATCGTGAACCACCGTTCACAAAGGACGCCTCAAATTCTACGTAGTTGCACAACTTTCAGTGTGGCGTCAGTTGAAATCATATGGATGGGTACGAACGTTATAGTGCAGGTTATGGCCATAGAGCTGTGGGAAGAGTTAAATACAAGGAAGACGTAACCCAAATGTTGGATCTGGAAATAGATTTCGCATAGGGATAAATCAGGAGAAACAAACACATTTATAAAAGAAATAACACTCATAAACGAAAATACTGTCTGGAATGGCAAACTAACCAACAATTGGCATGTAAATATCATCTGCACTTCTTCAACACTAAGAATCTTATCGTATCTGTTGACACAGGCATTTTAAATTTGCCTCATCACACTCTGAAGCTATTTCCTGCATATAATCCACAATTTATACAGTGCTTGGCCTAACAAATTACAAAGTTCATACGACTCGCTTTTTTGGTTGCACACACACACACACACACACACACACACACACATATATATATATATATATATATATATATATATATATATATTTGGCTGTATCTTTTTGTAACACCCTATATATAATGTGTGTGTGTGTTATTTTATCCATTATAAATGGTTCTGAAGGCCTGCGATTGTGAAAACAATAGATTTGTTTATAAATAGTTCCTCTGCTACCAGTCACGAATTTCTTTATTTTATTTTTCACACAACACTTTTCGTGAAATGATTCCCATTTTCCATTGCGTTTTCTTGTGTTTGTTATGCCATTTCTGTGTGATGCTGTTGATGTGTGAGAGAGTCTGCTTCATTTCGTTGACTTTACTGCAATATATAAGAAACACATGATTTTTAGTTGGTTGTCAATCTTTTTGTAAAGTTAGAATAATTTGTACCTACAGTTTTCTTACGGTCCATTCGTGCAGGGTCTCACACACACTAAACATCACACACAACTTGCTTTGCACTTTAAACATTGAAAATATCTTACATAAACAAAACAGTTACAAAGATGTTGATACTAGTAGTCAACAGAGATAACATTATAGGTCTTCCACAGAGTATGAAATACTTTTGCACAGAGGTTATTTAACTTAACAATTTGGATGATACTTTAATCTTTCAAGACTATGGGATACAGGGATGTGTTATTGGTTTGGACAAACAAACACACACACACACACACACACACACACACACACACACACACTGCTACAGAAAATCAAACATTGGTTGCTGTTCTCGTAGTTCTAAAAGCTGCGAAAGTGTACTTTCCCACCACTGTTTTCATTTCTTTTCGGAAATTAAATGAAACTACACTGAAATCGAACTGAGTACGGGAGCAATTACTGCACGATCACTGCGACAGATCGCTTGTGTTTCACAATACTGCCACCAGGGAGCAGTGGTGACAGGAAAGTGGCGCAACAAAGTACAACTAAGCTGAACTTCTTGTGGCATGACACAAGTCGCATCTCTTAGGTTGCGCCATTAAAAATTGGGAATTCACACATGCAACTGCAGTACGCCACTAGCTATGGCGACACTTTTGTTGCGTTTGTGAACCCATCTCTATACTCTGGTTATTAGCAACTAGAAATATTTATCTTAGTTGCTTCACATTTCAATAGCTGCTGTGTCTTAAACAATTCCGGAAGTCTGCAGCGACATATGAACAGGATTCCACGGTAGAAACAGATAAATAAATAGTTTTATTGGTTCAAAATCAGAACCCGTTTTAGGCGATTATAAGCCCTTCTTCAGGTGTAAAAGACTGCAAAATTGGAAAGGGAGACACTTTAGTAACGGATTGTATAACACTAACACTTGTTTGTTGTGATAATAGTGGGGATTCACTGCCCAACTGAAAATGTGAAGTTGATACGGTCAGGTTAGTCAGAGTGAAACAAAGATGTCGCCTCAGATACTCAACCAAATAACCTAGGGAAAGGGAGCAGTCAATGGAAGAAAAAAGAGGAGGAAACACTTAGAGAAAATTAACGAACAATTTAAGAGAACTTACAACACGATCATTAACAAATTACGAATACATAATAAGTAACTGGGTAAAAGATGGTTAGCTGTAGAGGAAGAGGTACAAATGTAGAGTAGAGGTAGTAATATGGAATGTTATGATTATTCATTTTGTAGGTGCTCTAATTTTGTTAGGTGCTTAAAAACGACATTCAGCAACTGTGGACTGCTTCCGGATGCATTCCTATTACAGTTGGCAACCATTGTGAAATGAGTGAAGCCGTTTTAACTAATTCACTACGAAGTATATTTGTTGCAGGTTGCTAGTTTTAAGTATCATTCTTGTCATAACACACAAACTATTAATATATTTTGTAAACAGGCGTTTAGCTAATACATTAAGCCATAAAATGGCGTGTTTCTTACCGATTTATATTTAATTTTCGATTTTATTTGCGTTTCTGAATTTCAAGATACTAATATTCCATATTTTACCGTACTTGCTGCATGATTAAGAATCATGATAGAAGGTTGTATACATGGAAGAACCCTGGAGACACTAAAAGGTATCAGATAGATTATATAATGGTAAGACAGAGATTTAGGAACCAGCTTATAAATTGTAAGACATTTCCAGGGGCAGATGTGGACTCTGACCACTATCTATTGGTTATGACCTGTAGATTAAAACTGAAGAAACTGCAAAAAGGTGCGAACTTAAGGAGATGGGACTTGGATAAACTGAAAGAACCAGAGGTTGTACAGAGTTTCAGGGAGAGCATAAGGGAACAATTGACAGGAATGGGGGAAAGAAATACAGTAGAAGAAGAATGGGTAGCTTTGAGGGATGAAGTAGTGAAGGCAGCAGAGGATCAAGTAGGTAAAAAGACGAGGGCTAGTAGAAATCCTTGGGTAACAGAAGAAATATTGAATTTAATTGATGAAAGGAGAAAATATAAAAATGCAGTAAATGAAGCAGGCAAAAAGGAATACAAACGTCTCAGAAATGAGATCGACAGGAAGTGCAAAATGGCTAAGCAGGGATGGCTAGAGGACAAATGTAAGGATGTAGAGGCGTATCTCACTAGGGGTAAGATAGATACTGCCTACAGGAAAATTAAAGAGACTTTTGGAGATAAGAGAACCACTTGTATGAACATCAAGAGCTCAGATGGAAACCCAGTTCTAAGCAAAGAAGGGAAAGCAGAAAGGTGGAAGGAGTATATAGAGGGTCTATACAAGGGCGATGCACCTGAGGACAATATTATGGAAATGGAAGAGGATGTAGATGAAGGTGAAATGGGAGATACGATACTGCGTGAAGAGTTTGACAGAGCACTGAAAGCCCTGAGTCGAAACAAGGCCCCCGGAGTAGACAACATTCCATTGGAACTACTGACGGCCTTGGGAGAGCCAGTCCTGACGAAACTCTACCATCTGGTGAGCAAGATGTGTGAAACAGGCGAAATACACTCAGACTTCAAGATGAATATAATAATTCCAATCCCAAAGAAAGCAGGTGTTGACAGATGTGAAAATTACCGAACAATCAGTTTAATAAGCCACAGCTCAAAAATACTAACACGAATTCTTTACAGACGAATGGAAAAACTAGTAGAAGCCGACCTCGGGGAAGATCAGTTTGGATTCCGTAGAAATACTGGAACACGTGAGGCAATACTGACCTTACGACTTATCTTAGAAGAAAGGTTAAGGAAAGGCAAACCTACGTTTCTAGCATTTGTAGACTTAGAGAAAGCTTTTGACAATGTTGACTGGAATACTCTCTTTCAAATTCTAAAGGTGGCAGGGGTAAAATACAGGGAGCGAAAGGCTATTTACAATTTGTACAGAAACCAGATGGCAGTTATAAGAGTCGAGGGACATGAAAGGGAAGCAGTGGTTGGGAAGGGAGTAAGACAGGTTGTAGTCTCTCCCCGACGTTATTCAATCTGTATATTGAGCAAGCAGTAAAGGAAACAAAAGAAAAATTCGGGGTAGGTTTTAAAATCCATGGAGAAGAAATAAAAACTTTGAGGTTCGCCGATGACATTGTAATTCTGTCAGAGACAGCAAAGGACTTGGAAGAGCAGTTGAAGGGAATGGATGGTGTCTTGAAAGGAGGATATAAGATGAACATCAACAAAAACAAAACGAGAATAATGGAATGTAGTCGAATTAAGTCGGGTGATGTTGAGGGTATTAGATTAGGAAATGAGACACTTAAAGTAGTAAAGGAGTTTTGCTATTTGGGGAGCAAAATAACTGATGATGGTCGAAGTAGAGAGGATATAAAATGTAGACTGGCAATGGCAAGGAAAGCGTTTCTGAAGAAGAGAAATTTGTTAACATCGAGTATAGATTTAAGTGTCAGGAAGTCATTTCTGAAAGTATTTGTATGGAGTGTAGCCATGTATGGAAGTGAAACATGGACGATAAATAGTTTGGACAAGAAGATAATAGAAGCTTTCGAAATGTGGTGCTACAGAAGAATGCTGAAGATTAGATGGGTAGACGACATAACTAATGAGGAATTATTGAATAGGATTGGGGAGAAGAGAAGTTTGTGGCACAACTTGACCAGAAGAAGGGATCGTTTGGTAGGATATGTTCTGAGGCATCAAGGGATCACCAATTTAGTATTGGAGGGCAGCGTGGAGGGTAAAAATCGTAGGGGGAGACCAAGAGATGAATACACTAAGCAGATTCAGAAGGATGTAGGTTGCAGTAGGTACTGGGAGATGAAGAAGCTTGCACAGGATAGAGTATCATGGAGAGCTGCATCAAACCAGTCTTAGGACTGAAGACCACACCAACAACAACCATACTTTCACAAGCTGTTTTACTTACAGGAATTGCTTCAGAAATAGCTTCACGAGCTCCAAAGCAGTGGGATGAATCTGCTATGCAAATAGCAATTAACAATGTTAGAGAAAAGAAAATGGGCCACTCAAGAAATCTGGATGTTATATATAAATACCACATGCTCTCTGCGAACTACAGTACACTATGTGATGAAAAGTATCCGGACATGTGGCTGAAAATGAATTACAAGTTCGTCTCGCCCTACATCGGTAATGCTGGAATTCAATATGGTGTTGGACCACCCTTAGCCTTAATGACAGCTTATACTCTCGCAGGCATACGTTGAATGAGGACGTGGCTGAAAATGAATTACAAGTTCGTCTCGCCCCACATCGGTAATGCTGGAATTCAATATGGTGTTGGACCACCCTTAGCCTTAACGACAGCTTACACTCTCGCAGGCATACGTTAAATGAGGCGCTGGAAGCTTTCTTGAGTAATGGCAAGCCATTCTTCATGGAGTGCTCCTCTGCGGAGAGGTATCGATGTCGGCCGGTGAGGCCTGGCACAAAGTCGGCGTTCCAAAACATCCCAAACGTGTTCTGTAGGATTCAGGTCAGGACTCTGTGCGGCCAGTCCATTATGAGGATGTTATTGTCGTGTAAAAAAATGGCTCTGAGCACTATGTGACTTAACTTCTGAGGTCATCAGTCGCCTAGAACTTAGAACTACTTAAACCTAACTAACCTAAGGACATCACACACATCCATGCCCGAGGCAGGATTCGAACCTGCGACCGTAGCGGTCGCGCGGTTCCAGACTGAAGCGCCTAGAACCGCTCGACCACAACGGCCGGCTATTGTCGTGTAAGCACTCCCCTACAGGCCGTGCATTATGAACAGGTGCTCGATCGTGTTGATAGATGCAGTCGCCATCCCCAAATTGCTCTTCAACAGTGGGAATCGCGAAGGTGCTTAAAACATCAATGTAGGCCTGTGCTGTGATTGTGCCACGCAAAACAACAAGGGGTGCAAGCCCCCTCCATGAAAAACACGATCACACCATAACACCACCGCCTCCGAATTTTACTGTTGGCAGTACACACACTGGCAGATGACGGTCACCAGGCATTCGCCATACCCATATCCTGGCATCGGACCGCAACATTGTGTACCGTGTTTCGTCACTCCACACAACGTTTTTCCATTGTTCAATCGTCCAATGTTTACGCGCTTCTTACACCAAGCGGGGCATCGTTTGGCATTTACCAGCGTGATGTGTGGCTTACGAACAGTCGCTCGACCGTGAAATACAAGTTCTCTCACCTCCCGCCCAACTGTCATAGTGCTTGCAGTGGATCCTGATGCAGTTTGGGATTCTTGTGTGATAGTCTGGGTAAATGTCTGCCTAGTACACATTACGGCCCTCTTCAACTGTCGGCGGTCTCTGTCAGTCAACAGACAAGATCGGCCTGTACGCTTTTGTGCTGTACGTGTCCCTTCACGTTTCCACTTCACTATCGCATCGGAGACAGTGGACCTAGGGAGGTTTAGTAGTGTGGAAATCTCGCGTACAGAAGTATGACACAAGTGACACCCAATCACCTGACCACGTTCGAAGACCATGATTCCCGCGGACCGCAACATTCTGTTCTCTCACGATGTCTAATGACTACTGACGTCGCTGATATGGAGTACCTGGCAGTAGGTGGCAGCGCAATGCACGTAATACGAAAAACATGTTTTTGGGGTGTCCAGATACTTTTGATCACATAGTGTATGTTGCTATTCCACGTATTGCAAATTTTGGATAGAATTACGAGGGTCACTCCAAAAGAAATGCACACTACTTTTAAAAAAAAATCTATCTTTTATTCTACATGTTTGAAAGTTTTACAGTGTGTAGATACATCCTTTAGGAACAAATTTTCATTTCTCCACATAATTTCCATCCCTCTCAACTGCCTTACGCCATCTTGGAACCAACACCTGCATATCCGCACAGTAAAATTCTCTACCAACCTGTTGCAGCCACTGTTTGGCAGCGTGCACAAGGAGGCATCATCTTCAAAACTTGTTCCACGAAGAGAGTCTTTCAGTTTCCCAAGGAGATGATAGTCACATGGAGCCAGGTCAGGACTCTAAGGCGGGTGTTTCAGTGTTGTCCATACGAGTTTTGTGATCGCTTCTGTGGTTTTTTGACTGACATGTGGCCGTGCATTGTCGTGCAACAGCAAAACATCCTGCTTTTGCCGATGTGGTCGAACACGATTGAGTCGAGCTTGAAGTTTCTTCAGTGTCGTCACATATGCGTCTGTCAGCAGTCACCAATTCGTTAACTCTCTGCACATTGTCTGGAGTGTGTGCAGTACGAGCCCTGCCGCTGCGAGGACAATCGTCAGTACTGCTGTGCCCGTCTTCATCACGTAACCTGCTTGCTCACCGACTAATTGTACTGCGATTGACAGCTACATCTCCATACACCTTTTTCAACCTCTTTTGGATGTTTCCCACTGCCTCGTTTTCACAGCACAGGAATTCTATGACAGCACGTTGCTTCTGACGAACGGCAAGTGTAGCAGCCATCTTGAAGAGATGCTGTGACGGCGCCACTCGCGGGAACAGGTTGAACTAAGTTTGAAAACAAGTGGGGAGGATGTATCTACAGACTGTAAAACTTTCACACATGCAGAATGAAAACTGTATTTTTACAAAAATAGTGTGCACTTCTTTTGGAGTGACCGTCGTATATATGCTGTTATGTTAGTTGGTATATCCTACCAGTTTCGGTCTCATCTTTTGCAGATCCGAGGATGGTAACGGAGAATTGCCGAAACAGGTTATCTATATGAATAAATTATTTTAGCGATCTTGAAAATTTATTCAGTGTTTATAATACTACAGATTGTCACCTACGCTGACGATGCCAGAAGTGTACAAGGATTTTTCTGTAACTGTTTGACACGTTTCTTGTCCACATTGTTCGCAATAGAGAGCTCCCTTTTTTTTGCAGCCTGCCCAGAGCTGCTGCGAGCTGGGTCGGCTATCTGGAGTTATCCAATCTTTCCGTGTTACTATCTCTAGAAGTGTGTTATCTAACAGAAATCGTCTCTTCTGCTGTTTACTCGAGGCTGTGGGCAAAGAATAAACTTCCGAGAAGTGTCAGTTACAAGGAACGCTTTCTCCTGCTCCGAGGTCAGTTCGTGAACGGAGAGACAGATGCTCGTGTGAGCGTACCGCCGACAATGCGTCTGTGTTGTTGCTGCAGGAGAAATTCCGACGAAGTCGACAAGGGCTCTGCTGTCGAGCTCCGTGCTGGACCAGAGGTTGAAGAAATTCCGCTGCGGTCTAGCAATGCATCGCACGTGAGTATACTTCTTGACTTCTTGAAATTTTTCTCCGGTATTGTTAAGTACCAGTGAAATTTCGGTGGTGTCCAGTACATTCAATTGAGAACATTATTTACGTAATTTTTTGTTTGCCCAATATAATCCTTCTAGTTGCGGGATAAAAAGTGATATGTAGTGTAACTATACTGTTCATTTTACATTAACAAATTTTTAAAACCTTTTACTATTCATAGAGACCATGTAGAGATAATTGGTGAACATAAACGCTACACTTAGGGCATAGTTATATGGCAGCAAGGCTGAAGATTTTATGAACCCTACTCTGCAGTCAGTGTCCAGTCACAAAAAAAAGAGAATGTAGGTTTCTTTCCAAGTAATACGTACTTTTATTGGAAAAATGCGTAGCAGTAGTATGTAGTTTGTATCCAGATCCAGGATACCCCACCCGTCCCTGGGTATTACATGTGACAGGGAATTGGTTGATACAAAGATTGTTTGCTTCCAAAACTCTATTTGCTTACACAACCGAAGAACCACTTGACTAACATAATTTAAAAAACAGCATTTAAAAATTAAAGTACGGTCTGCTAATTTTTTTCTATCAGAATAACATCAGACGAGTCATTTACTTGGTTCAGTTACTGAGTTACTTGTGTCATAGATTATACGCATCACAAACACCATTATGACACCAAACACGTCCCCCATCCACACACACACACATATATATATATATATATATATATATATATATATATATATATATATATATATATACAGGGTGAGTCACCTAGCGTGACCGCTGGATATATTTCCTAAACCACATCAAATACTGACGAACCGATTCCACAGAGCGAACGTGAAGAGAGGGGCTAGTGTAATTGTTTAATACAAAACATACAAAAATGCACGGAAGTATGTTTCTTAACACAAACCTACGTTTTTTTTAAATGGAACCCCGTTAGTTTTGTTAGCACATCTGAAAATATAAACAAATACGTAATCAGTGCCGTTTGTTGCATAGTAAAATGTTAATTACATCCGGAGATATTGTAACCTAAAGTTGACGCTTGAGTACCACTCCTCCGCTGTTCGATCGTGTGTATCGGAGAGCACCGAGTTACGTTGGGATCCAAAGGGAACGGTGATGGACCTTAGGTACAGAAGAGACTGGAGCAGCACATTACGTCCACATGCTAACACCTTTTTATTGGTCTTTTTCACTGACGCACATGTACATTACCATGAGGGGTGAGGTACACATACACACGTGGTTTCCGTTTTCAATTACGGAGTGGAATAGAGTGTGTCCCGACATGTCAGGCCTACAACCCCAGAGGATATGAAACAACGTATTGTGGCAGCCTGCGGCGACATTACACCAGATGTACTGTGGCGTGTACGACATTCATCACGCCAGAGATTGCAATTGTGTGCAGCAAATGATGGCCACCACATTGAACATCTATTGGCCTGACATGTCGGGACACACTATATTCCACTCCGTAATTGAAAACGGAAACCACGTGTGTATGTGTACCTCACACCTCATGGTAATGTACATGTGCGTCAGTGAAAAAGACCAATAAAAAGGTGTTAGCATGTGGACGTAATGTGCTGTTCCAGTCTCTTCTGTATCTAAGGTCCATCACCGTTCCCTTTGGATCCCTACGTAATTCGGTGGTCTCCGATACACACGATCGAACAGCAGAGGAGTGGTACTCAAGCGTCAACTTTAGGTTACAATATCTCCGGATTAACATTTTACAATGCAACAAACGGCACTGATTACGTATTTGTTTATATGTTCAGATGTGCTAACAAAACTAACGGGATTCCATGTAAAAAACGTAGGTTTGTGTTAAAAAACATACTTCCGTGCATTTTTGTATGTTTTGTATTAAACAATTACACTAGCCCCTCTCTTCACGTTCGGTCTGTGGAATCGGTTCGTCAGTATTTGATGTGGTTTACGAAATATATCCAGCGGTCACGTTAGGTGACTCACCCTATATATATATATATATATATATATATATATATATATATATATATATATATATATATGTGTGTGTGTGTGTGTATAGTTTGGTTCTTACGTATTAACGTTAAAAACCTTCAAAGCGACGAAGGTGACGCTGAAACAATTAATTTAATATTAGACAAATCAGACCGCACATATCGGGAAATTCCCCAAAAATGAATGACAAACGTTGACCATGTGCCGTCACTAGATGACGTACCTCGTAGTACATGCAGCGATTGGGCTTGGGTGTGGGGTGTGAAAGATTCAGCGATGCAATAGTTGGATTGAAACAAACTGCACAAATTGCGAACAACTTTTGCAAATGTGTCATGCTGTAAACGTAAAAGCTACATAATTGTTGTCCTCGCTGTAACCAAGTAAAAGCGGTTGTCATTTTGTATTAGTTTCCTTTTGACCCTTCTTCTTTTGCTTACAGACTCTATTTAGTAATGAAAAGGTAGGTCATTTACTGGTAATGACCCAGTTCGGAAACTTATCCTCATTTACTTGTGTGGTAATACGGTAGGTTTTTGTTGTTGTGTAGTCTGCAATAAATCACAGAATACCGGTAAATACAATAATGAATATTACCTCAGGGTAAGCACATATTTGTATAACGCAATGAAAAACGCACTGCCTGCCAGACGCAAGATTCGAACCCAGAGCCCTACGCACAGGTGGGACCAGAGCCACACTGACGTAGATGGTTGCGATGATCAGATGTCACAGACCAATACACTCAGCTTTCGGACGTGCGGCGAGGTACGTCAGCTGATGACGACACATGTGCAACATTTGTCATCAACTTTTGGAATGTTTCCCGACATTTGCGGCCCTAAGTGTCTTAGATTAAATTACATCACTCAGTGTCATTTACGTCGCTTCGGAGGCTGTTAAACGTTAATAAGAATCATATATATGTATATGGGGTGTCCCATTTATCTTGACCACCCTAAATAACTGTTTGTCCAGATGAAAATTACAAAATGTTTTAAGCAAATGTTCTTTAGCCGTCAGGGGGACATCAATCAGCATGTTTGCCTTGATTGTAGCTTTGTGTTTTACAAAGATATGAACAGCGGTATGACTTTTTTAAATGGCATCCTGTATTTTTTGTTCGGTAATTCATTTCCTCTGCTAAAGACCTATTCAAAAATGTATCACAGTGTACCATTCACTGAAACACAAGTTATTAATTACATAACACAACATTGGTTTTGAGCCCGGGATCACAAACTCGTTCACTTGCTGCAGTTGTCAGAAAACAAATGAAAACCAAGTAAAAACATAACACAAAATTGACTTTGGCTCTCCTGTACCATTGTCCAGGAGTAGAACATCCAAAGGTGCTCAAAGTGGTGACCCTGGACACCGATACACTGATGCACTCGTTGAATGAAATAATTATTTACTGCTTCCAGTGTTGCCTGCTGAAGAGAATTACAAGCAAGCACGATACGTTCCTGCATGTCCTCTGGAATTGTTGGAATATCACGATGGACAACGTCTTTAATGCATCCCCAAAGAGAAATGTCCAGAGGATTTAAATCAGGAAACCCAGGACGCCAAGTAATTGTTCCTTCTCGACTAATCCATCTGGCAGGATACCTTCGGTTCAGAACACAACATGCAAGCAAAGTATTATGTGCTGTTGATACCACATAAGCATTCTGGTTCTTAGCGGCGCTTCATCCAGCAGAAGAGGTAGAATTCGTCTGAGGAAGTTTGCATACGCTGTGCCGTTTGGACTACCATTGATGAAATAAGGGCCAATAATTGGAGTACCAAGCATCCCACACCAAACGTTAACTCTCCATTGACGCTGATATTGCACCTGTCTGAGCCATCGTGGGTTGTCACTGGACCAATAATGCATGTTCGTTGTATTTACCTGACCTTTGTTTGAGAAGGAACATTTATCGCTAAATAGAACATTGGAGAAGAAGTTCAGATTGGCGAGGATTTACTGCTGTACCCACTGCAGAACTACACGATTCTGGAAATCATTCCCATGCAATTCTTGATGTAGGTGTCCATGGTAAGAATGAAACTGGTGACGTGTAAGAATACGATGTACACTGGTTTTAGGAATGCCAATCTCGTGTTGAAGCTGTCGTGTGCTCACATGTGGATTCATAGCAACGGACGCGAGAACAGTAACTTCGGCAGCTTCGTCTGTGCTACTGCTACGGCGATTGCGTTGTCGTGGGTTGAAACTTCCTGTTTATTGAAGCGTCAAACATTACGAGAAAACATCCGTCAGGAAGGTGGGTTCTTGTCAGGATATCGCTCTCTGTACGGTTCCGTTGCCTGGGTAACATTTCGCCTACCTTCAACAACAATAAAAGAAACGTGATGTCGATGCAGTTTGTGGGGAGGACAGCCTTTACTGTATGCCTACTCTACACAACAGTATTTAGGAGGACTACACTACTGTACTAAATGTACCTGTACATAAGGAAACAGTATTGTAATTACTGTTCTGCTAACTTACATTCCCCATAGATGAGTAGCATTTCTAGCTTCTCTTCGTTGGTGTACGTTCTACTGACACAACTCTTCAACCGACGAGGGTTGACGGAATGACCGGTGTGCATTCTACTTATGTTTACCTTTGTCCTCTGTCAACGTCAGCACGTGGATGTTTTCCATTACCCCGAGTACCTGCACCAAGCGCTTGGAGCGTCAACGTCAGTGTTGTGTTATGTAGTAAATAAAGTTGTGTTTCAGTGAATGGTACACTGTGATACATTTTTGATTAGGTATTTAAGAGAGGAAATGAATTACCGAATAAAAAATACAGGGTGTTATTTAAAAAAGTCATACCACTGTTCGTATCTTTGTAAAAATAAAAAAGCTACAACGAAGGCAGTCATGGTGATTGATGTCCCTCTGACATTTTGTAATTTGCATTTGTACAAACAGTTATTAGGGTGGTCAAGATAAATTGGACGCCCCTAAATAAATTTAGTGAAAATTAGTTCTCTCTAGTTTAGTTAGAACGCGCTCTTACTTGTTGAAACTAGTTGATACTGATAGCCTTAGTTACAACTAGAATTTACATCTGGTCAAAAGAGAAAATCCGTTTTTAGTTAGAACGCGTTCTTACTAGTTAGAACTAGTTTATACTGAGCCACTTCGTCAAAACGCCTTTTGCCTAGTTAAGGTTCAAATGGTTCAAATGTCTCTGAGCACTATGGAACTTAACAGCTGTGGTCATCAGTCCCCTAGAACTTAGAACTACTTAAACCTAACTAACCTAAGGACATCACACACATCCATGCCCGAGGCAGGATTCGAACCTGCGACCGTAGCAGTCGCGCGGTTCCGGACTGCGCGCCTAGAACCGCGAGACCACTGCGGCCGGCGCCTAGTTAAGGCTAGTTTCAACTAGTAAGAACGTATTCTAACTAAACTAGACAGAACTAGTTTTCACTAAATTTATTTGGGGGCAAATAGTAAATTTAAGAGCAACTACGTGTTGATTGAAATAATGCAATATTTATTGAGAATATTGATCATACATCTAATTCATTCATATTAACTACAGCAATACGAAAATAGCCACACACTGAAGAAACATTTTAAGGAACATTACAGAGCCATATTAACAGTATTAGTTACGAATGTGGAAACAAAATAATGATGCCGTATATTAATTACTCATACATTTGACAAAAGTTGCTACAGTCTCAATAAAAGAGAAACGTACCAAAAAAATTTAACAATTAAATTTTGATTATTTGTTACTGCAAGGCAAACTGTCATGACATTTTGAGTTACAAAGGTTTCCTTTTTTTCCTACAAAAGCACGTTTTTGAAATACATGCCTTCTTACACACAGCCAACAAATCCTTGTCCTGATCCTAAGGGTGCCATCTTGGCAGCAGTACCTTTGTCTCTAGCACGTCTTCCAGCAGCAAGAACTTTTATTTAGCTTGTTTGAATGGCGATTAGATACTTAATTCATACAGGGTGTTTCAAAAATGACCGGTATATTTGAAACGGCAATAAAAACGAAACGAGCAGCGATAGAAATACACCGTTTGTTGCAGTATGCTTGGGACAACAGTACATTTTCAGGCGGACAAACTTTCGAAATTACAGTAGTTACAATTTTCAACAACAGATGGCGCTGCAAGTGATGTGAAAGATATAGAAGACAACGCAGTCTGTGGGTGCGCCATTCTGTACGTCGTCTTTCTGCTGTAAGCGTGTGCTGTTCACAACGTGCAAGTGTGCTGTGGACAACATGGTTTATTCCTTAGAACAGAGGATTCTTCTGGTGTTGGAATTCCACCGCCTAGAACACAGTGTTGTCGCAACAAGACAAAGTTTTCAACGGAGGTTTAATGTAACCAAAGGACCGAAAAGCGATACAATAAAGGATCTGTTTGAAAAATTTCAACGGACTGGGAGCTTGACGGATGAACGTGCTGGAAAGGTAGGGCGACCGCGTATGGCAACCACAGAGGGCAACGCGCAGCTAGTGCAGCAGGTGATCCGACAGCGGCCGCGCGTTTCCGTTCGCCGTGTTGCAGCTGCGGTCCAAATGACGCCAACGTCCACGTATCGTCTCATGCGCCAGAGTTTACACCTCTATCCGTACAAAATTCAAATGCGGCAACCCCTCAGCGCCACTACCATTGCTGCACGAGAAACATTCGCTAACGATATAGTGCAGAGGATTGATGACGGCGATATGCATGTGGGCAGCATTTGGTTTACTGACGAAGCTTATTTTTACCTGGACGGCTTCGTCAATAAACAGAACTGGCGCATATGGGGAACCGAAAAGCCCCATGTTGCAGTCCCATCGTCCCTGCATCCTCAAAAAGTACTGGTCTGGGCCGCCATTTCTTCCAAAGGAATCATTGGCCCATTTTTCAGATCCGAAACGATTACTGCATCACGCTATCTGGACATTCTTCGTGAATTTGTGGCGGTACAAACTGCCTTAGACGACACTGCGAACACCTCGTGGTTTATGCAAGATGGTGCCCGACCACATCGCACGGCCGACGTCTTTAATTTCCTGAATGAATATTTCGATGATCGTGTGATTGCTTTGGGCTATCCGAAACATACAGGAGGCGGCGTGGATTGGCCTCCCTATTCGCCAGACATGAACCCTTGTGACTTCTTTCTGTGGGGACACTTGAAAGACCAGGTGTACCGCCAGAATCCAGAAACAAGTGAACAGCTGAAGCAGTACATCTCATCTGCATGTGAAGCCATTCCGCCAGACACGTTGTCAAAGGTTTCGGGTAATTTCATTCAGAGACTACGCCATATTATTGCTACGCATGGTGGATATGTGGAAAATATCGTACTATAGAGTTTTCCAGACCGCAGCGCCATGTGTTGTTGAAAATTGTAACTACTGTAATTTAGAAAGTTTGTCTGTCTGAAAATGTACTGTTGTGCGAAGCATATTGCAACAAACGGTGTATTTCTATCGCTGCTCATTTAGTTTTTATTGCCGTTTCAAATATACCGGTCATTTTTGAAACACCCTGTATTATAAAATATATTACAATGTAAGTATTAAAACTTAAAATATTTATTAATTACTTGAATAGTTAGCAACATTTTCAGAGCATTAAATCAATGAATATGTCTGACATTTGCCCTTAATTATTGAAATCAATTCAGAAATACATACCTGCTTACAATTTGTCAAGTATCCCATATTTCGTTCCAGTCTTGTGCAAGCCCTGTTCATCTTTCTGAAGAACAACTCCAATAGTATTGGAGATATCTGCTTTCGCTTTGCCGATAACAGGAATCGGAATAATTATATTGTCACTGATTTCTACAGTGGAGTGTATTGAATCTGAAGCCATCTTCATTCTTTTTCTAGTTGAAACTAGTTGATACTGATAGCCTTAGTTACAACTATAATTTACTGCTGGTCAAAAGTGAAAGTCAGTTAAAACTAGTTTAAACTAGTAAAATCTAGTTTTAACCAGTAAGAACGCGTTCTAAATGAAAACGGGTTTTGACTGTAATATATATATATATATATATATATATATATATATATATATATATATATATATATATATGCTCTGAACTGTGTGGATTATATATATTGTTATTTTCGATTATTCTCTTTTGAGAGAGCGATTGAGCTTGAGTAGTCATGATTTCTTCTTCTTTCTTCATTCTACCCAGATTCTCTTCATACATTCACTGTGTTCTCTCTTGCATTCTTCCGGCCATCTTTTTCCCATTTTGTTCTCCGTATGTTGTTGTTAAGTGTGTGTTTCTGTATGATGTTTCTAAACTGTTCTCTATTGTTTTTGTTGTCTTGTGTGATCCCCAGTTCTTTAATGTCTTCTTCTGCTTCAGTGACCCACTTTGTCTTGTGTTTGCTCTTGTTTACTATCTCAAAGATTTGTCTTGTGAGCCTGCTTTCATTCATCCTGCTGGTATGTCCATAAAAATTCTTCTCATTCAAATGGTGTCTGTTATAGTTTTATGTCTTTGCAAATTTCTCTAGTTGGCCCCTTCATCCAAATTCCTTCCCGAAACACTGGTCTATATATATTTTCCTCAGAATTTTTCTTTCCTGCTTTTCAATCTCTCTGATCTTTATATGGCCATGAATCACTGTAGTTTCTGCTGGAAATGGAAAAAAGAACACATTGACACCGGTGTGTCAGACCCACCATACTTGCTCCGGACACTGCGAGAGGGCTGTACAAGCAATGATCACACGCACGGCACAGCGGACACACCAGGAACCGCGGTGTTGGCCGTCGAATGGCGCTAGCTGCGCAGCATTTGTGCACCGCCGCCGTCAGTGTCAGCCAGTTTGCCGTGGCATACGGAGCTCCATCGCAGTCTTTAACACTGGTAGCATGCCGCGACAGCGTGGACGTGAACCGTATGTGCAGTTGACGGACTTTGAGCGAGGGCGTATAGTGGGCATGCGGGAGGCCGGGTGGACGTACCGCCGAATTGCTCAACACGTGGGGCGTGAGGTCTCCACAGTACATCGATGTTGTCGCCAGTGGTCGGCGGAAGGTGCACGTGCCCGTCGACCTGGGACCGGACCGCAGCGACGCACGGATGCACGCCAAGACCGTAGGATCCTACGCAGTGCCGTAGGGGACCGCACCGCCACTTCCCAGCAAATTAGGGACACTGTTGCTCCTGGGGTATCGGCGAGGACCATTCGCAACCGTCTCCATGAAGCTGGGCTACGGTCCCGCACACCGTTAGGCCGTCTTCCGCTCACGCCCCAACATCGTGCAGCCCGCCTCCAGTGGTGTCGCGACAGGCGTGAATGGAGGGACGAATGGAGACGTGTCGTCTTCAGCGATGAGAGTCGCTTCTGCCTTGGTGCCAATGATGGTCGTATGCGTGTTTGGCGCCGTGCAGGTGAGCGCCACAATCAGGACTGCATACGACCGAGGCACACAGGGCTAACACCCGGCATCATGGTGTGGGGAGCGATCTCCTACACTGGTCGTACACCACTGGTGATCGTCGAGGGGACACTGAATAGTGCACGGTACATCCAAACCGTCATCGAACCCATCGTTCTACCATTCCTAGACCGGCAAGGGAACTTGCTGTTCCAACAGGACAATGCACGTCCGCATGTATCCCGTGCCACCCAACGTGCTCTAGAAGGTGTAAGTCAACTACCCTGGCCAGCAAGATCTCCGGATCTGTCCCCCATTGAGCATGTTTGGGACTGGATGAAGCGTCGTCTCACGCAGTCTGCACGTCCAGCACGAACGCTGGTCCAACTGAGGCGCCAGGTGGAAATGGCATGGCAAGCCGTTCCACAGGACTACATCCAGCATCTCTACGATCGTCTCCATGGGAGAATAGCAGCCTGCATTGCTGCGAAAGGTGGATATACACTGTACTAGTGCCGACATTGTGCATGCTCTGTTGCCTGTGTCTATGTGCCTGTGGTTCTGTCAGTGTGATCATGTGATGTATCTGACCCCAGGAATGTGTCAATAAAGTTTCCCCTTCCTGGGACAATGAGTTCACGGTGTTCTTATTTCAATTTCCAGGAGTGTATATAAAAGTTCTAACCTACGTATATATATCAACAGTGCTGTGGAGACACTATGATATGGAATCTACTACTGTCGCTGATAGCACACGTTGTTGACATTCCTACCTTACCTCCGAGCAAATGGACTCGCCCGTCCCACGTCACCGGCGTGCGCACAGTAGAGAAACACAGTCACTTGTGAGCGAGCGGTCTAACGTAACGGTGTCACTGTGTTTTCGAAACAGGAACAACGGAGATGGATGCAGACTGAATGTGCCAGAGGTCGTACAGCACGACAGTGTCGTTAAGGTCTTCAAGAGGGGCGCGGGGAATCAGCATTGCTGTATAGCACAGTGGCACGTTGGGTAAAAGCCTTCAACGAAGGTCGGAAAACTGTGGCAGACATGCATTGGCAGGTCGTCCTAGCGTCTCTGAAGAAGAAGTGCATGCTGTTGCCGCGTTAGTGGACAGTGATCGACGCCACACGGTTCGTGAGCTCGCCCTCGAAACCGGATTAGCACATACGACTGTGCTTCGCACCCTGAAGGAACGCCTGAGCATGCGAAAAATTGCATCACGATGGGTTCCTCATGAAATTCAGGAAAGGATGCGTTACGACGCTGCTCAGACGCACTTGGAGCGCTATGAGAGCGAAGGCTTTCTTACGCCGTAACGTAGCACTGGATGAGACATGGGCCACATCTTAAGAGCCAAAAGTGAAACGGCAGTCAACGAATGGCGTCATTGTGGGTCGCAAGTGCGTCAGAGCCCCAGTATAGTGGAAGTTATGGTGATTCTCGTGTACGACTGTGATGGTGTTGTCCTAACATATTACGTTCCTCCACGACAGACCGTCAATGCACAGTATTACTGTTTGTTTTTGGAGCATCACCTGCGACCAGGTTTGCGAAAGAAGCGGCGACACTTTCTGCGCAACCCACCCATTATTTTGCACGACAATGCGCGGGCGTATAAACCCAAGCTGTGGCTGCTCTGTTCAGTCGATGGGACTGGGAAGTACTGTACCATCCACCATACTCCCCGCTCTTAGGTCCTTGTGACTCTGATTTGATTCCGAAGACGAAGGAACCACTTCGTGGCAGTCGCTTCAGAACTGTTCCAGAGATTCGACAGGCAGTAGACCGCTCCATTCGCACAATCAACAGAACAGGCTTTGCTAACGGTATACCAGGCCTTCCACATCGCTGGCAACGGGTTTTACACAATGCTGGTGACTACTTTGAAGGACAGCAACAGGTGCAGACATGTAACTTTTTTGTATCGGTTGTGAATAAACAGTTGCCACTATTTAAGTGTCAACCCTCGTATATACACTTCATGAGAGAATTTAACCCTGGATTATAATCTTCAAAAGTGATCAGAGATATCTTACTTCACTGAAAGTTGTACTGTAGTCTCTATAGTGTCTAACATACTATTGATGCTGCGGTAACCAATTCTAGGACGACGAGACTGCAAGTCGAATTACCTCCTAACGAAGCAAATTCCTGTGCACTCTGACGTGTAGTTTGTGAATCTCACAGACGTGCCTCTTATCTGGCTAATATTTGATGTGTTATCGGGATGGTTTGAGAAAAGACAGCAAGCATAGATAAGATAATACCAAAAGCGCCTGCTGCACTGGGAAAACGTACCGGTAGAGCTACACTTACAAATGCCGTACTTTTTAGGGATTTTTGAGGCCATGTTTTAATGACAACAGTTACCATGCAGAGGAACCACAGTTTGAATCACACACTGGTGACGGAGAGGTTATGTAGGAGCGATTAACACAACCATCACGATGATGAAGGTGATTGGATGAGGTCATATCTGATTACGGGACGCTACATTTCGTTATGTTACTTCAGAACTATGTCATTTACAACTAAAGCAGTTTGTAGGATTGCAAAGTACAAATTTATGAAATAGTGTAAACTAAGAAATAACGTAAGCAGATTGAACTACAGATGTGTGTGAACCATGTGGAAGCCTGTTAGAGCAAAGATAATAATCGTGAGATAGCACAAATTGATTGTACTAGACACTGGCATAACTAAGAAATTGCAGTATCGCATAATTAATGTATACAGCCGTAAGGTTAGGTTGTATACCTCTTCCTCAAGGTTGTATACCTCTTTCTCAAGAACTTAACGATCTGGGTGAACTCTCACATTAGGTTAAGATCGGGAGAATTTGGGAAGCTGGAAGTTACTTTGTACTCTTCATGTGTTCCTGCCATTTCTTGGCAATTCTTGTCGTACCGTAAATAATTTTTTTGTGGTAATTCTTGTATTATATTTGTATATATTCAGTATACAAATTTCAGTTACGATATACTCTCTAATCTTCGTTGTAAACTGTCTTGCCGGAAGGTCTATTGTAAGTAATAGTAGCACCTTAAGAGACAACATTTTTCTCAATGTGGTCACAGTCAACGAACTTAGAGTTTATCCATTATTATTTGTAAATGATGTATCAATCCAAAACAGGCAGTTAGCCATAACAGAAAACATGACAGTCTGCGACTTTTGCTAACTAGTAAAAACATTAGGACAGCTGATCCTTTCACAACAAATATTTTAGAAGGAGCTTCTAAAGGAACAGTTCGAAGAGGTATATGAGAAAATGGATGCATATTATTTATTTAATGTACTTACGAGTAAACTTCTCTTCGCCTTTAACAGTTGTTTGGCAATAAAAACTGGGATATGTGGCACTAGAGGTGTATAAAACAAACCTTGGATAAGAAGATGCATCAAAGTATACTGTAACATATAAGATGAGCAACTGCTTCATACTATAGAGGGTAATGTTCTTTAATGACAAGATTTATAAGAAAACTAGGAAGCATGCATGTGATACGACAGATTAATGATAGTGAAAATGAAATTGAAACCATCCAGAGCACAGTTAGAAGGGAAGTGGGATTGTCTATCGAGAAACAAGAAGATCTTGTAATCTATACTGGTATCTAAAGATCAAAAATCTCAAAAAGTGCTTTGCTGATTTACATCAAATTCTTGGAAGGACACAGGATACATATTTTCTAAGGAGGGTAGGACGTCAAACGGGCCGACTTGAAGCAGGAGAGGCATCACAGGACATTTTAATTTACACTGTCTACACTCTAGAATTTATTTATGAAAAAATGAATGAGCTGTTACATTTTAAACTTCATATTTAGAAAAAAACTCAAATTTTCTAGTTAATTATCTCTATTTTTGCCACAGTTTTTAATAGATTTGGAAAATTCTAGAGTTTCATACACCTGTGAGTATTGTTTGTATGCTGTGCAAAATTCATCGAAGAATCTCTCTTACTTATGAAGAAAGGTGTACCTATAGGAACAAATGCAGCCAATAGTAAGTGAAAAATGATGAAATTTAATATGAAAAAATTATTTTGTTATGTTTTTGAACTTCCACTGCTATTAGTGTCAATCCTGAATCCTTCCTGATCATGCTGACCAAGTTTTATGAATTTATTTGTAAAAGTATAGACAGCGGAAATTTGAAATGTCCTGTGGTGCCTCTCCTGCTCCAAGTAGGCCCGTTTGAAACCCTAACCCCCCCCCCCCTAAATGTTTATAAATACATAACTTAAAATCACTCCATTCCTTGACTAACGCGGTGGCAGTGGTACAGAAACCGTTATAGATTTTTAAACAAACTTTTTTTGATATAATGGTGCGTATCTTGAAATGAGCTTGCCAGCTACGTTACACTACTGGCATTAAAATTGCTACAGCAAGAAGAAATGCAGATGATAAACGGATATTCATTGGACAAATATATTATACTAGAACTGACATGTGATTACATTTTCACGCAATTTGGGTGCATAGATCCTGAGAAATCAGTATCCAGAACAACCATCTCTGGCCGTAATAACGGCCTTGATACGCCTGGACATTGAGTCAAACAGCGTTTGGATGGCGTGTACAGGTACAGCTGCCCATGTAGCTTCAACACGATACCACAGTTTATCAAGAGTATTGGCGTATTGTCACGAGCCAGATGCTCGGCCACCATTGACCAGACGTTTTCAATTGGTGAGAGATCTGGAGAATATACTGGCCAGGGCAGCAGTCGAACATTTTCTGTATCCAGAAAGGCTCGTACAGGACCTGCAACATGCGGTCATGCATTATCCTGCTGAAGTGTACGGTTTCGCAGGGATCGAGTGAAGGGTAGAGCCACGAGTCGTAACACATCTGAAATGTAACGTCCACTGTTCAATGTGCCGTGAGGCACCGAGACGTGTAAACAATGGCACCCCATACCATCACGCAAGGTGATACGCCAGTATGGCGATGACAATTACACGCTTCCAATGTGGGTTCACCGCGATGTCGCCAAACACGGATGCGACCATCATGATGCTGTAAACAGAACCTGGATTCATCCGAAAAAAATGACGTTTTGCCATTCGTGCACCCAGGTTCGTCGTTGAGTACACCATTGCAGGCGCTCCTGTCTGTGATGCAGCGTCAAGGGTAACCGAAGCCATGGCCTCCGAGCTGATAGTCTATGCTGCTGCAAACGTCGTTGAACTGTTCGTTCATATGGTTGTTGTCTTGCAAACGTCCCCATCTATTGACTCAGGGATCGAGACGTGGCTGCACGATCCGTTACAGCCATGCGGATAAGATGCCTGTCATCTCGACTGCTAGTGATACGAGGCCATTGGGATCCAGCACGACGTTCCGTATTATCCTCCAGAACCCACCGATTCCATATTCTGCTAACAGTCATTGGATCTCGACCAACGCGAGCAGCAATGTCGCAATACGATAAACCGCAACCGCGATAGGCTACAATCCGACCTTTAATAAAGTCGGTAACGTGATGGTACGCATTTCTCCTCCTTACACGAGGCTTCACAACAACCTTTCACCAGGCAACGCCAGTCAACTACTGTTTGTGTATGAGAAATCGGTTGGTAACGTTCCTCATGTCAGCACGTTGTAGGTGTCGCCACCGGCGCCAACCTTGTGTGAATGCTCTGAAAAGCTAATCATTTGCATATCACAGCATCTTCTTCCTGTCGCTTAAATTTCGCGTCTGTAGCACGTCATCTTCGTGGTGTAGCAATTTTAATGGCCAGTAGTGTAATTTCGGTAACATCTGAGACGGCATTACTGTACAGTGTCACATATGGAAGCAGTTTATTTACGAGACTGTGTGCGCCACCATGCAATTACTAGTATGCCGCCGATAGGATTTTCATTTCGACGGTTCGCCTTCATACTACCGAGAATAGCGACAACCCCCAGAAATGTGGAAAGCAAAGAGGTTGAAGTAGAAGAGGTTTGTTTCACAGTGTCAATGATGAAGTGCTCATAACTCTTAAGGTAAGCATCTTAGAGTCCATATTTACTAGACGTTTTTGTAAGTAAGGAGGACATAAAAAATAGACTAGCACGAGGCCAAGTAAAGTCTACTACTGTGAACCATCGGTCTTCAACTGAGGAACTAATCAATGAGAATGTGCTTTTAGAGTATGGCCTTGACTGGAATGAATCAGAGATTGTGTAAAAAACGGTAAAGTAGAGAATCGAAGAGTTTTCAATGTAGTGCTATAGAAATATGCTGGGAGCTAGGTCGACTGATAAGGAATTAGAAGATTGCCCACAGGATCTGCGAGGAGGAGGTTGTTGTTGTTGTTGTTGTTGTTGTTGTTGTCTTCAAGCCAGAGACTGGTTTGATGCAGCTCTCCATGCTACTCTATCCTGTGCAAGCTTCTTCATCTCCCAGTACTTACTGCAACCTACATCCTTCTGAATCTGCTTAGTGTATTCATCTCTTGGTCTCCCTCTATGATTTTTACCCTCCACGCTGCCCTCCAATGCTAAATTTGTGATCCCTTGATGCCTCAGAACATGTCCTACCAACCGGTCCCTCCTTCTTGTCACGTTGTGCCACAAACTCCTCTTCTCTCCAATTCTGTTCAATAACTCCTCATTAGTTATTTGATCTACCCATCTAATCTTCAGCATTCTTTTGTAGCACCACATTGCGAAAGCTTCTATTCTCTTCTTGTCCAAACTATTTACCGTCCATGTTTCACTTCCATACTTGCCTACACTCCATACAAATACTTGCAGAAACGATTTCCTGACACTTAAATCTATACTCGATGTTAACAAATTTCTCTTCTTCAGAAACGCTTTTCTTGCCATTGCCAGTCTACATTTTATATCCTCTCTACTTCGACCATCATCAGTTATTTTGCTCCCCAAATAGCAAAACTCCTTTACTACTTTAAGTGTCTCATTTCCTAATCTAATTCCCTCAGCGTCACCCAACTTAATTCGACTACATTCCATTATCCTCGTTTTGCTTTTGTTGATGTTCATCTTATGTCCTCCTTTCAAGACACTGTTCATTCCATTCAACTGCTCTTCCAAGTCCTTAGGTATCTCTGACAGAATAACAAAGTCACCGGCGAACCTCAAAGTTTTTATTTCTTCTCCATGGACTTTAATACCTACTCCGAATGTTTCTCTTGTTTCCTTCACTGCTTGCTCAATATACAGATTGAATAACATCGGGGAGAGGCTACAACCATATCTCACTCCCTTCCCAACCGCTGCTTCCCTTTCATGCCCCTCGACTCTTATAACTGCTATCTGGTTTCTGTACAGTAAATAGCCTTTCTCTCCCTGTATTTTACCCCTGCCACCTTTACAATTTGACAGAGACTCTACATTGTCAAAAACTTTCTCTAAGTCCAAAAATGCTTCACATGTAGGTTTGCCTTTCCTTAATCTATTAAGGAGGAGGAAGCTATTAAGGAGGAATCTATTAAGGAGGAGGAACATATGGAAAAAAATACTGGAAACAAGAAAAGGCAGGGTGACAGATTACACATCAAGGCATCAGGATATTACTTCCATGGTACTTGAGGGAGCTGTACAGGATGAAAAGTGTAGAGGGAGGCAGATATTTGAGTAAGTCAAGCAAATAATTGAGAACATTGGGGCAAAGTGCTAGTCTGAGATGAAGATGTTGACGTAGGAGAGGAATACGTGGCGTGCAGTATCAAGCCCCTGGGAAGACGGTTGTCCTACCTACTCCCTCCTCTCTCCCTCTGCCCTAAAAAAGATCTCAGTGCAGGATAACACCCAACTGGCTTAGTGGACGAGAAACTGGAACTTTAGAACACTATCCAACTAGAGTGTTCACGTTGAGTGGCGATTGAAAGTGAGTGGGACGTTCTAGATGCAAAGACTGCGTGTAATTTCGCAGTTTTGCAGTCATCGGTTCAACAACCAAAATTAATGGTGTATCTACAGGGTGTCCAGAAAACGGCTCCCTAATTTGAAAATTAAATATCTCGAAAACAAGATCGATAGAGGAATGCAGTAAACGGTATGTTTATTGTAAAAGCTGTAAGAAGTTTATACAGCAGCTTGAAATAATAGTTACAAAAGCTGCGAACAGATGGCGCTTTACGCTGTACAGCTCATATCATCATACATAACTGAAATAATCGTATAAAAACAATCTTTGCAAACAATTACATCACAATGTTTTCAAAATGTTCACCTTTGGCACTACAGAGGTGGCGCAAACGAAGAATGAAATTCGCCATCATATTTCGTAGTGTCTCAACTGAAATGGATTCACATGCCACAGAGATCGCCGATTCAACCTCGTCCAGCGTGGCGGGATGCTTCGGGTAGACCATGTCTTTCACTATGAAAGGTCACGCCGCGCGGGATTAGCCGAGCGGTCAGGGGCGCTTCAGTCATGGACTGTGCGGCTCGTCCCGGCGGAGGTTCGAGTCCTCCCTTGGGCATGGGTGTGTGTGTTTGTCCATAGGATAATTTAGGTTAAGTAGTGTGTAAGCTTAGGGATTAATGACCTTAGCAGTTAAGTCCCATAAGATTTCACACACAATCACAAAAAAGTCACAGGGAGTCAAATCCGGCGAATATGGAGGCCAATCCATTCCTGCACCAGTAAATTCGGGATATTCCAAAGCAATGACTCGATTCCCGAAGTATTCCTCAAGAAAGCGAAACACTTGTTCGGTCCGATGTGGTCGGGCTCCATCTTGCATAAACCATTCAGTACCTGGTCGATCCTCTAACGCTTGCTGTGTGGCGACAAATTGTTCCAAAATTGCAACGTAACGTGCACCAGTGACCGTTTCTCGAATGAAAAAAGGGCCAATAATGCCTCTGCTGCATACTGCAGCCCATACAGTAACTTTAGGAGAATACAGGGGTTTCGCTTCACACCAATATGGCTTTTCGGAACCCCAAAATCGCCAGTTCTGCTTATTCACGTATCCATTCAGGTGGAAGTGTGCTTCATCTGTAAACCAGATGCAGCCAACATCAAATCCTTCACTATCAATCATTGTGAGTATCTGATTAGCAAAGGCAACCCTTTGTTGCACAGCTCGTACGGGTATGGCCTGGTGCGTTTGAATTTTGAGTGGAAACATGTATAGGCTCTTTCTCAGTATTTTCTGTGTGCTGGAACGCTTCAAACCAGTCTCAGATGCGGATGACATTGGATTTCGCTGAATAACTCCAGAAACTGTGGCGATACCTTCAGGCGTAACTGCGGTTTGCCTGCGGCCAACATGCCCCACTAGATCATCAGTTACGCTGCCTGTTCGTTGAAATTTTGCGAAGAGCGTACGAATGGTTTTCGCATCGGGTCCTTTTGGAACATTAAATCGTGCTTGAAAACTTCGCCTTGTTGGCGTAGGACTCTCTTCTAACCTGTGGTACTCTAGCACCAGAAAAACGCGTTGTTCAATGGAGTACATGGTTTTAATCTCTTCCTTCAGTACGCTAACCTCCTTTAACGTTTCAATAGTGGAACTGATCGCTCTGGGCTTCGGATCACTATTTATACTAGGCATTACGTATGGAGATTACAGCACCATCTGTTAGCAGCTTTTGTAACTATTATTTCAAACTGCTGTATAAACTTCTTACAGCTTTCAAATAAACATACCGTTTACTGCATTCCTATCGATCTTCGTTTTCGAGATATTTAATTTTGAAATCAGGGAGTCCTTTTCTGGACATCCTGTAAGATTGCCGAAGGTATAAGAGATGAAATACAGACAGCGAAAAGTTATCTGCAACTTATGTAGACAGCAGGCAGCAGTTACAACAGTTGAAGGACGTGAAAGGGAAGCAGTAGTTGAGAAGATAGTGATACTGTCCCATATGTTATACGCTCTGTATTGTTTGTTAGTGGTAGAGCAAACCAGGAGCAAACGGGAAAGGCTGTTAAACTGCAGGGAGAAAGGGAGAAGGAATAAAAAGATTCAGGTTTCTGATACTACTATTGTAAATTGTTGCGAAAACACAATTGACCTCTTAGCCACAAACAACCCAGAGCTAATAGAGATCGTCATGACTGTTACAGGGATTAGTGATCACAAGGTCGTTGTAGCTAGGCTCCATACCGTTTCTTCCAAATCCACCAGAAACAAACGCAACATAATTTTATTTAAAAAAGTGGATAAAGTGTCACTAGAAGCCTTCCTAAGAAACGATCTCCATTCCTTCCGAACTGACTATGCAAATGTAGACGAGATGTCGCTCAAATTCAGAGATATAGTAGCAACAGCAATTGAGAGATTCATACCTCATAAATTGGTAAGAGATGCAACTGATCCCCCGTGGTATACACAACAGGTCCGAACGCTGTTGCAGAGGCAACGGAAAAAGCATGCGAAGTTCAGAAGAACGCTAAATCCCGAAGATTGGCTAAAATTTACAGGCGCGCGAAATTTGGCACGGACTTCAGTGCGAGATGCCTTTAATAGATTCCACAACGAAACATTGTCTCGAAATTTGGTAGAAAATCAGAAGAAATTCTGGTCGTATGTAAAGTACACAAGCGGCAAGACGCAGTCAATACCTTCGCTGCGCAGTGCCGATGGTACTGTTACCGACGACTGTGCCGCTTAAGCGGAGTTACTGAACGCAGTTTTCCGAAATTCCTTCACCAGGGAAGACGAATGGAATATTCCAGAATTTGAAACACGAACAGCTGCTAGCATGAGTTTCTTAGAAGTAAATACCTTAGGGGTTGCGAAGCAACTCAAATCGCTTGATACGGGCAAGTCTTCAGGTCCAGATTGTATACCGATTAGGTTACTTTCAGATTACGCTGATACAATAACTCCCTACTTAGCAATCATATACAACCGCTCGCTCATCGATAGATCAGTACCTACAGATTGGAAAATTGCGCAGGTCGCACCAGTGTTTAAGAAGGGTAGTAGGAGTAATCCATCGAACTACAGACCTATATCACTGACGTCGGTTTGCAGTAGGGTTCTGGAGCATATACTGTATTCAAACATTATGAATCACCTCGAAGGGAACGATCTATTGATACGTAATCAGCATGGTTTCAGAAAACATCGTTCTTGTGCAACGCAGCTAGCTCTTTATTCGCACGAAGTAATGGCCGCTATCGACAGGGGATCTCAAGCTGATTCCGTATTTCTAGATTTCCGCAAAGCTTTTGACACCGTTCTTCACAAGCGACTTCTAATCAAGCTCGGGGCCTATGGGGTATCGTCTCAGTTGTGCGACTGGATTCGTGATTTCCTGTCAGGAAGGTCGCAGTTCGTAGTAATAGACGGCAAATCATCGAGTAAAACTGAAGTGATATCAGGTGTTCCCCAGGGAAGCGTCCTGGGACCTCTGCTGTTCCTGATCTATATAAATGACCTGGGTGACAATCGGAGCAGTTCTCTTAGGTTGTTCGCAGATGATGCTGTAATTTACCGTCTAGTAAGGTCATCCGAAGACCAGTATCCGTTGCAAAGCGATTTAGAAAAGATTGCTGTATGGTGTGGCAGGTGGCAGTTGACGCTAAATAACGAAACGTGTGAGGTGATCCACATGAGTTCCAAAATAAATCCGTTGGAATTCGATTACTCGATAAATAGTACAATTATCAAGGCTGTCAATTCAACTAAGTACCTGGGTGCTAAAATTACGAACAACTTCAGTTGGAAAGACCACATAGATAATATTGTGGGGAAGGCGAGCCAAAGGTTTCGTTTCATTGGCAGGACACTTAGAAGATGCAACAAGTCCACTAAAGAGACAGCTTACACTACAGTCGTTCGTCCTGTGTTAGAATATTGCTGCGCGGTGTGGGATCCTTACCAGGTGGGATTGACGGAGGACATCGAAAGGGTGCAAAAAGGGCAGCTCGTTTTGTATTATCGCGTAACAGGGCAGAGAGTGTGGCAGATATGAAACGCGAGTTGGGATGGAAGTCATTACAGCAAAGACGTTTTTCGTCGCGGCGAGATCTATTTACGAAATTTCAGTCACCAACTTTCTCTTCCGAATGCGAAAAAATTTTTTGTTGAGCCCAAACTACATAGGTAGGAATGATCATCAAAATAAAATAAGAGAAATCAGAACTCGAACAGAAAGGTTTAGGTGCTCGTTTTTCCCGCGCGCTGGAATGGTAGAGAGATAGTATGATTGTGGTTCGATGAACCCTCTGCCAAGCACTTAAATGTGAATTGCAGAGTAATCATGTAGATGTAGATGTAGATGTAGATGAACGACGAAGTGAACAATGCCTTGGAAAAATGTTACAAGATGAATATCAGCAGAAATAAAACAAGTGGGATGTAGTCGAACTAAATTAGGTGATACTCAAGAAAAAAGGTTGGGAAATGAGATATTAAACGTACTAGGTGGTTTTCGCTATTTGGTCAGGAAGATAGCTCACAGTTTATGAAATAGAGAGATTATGATATATATGGATTGGCAGTACAATGAAAAATATTACCAAAAATAGTAATTTGTTAACATCGAAGATAAATGTAAGTCATTACTAAAACTACTGTCTGAAGTGTACAGATGTGAAACGTCTACAGTAAATACGAGGGCTATCCACAAAGTACATTACGTTTTCGTTTGTGTCCGTTAGGGGCGGGGCTAGCGCGGCCATCTTGGTCTCATGGCATTCCGCCGCTCAGTCGGCATCCTGCCGTGCTAGTGAGAGGTTCGTGCTGTACTCCGTTGAATTCCTGTGACAGTTTGAAATGTCAGCGTTAATTGAAAATGCCGCGAAGTGTGAAGTGCGTGCTGTAATAAGGTTTCTGACTGCAAAAAACTGTACACTGATAGAAATATATCGGCAGCTTTGTGAAGTGTATGGGGACAACATAATCACTGAAGGTGGAGTGCGTCAATGGGTCATAAAATTTAAAAATGGCCGAACTAACGCTCACGACGAAGAGCGAAGTCGAAGACCCAGCATAGTGACTGCCGAACTTGTCGAAAAAGTCGATGCCGCAGTCCGTCAAAACCGTAATTTCACAATAACGGAACTCTCTACGAGTTTTCCACAAATTTCACGAAGTTTGTTGCACGAAATCATTACCGAAAAGCTTGGTTCCACAAGTTTTGTGCAAGATGGATACCAAAAATCTTGACAGAGATTCACAAAAATCAGCGAATGGCTGCAGCGTTAACGTTTTTGGACGCTTACGAGAAAGACGGCGACTCATTACTCGATCGCATCGTTACTGGTGACGAAACATGGGTTAAGCATGTGAACTGCGAGACAAAATTGCAGTCAATGCAGTGGGGGCACACAAATTCCCCCCAAAAACCCAAGAAATGCATGCAGACAATGTCGGCAAGGAAGGTGATGGCGACTGTCTTTTGGGACAAAACAGGTGTGATTTTTGTGGATTTCCTGGAAAGAGGCACTACAATAAACTCTCAAAGGTATTTCCAAACTCTGCACAACCTCAGAAGAGCAATACAAAACAAGCGCAGGGGAAAGTTCGGCTCAAAGATCTTGCTGATTCATGACAACGCCCGGGCTCACGCGGCAAATGCCACTCGTGGAGTTCTCGAATCTTTTAAGTGGGAGTTGTTTCTCAACCCGCCGTACAGTCCCGACCTGGCACCGAGCGACTTCCACTTATTCCCAGCAATGAAGAGGTGGTTGGCTATGCAGCTTCAAGAAGAGGTAACCACGTGGTTGAAGGTGTAGGCGGGCGAATTTTACGACGAAGGAATTTCCAAGCTCGTCCATCGCTACGATAAGTGCCTTAATTTAAATGGCAACTATGTAGAAAAGTAGTATTTAAGTGTGGCTTTCATCTGTATATAATAAAAAAATTTCCAATACTTTATTTATTTTTAATTCCAAAACGTAATGTACATTGTGGATAGCCCTCGTAGTTCAGGAAGAGAACATAAGCTTTTGATATGTGGTGTTGTAAAAGAACGCTGAAGATTAGGTGGGTGTATGGAATAAATAATGAGGAGGTACTGAATCGAATAGGGGGAAAAAAGACTTGACTAAAAAAAGGGATCAGTAAACAGGACACTCATGACGCATTGAAGAATCTTCAGTTTCTTAATGGAAGGTGGCAGGGTGGTGGGGGAAGGGAGTGCGAAGAGGAGAGTTAAAAATTGTGCATGGGTACCAATGTGCGAATACAGTAAGCAGTACAAATGGGTGTAGGTTGCAGTAGATATGTAAGATAAAGAGGCTCGCAAGGGATAGAATAACATGGAGAGCTGCACCAAGCCAGTCTTTGGACTGGAAGACCACAACAACAGCAATAAGCGGCAGCGTAGCGGATGTGAAACACGTAAAAGAAATTAACTGTGCACAGTTGGAGTACATTTAATTACATAGTTTCTTTTTTGGGCTTAGTATGCAAATAGCTGACGTCATTAGTGCCCAGCTATTGACTGAGTGATGGTTCTTTTGTAGTTATCTAAATCAATCTTCGTTGCTAGGATTGCGTACATCAATCGATTAAAAACGGACCCCTTATAAGATCAATTTGTTATGTGTCTGTCTGTCTCTCCTGCTTTTTAGGACACTTTTTCTCATGAACGGCTTGACGTTTCAAATTGAAATTTGTGTCGCGTACTAAGGTCTGTGGTCCCTTGGTGGTAAAATAAACATTAGGTTCTAAGTCACTTCACTCAAAAGATACGGCCATTTATGCCACATTTTTACTAACTGATTCATCAAAAACTGTAGGGTTATATCGTGTGATGTTAACCAGGGACCTAGAAACGACAGAGAGACTCTGTCCCTGCCGCAACCGCAGTGGTCCACAATCCCACGACGACTACCGCAGTCCACTTCACCCCTCCGCCGCCCCACACCGAACCCAGGGTTATTGTGCGGTTCGGCCCCCAGTGGACCCCCCATGGAAGGTCTCGCACCAGATGAGTGTAACCCCTAAGTCTGCGTGGTACAGTAATGGTGTACGTGTACGTGGAGAACTTGTTTGTGCAGCAATCGCCGACATAGTGTAGCTGAGGCGGAATAAGGGGAACCAGCCCGCATTGGCCGAGGCAGATGGAAAACCACCTAAAAACCATTCACAGACTGGCCAGCTCACCGGATCTCGACACAAATCCGCCGGGCGGATTCGTGCCTGGGACCAGGCACCCAATCCAGAATGTCGTGCGTTAGACCGCATGGCTAACTAGGCGGGCCACCTGTAGGGTACTCTCCGTTAGTCTAGAACCTTGAAATTTGCCAAGAAGCAAAGTTTTATTGTGTAAATAAACGAAAACACCAAAAAAAGGTGAATTTGTAATTATATCACATTCAAAAAATGTCATTTGCTGGCTGGCTGTTTGTGCAGCCAGAGGGTCCAGTCAGTTTTATGTAAACGCAGCCCACACCATTATGGAGCCACCACAAGCTTGCACAGTGCCTTGTTCACAACTCCGGTTCGTGGCTTCTCGGGCTCACTGACAACTCTACGCAGACGCCGCTGCTCTCGGTCGTTACGTAAAGGCCGTTGGCCATTGCCTTTTCCACAGTGAGAGGTTGTTGTTGTTGTGGTCTTCAGTCCTGAGACTGGTTCGATGCAGCTCTCCATGCTACTCTATCCTGTGCAAGCTTCTTCATCTCCCAGTAACTACTGCAACCTACATCCTTCTGAATCTGCCTAGTGTATTCATCTCTTGGTCTCCCTCTACGATTTTTACCCTCCACGCTGCCCTCCGATACTAAATTGGTGATCCCTTGATGCCTCAGAACATGTCCTACCAACCGATCCCTTCTTCTAGTCAAGTTGTGCCACAAATTTCTCTTCTCCCCAATCCTATTCAATACCTCCTCATTAGTTATGTGATCTACCCATCTAATCTTCAACATTCTTCTGTAGCACCACATTTCAAGAGCTTCTATGCTCTTCTTGTTCAACAGTGAGAGGTAATGCCTGAAATTTAATATTCTCGGCACACTCCTGTCATTGTGTATCCCGGAATATTGAATTCCCTAATGATTTCCGAAATGGAATGTCCCATGCATCTAGCTCCAACTTCCATTCTTCATTCAAAATCTGTTAATTCCCATCGTACGACCATAATCACGTCAGAAACGTTTCCAGTTGAGTCACCTGAGCAGAAATGACAGCTTTGGCAATGCACTGTCCTTTTATACGTTCTGTACCTATACTCTCACCATCTGTATGTGTGCATATCGTTATCACATGACTTCTGTAACCTCAGTGTTAAAAACCAATTCGACAATTATAATCGTTAGAAAGTACTTGCATACGTCAGAATATCTGATAACTCCTGACCAAATGTAATTCTGGAAACGAAACTGTGAACAATATTTTTACAACGAACTGTCTGTGTAGCGTGTTGTTCGCATGAATTAGATTCTATTCTATAATTTAACGTTAGAAGTGGACCAGCAATCAAGGCCGGCAGTCCTTCACTAGAATAGTGAAGCTCCTGCGCTGAACCGCCGATCCTGTCGCAGCAACTCAGCAACGATGTCTGCCGCAGGGGAAAGAAAGGCAATCTGCAAACCAACAGGCTTCACAACAGCCTGTCGGGTTCAGCTAAACTGGTGGCTGTCCGACCTTTGCTTAACGTGATTCAGAAGATTGAAGACCTTCAGTTGAGCAACAATAACTTTATTGCGAGCGCGTATCTGACGACGCCCGGCATGCATGGACCGATCGGAGCTATAAAATCTGCTTCCGGCCTATACAGAGGATCCTTAATCCTCGGAAACTTCCGTAGCTAGGAGAGAAAACAGTTCTCGTCCACACAAGTCAGGAGGCATGGAACTACTAACTAACTCAAAAAACAAGGAATACTAATAATAATAATAGTAATAAACAGAACGTATATAAAAGCTAGAAAACACAGCGCCTCTAGAGGCTGGGCGCGGAACTACACAAACGTCGCGTAAAGTAATTACGACCGCACACCACTGCACTGACACACGCGCACAGCACACACACACACACAGACACACACACACCGGCGAACTTGAATTAGCGCGCGGCAGCGTCGCTACATCAGCCCCCCGGGCGGAAGCGGAGCGTCGGCGTCGAGATACCGCGCCGGAAAGTGCACCCGACGTCCAGAACGGGTCGTCCTCCTCGGAGGAGGAGGAACAACGTCAGGAGGCGGATGTTGTGCTGCGTTGGGCGGCGGATGTTGAAGAGCCGGCGCCGGAGATGTGGCGTCAGTGTCGGGAACAGCGGTAGGTGGATGCCTACGACGAGGTGCCGCTAGTGGGGTGTCAGGAAAAACATACGCATGTTTAGCCCGATTCAACGCAACATTCGTGGTTTTGCCGTTCGTAGGATATCCACGGTGTGGGCACTGCGCCGTAGGACTTCATATGGACCAGAATAAGGAGCTTGTAGAGGCGGTTTAACGCCCTCAGTGCGAAGCATGACGTGACGACACTGTTCCAGGTCCTGGTGCACGAAAGTGGCCGGCTTGCCATGACGTATGGCTTTCGGAGGGCGAATCTTTGATACATGGTCCCTCAATCGTCACAAGAAATCCGGCTGGCCAGTAGCAACTGTCTCTGTGGCATCGGCGTCTACAAAGTCCCCAGGAAGGCGCAGTGTTTCTCCATAAACCAGTTCTGCCGCTGACGACCCCAGGTCTGGTTTGAAAGTAGTCCGTAAGCCTAACAAGACCACTGGTAGCGCGGTTGTCCAGGTTTCTTCGTGGCACATCAGCGCGGCCTTCAAACCACGGTGCCAGCGTTCGATCATTCCGTTGCTTGCTGGGTGATAACTTGTGGTCTTATGGTGGGTGTAACCACAAAACTTGGCCAGCTGTGAGAACAGGTCTGATTCAAATTGCCGTCCGCGGTCAGTGGTAATATGTAGTGGGCATCCAAATATTGCCAACCAAGTCATTGCAAAAGCGGAAGCTAATGTGTCTGCTGTGATATTATCCACCGGCACTGCCTCCGGCCAACGTGTAAAACGGTCGATCATTGTAAACAGATATCTTTGCCCGTTCGAAGGTGGAAGTGGTCCGACTACATCTAAATGAACGTGGGCAAAGCGGGCGGTGGTGTCCGGAAAATCGCCGATCGGTGCGTGTACACGGCGGTTAATCTTGCAGCGTTGGCACTGAAGACAAGATCGGACCCACTCGCGGCAGTCTTTTTGCATGCCCGGCCACACGAAACGTTGCGATACTAGGCGGAATGTCGGGCGTACCCCGGGATGGCACAATCCGTGTACGATATCAAAGGCTTGTCTTCTAAAAGCCGGCGTCAGAAAGGGACGAGGTCGGCCGCGAGAAACGTCGCAGTATAGCTGTGTATCTTCCCCCGGAACATCAACGAGTTTCAGTTGCAATGCGGAAGCCGTGTCTTTAACATAGGCAAGGAGTTCTTCGTCGTCTCTCTGTGCCTGTGCCAGTGCAGGGAAGTCTATGGTGCTGGAAACACTGCTGATCCGTGAAAGGCAATCCGCAACAATGTTGTCGATCCCAGAAATATGTCTAATGTCGGTAGTAAACTGGGCCACGAAGTCAAGGTGATGAAATTGACGGGGTGAGCAGTTGACACTATTCCGACGGAAGGCGAACGTGAGTGGCTTGTGGTCTGTCTATATCGTGAAAGTTCGCGCTTCCACTTGGGGGCGAAAATATTTCACTGCCTGGTATACTGCCAGGAGCTCACGGTCATATGTGCTCCATTTTCTCTGTGCAGGCGAAAGCTTGTGGGAATAATACGCCAGTGGCTGCCATGCGTTGTCGGACCATTGTTGTAACGCGGCACCGATCGCCGTCTGGCTCGCGTCCACGACAATTGCTAATGGCGCGTCGAGCCGTGGGTGTGCGAGAAGCGCCGCGTCGGCCATGCTCCTCTTTGTTGCCTCGAACGCAGAACACATGTCTGTCCACTGTATCAGAGACTTGCTATTTACTTTAGGGCCTGATAATGCCGCCGTCAAAGGTTCTTGCAGCTCCGCAGCGTGAGGAAGGTGTCGTCGATAAAAATTGAGCATCCCCAAAAAACGACGTAATTCTTTGATCGTAGTTGGTCGGGGTAGCTGCAAGATAGCGTCCACCTTATCGGACAGAGGAAGAGAGCCTTCAGCAGAAATCTTATGGCCAAGAAATGTCACCTCTGACTGCCCAAAAACACACTTGTCCACGTTCAAGACGACACCGTAACGCTCCAATCGCTCGAAAATCTCTCGCAGATGTTGTCGGTGTTGTTCGTGGTCAGCAGAGAACACTAACACATCGTCCAGGTAGGCGAAACAGAACGGCAGCCCCTGGAGAACCGAGTCTATAAACCTTTGCCAGGTCTGAGCGGCATTGCGTAAACCGAAAGTCATAAATTTGCTTTCAAATAAACCGAAAGGCGTTATTATTGCAGTCTTTGGAATGTCGTCATTGGCCACCGGAATCTGTGTATACGCTTTAGCGCAGTCCAGAACTGTGAACACCGTGGCACCATGTAAAGCGTGATTATAATCCCTCAGTAACGGAACGGGATGTCTGTCCGGCACTGTTCGCGCGTTAAGCGCACGGTAGTCACCGCATGGGCGCCAAGCTCCACCCTTCTTCGGAACAAGATGTAATGCGGAGGACTACGGGCTCTTAGATGGCCGCATTATGCCCTCGCGAATCATAGCGTCAAATTCTGCCTTCGCTATCTTCAATCGGTCCGGAGCGAGACGCCTAGGTCGGCATGCTACTGGGGAACCATCAGTCGTTTGAATGTGATGCACCGTGTCATGTGGTATGCACCTGGGAGGGCCGGGCGGCCTGGTCAAGTTCGGATAGTTAAGCAGTAATTCAGTGTACTCACCCTCCGTAGCATGGACCAACTTGGCACCGTGCGTTGCGGTGTTGCGACGGAAACCCGTGACTGCTAAGCCAGTGACGCTGTCTACCAAGCGTGCGTTCGCGACGTCCGGCAGCAGGTGGCAGTGCGCCAGGAGGTCAGCCCCGACGATCGCCTCCCTGACGTCAGTCACTGTAAAATTCCACTCGTACCCGCGACGTAGGCCGAGATTAAGCTCCATCCTCTGTGTGCCATATGTTGCGATGGAAGAATTGTTGGCAGCCGTCAGACGGAAGGCAGTTGGCGGCCGGCAACGATGTACGGCTGTTCGTGGTATGATACTCAGGTCCGACCCAGTGTCAATTAAAAACTTACACCGGAACTCCTATCGGTAACGAACAGGCGCTTGGGGGATAACTGGCAGTCGGTTGCGCCTATTGTCGACCGCCGGTGGTGTTTGGGTGCGAGCATGGCGATGTGCACTTCCTTGCCTGATCGCCGAATCGTCGGTGGTACCAGCACAACGGTACCTCGCCTTGCGGAGTGGTAGTACCGCCGGAAGATTTGCTTCTCGAACGCCGCCGTCTGTATCGGCTTCTTCTATTGTTGTCGTCGTCACGTGCCAGCAGCGCACTGACCTGGGCGCACAAAAGCTCAACCTTGGCAGCGAGAGAATCATGGTCGGCTCGTGCTACAGACGCGGTACTGTTTGCACTGTTGTCCAACGCCGCGACTGCGCTGACCGGAGCCGGTGTGATCGCGTCCTGAATCCGGTCTGCTAGCTGCGCCACGTCATGCAGCGGCATGTCCGTGTGTGAGGCGATTATGGCTTTTATTTGCGGCGGCAACCTACTGCTCCACAGTGTTCTGAGCAGACTGTCTGGCACAGTAACGGTGTCAACTTTGCTGCGTAGATGTCGCAGGTATTGAGAAGGCTTCCTGTCGCCAATTTCTTCCTGTGTCAGAATCTGACGTATCCGGTCCTCTTGTGACGCGGCCACCCGTCGAATCAACTCTGATTTTAGCCTGGCATAAGTTCCAGCCTCGGGCGGTGCTGTGATTATGTCCTGCACCTCGGCTGCATCACGTTGGTCGAGTTGGCTCACAATCAGCGCAAATTTAGTTGCTTCGACCGTTATTCTAGCGCAGTTAAAACTTGCCTCTGCCTCCGCGAACCAGAGTACCGGGTTGTCGGGCCAGAACGGCGGCAAACGGACTGCAATCCTGGATACGGCCTGCTGTTCGGTCATTATGTGCTCGTTACTTACGTAACTCACGGCTGCTTCTTCTTAATCACGTCGGTCTCTGCTTGAATCACGTCGGGGTCACCACCTGTCGGGTTCAACTAAACTGGTGGCTGTCCGACCTTTGCTTAACGTGATTCAGAAGAATGAAGACCTTCAGTTGAGCAACAATAACTTTATTGCGAGCGCGTATCTGACGACGCCTGGCATGTATGGACCGATCGGAGCTATAAAATTTGCTTCCGGCCTATACAGAGGATCCTTAATCCTCGCAAACTTCCGTAGCTAGGAGAGAAAACAGTACTCGTCCACACAAGTCAGGACGCATGGAACTACTAACTAACTCAAAAAACAAGGAATAATAATAATAATAATAAACAGAACGTATGTAAAAGCTAGAAAACACAGCGCCTCTAGAGGTTGGGCGCGGAACTACACAAACGTCGCGTAAAGTAATTACGACCGCACACCACTGCACTGACACACGCGCACAGCACACACACACACACACACACACACACACCGGCGAACTTGAATTAGCGCGCGGCAGCGTCGCTACAAGCCTAACCGTGTACCCAATGTCGACGGTCCGCCGCAGATCAAATTACAAGTTCTTTTCCGAGTTACTTGAAAAATCCATGAAGAAGAACATTAAGCTGTAGCAGATTCAACCTAGAAGATAAGGATAGACGCAGAAAAATTCACCAGTCTCTGTTGTAGAAAAGTTTTATCGTAAAAAAATTGACAGTTCCACAAAGTCACAGAGTTTCTATATGTTCGTTGTGCGGTCTGACACTCCTTGATACCTTTTCCAGAATAAGTTGAAATTCTCCTGATTTTTCCTTAAATAATTAATTAATGTCACTAAAGAATCAATCTGGTTCTCATTTAACGAAATATTCCACTTTAAAACCGATCTCCTTGACCGCAATCGCCGATAAAGTTTTAACCCTGCTGTTCTGTTCACTTTTACTTGACATATATACTGTTCGGGTCAATATGACCCGACATATCAAAATGCTTTAGAAACATAAATTTTGGTACAGTTTTAGCTATCGACATTGTTGTTCTATTCCAGTACCTTGTTAGTAATAATAATAATAATAATAATAATAATAATAATGGTAATAATAATAATAATAACAATGCATACAACTTTATTGAGGGATATTTTTCATTTAAATATGCACATAAATTTGAAACAACAGACAGTTTCCATTACAGGCATTCAACTTAGAAAGCACTACAGTTTTTCCATACTTCTATTCTTATTGTTGACAGTTTAGACGTAAGTATTGACATTTTCTAACAACAGACAGTTGTCATTACAGATATTCATCTTAGAGCACACTACAGTACAGAACACACTACAGTTTTTTTATTACATTCCAACATAGAAAGCACTACAACTTTAGAATCCTCTCTTCTTACTGATTGTAGTTTAGGCACAAGTATTCACATAAATTTGAAACAACAGAATTTTCAATACAATCATCTTATAAAATACTACAGTTCTTTTCTTACTGCTTGCACTGTGGACACAAGTAGGTTACATGTTTCTTGCAAATATGTTTACTACATTTTCCACACACCATGTTTGTTTTATTGTCATTACTTGATGGACAGAACTTACAGCGTGCACGTTTTGTAGATTTTCTTGTTGTTACCGATTCTGACACACCACCCACATCATTCGGGTTTTGGATGCTTGTGACCATTCTCAAAGAATCTTCTGTTCTTGGGAAATGCGTTCTTGATGCAATATGTTCTTTTATCAGTGACTTTCCAAGTTCCTCCAAGAATATTCTCCTTCTAGTCAATTTGCTTGCATTCCAATTAGGGTCAACCGAAATCCACAAAACGTATGCATTATAAGCAGAAACATCAAGAATATTGTAGAAAACTATCATTGGCCACCTATTACTTTTTCGTTTGCATGTATATGTACCTAATAACTGATCAAGCGTGTCTACAGCACCTTTGGTTGAATTATAGTCCAAAATCATTTTTGGCTTCTTATCAGCCCTGTCACTGATTTCCGCATCATGGTGGAGAGTGCTCATAAGTACAACATTCTTGTGTCTCTTAGGAATATAATTAACCACAGTAGTGTCATTTGTGAAGTAAAATGAAGAGCTGTGTACCTCCTTGTTGGTCATTTTGTGTGGAAGCTCCGGCTTATTTTTCCGTATAGTTCCCAACATAGTCAATTTCCTTTTCAGAAGCAGCTGCCCCAAATTGTACGACGTAAAAAAGTTGTCACACGTGATATTCTGACCACGTAACTCAGAAGTGAGATCAGATACCACCCTCATTCCCTGATTTCTTTCTGGTGCCGCTCCACTCACCTTTCCTGTATAAATTTGGGCTTTCAGTACGTATGAAGTTTTGCTGTCACACATGGTCCATATTTTGATCCCATATTTTGCCGGTTTACTTGGGATATACTGCTTGAATGGACAGCGACCTCTAAATGCTACTAACTGCTCGTCAACAGTAACATTTTCTCCTGGATTATACAGTTTAGGAAGGACCTCTACCCACTTCTCCCAAATACTACGAATTGCGGCAAGTTTGTCAGTACGTCGTCTTTCCTCTCTAGTAGATTTCTTGTCAAATCGCAGGACACGTGATATCTTACAGAATGTTTCATGAGACATGGTTGCTCGAAATATGTTTCGCCCAGTATCTTTATCCCACAAACTTTTTGTAGACTCCCCATGAGATCGATATACACCCGCTAGGAGTAAGAGTCCTAAGTATGCATGGAAAACAGAACCATCAATATCTGTCCACTGTTCACCATAAACTCGCTGCCCTTCAATATTTGTCATCTCTATTATTTCATTTTGAAGCGCTGTGTGAAATACTGCTTCAAATGAACATTTTACATCAGATATTCTGCTGACTGCATACCTGGTAACTCCTGGGGTACTCTTGATGATGTTCGAAGCTGGTAGGCGACCATGTTGTGCTGGTGGATGCAACTGCCATTCTATATTCCCATTTTTAGAAAGAAAAGTCTCTACACTATTTTGTATGGGCTGTGGACTGTCGTAACTGTCATCGGAACACTCGCTTTCAGATGCATTGCTGATGTGATCTTCAAACTCAGAAAGTGATCCTTCATCTGGTGAGGCATTTACTATTTCTTCCAACTCACGATCATTCAATGGTCTCATCGCCATGGTGTCACAAGTCAAACTGGGCAGAAACAAAGCATTCCAATTATTGAGAACTGCCAATTATTATTTCCTGGGGAAAGCAACAAACAAGCCCATTGTTGTGAACGCATGGAGCTTTAGGTGATTGTTGAGAGTAAGTTGGAATGATGCAGTCACTATTCCCACACAACACAACAAAAATAATTTTCGCCATTTCCAGATTTTAGAAATAAATACGAGTTACACTAAACATATTTGTGTCGGGTCATTATGACCCGAACATTACATATGCAACTATTACAGTTGAAGCCCAAACTTCTTAAACTTTTTTAAAACCTTTTAAAACACATGCTGCTCATCCATTTTCAGACAAAGTCACAAAGTTTCATAAATATATATTGGTATTTACATAATGTAAAATAACGTTCATATTCGTTTCGGGTCATATAGACCCGAACAGAACAGCAGGGTTAAAACATAATTTTAATACACTTCACAGTATCGATTACTTTCAAAATATCAATACGTGTCTACTTCTCATTAATAAAACTTTAAACTAGTTACTTATTGAAGTTCGTCCACACTCCTGATAAAATTCTGTCAGAATCTCTTCAAGAAGCCTGAATTTTAATAAAATTTGCAAATTTCACACGTAAGTAATATTTACTATGTATGTCGTAACACCAGAGTTAACTGACTGTTTTAACTTCCAACTCGAAGTTTATTTAACAGTCGATAACCAATTGACATCCAATTACAGACTTTATCATTCCACATTCAACATTGAACTCCTTTTCATTTTATATATAAAAAAAACCATATTTCAATAATGTTCCATTAAGTTTCGGGTGTGCAGCCGCAAGAAATCTCCTTCTTCTTCTAATATTTCGGCTGTAAAACGTTCAGCCATCTTCAGAGTGAGCCGCAAGACTGCCGCTCCAGTGCTTGCTTCGTCCCTTTATACTGTTGTACCGCGCGACTGCGCGTGCGGCCACAGATGCAAATGCGCCAGAGACGTTGGTCGGCGGCAGAGACGTGCACAATGCGCGAGTTGTATCTATGACTCCGCAGTTGATCTTTGTTGGCATATCGATATATCATTGTGAGCTGCACTGTGACGATGTCTTTGCGAGTTTATTACAGCAAGTGCCAGATTCCAGGATTTATCAAGATTGAAACCACTACCTCTATTTATTAAATTCGTCGTAAAGTGAATTTCAATTGCCTCCTTCACTATCGAGTCCCAAAAGGATGATGTAGTTGCCAAAATTTCGACGTTGTCATACAACATACTGTGTCCGTTATCAGTACAGTGCTCTGGCACTGCCGACTTGTTAGTTTGTAAAAGCCGTGTGTACCTCCGGTGTTCTGTACATCTTTCTTGGACAGTACGATTTGTTTGTCCGATGTAAGAAAGCCACATTCACATGGAATTTTGTAAACTCCAGATTTTCGGAGCAGCAAATCATCTTTAACGGAGCCCACGAGTGCAGCTGTCTTGGGTGGAGGACGAAAAATCACTTTTACTTTGTGTCTGCCGAGAATGCGTCCTATTTTTGATGAGAGGCTACCCACATATGGCAGGAAGGCCATCGATTTAAAGGTTTCTTCATCTTCTTCTGCTTTCTTTGTTGCCTCTTTCGGTTTCATTTTCAGTGCCCTCTGTATTTGTTGTGGAGTGTACCCATTCTCTTCAAACACTTTTTGTAAGTGGGAAAGTTCATCTTGCAGACTGCTTTCGTCAGAAATAATATGCGCTTTGTGAGTCAAAGTTCGGAGAACACTCATTGTCTGGGCCGGATGGTGGCAGCTATTTGCACGTAAATACAGATCGGTGTGTGTCGGCTTCCTATACACTTCATGTCCCAAAATGCCATCCTCTCTGCGCCGAACCAAAACATCCAAGAATGGAAGGCAACCCTCCTTTCCAATTTCCATTGTGAACTTTATTTGATCGTGGAGGGAGTTCAGATGTCTTAAAAAGTCTTGCAAGTTGTCTTCACCATGGGGCCAAACTACAAAGGTGTCATCAACATACCTCCAGAATACCGTGGGTTTCAAGTCAGCAGATTCAAGCGTCTTCTCCTCGAAGTCCTCCATAAATAAATTGGCCACCAGAGGGGATAAGGGACTACCCATGGCGACTCCGTCCGTCTGTTCAAAAAATTCATTGTTAAATAAGAAATATGTGGAGGTCAGAACATGTTTAAATAAAGCTGAAATCTCTTTTTCAAAACTTCTTTCAATAAGTTGTAGAGATTCTGGAAGGGGAACCTTTGTAAAAAGGTCAAAAACTTCTTTCAGTAAGTTGTAGAGATTCTGGAAGGGGAACCTTTGTAAAAAGAAGATTCACATATTTCAATAATGGTTAGCATGATGTTTCAACGGTTCTTCCAGCTGCCGGCCGTCGACTACGATGCAGTAGTGGTTAGCTCTCGTCGTCCGCCGCGTCTGGAGTCCCCACTGGATCATCCTGCTGCTACGCTCGAAATGAAAGAAAAGAAACAAAATCTTTTTAAATAACAAGTCTCCACTTAACATACTACAAATAAATAAATAAATATATTTACAGTTCTAACCTGGCGTCGCTCAAGCGGTAAAGAAACGCGATGTTTCCTGATTAGACTATTGAAACACCACATTCCATAGCGTCTAAGATTATGGTTCTTGTTTTCCATGGTATAAAACAGATTCTTCTTCCTTTTTGCCTTGCAATGAAAGAACGATTGTTTTATTTAATCATACGTTTTTCGTTCTTCCACTCCATCGCCAATATCCAGCTTGAAGTTATTGTCACATAAAAAAAAATGTACATGAAAAATATTTTGAGTCCAGTGAAGATGGCATAGCAGATGTAGATGCCTGTTTTCCAGACTCCCCAACATAACATCTCACTGGAAAACATGTTGGACTTCTTTGGTTGAACTAACAGGAGACTACGTAAAAAAAAATACTAACATTTTTCATCTAGGAGCACAGTTGTGCACTGACAGCTTCAAATTTTTAGTTAAATTTTGCAGAGAAACTTTCCTGGCTACTTGACTTATGAGCACCTCCATTCTTTTAATGTGTAAGGTTTCATTTGTCTGAAACCTTGCTACGCTACCTTGGACAGACTATGATGCAATAGTGGCATCTGAAATACACGGAACTCAGTATGAAAACAATAGGACACAGTATTAAACGCCGTGCCATGCCTGTGGAAGGTAGTCTCTTAGACCGCATTGCACGGAACTGAGTATGAAAACAATAGGACACAGAATGAGATTTTCACTCTGCAGCGGAGTGTGCGCTGATATGAAACTTTCTGGAAGATTAAAACTGTGCGCAGGACCGAGACTCGAACTCTGGACCTTTGCCTTTCGCGGGCAAGTGCTCTGTCAACTGAGCTACCCAAGCACGACTCACGCCCGGTCCTCACAGCTTTACTTCTGCCAGTACCTCGTCTCCTACCTTCCAAACTTTACAGAATCTGTCCTGTGAACCTTGCAGAAGTTTTCTGAAGTTATTTGTATTTTTTAAATTTTAAATTTTCATGGTCATACTATCATTAATGGTATGTCAACGAAACTAATTTTTGTGAATGTCGGTAGCTTTATTTTCTAACTTGGAAGCGATGGATTTAATCATATGGGGGAGATGTAAATTCATACTGTCAAATCGAAAAGATGTATTATACATTCATATTTTTAATACAAAACATATAGATGTACACTGACGGAAAAAAGAGCAACACCAAAAAATATTTAATATAGAGTAATGAAATTCCAGGAATGGATTTGTCTACGTAAGATACGAGGGTTCCCCATAGGGTCACGCTACGAATGGGAAACGTTACCTATGTATTATTTGATGTCTCCTGAGTGAACGCGCCAAGTTTCCGCCACTTCCGACAGATAGCGCAGCTGCAGGATAGTTTCAAAATGGCGTCTGTAGGTGATGTACGTTACAAGCAACGTGCCGTCATTGAATTTCTCACTGCAGAGAAAGAATCTGTGGGGAATGTTCACAAACGCTTGTGTAAAGTCTATGGAGCATCTGCTGTCGACAGAAGCACAGGGCACGGAGGGTGAGGTCAACAGAAGGCGTTTCGGCGGAGCTCCAAGATTTTCAGCAGTCGGGGAGAGCATCCACGACTGTCACACATGACATGTTGCAGCCCTTAAAGGAAGCCATTAGTGGAAGACATTTTGAGGACGATAAGCAGGTGATTCTCACAGTGAAGCATTGGCTCCGCCACCAGGAATAGGAATGTTACTGACGGTGCATACACGCCCTTGTTTCGCGTTGAGGAAGGCCATACAACGGGATGTAGGTTATGTGGAAATATAGGGTGTGTAGATAAAACACCATTCTTTTGTGTGTGTAATTCTCATTACGTTCAATAAAGAATTGTTGAAGAGAAAAACGCGGTGCGTGACTTTCTGGGCAACCACGTATTTAAATGATTAACATTGTAAGATTATAGGTTAATAAACTACTGGCCATTAAAATTGCTACACCACGAAGATGACGTGCTACAGACGCGAAAATTAAACGAGAGGCAGAAATGCTATGATATGCAAATGATTACCTTTTCAGAGCATTCACACAAGGTTGGCGCCAATGGTGACATGTACAACGTGCTGACATGAGGAAAGTTTCCAACCAATATCTCATACGCAAACAGCAGTTGACCGGCGTTGCCTGGTGAAACGTTGTTGTGATGCCTCGTGTAAGGACGAGAAATGCGTACCATCACGCTTCCGACTTTGATAAAGGTCGGATTATAGCCTATCGCGATTGCGGTTTATCGTATCGCGACATTGCTGCTCGCGTTGGTCGAGATTCGATGACTGTTAGCAGAATATGGAATCGATGGGTTCAGGATGGTAATACGGAACGCCGTGCTGGATCCCAACGGCCTCGTATCACTAGCAGTCGAGACCACAGGCATCTTAACCGCATGGCTGTAACGGATCGTGCAGCGACGTCTCGATTCCTGAGTCAACAGATGGGGACGTTTGCAAGACAACAACCATCTGCACGAACAGTTGGAGGACGTTTGCAGCAGCATGGACTGTCAGCTCGATTACCCTTGACGCTGCATCACAGACTGGAGCGCCTGTGATGCTGTTCTCAACGACGAACCTGGGTGCACGAATGGCAAAACGTCATTTTTTCGGATGAATACAGGTTCTGTTTACAGCATCGTGATGGTCACATCCGTGTTTGGCGACATCACGGTGAACGCACATTGGAAGCGTGTATTCGTCATCGCCATACTGGCGTATCCCCCGGCGCGATGGTATGGGGTGCCATTGGTTACACGTCTTGGTCAACTCTTGTTCACATTGACAGCACTTTAAACAGTGGACGTTACATTTCAGATGTGTTACGACCCGTGGCTCTACCCTTCATTCGATCCCTGCGAAACCCTACATTTCAGCAGGATAATGCACGACCGCATGTTGCAGGTCCTGTACGGGCCTGTCAGAATACAGAAAATGTTCGACTGCTGCCCTGGTCAGCACATTCTCCAAATCTCTCAACAATTGAAAACGTCTGGTCAATGGTGGCCAAGCAACTGGCTCGTCACAATGCGCCAATGCTCTTGATAAACTGTGGTATCGTGTTGAAGTTGTATGGGCAGCTGTACCTGTACACGCCATCCAAGTTCTGCTTGACTCAATGCCCAGGCGTATCAAGGCCGTTATTAAGGTCAGAGGTGGTTGTTCTGGGTACTGATTTCTCAGGATCTATGCACCCAAATTTCGTGAAAATGTAATGTCAGTTCTAGTATAATATATTTGTCCAATGAATACCCGTTTATCATCTGCATTTCTTCATGGTGTAGCAATTTTAATGGCCAGTGCTGTATAAGTTGCATATGCGGAATGCTGGTACGTTTAAGACTTAAGTAACCAACCGAATGCTGAATGCAAGCAGGCAAACCAGCATGCACCGTGTTGTACAGGTGCTGAATGTCAGTTTGTAGGATGGAGTTTCCTGCTTTTGCTTTTGGACTGTTAATACACAGACAGTTAATGCTGTTCGTGGATGACACCGGAGTTGTCGTCCGATGATGTCCCATATGTGCTCGATTGTTGACAGATTGGTGATTGAGCAGGCCAAGGCAACATGTCGACACTTAGCAGGACAACCCCAGTATGTGGGCGAGCGTTATCCTGTTGGAAAACAAAAAATGGTCAAATGTGTGTGAAATCTTACGGGACTTAACTGCTAATGTCATCAGTCCGTAAGCCTACACACTACTTAACCTAAATTATCCGAAGAACAAACACACACACATCCATGCCTGATGGAGGACTCGAACCTCTGCTGGGACCAACAGCGCAGTCCATGACTGCAGTGCCTTAGACCGCTCGGTTAATCGCGCGCGGCTGTTGGAAAACACCCCAGAATGCTGTTCATGAATGGCAGCGCCTATTGAATCATGAGACTCAAGTACAAATTTGCACTCAGGGACGTGGGTTGACTGCGCGACCGCTACGGTCGCAGGTTCGAATCCTGCCTCGGGCATGGATGTGTGTGATGTCTTTAGCTTAGTTAGGTTTAAGTAGTTCTAAGTTCTAGGGGACTGATGACCTCAGATGTTAAGTCCCATAGTGCTCAGAGCCATTTGAACAATTCTTGACGTGGGTTAATCACAGGAGTGTTCCTTCTGACATATGAAATCGTGCTGGAGACTATAACTCCAGGTGTAGGTCCAGTCCGTCTTGTAAGCAGACAGGTTGTTGGGAGGGCCTCAGTTGACCCTAAACAGACCTCCACCCTGACCTCCAGTGAGCTCCTGGTTGACACTGCTAATGTCACAAATGATGGTGACCTGGGGTCAGTGTAATGTACACTACAGGACGTCTGGCTCGGAGCTGTCCTTGAAGTAGAGGATTTGTAACAGTTCTTTGTGTCTCTGTGGTGCCAACTGCTGGTCAGATTGCTGGTGCAGGTGCAGTATGGTGCACCAGGCCATACGCCGAACACGATGGTGTTCTGTCTCGGTAGTGCCACGTGGTCGTCGAGAACTTAGTCGTCTTGCACCTGTTCGTTCTCCTGACCACCTCTCCAGCAATCATGTACAGCGGATACATTCAGGCCAAGTCTTCCTGGAATATTGCACAAGGAGCTTGCACCTTCTTGTAGTCCTGTTACAAGAGCCAATCCTAGGTCAGTGAGTCGTTGACACTGGCATCTTTAACGCCTTAAAATGATTGTTCTAATATCAACGCACCACGTCGATTCCCAAAGGTAGCTAAAGCTCACGACCGTTGCAGTTTTCATTTAAAGCAAACATGATTTGCTTCGTTACGGTGGCGATACTAGTGCAACTCTAACGCAGCTGGCGCGAAATCTGAATAGACAGCATCTTTCAGATATAGAAACACACCTACCAACATTCGTTTATCTGGCAAAGCTCCTTCTTGATATTACGATTTCTGTTCCATCAGTGTGTTAACGATTTATGCTTTCTTTTTAGGGATCAAAGTAATCTACTTTCAAAAACTATTGAGTTGAAACTAGCAATGGTTTGACTCAAATACGTTTAGTATCCTTTCTGTCAGAGTTGGTTCTGAAACTAAATGGGTTAAATGAAACATGGTAATTTTGGAATGCCCCCCCCCCCAGATAAATTGCTGCTGAAGTCCCTAAGATAATGATCTACATAATTGAAACACAGTGGATAAAAAAATAATGTGTGGATGCCATACTGAAACCTGTGGTACTGCAGTAGGATTGCCTACAGCAGGAAGGAGATTCCACAGACCAATAGACAGAGATAATAATGTGTGGACACAACACTGAACCCTGTGGTACTCCAGAAGGTCTGTTTGCCGGAGGGGGGAGATTCCACACACCAATCAATAGAGAAAATAATGTGTAGACGCAACACTGAGTCCGGTGGTACAACAGTAGGTTTGTCTGCAGCAGGAAGGAGATTCCACATACCAGTCGGTAGAGAAAATAATGTGTGGACACACAGTGAACCATGTCGTGCTCTGGTAATTTTCAGAATGAGATTTTCACTCTGCAGCGGAGTGTGCGCTAACATGAAACTTAGTGGCAGATTAAAAGTGTGTGCCAGGCCGAGACTCGAAATCGGCTGGTCCTTTTATATCAGCGCACACTCCGCTGCAGAGTGAAAATCTCATTCTGGAAACATCCCCCAGGCTGTGGCTGAGCCATGTCTCCGCTATATCCTTTCTTTCAGGAGTGCTAGTCCTGCAAGGTTAGCAGGAGAGCTCCTGTAAAGTTTGAAAGGTAGGAGACGAGATACTGGCAGAAGTATAGCTGTAAGGACGGGGTGTGAGTCGTGCTTGGGTAGCTCAGTTGGTAGAGCACTTGCCCGTGAAAGGCAAAAGTCCCGAGTTCGAGTCTTGGTCCGGCACACAGTTTTAATCTGCCAGGAAGTTTCATATCAGCGCACATTTCGCTGCAGAGTGAAAGTCTCACCCTGGAAACATCCCCCAGGCTGTGGCTAAGCCATGTCTCCGCAATATCCTTTCTTTCAGGAGTGCTAGTTCTGCAAGGTTAGTAGGAGAGCTCCTGTAAAGTTTGTAAGGTAGGAGGCGAGGTACTGGCAGAAGTAAAGCTATGAAGACGAGGCGTGAGTCGTGGTTGGGTAGCTCAATTGGTAGAGCACTTGCCCATGAAAGGGAAAGGTCCCGAGTTCGAGTCTCTGTCCGGCACACAGTTTTAATCTGCCAGGAAGTTTTTCTGCGATAGTTTGGTCTGCAGCAGGAAGGAGGTCCCACATCCCAATCGGTAAAGATGTGTGGACAGAACACTGAACCCTGTGGTACTCCAGTAAGTGAGTGTGCAGCAGGAAGGGGGTTCCACATTCCAGTCGATGGAGATGAGTTGCTGTTTTCTGCCAGTGCGATGTATAGCGAAAAAGTGTTGGTGTCGCTTTGTAGACTGGTGTGTTTTTCTCCCACAGGTGGAGGAGGATATACAAGGGAAGCTGTGGTACCACGGTAGGCTTACGCGCGAGCTGGCGGAGCCGCTGCTGTGTGCAGACGGCGACTTCCTGGTGAGGGAGTCGTCCGTCAAGAACACACCCCGACTCACTCTGTCCGTGCGGTGGCAGCGGGACGTCAAGCACATCATACTGCTGCGCAGCCACGAGGTGAGTGCAAAGGCCGCGCTCTGTGCAAATGGGATTGTTGGTTAGTTGATTGGTTGGTTTATTTGGGGGGGGGGGAGGGTACCAAACAGAGAGGTCACTGGTCCCATCGGATTAGGGAAGGATACGGCAAGAAGTCGGCCATGCCTTTTCAAAGGAACCATCCTGGCATTTGCCTGAAGTGATTTAGGGAAAGCATGGAAAAACTGAATCAGGATGACCTGATGCGGGTTTGAACCGCCGCCATCCCCAATGTGAGTCCAGTGTGCTAACCACTGCTGTACCTCGCTCGGTTTGGGGCTGTCGTGTACGACTTTGTACACAGTGCTAAGGAGAGGTAGGCTAGATAGTGGTGCAAGAACCGTCCTTGCAGGGAAGTCGGTTAGTGAACGAAAAACAGAAGATTTACTTAACTTATATTCCTCCAAGCGTGCGAAGACTCATTATAAATAATGCAGCAAGAAATGGAGCCCAGTTCGCAAAGTCAACTTAGCCGTGGTAAATTTGCTGTTTTGAAGAGCGCACAGCAGCGCGTAGTGTAAAGCAGTCGCTCTCCGTTTCTGGCAGTGGCGCCGCTGTGGCAATCGCAGCTTTGGTGTCTCCCTCTGGTGGCGAAGGGGAAGAGTTGCCTGTTCACGTGCATTTAAGGGGCGCTATGAGCTCGCCAGTGGGTCAGTTTGTCACTCTCGGCGAGTCTGGTCAGTTGGTCAGCCAGGTCAGTGTGGGGCAGTCAGTGTCTGTCTGTCGTCCGGAGTGCTAGTATGTGTTGGGCCACCAGTCTGATCGAGTTCGTTCAGGCAATGGGCATTGGCAGTTGGATCGATATGTTGGTTGGTCGCGCACTGAGACACAAGATGACTTGTCCGTCTTGAGCGTCGGCGCATGTGAGGTCGCCACGTGAGTCCAGTGGGCCGCGCCGTATAGCGAGGGGTGGTGGCTTCGCGGCTGACACGAGAGTAACAGCAGTCAACCCACGACATCAGTCTGGCCGGTGCGAGCTGCGACGCCGTGAGACGGGAGATCGGCCTTCCTGCGTCCGTTGAAGCGGCTGGCAGCGGACGGTTCGGGAGAGCGTTTTCGGGGTGATGCGCCAGGTCTTCGCCAGACATCGCAGTTTATTGAAAGTTAAGTGATTCGTGATATGTTGTTTCAGTTACTTGTTAAATTCTACTTCTGTTCTTGGTCAGTCTCTCGTCTCCAGCTTGCTCGTCTGTGTCTCGGCCGCATTTGTTAGGCAGTTAGTTTCTGTCTGTCGGTCTGCCGTACGTTAATAGATGCCTGTCATCTTTGTCGGATTCGGTGTTAACGAAGTTATTGCTTAAGGTGTAAAGGCCGAATTCCTGAAATATGTTTTTATCTTGCCTATCATCTTGCGAGGCGGTATACGTGTAATGTAGAGCATGTTGTACATTTTATGTAAGTCTGAATTTCGTGGTTTTTTATTTCAAAAAAATGGTTCAAATGGCTGTGAGCACTATGGGACTCAACTTCTGAGGTCATTAGTCCCCTAGAACTTAGAACTAGTTAAACCTAACTATCCTAAGGACATTACACACATCCATGCCCGAGGCAGGATTCGAACCTGCGACCGTAGCGGTCTCGCGGTTCCAGACTGCAGCGCCTTTAACAGCTCTGCCACTTCGGCCGGCGTTTTTTATTTAAATTGTCATTTTAGTATATATATTTTTCCACCCTTCCACCGTAAGAGTTCTTTTAAAAACAAGTTGCACTTTCGGTGGCAAATAATTTTTTTTATATTTTTAAATCCTTATCGAAATGACTTTGGTTATCATTTTTATTCAATTAATTGATTTAAAAGTAATTTCTTATACCCATTCGTTTGTCACATCATTTTGATCATAATATCAACTTCTTTATTTGCTGTCATTCTTATTCCTATCATTGTTTTTCCACTTGAAATCTTTGTTTATATGTTTTAATTAAATTTATGTGTTAATTTGGATTTAATTTCTTTTGTATTATAATTCTGTTTTTTGGTCCAGATTATTGGGTACATTGTATCTTTTTGTCATTTCGTTTGAATTTTTTATGTTGACAAACCCTTCTTCCATTTAAATGTTCATCTGCATTGCTTTCTCCATAGTGCAATACATATGTAGATTGTGTTTTAAACCTCTGTATGGCGATTGCCATTCCAAAGTTATTCCACATCTGGTAACGAAACATATCTTCACGTCACTCTACAGTCAATGTACAGTGAAGCGCCAAAAAAACTTATATAGGCACACGTATTCTAATACAGAGATATGTAAACACGCAGAATACGGTGCCGGCAACTCCTATATAAGACATCAAGTTTCTTGCGCAGTTGTTGGAATGGGTTACTGCTACTATAATGGCATGCATCGAGATTGAAGTGAATCTGAACGTGGTGTTATAATCGGCGCACGAACAAAGGGACACAGCATCTTCGAGGTAGCGATGAAGTGGCGATTTTCCCGTACGACAATTTCACGAGTGTACCGTGAATGTCAGGAAGTCGGTAAAACATCAAACCTCTGACGTCACTGCGGCTGAAAAAAGATCCTGCAAGAACGGGACCAACGACCACTGAAGAGAATACTTCAACATGACAGAAGTGCAGCCTTTCCGCAAATTACTGCAGATTGCAATGCTGGGCCATCAACAATTGTCGGCGTGTGAACCATTTGACGAAACATTATCGATATGGGCTTTCGGAGCCGAAGGCCCACTCGTGTACCATTGATGACTGCACGACATTAAGCTTTACGCCTAGACTGGGCTCGTCAACATCGATAGTGGACTGTTGATGACTGGAATCATGTTGCCTGATCGAAAGAGTCTCGTTTCAAATCGTATCGAGCTGATGGACATGTACGGGTATGAAGACAACCTCGTGAACCCATGGCCCTGCATGTCAGTAGAGGACTGTTCAAGATGGTGGAGGCTCTTTAATGGTGTGGGCGTGTGCAGTTGGACTGATATGGGATCCTTTATACGTCTAGATACGACATGTACGTAAGAATCCTGTCTGATCACCTGCATCCACTCATGTCCATTGTGCATACCGAGGGGCTTGGGAAATTTCATCAGGACTATGCGATACACCACACATCCAAAACTGCTACAGAGTGGCTCCAGGAATACTCTTCTCAGTTTAAACACTTCCGCTGGCCACCAAACTTCCCAGACATGAACATTATTGAGGATATCTGGGAAGCCTCGCAACGTATTGTGTAGGAGAGATCTCGACCCCGCGTATTTGTGGACAGCCATGCTGGATTCATGGTGTCAATTGCCTCCAGCAGTACTGTAGTATCAGGGGCATTGAAATGAAACTCGGTCACTAGTGTAAAGTAACGGTAACGATTTTATTAACTCAAAAATTTAGTTGTACACAGTACTCAAAAATAGCCGCCGAAGCTGTTAGCACATTATCCCATTGCGACACTAGCCGGTCGATTCCATCCTTTAGTAGGCTGCTGTCGGCTCAAGACCTGGACCCAGTCACACACTCCGTCGTCCGTTGCCAATCGATGTCCGCGAATAGCTTGTTTTAGAGGGCCCAACACGTGAAAGTCACACGGTGAAAGGTCGGGACTGTACGGTGGATGTTCCAGCGTTTCCCACCGAAACTGCTGCAAAGTCGTCTTCACCGCATTGGCCGTATGTGGGCGGGCATTATCATGCAGGAGGATAACACCATTGGACAAGATGCCTCAGCGTTTCGACTTGATGGCTCATCTAAGGTTCTGTAAAACGGCTTGATAACGCTGGGCGTTGATTGGGGTTCCCCTTTACAGGAACTCGAAAAGCAGTGGGTCCTTGTGGTCAAAAAAGAAGGACATCTAAACCTTACCAGAACTGGTCTGCACAGCCTTTGATTTCTTTGGAGGTGGTGAAGCAGCATGTTTCCACTGCTTGCTCTGACGCTTGCTTTCCGGTTCAAAATGGGGACACAATGTTTCGTCACCTGTGAGAATACGCGATACAAAAGCAGTATTCCTCCTCGTGATAACGTTGCAGATGCCTCAAAGAGAGCGCCATTTGAGTATTGCGCTGTTAGGCGGTCAGTTGGTGGGGAACCCACTGCGTACAGATTTTTCGAAAGTTCAAGTGTTAATGGATTATGATGTGGGCGGTGGCCAAGCTAATACGGGACTAAAGCGTTCTCTTCCGCAACCATTTCCGGCGTGATGTCACGATGAGCCTGTCCAGGACGAGCATCGTCTTCCAGTGGCTCGCGCCCCTCATGGTATGGTTTGTGCCATTCAACAACCCTTGAACGACTCAGACTGTACTCACCGTACACAGCCTTCACCCGTCGATACATTTCACGGTCTGCCTTCAACCACCAAAAATCGAATCACTCCTCATTGTTCCTGCTTACTTGCCTGCTTGTTTGGTAGTGGACGATAACTTCTCTTCGCCGTGAAACCACACCGACGCCATGTAACATCAAACGGTGCGCATGCTTCAGTCTCTCTACCAATAGATGGCGTTACCATACCCGCAGTTACGTGGTGCAACCTTACGTGTAAGGCAAAGGTAAACGCATTCACCAGGTGTTGTGTACATAGTTCTGTGTAGTCAGCGCGTACACAACTTTCCCACTAGAGCGCGCCCCGCTAAGCACAACAGTGCAGGCGCAGCACTCGTCTGTCTCCGCACTACGACATGGTGCTGCCTTAGAGACGGACCAAATTCTGCTTCCGCCAATCCGCGTATTAATATGTAACGCAGCCAATGAGATTGCTGCTAATGTAGAACCTTTTCTCCTCGCGGATCACACTCGCGCAGTGATACCTGAACGTGCGAGGTATTATAATGAGTGTACAGACCTCCGATTAGCCAGTCTGCATTTGTCTGCTCCAGTCTGTACCAGTCTGCATTTGTCTGTACCAGTCTATAGTCAAGTTTCAGTCTGCACATAATAAGATTATCATATTTCTGTACATAGCCATGAAGATAAATGTATAGACACTTTGTCAAGTATCAGAGATATGTGAGAATAAGATTAACGTACCAAGACCAAAGGAACTTCAGATTGTCAACTGTAAACAGCATTCAGAATCAAGTTACGTAAGGTTTATGCTTGTTACTATTTTAATAAATGTGTGAGAAAATTAATCAAGTTCTGTTTAAAGTTGGTCACCGTCAATCTGCTACTCTAAGGGTGCAAGTGGCATTTCTATCGTCTGACCTAACGGCAGAAGATAAACACGCCACGATAAGACCACGAGATATATTGCTGACACTCGCCTACTTCGTTAGAGCGACAAGTCAAATAATCTGATGATGTGTATACCGAAGCTCTTACAGTACGCACACCACACCAGGTTTCATTTGAATGAACCTCATACATTAGTTGAGTCCAAGCCACATCGTGTTGCGGCACTTCTGTGTGCTCACGGGGGTCGCCGTGGACGATATTAGGCAGGTGTACCAGATTTTTTGGCTCTGCAGTGTAAATAGACTATTTGGTCTTGATTATCAACTCATAGATCGACATTTTAAAATACTTTAGTACACTAATAGATAAATATAATGAAATTCATATCCACAAAAATTCCAATTGGAAGAAGAGTAATATAAATTAAAAAATGGAACAAATGAAAAATGTTCATACGGTGATTAAAATAATGTGATAATGGAGGATGAATACAGGGTGGTCCATTCATAGTGACCGGGCCCAATATCTCACGAAATAAGCGATAACGAAAAAACTACGAAGAACGAAACCCGTCTAGCTTGAAGGGGGAAACCAGATGGCGCTACGGTTGGCCCGGTAGATGGCGCTGCCATAGGTCAAACGGATATCAACTGCGGTTTTTTAAATAGGAACCCCCAATTCTTTTTAAATATTCGTGTAGTACGTAAAGAAATATGAATGTTTGTTCACTGAACTGTGGATGAAGCCCGACCAAATTTGCGAATTTGCGAATTTTTCTCCGCAGGTTTTGCGTGATGTTACGATGATACACCGGTGTGACACTTGTTCCACATGGGACTCTGTCTGTCACGGTGATTCCTTGGTGGTCATAAGCAAAAATCATTATTTGCTTGGGCTTTGTTTGAGAGTGTCGAAATTTTTTTGGACGTGGAGAATTCGAATTTCCCCACTCATTGGATTGTGTAATTCTGGTTCAAAGTCCCTAATCTACGTTTCACCAGTAGCGTGAATTTGACCCAAGAATCCTAGACTTTCACGATCGAATCATTGTTATGGCAAGGTTGCAATGTCCAGGGGTTACTGCTTCGCTTCAGCAGTCAAACAGTGTGAGATCATTCTCGTAGAAATTTTTCTCTTCTTCAGATCACTTGTCACGATACTCAATGCTGGTGCTGGCGGATTTACCGTGGTTGCAGAGAGTTCCCCACAAGTTGTGCTGCGATCTTTTTCAAGAACATCAGCTACATGGTTAACATTTAGTTCATCCGTTGGCGCTTTTGGTCTTCTGGGTCTTGAATTATCGTCTGTGCTCATATGCCCACCACGTAAACGATTAACCCAACGTGAAAATGTTCTGCGGACCACTGTAAACTCACCACGAACTTCGCTTAACTCACAGTGAATTTCTGTCCTCTTTTTGCCACCTAAATGTTCGAACTTGATGTAGGACTCCGATTTTCAACAGTCACAGTGCCTGAGACGTCTGTAGCGTCCATTTCTACCTTTAGCAAATATTGTATTAGAGTACCCATCGAAGTTCATAATTTCATCTGACATACCCTATACGATAAAAAGTATCCGCACACCCCCAAAAACATACGTTTTTCCATATTAGGTGCATTGTGCTGCCAATTACCGCCAGGTACTCCATACCAGCGACCTCAGTAGTCATTACACCTCGTGAGAGAGCAGAATGGGGCGCTCCGCAGAAATCGTGGACTTCGAACGTGGTCAGGTGACTGGGTGTCACTTGTGTCATACGCCTGTACGCGAGATTATCACACTCCTTAATACCCCTAGGTCCACTGTTTCCGATGTGACAGTGATGTGAAAACGTGAAGGGACACATACAGCACAAAAGCGTACAGGCCGACCTCGTCTGACAGAGACTGCCGACTGTGAAGAGGGTCGTAATGTGTAATAGGCAGACATCTATCCAGATCATCACGCAGGAATTCCAAACTGCATTAGGATCCACTTCAAGTACTATGACAGGTGGGAAGTGAGAAAACTTGGATTTCATGGTCGAGCGGTTGCTCATAAGCGACACATCACGCCGTTAAATGCCAAACGACGCCTCGCTTGGTGTAAGGAGCGTAAACATTGGACGACTGAACAGTAGAAAAACGTTGTAGGGGAGTGACGAATCACGCTATACAATGTGGCGATCCGATGGCAGTGTGTGGGTAAGGCGAATGGTCGGTTAACGTCATCTTCCAGCGTGTGTAGTGCCAACAGTAAAATTCGGAGGCTGTGGCGTTATGGTGTGGTCGTGTTTTTCATGGAGGGGGCTAGCACGCCTTGTTTTGCGCGATACTATCACAGCAAAGGCTTACATTGATGTTTTAAGCACCTTCTTGCTTCCCACTGTTGAAGAGCTATTTGAGGATGGCGATTCTATCTTACATTACGATCGAGCACCTGTTCATAGTGCACGGCCTGTGGCAGAGTGGTTACACGACAATAACATCCCTGTAATGGACTGGCCTGGTCAGAATGCTGACCTGAACCCTACAGAACACCTTTGGGGTGCTTTGGAACGTCGACTTCGTCCCAGGCCTCAGCGACTTACATCGATACCTTTCCTCAGTGCAGCACTCCGTGAAGAATGGGCTGGCATTCCCCAATGAAACCTTCCAGCACCCGATTGAACGTATGGCTGCGAGAGTGGAAGCTGTCATCAAGGATAAGTGTGGGCCAACACCATATTGAATTCTAGCATTACCGATGGAGGGCGCCAGGGACTTGTAAGCCATTTTCAGCCAGGTGTTCGGATACTTTTGATCACATACTGTAATTTTCATTCTTGTTGCATCAAGCAATCCACAGTAATACGAACCTCTGACTCATTTATAAAACGCGCCTTGTGCTATTGGGCAGGAGATCAGTGATGTACGAGGGTATTTCGGAAAGTAAAGATACACCGTACGCCAGAGGAACAGAAGAGTTTTGGCGAGCAAGTTGGCAACACTGGTGTTAACCTTGAACCGTTAGCTTTCTCCTGGCTGTCGTTCGGCAGTCGAACGTTGCTTCTGGTTGGAGTAGGTCGCGTTTAAAATGGCAGCGCCGATTCAGAATCCCGCCAAATGCGAAGTGCTCTCCGTCATATGTATTCTTCATGCTAAAGGTCAGCAACCAGCGGATATTCACAAAGAAATTGTTTTTGTTTATGGGAACATTATGAATCGTCAAAATGTAACGAAATGGTGTCGTCATTTCTCTGAAGGTAGGACCGATGTTCACGACGAACGAAGAACAGGTCGGCCATCTGTGATCTCTGATACCCTTCTTCGGAGAACGGTGGAAGCAATTCGTGCGAATAGACGTCTCACATTGAAAGAATTGCATCAAATCATACCGGACGTGTCAATTTCAACTCTTTATGACATTGTGACTGTCAAGTTAGGGTGCAGGAAATTGTGTGCGTGCTGGGTTCCAAAATTGTTGACGGAAGAACACAAAAAGAAAAGGATGGGCTTTGCTCTCGACTTCCTCACACGCTATGCTGAAGCAGGTGATGAGTTCCTTGATCACATTGTGACAGGTGACCAGACGTGGGTTATCACCATATTCCTGAATCCAAGCAACAATCAATGCAATGGTGTCTTTCGAATTCACCAAAATCCAAGAAATGAAAAACGTCGATTTCAGCGAAGGAAATCGTGGCTTCTGTTTTTTGGGACAGACAAGGCATTCTTCTGTTGGATTTTATGCCTCCTGGAACGACAATTAATGCTGCTGCATATTGCCAGACTACTTCTAACGGCAATTCAAAACAAACGCAGTGCAATGCTGACAAGCGGAATCCTCTTGCTTCATGACAACGCTCGGCCTCACACAGCGCTCGTAACCCAAGCACTACTCAAACAATTCTAATGGGACATATTGGACCATCCGCCATACAGCCCGGACCTTGCGCCCATCGACTTCCATGTCTTCCGTTACCTGACGTCACATCTTGGTGGAAAATCATTTCACGATGATGAAGAGATCAAAGATGAAGTTGAAATGTGGTTCCAGCAACACACGGCAACCTTCTATGACTGCGTCATACAAAAGCTTGTGCACTGACTTAACAAATTTTGAGATAACGAGGGTGATTATGTCGAAAAATAACAAATAATCCAGTTAATAAGATGTAACTGACGTTTTCTAAATAAATGTTCTGTTTAAGGACGGCGAGCCATTGTATCTCTACTTTTATTTATTTATTTACTTATTTATTTATTGTTCCGTGGGACCATATTAAGGAGAAGTCTCCACGGTCATGGAACGAGTCAATACATGAAATTATAAGACGATAGTAGAAACAGATAAAATGAAATATAAGAAACGTATTCAGGCGACAATTAGTAAGTTTAAATAAAGAAAATCAGCAATGTAACACTGGAATCCGCTTAATGTTTCAGCTCTTCCAGGATCTCCTCGACAGAATAGAAGGAGTGAGCCATGAGGAAACTCTTCAGTTTAGACTTAAAAGTGTTTGGGCTACTGCTAAGATTTTTGAGTTCTTGTGGTAGCTTATTGAAAATGGATGCAGCAGAATAGTGCACTCCTTTCTGCACAAGAGTCAAGGAAGTGCATTCCACATGCAGATTGGATTTCTGCCTAGTATTAACTGAGTGAAAGCTGCTAACTCTTGGGAATAAGCTAATATTGCTAACAACAAACGACATTAAAGAAAATATATACTGTGAAGGCACTGTCAGAATTCCGACACTATTGAATAGGGGTCGACAAGAGGTTCTCGAACTTACACCACATATAGCTCGAACAGCCCGTTTTTGAGCCAAAAATACCCTTTTTGAATGAGAAGAATTACCACATAAAATAATACCATACGACATAAGCGTATGAAAATATGCGAAGTAGACTACTTTTCGTGTTGAACTGTCCCTTATTTCAGATACTGTTCTAATGATAAATAAAGTAGCATTTAGTTTCTGAACAAGATCCTGGACATGGGCTTTCCACAACAGCTTACTATCTATCCGAACGCTTAGGAACTTGAACTGTTCCGTATCGCTTATAATATGCCCATTCTGCAAAATAATAACGCGAATTCTTTACAGACGAATGGAAAAACTAGTAGAAGCCGATCTTGGGGAAGATCAGTTTGGATTCCGTAGAAATATTGGAACACGTGAGGCAATACTGACCTTACGACTTATCTTAGAAGAAAGATTAAGGAAAGACAAACCTACGTTTCTCGCATTTGTAGACTTAGAGAATGCTTTTGACAATGTTGACTGGAATACTCTCTTTCAAATTCTGATCGTGGCAGGGGTAAAATACAGGCTATTTACAATTTGTACAGAAACCAGATGGCAGTTATGAGTCGAGGGACATGAAAGGGAAGCAGTGGTTGGGAAGGGAGTGAGACAGGGTTGTAGCCTCTCCCCAGTGTTGTTCAATCTGTATGTTGAGCAAGCAGTAAAGGAAACAAAAGAAAAATTCGGAGTAGGTATTAAAATCCATGGAGAAGAAATAAAAACTTTGAGGTTCGCCGATGACATTGTAATTCTGTCAGAGACAGCAAAGGACTTGGAAGAGCAGTTGAACGGAATGGACTATGTCTTGAAAGGAGGATATAAGACAAACATCATCAAAAGCAAAACGAGGATAATGGAATGTAGTCGAATTAAGTCGGGTGATGCTGAGGGAATTTGATTAGGAAATGAGACACTTAAAGTAGTAAAGGAGTTTTGCTATTTGGGGAGCAAAATAACTGATGATGGTCGAAGTAGAGAAGATATAAAATGTAGATTCGCAATGGCAAGGAAAGCGTTTCTGAAGAAGAGAAATTTGTTAACATCGAGTATAGATTTAAGTGTCAGGAAGTGGTTTCTGAAAGTATTTGTATGGAGTGTAGCCATGTATGGAAGTGAAACATGGACGATAAATAGTTTGGACAAGAAGACAATAGAAGCTCTTGAAATGTGGTGCTACAGAAGAATGCTGAAGATTAGATGGGTAGATCACATAACTAATGAGGAGGTATTGAATAGGACTGGGGAGAAGGGAAGTTTATGGCACAACTTGACTAAAAGAAGGTATCGGTTGGTAGGACATGTTCTGAGGCATCAAGGGATCACAAATTTAGCATTGGAGGGCATCGTGGAGGGTAAAAATCGTAGATGGAGACCAAGAGATGAATACGCTAAGCAGATTCAGAAGGATGTAGGTTGCAGTAGGTACTGGGAGATGAAGAAACTTGCACAGGATAGAGTAGCATGGAGAGCTGCATCAAACCAGTCTCAATCTGAAGACCACAACAACAACAACATTCTGTCTGACCAAAATATCGGTTCTTGTTGAATTGTGAGTTAGAAACTGTAAAATCTGAGTGTTACTGTGATTTAGCATCAAATTATTTTCCACAAGCCACGAACTTATTTCATGAACTACATTATTTGATAATGTTTCAATATTACACAGAAGATCCTTCACTACCAAGCTGGTGTTGTCAGAAAACAGAAATATTTTTGAATCACCTGTAATCCTAGAAGGCATATCAATTATATAAATAAGAAACAGCAGTGACCCCAGCACTGACCCTTGGGGAACGCCCCACTTAACAGTGCCCCATTGGTACTGAACACCACTACCACTCTCAATATTGCGGAGAATTACCTTCTGCTTTATGTTCTTAAAGTAAGAGGCGAACCAATTGTAAGCTACTCCCCTTACTCCATAATGGTCCAACTTCTGCAGTAATATTTTGTGGTCAACACAGTCATAATCCTGGACTTTTCGAAATGCCCTAGTAGCTGCAGGCCCCTGTGGAAGCTTCGGCACGATGGCAGGAGTGCTCTTGTGTTGCAGGGCTGGTACTGCAGGCCGGGAGTTTTCTTCGGCAGCGTGGAGCAGCTGGTGTCGGGTTACCAGAGGTCTGGGCAGCTGTTGCTGGAGGGCTGGGGCGGGCGTCTCGTGAGGCCCGTGCAGAACGTCACCTGCGACCTCACCAGCCAGGACGTCACCCTCATCAAGAGGATCGGCGAGGTAAGTTCGGTCCGCCTCTGCTGTTGTACACTGTCAGATATCTGGGACGGTTCTGAGGTGTCAGTTGGGCTGTTTAGTGTACGCCTAAGATGCTGTAAGTCAGATCGCCGGTCCATTTATCGTCAATCACTCCCTCCAGTACCAAGTCACAAGCGACTGGAGAAAGGCGCAGGTGACTGCAGTATATAAGAAGGGTAAAAGATGGACCTGCAAAATTACAGACCAGTACCCCTAACTCGTGTTTGCTGCAGAATCCTTGTCTTGAGATTGAGAAGCTTAAGTCCACGAGCTTCAAAAAGGCAATTATTTCACGGCTCAAGGCCTCCAAACGAGAAAGCTTAAAGCAACAAAATAAATCTCAAGTGGTAAAAACATGCGGTTAAAATTGCAAATTTTATATATATATATATATATATATATATATATATATATATATATATATAGTACATCTAAAAAGAAAGATGATGAGACTTATCAAACAAAAGCGCTGGCAGGTCGATAGACACACAAACAAACACACAAAATTCTAGCTTTCGCAACCAACGGTTGCCTC